>NC_089633.1:2400000-3123495 GCF_039881205.1 Euwallacea similis | reverse complement strand
TCCTGAACTAACCTGAACTAACCTGAACTAACCTGAACTAACCTGAACTAACCTGAACTAACCTGAACTAACCTGAACTAACCTGAACTAACCTGAACTAACCTGAACTAACCTGAACTAACCTGAACTAACCTGAACTAACCTGAACTAACCTGAACTAACCTGAACTAACCTGAACTAACCTGAACTAACCTGAACTAACCTGAACTAACCTGAACTAACCTGAACTAACCTGAACTAACCTGAACTAACCTGAACTAACCTGAACTAACCTGAACTAACCTGAACTAACCTGAACTAACCTGAACTAACCTGAACTAACCTGAACTAACCTGAACTAACCTGAACTAACCTGAACTAACCTGAACTAACCTGAACTAACCTGAACTAACCTGAACTAACCTGAACTAACCTGAACTAACCTGAACTAACCTGAACTAACCTGAACTAACCTGAACTAACCTGAACTAACCTGAACTAACCTGAACTAACCTGAACTAACCTGAACTAACCTGAACTAACCTGAACTAACCTGAACTAACCTGAACTAACCTGAACTAACCTGAACTAACCTGAACTAACCTGAACTAACCTGAACTAACCTGAACTAACCTGAACTAACCTGAACTAACCTGAACTAACCTGAACTAACCTGAACTAACCTGAACTAACCTGAACTAACCTGAACTAACCTGAACTAACCTGAACTAACCTGAACTAACCTGAACTAACCTGAACTAACCTGAACTAACCTGAACTAACCTGAACTAACCTGAACTAACCTGAACTAACCTGAACTAACCTGAACTAACCTGAACTAACCTGAACTAACCTGAACTAACCTGAACTAACCTGAACTAACCTGAACTAACCTGAACTAACCTGAACTAACCTGAACTAACCTGAACTAACCTGAACTAACCTGAACTAACCTGAACTAACCTGAACTAACCTGAACTAACCTGAACTAACCTGAACTAACCTGAACTAACCTGAACTAACCTGAACTAACCTGAACTAACCTGAACTAACCTGAACTAACCTGAACTAACCTGAACTAACCTGAACTAACCTGAACTAACCTGAACTAACCTGAACTAACCTGAACTAACCTGAACTAACCTGAACTAACCTGAACTAACCTGAACTAACCTGAACTAACCTGAACTAACCTGAACTAACCTGAACTAACCTGAACTAACCTGAACTAACCTGAACTAACCTGAACTAACCTGAACTAACCTGAACTAACCTGAACTAACCTGAACTAACCTGAACTAACCTGAACTAACCTGAACTAACCTGAACTAACCTGAACTAACCTGAACTAACCTGAACTAACCTGAACTAACCTGAACTAACCTGAACTAACCTGAACTAACCTGAACTAACCTGAACTAACCTGAACTAACCTGAACTAACCTGAACTAACCTGAACTAACCTGAACTAACCTGAACTAACCTGAACTAACCTGAACTAACCTGAACTAACCTGAACTAACCTGAACTAACCTGAACTAACCTGAACTAACCTGAACTAACCTGAACTAACCTGAACTAACCTGAACTAACCTGAACTAACCTGAACTAACCTGAACTAACCTGAACTAACCTGAACTAACCTGAACTAACCTGAACTAACCTGAACTAACCTGAACTAACCTGAACTAACCTGAACTAACCTGAACTAACCTGAACTAACCTGAACTAACCTGAACTAACCTGAACTAACCTGAACTAACCTGAACTAACCTGAACTAACCTGAACTAACCTGAACTAACCTGAACTAACCTGAACTAACCTGAACTAACCTGAACTAACCTGAACTAACCTGAACTAACCTGAACTAACCTGAACTAACCTGAACTAACCTGAACTAACCTGAACTAACCTGAACTAACCTGAACTAACCTGAACTAACCTGAACTAACCTGAACTAACCTGAACTAACCTGAACTAACCTGAACTAACCTGAACTAACCTGAACTAACCTGAACTAACCTGAACTAACCTGAACTAACCTGAACTAACCTGAACTAACCTGAACTAACCTGAACTAACCTGAACTAACCTGAACTAACCTGAACTAACCTGAACTAACCTGAACTAACCTGAACTAACCTGAACTAACCTGAACTAACCTGAACTAACCTGAACTAACCTGAACTAACCTGAACTAACCTGAACTAACCTGAACTAACCTGAACTAACCTGAACTAACCTGAACTAACCTGAACTAACCTGAACTAACCTGAACTAACCTGAACTAACCTGAACTAACCTGAACTAACCTGAACTAACCTGAACTAACCTGAACTAACCTGAACTAACCTGAACTAACCTGAACTAACCTGAACTAACCTGAACTAACCTGAACTAACCTGAACTAACCTGAACTAACCTGAACTAACCTGAACTAACCTGAACTAACCTGAACTAACCTGAACTAACCTGAACTAACCTGAACTAACCTGAACTAACCTGAACTAACCTGAACTAACCTGAACTAACCTGAACTAACCTGAACTAACCTGAACTAACCTGAACTAACCTGAACTAACCTGAACTAACCTGAACTAACCTGAACTAACCTGAACTAACCTGAACTAACCTGAACTAACCTGAACTAACCTGAACTAACCTGAACTAACCTGAACTAACCTGAACTAACCTGAACTAACCTGAACTAACCTGAACTAACCTGAACTAACCTGAACTAACCTGAACTAACCTGAACTAACCTGAACTAACCTGAACTAACCTGAACTAACCTGAACTAACCTGAACTAACCTGAACTAACCTGAACTAACCTGAACTAACCTGAACTAACCTGAACTAACCTGAACTAACCTGAACTAACCTGAACTAACCTGAACTAACCTGAACTAACCTGAACTAACCTGAACTAACCTGAACTAACCTGAACTAACCTGAACTAACCTGAACTAACCTGAACTAACCTGAACTAACCTGAACTAACCTGAACTAACCTGAACTAACCTGAACTAACCTGAACTAACCTGAACTAACCTGAACTAACCTGAACTAACCTGAACTAACCTGAACTAACCTGAACTAACCTGAACTAACCTGAACTAACCTGAACTAACCTGAACTAACCTGAACTAACCTGAACTAACCTGAACTAACCTGAACTAACCTGAACTAACCTGAACTAACCTGAACTAACCTGAACTAACCTGAACTAACCTGAACTAACCTGAACTAACCTGAACTAACCTGAACTAACCTGAACTAACCTGAACTAACCTGAACTAACCTGAACTAACCTGAACTAACCTGAACTAACCTGAACTAACCTGAACTAACCTGAACTAACCTGAACTAACCTGAACTAACCTGAACTAACCTGAACTAACCTGAACTAACCTGAACTAACCTGAACTAACCTGAACTAACCTGAACTAACCTGAACTAACCTGAACTAACCTGAACTAACCTGAACTAACCTGAACTAACCTGAACTAACCTGAACTAACCTGAACTAACCTGAACTAACCTGAACTAACCTGAACTAACCTGAACTAACCTGAACTAACCTGAACTAACCTGAACTAACCTGAACTAACCTGAACTAACCTGAACTAACCTGAACTAACCTGAACTAACCTGAACTAACCTGAACTAACCTGAACTAACCTGAACTAACCTGAACTAACCTGAACTAACCTGAACTAACCTGAACTAACCTGAACTAACCTGAACTAACCTGAACTAACCTGAACTAACCTGAACTAACCTGAACTAACCTGAACTAACCTGAACTAACCTGAACTAACCTGAACTAACCTGAACTAACCTGAACTAACCTGAACTAACCTGAACTAACCTGAACTAACCTGAACTAACCTGAACTAACCTGAACTAACCTGAACTAACCTGAACTAACCTGAACTAACCTGAACTAACCTGAACTAACCTGAACTAACCTGAACTAACCTGAACTAACCTGAACTAACCTGAACTAACCTGAACTAACCTGAACTAACCTGAACTAACCTGAACTAACCTGAACTAACCTGAACTAACCTGAACTAACCTGAACTAACCTGAACTAACCTGAACTAACCTGAACTAACCTGAACTAACCTGAACTAACCTGAACTAACCTGAACTAACCTGAACTAACCTGAACTAACCTGAACTAACCTGAACTAACCTGAACTAACCTGAACTAACCTGAACTAACCTGAACTAACCTGAACTAACCTGAACTAACCTGAACTAACCTGAACTAACCTGAACTAACCTGAACTAACCTGAACTAACCTGAACTAACCTGAACTAACCTGAACTAACCTGAACTAACCTGAACTAACCTGAACTAACCTGAACTAACCTGAACTAACCTGAACTAACCTGAACTAACCTGAACTAACCTGAACTAACCTGAACTAACCTGAACTAACCTGAACTAACCTGAACTAACCTGAACTAACCTGAACTAACCTGAACTAACCTGAACTAACCTGAACTAACCTGAACTAACCTGAACTAACCTGAACTAACCTGAACTAACCTGAACTAACCTGAACTAACCTGAACTAACCTGAACTAACCTGAACTAACCTGAACTAACCTGAACTAACCTGAACTAACCTGAACTAACCTGAACTAACCTGAACTAACCTGAACTAACCTGAACTAACCTGAACTAACCTGAACTAACCTGAACTAACCTGAACTAACCTGAACTAACCTGAACTAACCTGAACTAACCTGAACTAACCTGAACTAACCTGAACTAACCTGAACTAACCTGAACTAACCTGAACTAACCTGAACTAACCTGAACTAACCTGAACTAACCTGAACTAACCTGAACTAACCTGAACTAACCTGAACTAACCTGAACTAACCTGAACTAACCTGAACTAACCTGAACTAACCTGAACTAACCTGAACTAACCTGAACTAACCTGAACTAACCTGAACTAACCTGAACTAACCTGAACTAACCTGAACTAACCTGAACTAACCTGAACTAACCTGAACTAACCTGAACTAACCTGAACTAACCTGAACTAACCTGAACTAACCTGAACTAACCTGAACTAACCTGAACTAACCTGAACTAACCTGAACTAACCTGAACTAACCTGAACTAACCTGAACTAACCTGAACTAACCTGAACTAACCTGAACTAACCTGAACTAACCTGAACTAACCTGAACTAACCTGAACTAACCTGAACTAACCTGAACTAACCTGAACTAACCTGAACTAACCTGAACTAACCTGAACTAACCTGAACTAACCTGAACTAACCTGAACTAACCTGAACTAACCTGAACTAACCTGAACTAACCTGAACTAACCTGAACTAACCTGAACTAACCTGAACTAACCTGAACTAACCTGAACTAACCTGAACTAACCTGAACTAACCTGAACTAACCTGAACTAACCTGAACTAACCTGAACTAACCTGAACTAACCTGAACTAACCTGAACTAACCTGAACTAACCTGAACTAACCTGAACTAACCTGAACTAACCTGAACTAACCTGAACTAACCTGAACTAACCTGAACTAACCTGAACTAACCTGAACTAACCTGAACTAACCTGAACTAACCTGAACTAACCTGAACTAACCTGAACTAACCTGAACTAACCTGAACTAACCTGAACTAACCTGAACTAACCTGAACTAACCTGAACTAACCTGAACTAACCTGAACTAACCTGAACTAACCTGAACTAACCTGAACTAACCTGAACTAACCTGAACTAACCTGAACTAACCTGAACTAACCTGAACTAACCTGAACTAACCTGAACTAACCTGAACTAACCTGAACTAACCTGAACTAACCTGAACTAACCTGAACTAACCTGAACTAACCTGAACTAACCTGAACTAACCTGAACTAACCTGAACTAACCTGAACTAACCTGAACTAACCTGAACTAACCTGAACTAACCTGAACTAACCTGAACTAACCTGAACTAACCTGAACTAACCTGAACTAACCTGAACTAACCTGAACTAACCTGAACTAACCTGAACTAACCTGAACTAACCTGAACTAACCTGAACTAACCTGAACTAACCTGAACTAACCTGAACTAACCTGAACTAACCTGAACTAACCTGAACTAACCTGAACTAACCTGAACTAACCTGAACTAACCTGAACTAACCTGAACTAATCCTTTATATGATACCGAAATATGTTGTTAAAAACACTAGAAAACTACTCTGAAATTACTAGAAAACTCGAAAAGTGTCTTAAGTATCATAACAAACCCGAGAGAAGCATAGAATAGTACAAGAAATATACGAAGAAACAGAAAAGTTGTTTGTACCCGGTTAGTTCAGATCTCCTTTGTCATTTTCAGAAACAAGAAAAGTAGGAAATTATGAAAATATAAGCAAACTCGAGAAAATCTACAAAATCCTAGAAAAGTACAAAGAAACACAAAAGTGTCTAAATCCGAAATAATCTCAATATCCTAACACACCCGAGAGAAGCATAGAAAAGTACAAGAAATATACGAAGAAACAGAAAAGTTGTTTGTACTCGGTTAGTTCAGATCTCCTTTGTCCTTTTCAGAAACAAGAAAATATAAGCACACCCGAGAGAATCCTAGAAAAGTACAAGAAACACACAAAAGTGTCTTAATCCGAAATAATCTCTAATGTACCAAGTTTCTAAAAAATTACCAAGAAACACAGAAAAGAATCCTTTTTCTAGTTTACACTCGGTTAGTTCGGATCTCCTTTGTTATTTTTTAAGAAACACAAGAAATGTAGAAGTATCTAAATATCCTATAAGTACAAGAAACTTCAAAAAGTATGTTTCAGTCGGTTAGTACAGGTTAGTCTTGTTCTTTAAGAAAAATGTCAAAAACGCAGAAAAGTATCTCAATAGCCTAGCAAACCCGAGAGAAGCATAGAAAAGTACGAAAATATCCTAATCCTTCTAAAATAATTCAAAATGTCAAAATTCTAGAAGAATACGAGAAACGTACAAAAGCATCTAAATTTACGAAGTTTGTACTCGGTTAGTTCGGATCACCTTTGTCTTATAAGAAATAATAATCTCAAACAGTAACAAACCCGAGAAGTTAGTAGAAAATAAGAAATAAGCCCTACGAATCATACGTAAATATCCTAAGCCACTCGAAATTATCTCTCAAAATCAGTCATAGAAGAATATAAGAAACACCGAAAAGTACAAAGTTACTAAAAAAGTATATACTCGGTTAGTTCAGATCTCTCTTGTTCTATAAGAAACACTAAGAAAGAGTGAAAAGTATCTAAATTCACGAAGTTTAGTTCATAGGAAACCGTGAAAATATAAGCAAATCCTACAAAATATCCTAATCCTTTATGAAATACCTAAATATGTTGTGAAAACACTCGAAAAAAAATAAGAAATAGTCTCTCGTAATCTAAGCAAACCCGAGAGACTTACTAGAAAAGGGAAAAAAAAAAAAAAAAAGTCTCCACGGATCGTAAGAATCTAAGAAACACAGTAAAGTATCTCGATTCGTCAAGAAAGTGTTATAAGAATCCTAGCTAACTTGAGAAATATACTAGAAGACGCATAAAAATATCCTAATTCGTAATAATCCGACACCGAAGTTCTAAGAAATACTAGAAATACCCAAATCCTACTCGAAATATATAAAATCATAGCAAATCCGAGAGACGCCAGAAAAAGTAAAAAAGTCTACGAATCCTAGCTAACACAGGAAAATCATACGAAAGTATCTAAATTTACGAAGAAAGAAAGAGTGTTTATAATCGGTTAGTTTTGTTCTTTAAGAAAAAATGTCAAAAACAGTCAAGTATCTAATTATCCTAGCAAGTCCTAGAAAAGTACGAGGAAACACAAAAGTATCCTAATCCTTCAAGAAATACTAAATTATGTTGTTAAAAATCACTAGAAAATGTAATACAAGTCTCTTTCAATATCCTAACAAACCCGAGAGAATCCTACAAAAATATTCTAATCCTCTATGAAATATAAATCATGTTGTTAAAAATCACTAGAAAACTCGACAAGTCTCTCAAAATCAGTACAAACCCGAGAGAGAGAGAAGCATAGAAAAGTACAAGAAATCTACAAAAAATCAAGTGTCTATACTCGGTTAGTTTAGGTCTCCTTTGTTGTCTTAATCCGAAATGATCTCTAAATATCCTAGCTAACGCGAAGTCATATAAAAGCACAAAGAATGTACGAAGTATCCTAAATCCTTTTTCTAGTTTATACTCGGTTAGTTCAGATCTCCTTTTAGTCATTAAGAAACACAAGAAATGTCGAAGTACCTAAATATCTTATCAAACTCGAAAAATCCTATAAGAATACAAGAAACATACAAAAGTGTCTAAATCTACAAAGTTACAGAAAAGTTGTTTTTACTCGATTAGTTCAGATCTCTCTTTAGTCTTTAAGAAAACACAAGAAATGTAAAAGTCTCCACGAATCGTTACAAATCCAAGAAAAGCACAAAAATGTCTAAAAGTACAGTTACTCAAAGAAATATCTCAAATTACAAAAAAGTGTTTGTACTCGGTTAGTTCAGATCTCCCTTGTTCTATAAGAAACACTAGAAAAGTGAAAAGTATCTCAATATCCTAGCAAATCCGATCGAAAGTTCCGTAAAGTACACTAGAAATCCTAGAAAACTACTCTAATTATATGAGGAAACACGAAAAGTATCAGTACAATCCTGACAAGTTACTGGAAAAAGTGAATAAAGTATCCAAGTCAGTTAGTGTCGTCCTTTAAGAAAATACGAGAAATGTCGAAAATAATGTGTGATCGTGTAAAATCCACAAGATAATAATAAGTATAAGTTTCTGTAAAATAATAGAAAACACGAAAGTATCTCAAATCACACAAAAGAGTTCTTTCTTTTGTTTATAATCGGTTAGTTTAGGTCTCCTTTGTCATATTTAAGAAACACAAAAAATGTCCCAGTATCTAAATATCCTAATCCTGTATAATCCGACTCTGAAGTTATAAGAAACGCTCGAAAGAGTCATAATTTACTAAAATACAAGAAAAGACAAAAAGTATCTAATCCTAGAAATTCCTAAAAGTACGAAGAAAAGCGTCTAAAATTACAAAAGTGCAAGTTTCTGGAAATTCCTAGAAATATAATTAAGTATCCAAATTTACGAAGATACCGAAAAAAGTCGTTTATACTCGGTTAGTTCAGATTTCCCTTGTTCTATAAAAAGCACAAGAAATCTAGAAATATCTAAGAATCCTAGGAAACACAAGAAATGTGAAAAAGTATGCAAATATCCCATAATACAAGAAACTTCACAAAGTGTCTAATTTTAAATAAAGACGAAAAAGTATGTTTTAGTCGGTTAGGTTTGCTAGTCTTATAAATGCACAAAGAATCAAAAATAGTGTTTATCGTCGGTTAGTATAGATCTCGCGTGTTCTATAAGAAATCCAAATATCCTAGCTGACACGTAAAATGCAATAAAAGCACAAAGCATCTAAATTACTAAGAATCCGAGAAATCACGTAAAAGTACAAAGTCACGAAGAAGCACAGAAAAGTGTTCTTTTGTTTACAGTTGGTTAGTTTAAATCTCTTCTAGTCTTTAAGAAACACAAGAAATGTCAAAGAGTATGCAAATATCCTATAATATCCAAGAAATATCTAATTATCCCATAAAAGTACAAATATACTAAAGTATCTTAATCCTTCTAAAATCCAAAGAAAGTCTTGTCTTGTAAAGTTACTCTAGAAATTCAAAATATTCGAAGAATCACAGCAAATCCATCAAGTCCCATAAGAGCACAAATGTAGTCACTCGAAAAAGTATCCTAAATCACGAAGAAGCACTGAAAATGTCTAAAATCCCAATAATGTGCGAAATCCCTAAATCACAGAAAATATCAAAAGTACTATGAAAAGTACAATTACTCCAAAAGTTGTTTCTTCTCGGTTAGTTCGGGTTTCTTTTGTTCTTTGAAGAATCGCAAGAAATCTCGTAAAGTATCATAATTTACTAAAATACAAGAAAAGACAATAAGAATCCCAATTCACTAAGAAACACAGAAAAGTATAAAAGTAGTCGGAAGCTGTGAAATCCCCAAGGAATTCAAAAAGTTCTCTTTTTTATTTTAGTTCCGATTAGTTAGAGTTTCTTTTGTTCTATAAGAAATCACACGAAATGTCGAAAAGTGTCTAATTCTAGAAATCCTTAAAAAATATCAAAAGTTACAAAAGTGCAAGTTTCTATAAATTCCTAGAAATATAAAAAAGTATCCAAATTTACTAAGAATCACGAAAATACATCCTTTTGTTTTTAGTTCCGGTTAGTACGGGTTTATTTCGTCTCTAGTAGAAATAATCAAAAATGTGTCTAATTGAAGAAATCCTTAAAAAGTGCAAGTTTCTGTTAATTCCTAGAAATATAAGAAAGCGTCTAAATATCCTAGCAAATCCGAAAATCATCTCGATTACTAAGAATCACGAAAATGTACAAATAGTCGAAAAGTGTGAAATTCTCTACAAAAGACGAAAAGTATCTAAATTTACGAAGAATCGTAGAAATGCTAAAAGTACCGTAAAATCCCTAAAAGTCTCAAAAATTACTAAGTTATTAAAAGTATGAAGAATCATAGGAAAGTGTTGTTTTAGTTAGTTAGTTCGGGTTTCCTTTGTCTCTTCAAAATTACAAAAAGTGGAAATCATAGAATATATCTAAAAAGTACCGTGAAAAGCACAGTTATCCGAAAAGTCGTTTATAATCACAAAAGTCTAAAAAGTTCAAGTTCCTATCAAAATCATACAAAATGCAAAAAGAGTCCAATTCTAGAAATCCTTAAAAAGTACAAAGTTCCCATGAATCCTACAAAATCCATATAAATTGCAGAAAGTTCAAATCTCTGTAAAATGTCCAAATCATAGTAAATTCCTAAAATCACAGAAAAGTATTCTTTTGTTACAAGTCCGGTTAGTTTCGTTTCTTTTAAAAATACGCAAATAGTGTCTAATCCTAGCTAAATCGACAAAGTGTGAAAAATGTTACAATCTATGAAAAGTACAAGAAATGACAAAGTTACTGTGAATTCCTAAGAAATGTCTAAAAGTGCAATTCTCTTTAAGAATCCTAGAAAAGTGTTAAAGTTACTAAAATTATGAAGACTCGTCTAAATACTGTAAAATCCCTATACTTCCAAATTTATAAGAAGTGTGAAGAATCCTAGAAAATCATCGAGTTGCTCGAAAAGTGTTGTTAGTTATGTTTCCCTTCTTTTCCTCTAAAAGTTCCAAATTCGTCTCTTCTCCCTTCTTCTCAAGAATAGTCGATTAGTTAAGGTTTCCTATGTTCTTATAAAATCACGAGGAAATAAAATAAGCAAATCCTAGCTAACCTGAGAATTCCTTCAAATTGTACAAAAAGTGTGCTCCTGTAAATTCCTAGTCGTACTGTTTCAGTCAGTTAATTCAATTTCCTTTGAGAATCCTAGAAAATCATCGAGTTACGAAGAAATAATCTAATCCTAGCTAACCCGAGAAAATATCCTTTAATCCATCCATCCCTTAAATTGTACAAAAAGTATGTTTCTGTAAATTGTTTACTTCGAGTCAATTTTGTCTCTTCTAAGAAATATCATCAATCCCTTAAAATTACAAGGAAATAAATTAAATAATCAAATCCTGTACGTATCTGTTAATTCCTAGAAAATATTCAGTTACAAGTTACTATGAAATTCCCTAAAAGTGTTGTTTTAGTCGATTAATCATATCTCGTTTCAAATCAAATCATCACGAAGAAATACTGAAAAATAGCAAAGTTACTATAAATCCTAAAATTGCAAGATAGATAGTCGAAATTTATCTTCTTTTAAAAGTTTCTTGTTTTAGTCAGTTAATTCAATCTCCTTTGAGAATCATAGAAAAGTCGTGAAAAGTGTCTAAAAGGTAGTTTCCGTAAATTCCTAAGAAGTTTCAAAAAGTGCTTGCTGTTTTAGTCCGTTAATCCAGTTTTCCTCAAAGATCCTAAAATAATGTTGAATCACCATAAATTCCTAAAATGCTAGAAATAGTCTAAATCTATCTTCTTTTACAATTTGTTGTTTTAGTTTGTTAGCTCGGGTTTAGTTCAGTTTTCTATGTTTTCATTAAATTATGCAAGTTCCTATAATTACTTTGTTTTAATCAGTTGATTCACACTCTTCAAAAATAGCTGTTATCTTCTAAAGTTGTATAATCGGTTAGTTAGGGTTTATTGTGTTTCTTTTTCAGAATCCTAGAAAGCTCAAGTTTTTGTAAATTCCTTCGAAATGATATTTTAATCATCTAGTTCCAAATTATGCAGTTTCTTCAGAAGTCCTAGAAATCACACAAATGTTCAAGTATCTGTATATTCCTTCGAAGGAATGTTTTAATCATTTAGTTCCTATTTCTCCAATAATCCTAGAAGTCACACAAATGCTCAAATTTCGTGTTAATTCCTAAAAGCACTAGAAGTTACTGTTTTAGATAGTTGGTTCAAATCTCCTTGTTTTCTTTCTATTTCAATAAGTCCGAAATGTCCGATTCAATCATCAATACTAGTACTTATTTCCACCATCTCATATCTTCCTTATATTCCAGTAATTTCACACTATCCTATATCAATCTAATCCCTTCATAATATCTTCTGTACGTTTCGATACTTCCCCCCTTTCCATCAAATCCAAAGAAATACACTGATATCCATCCTTCCTTTCGAATCAATACTTCTCTCTAGCTACTTCCAAATAGTTCCTACATTTCTTATAATATCCATAGTTCGTTCATCTTTTCCTATGTTCTCATAAGTTAGATTAGTTATCCCCATCGCCTAATATCTCTCTCAAATTCAATACTAGTATCTCTATTCTCCTCATTCCCCACGCTGTAATATCTACAGTCTTCTTATAATATAGTCATCGGACCTATAATCCTTCTCGATAATCATCAATATATCCTTCTAATCTAGTAAAATATCAATGTTCTCATAGTTCTCTTAATAATCCATCATCTAGCTATCAATACACACTCTTATCTCTCTCTCATTTATCTAATACTTCACCATCCTCTATAAATCTCACAGTTCTTTTAATAATCCATCCGCTTCTTATCTCTTCTAATACCTAAATCATCCATCCATCTCTCAGTAGTTCCCTATCCGTCAGGAATATAATGTCATAATAATATCCCATCAGTGTCTCTTCTCTACAGTTCTTATAAATTCCTTATCTAGTTCCCTTCTTCCTAAAATATCTCTCATAGCTATCCTTTCTATGCTCAGTAAATCATCTAGTCCCTTCTAAATAGTCTTCTCACAAAGTTACCCATAGTAGCTCTCCTTTAAATCCTTCATAAATAGCTCTCTCTCTCATAATTCAGTTACTTCCTTCAATCATCTCCGTCTCCTATCCCTATAATAATAGTTCCTTCACTATCTCTCCCGCTCACATCTTCTAATATCTCTTAATCCATCTCTTTCCTAGTTCTCTTCACTCTCTCTAATCCCTACAATCCCCCGCTTGCGAGTTCCCTTGGAAATATCTCCGAATCCTTCCCTATATCCTCCTACTACATCCCAGTTCTCTAGTAATATCAATACTTCCTTCCCTAAAAGACACATCCCTTCTTTCCAATCTCTCCCCTTCACCCTTTCCATCTCATCTCTTTCCGTGCCTTCTCTTATTCCCGCTATAGCACTATAATCCCCTTCTCACTAGTCCCCTATTCATCATCCCTTCTAATAATATCTACACACTCCTGTCCCTCATCCCTAGTCCCCCCTGCTCACTTCTTAATCCCTTCCTTTCTCAATCTCTAGTTAGCTTACTCCTATCCCTCGTCCTCTGCTCCCCCCGTTGGAATACTCCGCACCCTCATCATTCTTCCCCCATTGTATCAATACTCTCTTCCCACACCATTAATAGCAATACTTCTTTCCCCCAATGTTCTAGTACTCCTGTCCCTCATCGTTCGTCCCCGATTGTATCAATACTTTCTTCCCTCACTGTAATATCAATACTTCTTTCCCTAATGTTCAAGAATTCCTATCCTTCATCCCTTCCCCGTGAAAGTTCTAATACTCCTTTCCCACATCCCCCTTCTCCAGAGTTCACAAATTCCCATCCTTCATCCCTTTCCCTTCCCAATTCAAATACTCCTTTCCCTCATCCCTATAGTCCCCCTTTCCCCTCTCGCACCTTCTTAGCTCCCTTCCTAGTCCCCCAGTTCTCATCCCATTCCCCCATCCTTTCCTCGTTCCTTTTCCATCCCCTTCATAATCCCACCTTCCTTCCAAAAGCCTTCAATCCCCCTCTCTCTCTTATCCTCCCTTTTCCTTCTAAAATACTCACCTTCTAGCCTTCCTTCCCTTTTCTTTAATGCCCCCCTTCCTTCATCCCTCATAAAAGCCCCCATTCCCCCTCCTCCTTAAAATCTATATCCTCTCTAGTCCCCCTTTTCTGCTGCAGCATCGTCGTCGTCTTCTCCTCCTATCCTGCCAATCCTCTCTGCTCCTTTCTAATACTCACCTTATCTCTCATCCCTTTCTAGTCCCCCCTTTATCCTCCTTCTTAATCCCTTCTTTTCATCCTCTATTCCTTCCATCCCCTCTTAGTACACTCCTATCCTTCTTCCTTTTTCCGTGTACTCCCATCCCTCATCCCTTTTCTAAAATGTTCCCATACTCCTACCCCTTATCCCTCTTCTATAATATCCAAATACTCCCATCCCTCATCCCTTTTTTTTAATGTTCCCGTACTCCTGTCCCTCATCCTTTTTTTATAGTATCCAAATACTCCTCTCCCATATCCCTCATCCCCCTTTATAAGTAAAACCCCCAATTTCCCTCCATAATGTCCCTTAATCCCCCATCTTCTTCTATTCCCTTTTTTCTAAAATCCTCAGTTCCCCCATCCCAAATCTCATCTTCCCTAAGAATGTCCCTTTTTTTTTAAATACTTTCCAAATCATCTAATCTCTTTCCCCGCAGTATCAAACAAATAAATAAAAAATACATCATCTCAGCAATAAAGAAATACAAAAATTATCTCAATAGTTCTATCTAAATAATTACAAATTAATACTAACACCCGTGAAAATCTAAAAAATGCAAAATTACACTGGAAATGTCCCCCTAAATCTACTACACACTTTAAATCAAAAAATCTAAATCACTTGTTGGCCTTTCCCAAAAAATAATCTCCCCTTTACTTCAAAATTCAAAATTATTCAATTTCCCAATAGACAGTCAAATCATCAAAATACAAATTACTTTAGTTTCTCTATCTTCCCTACATCCCCAAATTTCCACAGTGCATCCTGACCCTCACAATACAATTTAATAATCAATATATACCACCCTTTAATGTGTCACTTTTTTTTAAATATCTAAACTATCCTCTAATTATAAATAAATAAGAGTACATGTCTTTAGAAACACTTTACTCATCTCTCAATATAATGCAGACCATGTATCTCTTCTTCATTCATAGAAACACCAATAATATTCATCAATAAATACTAAATATACTAAATTTACAAAATACAAGCTCTAAATCAGTCATAATACTGCGGGGAATGTTTCCAAAAATATAGACAATACCTATAAAAAGTTACTACATTTCCACAAAATAAGACAATCCTCTCCCCAATCCCAAAAGACCACTTTCCTATTCATCGGGTAACAGGTTTAGAAATAATCTCACACAAAATCCTTCAATTCTGCTTTTATTATTTGCAGTCAGAAGAAACACCCTTCTTTTAGTTCTAAAAGCTTCTTAAAAAATAATAATAATAATAATAATAATAATAAATAATATACAGTTACCAAATATACCACCACTCCAATGTATCACCTCGACAAGTACTCTTTCGACTCATCAAAAGTAATACAAAAAGAGTCACAAATTTAATAAATATAATATCCAGTTAGTAGAATACAAACAGAAATGTTATCAAAAATCAGTTAAATAATACATATACCATAGAAAATTAGTTGTTTCAATTTTAAATTTCATCTTTTATCAAAAATAACACTTTTCATAATCATTAAATCGAAAACACACTCATTTCCTATCTAGGAACGAAAAGTTTCCTTGCACTTTTACTAAATTCATATGTTTCTCTCAAAAATTCATTAAGAAACTAGTACTCTTCAATGTACTTTCAAATCTTTCCATTTATTTATCCCTTAACCCCTTTTACAATTCAAAAGAATCCACCATTTCTTGTTACACGAGTCATGAGCAATGCCAAAGAACCACACAATATCACAAACTGTACAGCTCGAGTACCAATTACACATCTACTCGACTCTCAAATTTAGAGGAAAAAGTACAATTCACTTTTCGTTCCTTTATTTTGGGTTACCCCAGTTACTCACAAAATACTCTTCTTCTCAAATCCCTCCACCTATCACTACTTCTTATTTCTATCACTTACCTACCATTGGTTCCTTCCATTTCTCCCTTTTCCTTTCTCAGTTCCTCTATGCATTTCATCTGTTTTCTCACAAAATTAATTAAGCTGCTTGAAACCTCCAATGCTTTCTTGAAGACATTGTCCCCTCGACTTATCTCCTGGCACCTATCATCAAATGCAAGTGTTCCGAGTACTTCATCCTTCGGAATCTGAAACAATGACAATTCATTGCACCTAGTCCCATGAGACACCACATAATAATCTTTCGAATCCATCCCTCCTCAGTCATAATACCTACTTTCATAGCTCGGAATGTGCAAATTCTCAAACTATGCAAATCTAAAATACAAATAATCCTCAAATACTTTGAAAAGCACCATTACTTGTTCCACAAATACCTTCATCCGCACACCCTGACAAAGTACGATGGGGTTATGTCCGAGGTGATGGAGCCATGGCTCGTATAACCTCAGTTCATCTTCGAGAATGTTATGTGGAATCCTTCGACCAATTCCAATTTACACCAGTGGGTTACTTCTTGTCCCCAGTTTTCAAAAATTACTTCCGAGACAATCGACACACGTAATCAAAGCCCCAAGGAACGAATTGGGACAGTGTGCAATTATCACCCCACACAAGTTCTCGACAATGTCTTCAAAAGTATCAAAGTTCTGGTAAACTTCAACTTTCAAATGAGTGGACCGCGTTTTCCACAATTATTATCAATGTTTTAAACAATTACACTTCTTTTCTTAAAAAATTGCCTAAATTTTCAATCGAAATCTTCAAACTTAAAAATAGTAATAAATAAATTAATATAACCTCACTCCACTCTGTCATTCCAAATCGCATGATCGAATTGCGACTTACTTCTCATCTTCTATTTCTCTCGTGTAAATTACCACAGCTGACTGCTAATGCTAACCTAAAATTCGTCAATCGAAACCCGCCAAGAATTATACACTTACAGTAAATGTACAGTGTTGGGGAAATAACTTTGCTACTTTTCTACTACCTATTTTAATCGTGGTTAGTTCCGGTTAGCCTTTCTAATTTTCTAATTCTAAATAATAATTCGTCAATTTACAAACTTTTCTCTTTCCCTTTCTCTTCTTTCCAAATAAAGTTCTCGATCGTCGGTTAAATTTGACAAAGTTATTTCCCTATACCCTGTACAATTCACATAGAACCTACGTCCTAATAGTCTATTTCACACAAGACTAAAGCACTAATAAATTTCTAAAATAATACAAGTTATATCTCACCCACACGGTACGTGAACTACACAAAGAATCTACTACTATAGGAAACGCAGTATAAAATACTAATCAATCATAAAATGTAGTACAAATTTGGAAAAGTAAACGAGCAAACGAGCAATTCCCTACCTCTCTTTTTCTTAACTTTCCCAGTTCTAATAAATCCTTTAGAACCGTAAAAGTACCTACTAGTAGTGCCAGTTAAGTGTTACCTCAATAATTTGCACACGTGGCCCACTTGTGTGCAAATTATGTGAGGCATCCTAAAAAGGCCCCTTCAGCCTACCCTCCTCTTCCCTCTTATTCTCTATTAATATTACATTCACAAAAATTATCCTATATACATAATATCTTAATTTAAAAATCGTTCAAATTCATCTTCCTTTCAATGCTTTCTTAAGAAGACCTTATTCGCTATATCGTTTAAATTCATCCTATCACTTTGCCCACCATATTCAAACTCTCCTCAAAATAAACCGACCCTGTTATACACCTTTTTTCTTATCTCTTCTCTTCTCCAATGAATACTGCACCACAGTGCTCCAATCTTTACTTCTCACTTGACTTGTCCACTGCTGGAAATGCTTTTTTCTTCCAAGTCTTTTTCCTTCCAAGTCTTTTTCCTCATCTTTCAGAATAAATCTTATCTCCATTCACCAGTTCCGGCCCCTTCCTAAGCCTCTTTCAAATCTTCCCCTTTATCCTTAGTTCCAGTTACATCCTTTCTAAAACCTCACAATTTCGGTGAATAAATTTCGTTCACCATTTTGTCCAAGGATCCCCAAGTATTGCTTAAAAACAGACTTTTTTCCAAATATCCTTCGGGAAAAATTCCTCAAATGGCTTTTCTACGCCCTAAAGTTCCTCTACAATTTTAGGAAGCTCCTAGCTGACACATATCTAATGACTACATACTAACACTAATGAAATATAATAATGCAACTTCCCTTATTCTATCCCTCCAAACGTGTTTCTCACAAGTTACCTAATACCCTTATAAATATCACTAATTTTAATATACATATTACATATTCATTTGTTCCTTCTAAAAGCTCTAATTACTTCCCTCTGAAATACATGTACTTTCTTACTCTTATCCTTGAAATTCACAAGAAATAATCTTTACTTTCTTATTAACTATAAATACATAAATGACCTACTGGCAAATTCTACTTTTCTAATATACATTCCTTCCCACTTTTCTTACATATGCTCAAGTTATCCTTCCATATAATAAATAATGTCCTATTCTTATGTTTAAATCCCTCCTCTTCTTTCGCACCCACCATTTACTTCTAATTCCTATCTTTTCCAATTTCTCTCAAGTTTTGCATTCTATGTGCATGTTTCTGTTACATTTTTCCACCTATATCTCCTCCCTCAAAAGAAAAATTGCCTAAAAAGTCCTTTCCTATGTCCCTACCTACTTAAACTTACTATGAATATCCCTAATATCTTAACAGAATTACTTCACCTAGCATATGCATCGACAATTTCAAATACATAATTCCTGTACCTTCACAAAAATCATCAGTACCTTTACACTATGTTTTCCTATCTGATATAAATATTCAAATCATCTAAACAATTACAAATCATGTACCTAGTTTTTCCTATAAAAAATAATACATCCAATTTACTTTCTATTCTAAATTACTACATCTTTATCCTTAACACTTAAATAATAATCACAATGTAATTCACAATTCCTACAATATCTACTAATTTAAAAATAATATACTTTTCCTATGTTTATATAAATAAAATCTAATCCTCAATTATTTCTAATAATACTTATAATGGTGAATCTTTCACCTTACATTTCCAAATACCAATCAAACACCCTACCTACTGTACTAACTTATAAAATCACCCTTTACAGTAATATGGTGCCCCAATTAAATACTCTACTTTCTCAAATTACAATTCCACAAGTCCATCCACAATCCATAAGTTATGGTACAATTTTTCACACATTTCCTTTTAAATTAATCAAATATCTTTCTGATACATCACTAGACACTAGAAAATTCTTAATTAACTTTCAAAATTAAACTCACAAATTACTTATTAACTACAAGCAAATTCCTATTCTTCTTAACATAAGAAAGCAATCTCGTAATGTTCCACTTACTTGCAATCCTCCAAATCTCACAATCTCCTTCCTTGTGAAAAAATACTTTGGCCCTTATCTTTTTCCCTTTCCTGGGCCCCAGTCAGCTTCTTCGATCATTTTCACTTTTGCTGTTCTCGTAATTTCCTACTTCTCTCTTGCCAAAGTTCCAAGAATCTATATCAGTGAGCTTCCTCTTTCCTTCCCTTATAAATCTTATCCTTTTTGCTAAGAGGAAATAAATAAACCACTGTCCTTCGATAAAACTACAAAGTACTACCTTGCTATCTTTTTGCCCTTAACTTAAGTTCTTTTGAATCCGACTACTCCGGTGAAAAATCTATCCTTCCTATCCTTGAATTTGGGCAATAATCCAACTTTCGATACAAGTTTTTGGTAAAGTTCCTTGTCTATATCTCTGGCCCCTCCGTCATTGGTGATCTGTCGAGGAAATCCACTATGATCTTAATGGTTCCATCATTTTATGTCAAAACTGTGGGGCAACCCACCTTCTTTCTTCCTAATTTGTAGGTTAAATGTTCGATCCTTCCTGCTGGGTTTTCTGTTGAAGAACCTCACTACTAATCTGGTGCTCGTAAACCTAACCTAAAAGGTATTTGCTCCAGACCCTTTCTTTCTGTGTTCTGTTTTTCGATGAGCCCCTCCGTTTGCTTCCTGGAAATTTATGCTTTTAGATCCTTAATTTACCTCTTTGTTGTAATATTTCTCCATCCACGATCCCATTTCGAATTCCACTGTTCCAGTAAATATTATCCAAAATTCCGGTATTTCTTTACTTTTTCTTACTCTGTAAATTTCTGGATCCCAATCTTCTCATCTTGAATCCCGTAGATCATCGATTCTTTTATTTTTTAATAAATTAACGTCCAAAATTTTCAATCTTTATTTACTTTTTCCAGACACTCTTGACGATCCGAGAGGTTATCCCATTCTCGTCTTTTACCGTTTTAACTACCTTTCCGAACCCTTAAAAGATGGAGCCACGCGAAAAACCCACCGCTTCCAAAGAAACAAGTGTATAGACATTCGCGCTTTTGCCGATTCCCACCGTCTTCATCTACTCGGGATTCGAGACCAGTTAACGGCAACGACGCATGTCGCCGCCATCTTATCGGAAAGTGCCGGGAACTAAGGCATCTTTCATGCTGGCCCCATGAAAGATTCCCGCGTTCCCCCGCTTTCTAGGGGATGGCTCCGATGTGTTCTCGACGGTGTCGTTCTGCCGAATCCGAAAAACGAGGGTGAAGACCCCCAAAGAGGGGTCGGTCCAAAGTGGCCGACTCCTCGCCAGGTTACCTGGAGGCCAATCGCCTCCACGTAACTTTGCGTCGCGTCTGTCACTTTGCCGGGCCCTCTTTGGGCCCGGTGTCGTACAGTGTTGCCGGCTTGTGCAAGAAATCCTAAAATTTTAAGAAATTCTAACCCGGATCAAAATCCCCAGTTTCCTCTGCCAACAGTTCCCAATTCCCCCCTTTTCTCTCAAAGTAAAAAATCATGTTTTTCAAACCTTCCCCAAATTCCCTGTTCCGGGAATTCATTTATCATCATATCTCAAATAGACAAAACCACCCCAGAGGTGTTTCGGGCAGTAAGTGTTAAAAAAACCACTAATAAATCGATCCTGTATCAATTATTACCGTTCCTTCATCGGTATCCTTTACTACACGTGTTTTTGTTTCCAAATTTTCATAATAATTGTCAAAAGATCTATTTAAATCGAGTAAATACAAATATTCATGACCCAATAGTAACAATTGATACATCTTCGGTTTATTAGGTGTTTTTTAACACGTTTACTGCCCGAAACACCTCGGGGATGGTTTTTCCTATTTAAAATATGATGATAAATAATTTCCCTGAGCAATTAATTTGTTAAATGTGCTATTTAACCGTGAAATTCAAAGATCAAATGAAAATTAAATCGTTCATTTTCGTTTTGGGAGAAAAGGGAGGAACTGGCAACGTCGCAAAAAAAACCGCGAATCCTCATCTAGGTTAGAATTCCTTCAATTTTAGAACTTGCAATAATAAAAACACATCCATGCAATACTAAGCTAAATACTGTGGCCCACTTTTTTGTAACAAAACTTTAAGCATACTTAGGTAATTTTAATTTAAGAAGGTTATAAATAAAAATAACCTCATTGTTCTAAAATTTTCCACACCCGAAATCTTCAAAACAAAACGTTTACGAGCCTATGTTGATTTGAAATGTTCTTCCCAGTAATTATTCTATGTACTCTTAAAGTCCTGCTACAAAAAAGCAAAAGAACAAATCCAGATAAAAGCTGTATCATAAATCACAAAAACCTTAAGCAATCTTACCTGCAAAAATTATAACTGCATGCAAGCAAATTCGAGTGAAAGCTTCGATAAATATCAAACTTTAAAAACAATTCACTTTATCATTATTCCACAAATAATAAAGGCCCTTTGGAATAATTAACATCTTAATAAACAATTTTTCTTTGATACCTTTAATAAGGAAACATCTTTTTCCCAAAACATTTAGTAACGAAACTTCTTTACAGTTTAAACATCAATTTTCCTAAAACATTTAGTAACGAAGCTTCTTTACCGCTTATACTTCAATTTTCCCAAAACCTTTCCAGAAAACCAAAAAAATTTTAAAAAAACCTTTCAAATAAGGTATCACTCAATCTTGCTACCTATTTACAATTTCCAATTTTATTCTTACTGGTTCTTTCCCTTCGTACTAGAAAGTACTTGCAATTTAATAAAAAAACTCCAAAAGAATGTCCCCCTTCAAAATAAAATCCCCTTATTTTTGTATATTTACACTTTTTCTATAATCCCAGAAATATCAAATGTGATTCGTTCTCAAATTAACTCACTGTTGTAATACTATTTCGATTCGTTTTCAATATAAATTGTTTCTTTGATAACAATTATATTCTTCCTTTGCATAGTAACACTCCCTCAAATCTAGCAGCATAAAAATTGTAAATTCCTACCTTTTTCTGTCGCCGTCAGCTATACTTCCACCAGCAAACAGCTTCCACTTTCGGAGATGGCACAATCATTTCACTGCATTTGGGATGAACACAGACACACACTCACACAATTTCACATCCTTTGGCTGCAGTTCTTGTCCTGAAAAAAAAGAGAGGCAGCTATAGTACTTACGTTTCCCCGAAGAATATAATATTCGATATCCTTAGTTAAACACCAGAACGTTGGAATCTTTGCAACTCACATTAAATAACCTCATAGTACAAGTACCGGTTGACTCAAAACAATCAGATCTTTATCAAAAGGCTGCTTTACATTTTAGACAAATTAAGACACGGTTATGTTCAACTTAATATAACCACAGCTCTTATAACCTTAGTTTACCTTCGAGAAGTCAATCGATCGTTTAATAAGTTCGTGCACTAAGCATATCTACCCACCTTGGCCCCCGCACATCACACCTCTGGGTTGCTTCTTGTTGCCAGTTTTATAATACTTTTACACCGTGAATACACGTAATCAAAGTTTCAAACGACGAATTTGGGCAGTGTGCAGTTATCACCCCACGAATTCTCGACCGTGTCTTCCAAAGTATCAAAGTTCTGGTAAATTTGTACGTTCAAGTGAATGGACGACATTTTCGACAATTATTGTTCATTTTTTAAACAATTCGACCTCTTTTCTTAAAAAATTGCTTAAATGTTTAATCGAAATCTTCAAAGTTAAAAGTGGTAATAAATAAAGCAATATAACCTCACTCTGCCCTGTCGTTCAAATTCGTACGATCCCGCTGCGACCTACTTTTCATCTTCTATTTCTCTCGTGTAAAATTCCACAGCTGACTCTACTAATGATTCAACTTCGAATGGCCATTTTAAATGACTCAGTTTAATAGTTCCCTTCTTTACGACGACGTCCAAAAATTAAATCTCCTCAAATATCACGGTAATTTCCCTATTTGCTTTACTTTCTCATTAAATACAAAAGCAACGTTACGTTTCTAGCTTCGTCAATCCCAACTCGCCGAGGATTACACGCACCCGCCGTAAATATACAGTGTTAGGGAAATAACTTTGCTACCTTCGTACTTCCCATTCTAATCCTGGTTAGTTCGGGTTAGCCATTCTAATTTTCTAATTCTAAATAAAAATTCGTCAATTTACAAACGTTTCTCTTTCCTGTTCAAAAAAACTTTACGTTTCAAATAATGTTCTCGATCTTCGGTTAAATTTAACAAAGTTATTTCCCTATACCCTGTACAATTAAAATAGAACCTACGTCCTAACAGTCTATTTCACACAAGACTAAAGCACTAATAAAATTCTGAAATAATACAATTCATATCCCATCCACACAGTATGTAGACTACGTAAAGAGCCTACTCCTGCAAGAAACACAGTATAAAATATTAATCAATCATAAAATGTAGTAAAAACACGAAAAAGCAGACTAGCAAATTCCCAGTTCTAATAAATCCTTTAGAACCGTGATAGTACCTGTTGGTGCCAGTTTAATGTTACTCCAATAATTTGTACACGTGGCCCACTTGTGTGTAAATTATGTGGAGCATCCTATTATCTTAAAAAGGCTACGTCAACCTACCCTCCTCTGTCCCTCTTATTATCTCTTTTGCGTTAGTTTACAATTACAAAAGTTAAAAACTAATAAATATCCTACTTATACGTAAACAACACTATAAAAAATTATCATACATAATGTTAATTTAGAAACAATTAAAATAATTTCTTTAAAAATCTTTCAAATCTATGATGTTCTATAATCCATCTTCCTTTTAATATTTTCTTAAGAAAACCTCATTTGCCATATCGTCCAAATTCATCCCTTTATTTTACACACGAT
Organism: Euwallacea similis; assembly: GCF_039881205.1. Lineage (NCBI taxonomy): Eukaryota > Metazoa > Arthropoda > Insecta > Coleoptera > Curculionidae > Euwallacea > Euwallacea similis. Next base: position 3,098,844 of record NC_089633.1, on the reverse strand, counting down.
TCCACTTGTTCAAACCCTTCTCAAAATAAACCAATCTTGTTTTCCACCTTCTCTCTTATATCTTCTCCAATGAATACTGTACCCCCGTGCAATCTCTACTTCTCACTTGACTTGTCCAATGCTTTTTCTTCCAAGTCTTTTTTCAGCCCTTCCTGAGCTGCTTAGAAATTTCCAAAAACACCAAATCGCTAAACCTTCCAAATTCGTCGTCCCTAATTCCACTTAGACCTCACAATTTCGGTTTTTTCCTGTAATTACTTTTCCTAACTTCACGATTCCAGTGAATATATCTCGTTCACCATTTTGTCCCAGAATCCCCAAGTTATCCTTAAAAACCAGTGTTTTTTCAAAGATCTTCCGAGAAAAATCTCCCCAATGGCTTTTCTAAGCCCTAAAGTTCCTCTACAATTTTAGGAAGCTCCTAGTTGACAATGACTACATACTAACACTAATAAAATATAATTAAAAAAATAATATAACTTCCCTTATTCTATCGTTCTAAACAAGTTTTCCATAAGTTACCTAATACCTTTATTAATATCGTTAATTTTAATATGCTTGCTCATTTGTTCCTTCTGAAAGCTCTTCTTACTTCCCTCTGAAATAATTGTTCTTTCTTAGTCTTATCCTTGAAATCCAGGAGAAATAATCTTTGCTGTTAACAAATAATCTACTAACAAATTTCTCTCTTCTTTTATGCAGCTATTTGCATTCCCTCCCGTTCTTCTTACATGTCTTTATATTATCCCTCCATATAACAAATAAAGTCCTATTTTTGTGTTTAAATCTCTCATCTTCTTTCGCATCCACCGTTTACTCCTAATTGCTATCCTACCCAGTGTTTCTTTAAAGTTTTACATTCTATATGCATGTTTCTCGTACATTTTTCCACCTACCTCCCCTCCGTATCTTTTACCTCCCTCAAAAGAAAAATACCCTGAGAAATCCTGTACTATATCCCTACTTTTACTTACTATGAATACCTAACATCTTAACAAAATTACTTCACATAGCATATACATCTACAATTTCAAATTTATAATTCTATTTTATACACGTAATTCCTGTATCTTGACAAAAATTGCTAATACCTTTGCACCATATTTTCTTATCTTATATAAATATTAAAATCGTCTAAAAAATTAAATATCAATAGCTACAGAAATGTATCTATTTTGTCTCCTTAAAAAACTAAACACATAGTCTATTTTCTATCTTAAATTACTACATCCTCCTTACCTATAACACTTAAATAATAATCACAATTTAATTTACTACAATATCTACTAATGTAACAATATATTTTCACCATTTCTACATAAATCAATTTTAATCTTCAATGTGTAATACCTTCTGTTGTCTCTTACCTTTTAAATAAATTATTTCCAATAAGACAAATAATACTTATAATGGTGAATTTTCCAAATATCCATGAAACACCCTACCTACTATACTCACATACAAATTCAAAATAAAATTACCCTTTCCGGTAGTACGGTGCTCCAATTAAATACTCTATTTTCTCAAATATTCAATTCCAAAATAATCCATAAGTTATGGTACAATTTTTCACACAATTCCTTTTAAATTAATCAAATGTCCTTCTGATGCATCAAAATAACTAAGAAATTCCTATTCCTCTTAAGACAAAAAGCATTCTCCTAATAATCCACTTACTTGCAATCCTCCAAATCTCGATATCTCCTTCCTGATGAAAAAATACTTTGGCTGCCTTTCTTTTTCCCTTTACTCGGCCCCAGTCAGCTTATTCGATCATTTTCACTTTTGCTGTTCTTGTAATTTCCTATTTTTGTCTTTCAAAATTCCATGTATCCAAGTAACCACCCTCTTTCCTTCCCTTATAAATCATATCCTTTTCGCTAAGAAGAAATAAATAAAGCACTATTCTTCGATAAAGCTACAATGTACTACCTTGGTATCTTTTTGCTCTTAACCTAGATTCTTTTCGGTCCTCCACTCAAAAATGTGTCTTTCCTATCGATGAATATGAGCAATAATCCAACTTTCCTTACAAATTTTGGATAAAGTTAAGTGTGTCTACCTCTGGCTCCTTGGTCATTGTTGATCTGTCGAGAAAATCCTCTATAATCTTAATGGTTTAATCTTATTTATATCAAATCTGAGGAGCAACCGACCTTCTTTCTTCCTAATGTGTAGGTTAAACGTTCGGTCCATCCTTTTAGGTTTTCTCTTTAAAATCCTCACTACTAATCTCGTGCTCGTAAACCTAACCAAAAAGGTACTTGTTCCAGACCCACTCTTTCTGTGTTCCCTTTTTTAATACGTCCCTCCGTTTGCTTCCTAGAAATGTATGCTCTTAGATCCTTAATTTACCTCTTTGTTATAATATTTCTCCATCCACGGTACCATTTCAAATTCCACTGTTAGAGTAAATTTTATGGAAAAATCCAGTATTTCTTTACTTTCTTCTTACTTTGTAAATTTGTGGATCGCAATCTTCTAATCTTGAATCCAGTAGATAATCAATTCTTTTATTTTTTAATAATTAACTTCCAAAATTTTACATCTTCATTTACTTTTTCCAGACACTCTTGACAATCCACGAGGTTATCTCATTCTCGTCTTTTACAATTTTAACTTCCTTTTCCGACAACTAAAAGATGGAGCCACGCGAAAACCCTACCGCTTCCAGAAAATTAAGTGTATAGACATTCGCGCTTTTGACGATTCCCATCGTCTTCATCTACTCGGGATTCGAGACCAGTTAACGGTAGCGGCGCATGTCGCCGCCATCTTTTCGGAAAGCGCCGGGAACAAAGGCCTTATTCATGCTGGCCCCATGAATAATTCCCGCGTTCCCCCGCTCTCTAAGGGGATGACTCCGATATGTCGACGTTGTCGTTCTGCCGAATCCGAAAAACGAGGTAGAAGACCCCCAAAGAGGGGTCGGCCAAACTGGCCGACTCCTCGCCAAGTTACCTGGAGGCCAATCGCCTCCACGTAACTTTGCGTCGCGTCCGTCACTTTGTCCGGGCCCTCTTTGGGCCCGGTGCCGTACAGTGTTGCCGGCTTGTGCAAGAAATCCTAAAAATTTAAGAAATTCTAACCCGGATCAAAATCCCCAGTTTCCCCTGCCAACAGTTCCCAATTCCCCCTTTTCTCTCAAAATCATTTTCACACCTTCCCCAAACCGGGAATTCACTCATCATCATATCTCAATTAGACAAAATCACCCCCGAATTGTTTCGGGCAGTCATGTCAATGTGTTAAAAAACCACTAATAAATCAATCATGTATCAATTATTACCATTCCTTCCTCGGTATCCTTTACTACACGTGTTTTTGTTTCCAAATTTTCATAATAATTATTAAAACAACCATTTAAATCGAGTAAATGCAAATACTCATGACCTAATAGTAATAATTGATACATCATCGGTTTCTTAGGTGTTTTTTAACACATTTACTGCCCGAAACACCTCTGGGATGGTTTTTCCTATTTAAAATATGATGATAAATAATTTCCCTGAGCAATCAATTTGTTAAATGTGTTATTTAACCGTCAAATTCAAAGATAAAATGAAAATTAAATAATCCATTTTCGTTTTCGGAGAAAAGGGAGGAACTGGCAACGTTGCAAAAAAAACCGCGAATCTTCATCTAGGTTAGAATTCCTTCAATTTTAGAACTTGCAATAATAAAACACACCATGAAATACTAAATACACTGGCCCACCTTTTTGTAACAAAACGTTAATAGTACATAGGTCATTTTAATTTAAGAACGTTATGAAAATAACCTCATTGTTCTAAAATTTTCCACACCTGATATCTTCAAAACAAAACGTTTAGGAGCCTATGTTGGTTTGAAATGTTCTTCCAAGTAATTATTCTATGTACTCTTAAAGTCTTACTACAAAAAAGCAAAAGAACAAATCGAGGTAAAAGCTGTTTCATAAATCACAAAAACCTTAAGCAAACTTACCTGCAAAAATTATAACTGCATGCAAGCAAATTCAAGTAAAAGCTTCGATAAATATCAAACTTTAAAAACAATTCACTTTATTCTTATTCCACAAATAATAAAGGCCCTTTGGAATAATTAACCTCTTAATAAACAATTTTTCTTTGATACCTTTAATAAGGAAACATCCTTTTTCCCAAAACATTTAGTAACGAAGATTCTTTGAGGTTTAAACATCATTTTTCCCAAAAACCTTTCTTAACGAAACTTCTTTATGGCTTAAACTTCAATTTTCCCAAAACCTTTCCAGAAAACCAAAAAAATTAAAAAAAAACCTTTCAAATAAGGTATCACTCAATCTTGCTACCTATTTACAATTTCCAATTTTATTCTTACTGGTTCTTTCCCTTCGTACTAGAAAGTACTTGCAATTTAATAAAAAAACACCAAAAGAATGTCCCCCTTGAAAATAAAATCTCCTTATTTTTGTATATTTACACTTTTTCTATAATCCCAGAAATATCAAATGTGATTCGTTCTCAAATTAACTCACTGTTGTAATACTATTTCGATTCGTTTTCAATATAAATTGTTTCTTTGATAACAATTATATTCTTCCTTTGCATAGTAACACTCCCTCAAATCTAGCAGCATAAAAATTTTAAATTCCTACCTTTTTCTGTCGCCGTCAGCTATACTTCCACCAGCAAACAGCTTCCACTTTCGGAGATGGCACGATCATTTCACTGCATTTAGGACGAACACAGACACACACACACACACACTATTTCACATCCTTTGGCTGCAGTTCTTGTCCTGGAAAGAAAAGAGAGGCAGCTATAGTACATAGGTTTCCACGAAGAATATAATATTCAATACCATTACTTAAACACCAGAACGTTGGAATCTTTGCAACTCACATTAAATAACCCCAGAGTACAAGTACCGATTAACTCAAAACAATCACATCTTTATCAAAAAGTTGCTTTACATTTTAGACAAATTACCACACGGTTATGTTCAACATAATATAACCACAGCTCTTATAACCTTAGTTTACCTTCGAGAAGTCAATCGATCGTTTAATAAGTTGGTGCACTAAGCATATCTACCCACCTTGGCCCCCGCACATCACACCTCTGGGTTGCTTCTTGTTCCCAGTTTTATAAAATAACACTTTTACACCGTAAGTACACGTAATCAAAGTCTCAAAGCACGAATTTGGGCAGTGACCAATTATCACCACAGAAATTTCGACACTGTCTTCAAAAGTATCAAAGTTCTGGTAAACTTGTACGTTCAAGTGAATGGACGACATTTTCGACAATTATTGTTCATTCTTTAAACAATTCGACCTCTTTTCTTAAAAAATTGCTTAAATGTTTAATCGAAATCTTCAAAGTTAAAAGTAGTAATAAATAAAGCAATATAACCTCACTCTGCCCTGTCGTTCAAATTCGTACGATCCCGCTGCGACCTACTTTTCATCTTCTATTTCTCTCGTGTAAAATTCCACAGCTGACTACTAATGATTCAACTTCGAATGGCCATTTTAAATGACTCAGTTTAGGTCCCTTCTTTACGACGACGTCCAAAAATTAAATCTCCTCAAATATCACGGTAATTTCCCTATTTGCTTTACTTTCTCATTAAATACAAAAGCAACGTTACGTTTCTAGCTTCGTCAATCCCAACTCGCCGAGGATTACACGCACCCGCCGTAAATATACAGTATAATATACAGTGTTAGGGAAATAACTTTGCTACCTTCGTACTTCCCATTCTAATCCTGGTTAGTTCCGGTTAGCCGTTCTAATTTTCTAATTCTAAATAATAATTCCTCAATTTACAAACGTTTCTCTTTCCTGTTCAAAAGAACTCTTCGTTCCAAATAATGTTCTCGATCTTCGGTTAAATTTAACAAAGTTATTTCCCTATACCCTGTACAATTAAAATAGAACCTACGTCCTAACAGTCTATTTCACACAAGACTAAAGCACTAATAAATTTCTGAAATAATACAAATTATATCTCACCAGCACAGTATGTAGACTACATAAAGAATCTACTACTGTAGGAAACAAAGTATAAAATATTAATCAATCATAAAATGTAGTAAAAATACGAAAAAGCAGACTAGCAAATTCCCAGTTCTAATAAATCCTTTAGAACCGTGATAGTACCTGTTGGTGCCAGTTTAATGTTACTCCAATAATTTGTACACGTGGCCCACTTGTGTGTAAATTATGTGGAGCATCCTATTATCTTAAAAAGGCTACGTCAACCTACCCTCCTCTGTCCCTCTTATTATCTCTTTTGCGTTAGTTTACAATTACAAAAGTTAAAAACTAATAAATATCCTACTTATACGTAAACAACACTATAAAAAATTATCATACATAATGTTAATTTAGAAACAATTAAAATAATTTCTTTAAAAATCTTTCAAATCTATAACGCTCTATAATCCATCTTCCTTTTAATATTTTTTAAAGAAAACCTCATTTGCCATATCGTCCAAATTCATCCCTTTATTTTACACACGATTCCACTTGTTCAAACCCTCCTCAAAATAAACCAATCTTGTTTTCCACCTTCTCTCTTATATCTTCTCCAATGAATACTGCACCCCCGTGCAATCTGTACTTCTCACTTGAATGGTCCACTTGAGTGCTTTTTTCCTCCAAATCTTTTTCCAATTTTCCTCATCTTTCAGAAAAAAATCTTATCTTCCCTGACCAGCTCCGACCCCCTTCCCGAGCTTTTTAGGAATTTTCAAAAACATCAAAACACTAAATCTTCCAAATTCGTCGTCCCTAATTCCACTTAGACCTCACAATTTCGGTTTTTTCCTGTAATTACTTTTCCTAACTTCACGATTCCAGTGAATATATCTCGTTCACCATTTTGTCCCAGAATCCCCAAGTTATCCTTAAAAACCAGTGTTTTTTCAAAGATCTTCCGAGAAAAATCTCCCCAATGGCTTTTCTAAGCCCTAAAGTTCCTCTACAATTTTAGGAAGCTCCTAGTTGGCAATGACTACATACGAACACTAATAAAATGTAATAATGTAACTTTCCTTATTCTATCCTTCCAAACAAGTTTTCCATAAGTTACCTAATACCTTTATTAATATCGTTAATTTTAATATGCTTGCTCATTTGTTCCTTCTGAAAGCTCTTCTTACTTCCCTCTGAAATAATTGTTCTTTCTTAGTCTTATCCTTGAAATCCAGGAGAAATAATCTTTGCTGTTAACAAATAATCTACTAACAAATTTCTCTCTTCTTTTATGCAGCTATTTGCATTCCCTCCCGTTCTTCTTACATGTCTTTATATTATCCCTCCATATAACAAATAAAGTCCTATTTTTGTGTTTAAATCTCTCATCTTCTTTCGCATCCACCGTTTACTCCTAATTGCTATCCTACCCAGTGTTTCTTTAAAGTTTTACATTCTATATGCATGTTTCTCGTACATTTTTCCACCTACCTCCCCTCCGTATCTTTTACCTCCCTCAAAAGAAAAATACCCTGAGAAATCCTGTACTATATCCCTACCTTTACTTACTATGAATACCTAATATTTTCACAGAATTACTTCACATAACATATACATCTACAATTTTATTTTATGCACATAATTCCTATATTGTGACAAAAATCATTAGTACCTTTACACTATTTCTTCTTACCTTATATAAATATTAAAATCTTCTAAAAAATTAAATATCAATACTTACAGAAATCTATCTAATTTTTCTCCTTAAAAAATAATATACACAGTTAATTTTCTATCTTAAATTACTACATCCTCCTTACCTATAACACTTAAATAATAATCACAATTTAATTTCCTACAATATCTACTAATGTAACAATATATTTTCACCATTTCTACATAAATCAATTTTAATCTTCAATGTGTAATACCTTCTGTTGTCTCTTACCTTTTAAATAAATTATTTCCAATAAGACAAATAATACTTATAATGGTGAATTTTCCAAATATCCATAAAACACCCTACCTACTATACTCACATACAAATTCAAAATAAAATTACCCTTTCCGGTAGTACGGTGCTCCAATTAAATACTCTATTTTCTCAAATATTCAATTCCAAAATAATCCATAAGTTATGGTACAATTTTTCACACAATTCCTTTTAAATTAATCAAATGTCCTTCTGATGCATCAAAATAACTAAGAAATTCCTATTCCTCTTAAGACAAAAAGCTTTCTCCTAATAATCCACTTACTTGCAATCCTCCAAATCTCGATATCTCCTTCCTGATGAAAAAATACTTTGGCTGCCTTTCTTTTTCCCTTTACTCGGCCCCAGTCAGCTTGTTCGATCATTTTCACTTTTGCTGTTCTTGTAATTTCCAATTTTTGTCTTTCAAATTTCCATGTATCCAAGTAACCACCCTCTTTCCTTCCCTTATAAATCATATCCTTTTCGCTAAGAAGAAATAAATAAAGCACTATTCTTCGATAAAGCTACAAAGTACTACCTTGGTGTCTTTTTGCTCTTAACCTAGATTCTTTTCGGTCCTCCACTCAAAAATGTGTCTTTCCTATCGATGAATATGAGCAATAATCCAACTTTCCTTACAAATTTTGGATAAAGTTAAGTGTGTCTACCTCTGGACCCTTGGTCATTGTTGATCTGTCGAGGAAATCCTCTATAATCTTAATGGTTTAATCTTATTTATATCAAATCTGAGGAGCAACCGACCTTCTTTCTTCCTAATGTGTAGGTTAGACGTTCGGTCCATCCTTTTAGGTTTTCTCTTGAAAATCCTCACTACTAATCTCGTACTCGTAAACCTAACCAAAAAGGTACTTGTTCCAGACCCACTCTTTCTGTGTTCCCTTTTTTAATACGTCCCTCCGTTTGCTTCCTGGAAATATATGCTTTTAGATCCTTAATTTACCTCTTTGTTGTAATATTTCTCCATCCACGGTACCATTTCAAATTCCACTGTTAGAGTAAATTTTATGGAAAAATCCAGTATTTCTTTACTTTCTTCTTACTTTGTAAATTTGTGGATCGCAATCTTCTAATCTTGAATCCCGTAGATAATCAATTCTTTTATTTTTTAATAATTAACTTCCAAAATTTTCCATCTTCATTTACTTTTTCCAGACACTCTTGACGATCCGAGAGGTTATCCCATTCTCGTCTTTTACCGTTTTAACTACCTTTCCGAACCCTTAAAAGATGGAGCCACGCGAAAAACCCACCGCTTCCAAAGAAACAAGTGTATAGACATTCGCGCTTTTGCCGATTCCCACCGTCTTCATCTACTCGGGATTCGAGACCAGTTAACGGCAGCGGCGCATGTCGCCGCCATCTTTTCGGAAAGCGCCGGGAACAAAGGCCTTATTCATGCTGGCCCCATGAATAATTCCCGCGTTCCCCCGCTCTCTAAGGGGATGACTCCGATATGTCGACGTTGTCGTTCTGCCGAATCCGAAAAACGAGGTTGAAGACCCCCAAAGAGGGGTCGGCCAAACTGGCCGACTCCTCGCCAAGTTACCTGGAGGCCAATCGCCTCCACGTAACTTTGCGTCGCGTCCGTCACTTTGTCCGGGCCCTCTTTGGGCCCGGTGCCGTACAGTGTTGCCGGCTTGTGCAAAAAATCCTAAAGTTTTAAGAAATTCTAACCCGGATGAAAATCCCCAGTTTTCTCTGCAAAAATATCCCCCATTCCCCCCCTTTCTCTCAAAAATTATCATTTTCACACCTTCCCCAAACCGGGAATTCATTCATCATCATATCTCAATTAGACAAAATCACCCCCGAGTTGTTTCGGGCAGTAAATGTGTTAAAAAACCACTAATAAATCAATCATGTATCAATTATTACTATTCCTTCCTCGGTATCCTTTACTACACGTGTTTTTGTTTCCAAATTTTCATAATAATTATTAAAACAACCATTTAAATCGAGTAAATGCAAATACTCATGACCTAATAGTAATAATTGATACATCATCGGTTTCTTAGGTGTTTTTTAACACATTTACTGCCCGAAACACCTCTGGGATGGTTTTTCCTATTTAAAATATGATGATAAATAATTTCCCTGAACAATGAATTTGTTAATGTGCTATTTCACCGTGAAATTCAAAGATCAAATGAAAATTAAATCATTCATTTTCGTTTTGGGAGAAAAGGGAGGAACTGGCAACGTCGCAAAAAAAACCGCGAATCTTCATCTAGGTTAGAATTCCTTCAATTTTAGAACTTGCAATAATAAAACACAACATGAAATACTAAATACAGTGGCCCACTTTTTTGTAACAAAACGTTAATAGTACATAGGTAATTTTAATTTAAGAACGTTATGAAAATAACCTCATTGTTCTAAAATTTTCCACATCCAATATCTTCAAAACCAAACGTTTACGAGCCTATGTTGGTATGAAATGTTCTTCCAAGTAATTATTCTATGCACTCTTAAAGTCCTGCTACAAAAAAGCAAAAGAACAAATCGAGGTAAAAGCTGTTTCATAAATCACAAAAACCTTAAGCAAACTTACCTGCAAAAATTACAACTACTTGCAAACAAATTCAAGTAAAAGCTTCCATAAATATCAAAGTTTAAAAACAATTCACTTTATCATTATTTAACAAATAATAAACACCCTTTGGAATAATTAACCGCTTAATAAACAATTTTTCTTCCGTACCCTTAATAACGAAACATGATTTTTCCCAAAACCTTTTATAAGAAAACTTCTTTACAGTTTAGACATCATTTTTCCCAAAAACCTTTCTTAACGAAACTTCTTTACAGCTTAAACTTCAATTTTCCCAAAACCTTTCAATAAAACGAAAAAAAATAAATAAAAAAATTAGATATCACTCAACCTATTTAAAATCTTAGTGATTGTTCCCATCCCTACTAGAAAGTATTTGCAATTTAATACCAAACCCCAAAAGAAAGTCCCCCTTGGAAATAAAATCCTCTTATTTTTGTATATTAACACCTTTTCTATAATCCCAGAAATATCAAGTGGTTCGTTTCCAAATTAATACACTGTTGTAATACTCATTCAATTCTTTTCGATATAAATTCCTTCTTTAATAACAATTATTTTCTTTCGTTGCATAGTAACTTTCCTTCAAATCTAACACCATAAAAATTTTAAATTCCTACCTTTTTCTGTCGCCATCAGCAATACTTCCACCAGCAAACAGTTTCCACTTTCTGAGATGACACAATCATTTCACTGCATTCCGAGTGGACACACACACGCACACACAATTTCACATCCTTTTGCTGCGGTTCTTGTCCTGAAAAGAAAAGAGAGGCAACTATAGTACATACGTTTTACACGAAGAATATAATATTCAATAGCATTAGTTAAACACAAGAATATTGGGATCTCACCAATCTTGCAACTCAACACTAGACAACCTCAAATTACAAGTACAAGTTGAATCATAACAGTATGATCTTTATCAAAAAGCTGCTTTAAGGCGGTACCCAAAATAAGTTTTCCTTGCGTTAGAAAAAAGTCAAATTTATCTAATCTGCGAATACTACAATAGTTATTGAAAGTTGACAATTACTAAAAACTCCTTTGACAATTAGTTTCTTCTCTTTCTTACCTCTTAATTTCTAATTCCACGGATATTCTATGGATCGACTAAGATGACACCACTTTTATTGTTGTGCTTTTCAATTTTAAATTCCACATTTTCTTTTCAAACGCACGCTTTTAAGTTAATTTGTTAATTTCCACATTTCGATATAAATAAACAAACGAAAAACTCTTACAGTACAATTATAAAAAAATGTCATTATTGTCATGCACGATGTGCAGAAAATTACCACAAACAAGAAATCTACAAGATTACACGAAGAAGAAATCTGCAAAACCACACAAAGAAGAAACTTGCAATGCAGACTCCCAGATGGCGCCACACATAAAAATCTCTTCTCTCGCATCCACCATTTAATCCTAATTGGTTCTGCTATGAATACCCATTGTCTTAACGCAATTATTTCACATAACATATGCATTAAGCAATTCCAAATTTACAATTCTATTTTATACGCATAACTCCTGTATCGTGATAAAAATCATTAGTACCTTTGCACTATGTGTTCTTATCTTATATACATATTAAAATCATCTAAAAAATTAAATATGAATACCTACCGAATCTGCTTAAAAATAATATATAGTCTATTTTCTATCTTAAATTACTACATATTCCTGATCCATAACACTCAAATAATAATTACGATAAAACGTTAATATTTCATAGGTAAATTTATTTTAAGAAAGTATGAAAAATAATTAAAATTTCTTCTAAAGTTTTCCACACCCGATATCTTTAAAACAAAACGTTTATGAACCTATATTGGTATGAAACGTTCTTAAAAGTAATTATTCTATTCATTTTTAAAGTCTTACTACAAAAAAGTAAAAAAACAAATTAAATGTGACATCTATATAATAATTCAAAACAAGCCTTAAGTGAACTTACCTGGAAAAATTATAACTACATGTAAAGAAATTCAAGTAAAAGCTTCTATAAATATCAAACTTTAAAAACAATTCACTTTATTCTTATTTAACAATTATCATTTTTCCCAAAAAACCTTTCAAATTAGGTATCACTCAACTTTGCTACTCATTTTAAATCTTAGTGGTTTTTTTCACCCCTACTAAAAAGTACTTCCAATTTAATTAAAAAATCCCAAAGAAAAACATCCCCCTTGAAAATAAAATCCTCTTATTTTTGTATATTAACACATTTTCTATAATCCCAGAAATATCAAAAGTGGTTCGTTTCCAAATTAATACACTGTTGTAATACTCGTTCAATTCATTTTCGATATAAATTACTTCTTTGATAACAATTATTTTCTTTCGTTGCATAGTAACTCTCATTCAAATCTAGCACCATAAAAATTTTAAATTCCTACCTTTTTTTGTCCCGTCAGCAATACTTCTACTAACAGAGAGCTCCCACTTTTCAAGATGACACAATCTTTGTCGCGGAATTCAGGGTGGACACACACACAATTTCATATCCTTTGGCTGAAGTTCTTGTCCTAAAAAGAAAATACAGTCGGCTATAGTACATACATTTCCACGAACAATGTAATATTCAATATCGTTAATTAAACACAAGAACATTGGAATCTAACCAATCTTGCAACTCACTCTAGATAACCTCGAACTATAAGTACAAGTTGAGTCAAAATAATATAATCTTTATGAAAAAACTTTTTTATAAAGGTACCAAAAATAAGTTTTCATTACATTAGAAAAAAAGAGAAATTTATTTAATCTATAAATTATACAATAGTTATTGAAAGTGGAGAATTACTAAAAACTCCTTTGACAATGAGTTTGTTTCTTTCTTACCTCCTAATTTCTAATTCTACAGATATTCTGTCGATCGACTGAGATGACACCACTTTTGTATTTTGCTTTTCAATTTTAAATTCCACATTTTCATTTAACGCACGCTTTTAAGTTAATTTCTACATTTCATTTAATATAAATAAAAAAACAAAAAACTCTCAGGATACAATTACTGAAAAATGTCATTATTGTCATGCACGATGTACAGAAAATTACCACAAACAAGAAATCTACAAGTACACACGAAGAAGAAATCTGCAAAGAGACACCAAAAAGAATTCTGTAAAATCGCACAAAGAAGAAACTTGCAACCCAGGTTCCCAGATGACGCCACACATAAAAAATCTCTCTTCTTTCGCATCCACCATTTAATCCTAATTGGTCCTGCTATGAATACCCAATGTCTTGACACGATTATTTCACATAACGTACGCATCAAACAATTCCAAATTTACAATTCTATTTTATACACTTAACTCTTGTATCGTGATAAAAATCATTATTACCTTAGCACTATGTGTTCTTATCTTATATACATATTAAAATCATCTAAAAAATTAAATATTAATACCTACCGAATCTCCTTAAAAATAATATATAGTTCATTTTCTATCTTAAATGACTACATATTCCTGATCCATAACACTCAAATAATAATTACGACAAAACGTTAATAGTTCTTAGGTAAATTTATTTTTAAAAAGTTATGAAAAATAATTAAAATTTCTCCTAAAATTTTCCACACCCGATATCTTTAAAACAAAACGTTTATGAACCTATATTGGTATGAAACGTTCTTAAAAGTAATTATTCTATTCACTTTTAAGGTCTTACTATAAAAAAGGAAAAAAACAAATTAAAAGTGACGTCCATATGATAATTCACAACAAAGCTTAAGTAAACTTACCACTGCATGCAAGCAAATTCAAGTGTAAGCTTCTAGAAATATCAAAGTGTAAAAACAATTCACTTTATTCTTATTTGACAAATAATAAACGCCCTTTAGAATAATTAACATCTTAATAACTAATTTTTCTTCGATACCATTAATAATGAAGCTTCTTTATGCTTTAAACATTATTTTTCCTAAAAAAACCTTTCAAATTAGGTATCACTCAACTTTGCTACCCATTTTAAATCTTAGTGGTTTTTTTCACCCCTACTAAAAAGTACTTCCAATTTAATAAAAAAATCCCAAAGAAAAACATCCCTCTTGAAAATAAAATCCACTTATTTTTGTATATTAACACATTTTCTATAATCCCAGAAATATCAAAAGTGGGGCGTTTTCAAATTAACTCGCTGTTGTAATATTCATACAATTTTGAAAATAAATTATTTCTTTGATAACAATTATTTTCATCCCTTGCATAGTAACTCTTGTTCAAATCTAAAACCATAAAAATTTTAAATTCCTACCTTTTTCTGTTGCTGTCAGGAATACTTCCACTAGCAGGCAACTTGCACTTTCCTAGATATGGTACAATCTTTTTCGCTGCATTCATGGTGGAACCACAATTTCATATCTTTGGCTGCAGTTCTTGTCCTGAAAAGAAGAGACAGGCAGCTATAGTACGTATCTTTCTACGAAGAATGTAATATTCAAAATATCATTAATTAAACACAAAAGTATTGGAATCCCACTAATCTTGCAACTCACACGAGATAACCTGTAATGACAAGTACAAGGTGAGGCAAAACAATGATCTTTATGAAAAAACTTTTTTACGACGGTACCAAAAATAAGTTTTGATTGCATTAGAAAAAAGGGATATTTATTACTAGTTTGTATGGTCTGTAAGTATTAGTATAGGTACTGGAAATAGAGAATTATTGAAAACTCCTTCGGCAGTGGGTTTGTTTTCTATTTTACCTCCTAGTTCCAAATTCTACAGATACTCTATCGTTCGACTAAGATGACACCTCTTTTGTTTTTTGCTTTTCAAGTTTAAATTCCACATTTTCCGTTCAAACGCACACTTTTAAGTTCATTTTCACATTTCAATTAATATAAACAAACGAAAAACTCTCACAGCACAATTACTGAAAAATGTCATTATTGTTATGCATGATGAACAGAAAATTCCTATAAACAAGAAATCTACAAATGCACACGAAACAGAAATCTGTAAAAGCACACAAAAAAGAAATCTACAAGTATACACAAAGAACAAATTAATAACCCACGCTCCCAGATGGCGCCACGCCTAAAAATTCTTTCGCATCCACCATTTAATCCAAATTGATCCCGCTATGAATACCTTATGTCTTGACACAATTATTTCACATAACATATGCGGCAACAATTCCAAATTTACAATTCTATGTTATACACATAACTCCTGTATCGTCACAAAAATCGTTAGTACCTTTCCATTATGTATTCTTATATACATATTAAAATCGTCTAAAAACTTAAATATCAATACGTACAGAAATGTATCTTATTTTTCCCCTTAAAAAATAATATATCACCGATATCTTTAAAACGATGCGTTTATGGGCCTATATTATTTTATAATTATTCTATCCACTGTTAAAGTTCTACTACAAGAAAGTAAAAGAACAAATGAACGTGAAATCTGTTTAATAATTCATGTTAAACCTTAACTGAACGTACTTGGAAGAATTACAGCTGCGTGTAAGGAAATTTAAGTAAAGGCTTCTATAAATATTAAAGTTTAAAAGCGATTAACTTTATCCTTATTTAACAAATAATAAACGCTATTTAAAATAATTAAGATCTTAATAAACAATTTTTTTCCAATACAATTGATAATAAAGCTTGTTTATACTTTGGACGTGATGTTTTTAAAATCTTTCAATGAAAGAAACGATATTTTTGGAAAAGTAAATAAAACACCTTTCAAGTGGGGTATAATTCAAACTCCATTAGTGGATGCATGCAATTTATTAAAGAACCCTAAAAGAATATTCCCCTTGAAAATAAAATCGACGTGTTTTGGTATATTTAGGTATTTTCTGTAATCGCTAAAGGTTCGTTTTCAAATTGATATACTGTATTGTAATAGTGGTTCAATTCATTTTATATATAAATTGTTTATTCGATAACAAGTTTCTTCAGTTGCATAACTTTAACTGAAGTCTAGCACTGTAAAAATTCAAATTTTTACCTTTTTACATCAACGTCAGGAATGCCTCCACTATCGAGGCTGATAGAATCTTTTTCGCCGCGTTCTGATTGGAACGACAATTTCATATCTTTTGGCTGCAGTTTTTGTGCTAAAAAGAAGACAGGCAGCTATAGTACGTACCATTCCACGAAGAATGTAATATTTGATATCATTAATTATACACAAGAGTATTGGAATCTCACCAATCTTGCAACACACACTAGACAACCTCAAATTACAAGTACAAGTTGAATCAAAACAATATGATCTTTATGAAAAAACTTCTTTACAACGGTACCAAAAATAAGTTTTGATAGCATTAGAAAAAAAGGATATTTATTAATAGTTTGTATGGTCTATAAGTATTAGAATAGGTATTGGAAATGGAGAATTATTGAAAACTCCTTCGGCAATGGGTTTCTTTTCCTTCTTACCTCCTAGTTCCTAATTCCACAGATATTCTATCGATCGACTAAGATGACACCAATTTTATTTTTTGCTTTTAAATTTTAAATTCCACATTTTCATTTAAAAGGCACGCTTTTAATTTAATTTGTTAATTCCCACATTTCAATATAATTAAACAAACGAAAAACTCTCACAGTCCGATTACTGAAAAATGTCATTATTGCCATTCACGATATACAGAAAATTGACACAAAGAAGACATTTGCGAGTGCTTAGCACCCAAGTTCCCAGATGGCGCCACATGTAAAAAAATTTTAATAATACATGGAAAATTTTTATTGTTCCATTCAGTGATAGGACATACAGTGGTACAAAAAAAGCCACCAACGACCTTTTAACGTTCAAACGTTAGCTTTAAAATTGCATAAAAACAACGAATATTTTTATTCATTTCGATGGAATAAGCGAATGGACACTGTTTAAAATATTATGCGATAAATGTATTATTTAGGATTTTTATTTTTAATCGCAGTTTTCAAAAAACACCAAATCCCAAGAAATTAATTTTATTACAACAAAATCTCCGTACGATTTAAAATTGCTAGCGAATACTTAATAAAAAGAATGAATAATTTAATAAATCGTAATTTTATTTGTGCCCTCCCACAAATAAGACAAATAAAATTATTAGTAGTTTCAGACAAAACCCCTTGATATTACTTACGTGAGCAGAATGATAAGAAACTAAAGAAGAACCCAGCAAATATATTTCTTGTTTCAAAAATAAATTCATCGAAAAAGAAATCGAAAGCTTTTTTGGAATTTAGAATTTTATGTGTCATGTTCATTATTAACATACATTATGTGAGCATCCCAGTAATTTATGTTAAGGTCATTAATTAATATGTATCATTGATAAAGACCAATATCACTCTTTTCTACCTGTTTAAGTCATATTTGCATCGCAATTGTTATATTTCCCGAAATTGAAGCTCAAATTGATAGAATTGGCTGAATTAGCAAAATTTCGCCTAATTTTTATGATTCCAAGCAAATCTCCATTATCTGGTAGCTTAAGAGCGTGTTACAATTAAATTATTTATTTCCAACCGTTAAAGCTTATTTTGGTAATCTGAATCGATTTAAGTAAATTTTGTAGTGGTCTTATTGATACTGATCAATATCACTTTCTGAAAATTTATTTAAATTGCTCCTATTCTTCTCTCATTAAAGAAATAGATTATATTTGCGTATTATTTATTTGCTAAAAATCCTATAAATCTCATTAAATGATTTTACAGAGCGAAATCTTATTCCTAACAGGCACGTAAACATGTGTATGTAACCCCATAATTAGCCCAAACTAACAGCATTTGAACACTAAACTTAATCTCATTCACCAGAAATTTCTGAATATAAAATTGCTAGAACTCGCTTAGATTAACATCTTTGTTTCTTAAAGATCGCACTAGAGCTGAATTTAAAATGAGTGAGAAAGTTTCGATTATTGTTAACGCCCACAGCAGGCCTCCTGGAATGGTACTGATGGAGGAAAAAATTAGAAAACCCGAGCAAAGGAGAAACCAGTACATTGGAGGAATTGCCGGTAAGGCCTCCCAATAATGAATTTTCATACACTTATCCCATTTTGACGTTTTACAGCGTCACTTAATGGCTTCTGTGCAGGTACAGTACTAGCCTGGACCTCCCCAGCAATGCAACACATCCTACAACCTCCTTTAGGTAACAACACCGCCATCCCCAATCAATCACTACCTTCACCAAGCTTCACGATCTCTACTCTTGAAGAAGCAGCAGTGGGAGCCACTCTCATGTTCGGAGCCACCCTGGCTGCAATACCCTCAGGAATATGCGCCGATCTTTTTGGCAGAAAAATCGCTCTTCTCCTCATTGGACTTCTATATTTGAGCAATTACATCTTAATAGCTTGCGCTACAAATCTGTTGGTGTTACTAATCGCACGATTGTTTGCCAGAGTGGCCTTAGGGAGTAGCTGTGTGGTGGCTCCCATGTATATCGCAGAGATCACTGAAGAATCTCTTAGAGGCACCCTGGGCTCTTCATTCAGCCTCATGCTAACTCTAGGCATTCTGTACACCAACGTTATAGGAGTCGTTACTGAGTGGTTAGGACTGGCCATTGCTTTGGCTCTGACAAGTGGAGCTGCAGCATTATCCATCTTGTTCCTCCCCGAGACGCCTCTGTACCTGATAGCAGAAGAACGATTCGGCAAAGCTAGAAAATCGTTGATGTTTTATCGAGGAGATGAAGATCAAGTTTCTGAAGAGCTTACTGAACTGCAGAAGCATTTGCGCGAGCATCAAATGGGATCCTCAATTTGGGATTTATTTACCAAGAAGTGTTACAGAAAACCTTTGATCGCAATCTTGGGGGTGTTTATTTATCAGCAGTTTTGCGGTATAAACGCGGTTGTTTTCAATTTAATGCCCATATTTAGTGCCGCCAACATCAGTCCATGGGTTGCAGCCATTGTCCCCAACCTACTGACCATTTTCGTGGGAGCATCAAAATCGAAGATTTTAAAAGTTTGAACTGCTGTAGAATTTTTATTTCTACAAGTATTTTCAAAACTGTTGGTGCTAATTCTGCGTTAGGATCTTGACAAACGAATATAAATAATTTTATTTCAAAGATTGGGAGAAAACTCTCAAAAAATCTACGTTTGTACGGTTATGTCTGGTCTCACCAAAATATTACTGAATTGTGAATAACTCGAAGATTACAAATTTTCGGATAATGCATGTCGGAGATTTATTAGTCTTTAAAATTTGTAAACGTAACATTAGGATAGACAATAAGATGACGGACAGGCTGACAGGGCCATCTGAAGACAAAGCACTGTCGAACGAGGTCACTATTGCCACGGCGCGCTTAAGTGGCTATGTGTGCTAATTATTTGGGTGACACTAAACTATTGGTTCCTTTGTAATAGGGACTAGCAGGTACTTTTCCCACGGTTCTGAAAGACTCACCAGAACTGGGAAAGTTAAGACAACAGGGACAAAGAATGGGCAGTTAATAGATTGATGGGAAGAAGAGCGGTCGTGGAATAGTGAACTGGTTTGTCTGTCTCTTCTATCTTTCTTTTCTCTGTTCATAAAAAAAGCGATATACCAAATTTAAAAAAAAATAGAAAATACTTCTCAAGTTACTCCGACATGCATTATTAGTCAAAAAAGTTACAAATAGGCTCTATTATCACCCCTTAAAATTAAGTCCCACATCAACCAAACACCCTGTATTATATTTACTCATTCAGAGGTACAAGTGTGTTTTCACATTATTTGGAAGTGTAATTTACCAACATGCTAAGCCCAAGTACATAATCGGGTTTTAGCCTTAGAGGGGGCTTGGCCCCATTTCTGTGTTTATTATTCTCGAAAACATGTGGCTCCATGTGGCAAAACTTGGGCATCTCTCCTTGTAAGAACTCTCTATTTACCACCTTGTGAGAAAGTGTGGCTCAAATTGGTAGGACTGTAACATGCCTATGGGAAATCAATTTCGCCGGTCAATCAAATGTGGCCTTTTAAAGAGATAGTCAATGAAGTAACTAATAATAGCCCTTAGTTGTAGTACCCCCATGGATGTTATCCCTCAGTTTTTGTATTTAAAATCTTCAGAATTTTCTTGAATTCTCTTGGTCATATTGTCGGATTGACGAGAGCTCTTCATTTGCTTAAGTCCGTTTGAGGGCAGTAAGTATTTAACAGTGAAACAAATTACTTCGTAAGTTGTTCCACAGTTTAAGGTTCTATGGAAATAGTTGCTTGAATCAAGAAAAACGTTCTTCCAATAAAAGTTGTAAATTGCGGACAATTTGGTGAAGGAAAATTATTCACTATAGGATCTCGTCACATTACTGATGGCGATTGTTGAAAAAAAAATGTATTTATTAAATTATCTATATTATTCAGGCCTCCAAGTTGTTAAGTCTTTAACACACCTAGAGAAAATATTAAAATTGATGGCGATTTTATATTTAACATAAGTATACATACAATGACTCCCTAAAATATTCAGACACTTACCATCTTCTTTTGTGCATAGTATTAATGAAAATAAATAATTAGGAAACAGGACTTTGGTATAGGTTTGATATTAGTTTTTGCTCACTAACGATGTAAAAATATATTTATTATTAACTAATAATATCAAAAAAAGTAAAAAAGAAGAACACATTAGGCTCTTCTAGACAATGCCCAAGATCATTTTTGAATGTGGTCGAAGATTGACATCTCAACTCGAACATTTTCGAAAATGTTATGTTCCAAAAACGCTCCCTTACGAAAATACAGGGTTGCGAAGTTTTAGAAAAAAAATGGAAATTAATGAATATTTCGAAAACCGCTTGAGATATTTCAATAAAATTTGGTAAGTAAAGACAGTTTATAAAGGGGCATCAATTGCAATAAAAATATGCGTTTTTTTCTGAAACTTTGCAACCTTGTATTCTCGTAACGGAGCATTTTTGGAACATAATTTATATAACAAATTATCATTATTTTTTGTCAGATAGAATCCCACCTCAAAATATCCACACATCGTTAAGGAACACCCCGTATACGAGCAGTAAAAGCATAAGACCCACTGTGCACTTCTCTGCTTCAAGATAAAATGGAAGCAGAGTAGAAGATTGCATTTGTTTCGAAGATGTTTTTGAGGAATTAGTATAAATTTTTTAACAGGAATTTCTTTTGGAAATAGGAAAGGTTTTTACTTAGTATAAATAAGTTATATGATTTAATGAAATAAAGGAAATATCCTTACAATGGAAGAGTGTAACTTCTCATTAGTCTATGTGCCAAAAAAGATTTAACAGAAAAAATTAGGTTCAATTGCTGGATGTCAAAAACAATAGATTTTAATGCAAAAAATAAACAAAATAGACTAACTAGAAGTTATACTCTTCAATTGTACAGATGTTTTCGTTATTTCATTAAATCATATAACATATTTCCTATTTCAAAAAGAAATTCCTGTTAAAAATTCAATATTAATTCACGAAAAACATCTTCAAAATAAACGCAATCTTCTCTCTACTTTAATTGTTAATTTTCTGGTGCGTCGCGTGACACCATCTGTAAACCAGGGTTGTGTTTTCTCGGAAGTGTTTACAAGTTTCTGTATAGACATTGTAGATTTCTTTTTTGTATAGATTACAGATTTCTTCTTTTTAGAGACTCCAGATTTCTTTCTCAAACAGGTTTACCGATTTCTTTCTTGCGTACTTGTGGCGCCATTTTGCAGAAACGGCCGTGCTGTGCATTACGTCAATAGTGACATACATCAGGATTTTTTAATTTATTTGTTTTTATTGTTTGGATATAAAATTTAAAATTTTTAAGTATTACATAAAAAAATATTGTGTCCTTAAAAAATTGAAAAGTAAGAAGGAAGGGATGTCAGACCACCGATAGAAGATTTAGGAACTAGAAGGTATGATAGAAAAGAAACCGGTTGCCAAAGATTTTTCCAATAATTCTCCATATCCAATACTCATTCTAATACAGATAGAAGATGCAAACAACTTGTAACAAATGTCTGTTTCTTCTAATGCAAAGAAAACTTATCTTTTGTATCTTTGATTGCAAAGCACAGTTTTTATAAACTACTACATCAGATCAGTTGTCGAAGCTCGATTAACTTGAGACTAGCAATTTGAACTTGTGGAGTTTGACTTTCAACATTGATCGGTGGGATCTCACAATTCTTGTGTATTATCAAAGATAGCGAATATTCTCGGTGGAGAGATAGGTACTATAGTTGCCCATCTTTTTAAGATGAGAACCACAGCAGAAGGAAGGAAAGTCGTAGTTCCAAGGTGGAAAGAAGGGAAAAGGATTTTATCACATATCTTATTGGAAAGTGCAGGTTGCCCGTCAATGAAAGAACTCCTTAGGGTTATACAGAGAGGTATGTAGTTTTTTATTATTTGGTAGGAAATAATTTGTACCATGCTAGATTCCAAGTCAAGGGATCATTCACTTATGGATTATGGATAAGTGGTGCATTTGAGAAAAATATACGAAGGGGAAAGAATAATTTATTTAAAATTAATGAAATTGTCATTACAAAACGGTTCACTTTAGAAGAAACAATTGTCCTAGTATACAGAAAATAAACATTTAACATTTAGTACATCGTGTTTGGTTACCTACAGGACTTTTATTAGAAGTTTATTTGACAAATGGGCTTCTTAGGTAACAGTGCAGTGTAGGGTTGAAGTCTGTCTGATAAGTGGTTGTAAGTTCTGAAACACCCCATATTATAATAACTTCTATTATTGTGAGAATAACACTTACGAAAGGGAATTAAGGTTTTATAATACAAATTATTAAACATTCTAAATTTGTTCCTGTAGTTTCCAATTTGCAAGGTATCAAATATTTGTAACGAAGGGCTGGTAAATGTAATCTCGAAGGAACTTAAATGGATAGTTTAATAATTATACCTACAGTCGTTTCGAAGTTTACCTTTGAAGAGCCACTCCACAAATATGGAAATAGTTGCTGGAATGAGTAAAGTTTCTAAGAACTTCCAACAAAAGTTGTAAATTCCGCACAATTTGGCGAAGGAAAATTATTCACCATAAGATGGGAACGTTTACATATCTAAGTGTATTGTAGTGTGTCGGTGTGAAATAATTACACGAAGGAAAATTACAACATTTTTATACTTCTCTAAAATACAAAACCCCGGAATTTATGGGGGATAGAGTTTGTTCGTCGTTTCGTGAGAGAGGAAGAAATCGTAATCATTATTGGAAGGGTGGTTGCTTAGTGGAATCCTTCGAAGGGTCTTCCACTATCTAACTTAAGAGGAAAAGACCATATATCAATATAGGTCAACACGAGCCTGTCCAATTGCAATATATGGGCAGTTCGAAACAAAAGGCACTTAGAACAAAACAGATCTCTGATGGTTGACCCATTTGAAACACATAATTTTGGACAGTTCAAAGCCAACCAGACATTTTAACTCATGTTGAAATATGGCCATTAGATTCCTACGAAATAGTACAGGGTGATTTATGAGTGCAAGTCCATAAGTATCTGTAGCCTATGGTACTTTACATTAACTGAGCTCATCGTTTTTTTAAACCTAATTGAGGTGCATTATTTAACAGTGAAATAAATTACTTCGTAAGTTGATTCTGAGTTTGCAGTTCCAAGATCCATTATAATATGTTGTAATAAAAATTATTTCGCACATCTAAATTTTCTAGGCGGGTCATTCAAAAAGAGAAGAGATACATTTTTTGAATATAAAAACCTATACAAAATCATTTTTAGGTGTAAAATTTATGAATTCTATAATTATTGAAGCTTATTGGTTTGACTGATATGCAACCAATATTACACCCAATGTTTTTTGCAGATCAGCAATTCAGTCATCGACGATACTTCTGCGATAATGGTAAATCATTTAATTCTTCATGAATTGTAACTACATACAAATAATGTTATGTATTTTCAGGAAGGTGCTTCAGAAAGTATAAGTATGGATCCAATACTAGTTGACGACTTTCGCTTAACCCTTGCAAACTAAAAATATCCAAATCAGCTGCCAAAAAAGACTGGAAGATCTTTAAATTCAAACACGCGTCACAACTCATCAGCCTTAAAAAAGAATTAGAATTCCAAAAAAAAGACTCAGAATTGACTCAGAAAACACTTAGAAAATCAACTCAACATTATTCAAAAAGACTATCAGCTGTTGAAAGAGCAATATGAGGGCAAAATACCAAGTTTGGAAACCGACCCTGTAAATGAATGTGATTTTGATTGTTTTGAATTAATTTAATTATCATTGTTATTTTTTAGAAAGCCACAAATTGGAAAATATTTCAAAGGAATAAGCACGTAAAACTAAAAAGTTTCCTTGTCGCGGCTAAAGTTAAACATTTTGACTCTAAAATCCACCCAAGAGAATAATGATACAGGCATTTTGCGGAACAACACCAGAACAAACTTCAAGTATGGGGCTTTAGTATCAAAAGTTTTGAAGAAGAGGCCTTAAGACTGCACACTAGGGTGTGCCAGTCTGCACATCCCAGTTTTCCCATTGGGGAAAGTACTTCTATCCCGGACTACTTCTACAGCCGGAAAATGGCGGGTATTGGGCTTTCTTTGGGAGAGTTATCCGTTGCCAATAGATAGTTTAAAAATTGAAAAACATAAAAGTGAATTAATTAGTGCCTCCGAACTAAAGGTTGCCCCCATTTCCGATTAAGGTGTTGCACACACATTGAGAAATCAATTTTTATTTTGGAGTTATTCGCCAAGGATCACTTTTCAAATTTATGGCTTATTTGCTTTGAATCTCATTCTTTAATCCATTTGGGATAAATTTTTTGTCTACAACTTTTGAACATTTTTAGATAGTTTGTGTTGTTATTATTTAAGATAAAATATTATTTTTGTTAAAAAAGCTCTAACCATCTAATTACAATAATTGTTTAATGGAAGGTTTATACTATGCATTTAATAGTGGAGCCAGTATTATTTTTCGTGCCAGTAAATTTAGATTGCGTAACTGGCGCGCAAGTTAAAACTTTACATGCATGGACCGAAAAAGTCTGCAGGCTCTGAAATTCACTTGCGCCCATGACGACTCACACCGATACGAAAATATTCCATATTTTGCACGTGTAAACAATCACTTCTTCTCTTCAATCACACTTGCTGGCGAGTTCGCCAGTTAAGCCGCGTTTACATGATGCAAGTTTCTGTTTGCGCAAGTTCTTGATTGCAAGTCCTTGTAATTTGTCAACAAAATTGTTACTGTTTACACTACACAACCATTTGTGCAAGAATCAGTTACAGATTTTTGTTCAAAATTTCCTTCATCTGGAGGATTGGGCGCTTTGTAAAAGTGAAATTACTGATGTAGACAATTAAAGGCAAACATAGCCGAATTGGAAGGATTCCAGTACATTTGGCGTTCAGGACGGTAAAATTCACGTTTTTCTGAGAAGTTTGAAGTCGTAGCCTGACCGGATTGTGGGAATCGTCCGAATTGGGAAAAATTGGTTCAGTTACAGTTTTTTGTTCAAAATTTCCTTCATCTGGAGGATTGGACGCTATGTAAAAGTGAAATTATTGATGTAGACAAAAAATGCGTTTTTTTTTTTGGAAATACGCACGAACGATTTATTGGGGATATAAATGTTATTGTAGCTCAGAGATCTTACAACCTACGAATTTCTGCGTGGAAAATTTGAAGAACACCTCGATACTATCAATTTGAGGTATTAAATATGGCAATTAGACTTCATCGCTCTGATTATGGAGTTTCGAAATTTAGAAATACCACGAAACGACTAATTGGGGATATAAACGTTGTTGTAGCTCAGAGAACTTGCACCCAACGAATTTTTTAGCTACAATAGTCCCATTACTACCCATACTATTACAACCTACGAATTTTTGCACGCAGAAATTCGTAGGTTGTAAAGTCTCTGAGTTACAATGACATTTATATCCCCAATTAGTTGTTTTGTGCGTATTTCCAAATTTCGAAACTCAATAATCGGGGCAGATGAAGTCCAGTTGCCATATTTAATGTGTCTTATTGATGGCCTCGAGGTGCACTTTTAGAATTTTTCACGCAGAAGTTCGTAGGGTGCAATTTCTCTGAGCTACAACAACATTTATATCCCCAAGTAGTCGTTTCGTGCGTATTTCCAAATTTCGAAACTCAATAATCGGAGCAGGTGAAGTCCAGTTGCCATATTTAATGTCTCTTATTGATGGTTTTGAAGTGCTCTTTTCGAATTTTCCACACAGAAGTTCGTAGGTTGTAAGGTCTCTGAGCTACAATAATATTTATATCCCCAATTAATCGTTTCGTGCGTATTTCCAAATTTTGAAACTCTAATATTCATCTAAAATCATGGTGGATGATATGGCGTCCTTAATAAATGAAACAGGTATAATAGAAGCATGAAGATTTGCTAGAATTAAGATAGGTTAGAGATAATAAATACAATGTCCTTTTAGGAGAGTCTTAAGCTCAAATATTAATTTATCAAGCTTCATTCTGAGGAAAAATTGTTAGAAACACTTGCTTACAATAGAACTGGACTCTCTAATAACGTTGCCGAAGATCCTCCTTTGAATTGTTGGGTGTCACTTTTCAAATAATGGCCCCTTCCAAAATAAATCAACAAGGATGAGATCGGCAGATCGGGCAGGCTCTTCCAGTGAACCTCTTCTTTTATTCAGTGAAAACACATAGGTATTCGTCACTACATAAATTATCTTTAGCCCCTATTGATAATCAAAAAATATTTTAACCTGAATTGTGAATTCCCTCTATCGCGTGACGAAGCATTTGCATTCAAATGCATAGTTGTTTGAACTTTTTTCTTAATTTTAGGGTAAGAATTTTTTGTGCATATATAAGAGGTGTCTAAAATCTTCCCCTTTAATCACCTTTTTGAAACATACAAACAAAAAAATAGGAAATGAGAAATACTTAGATAGAATGAAAGTGACCTTGTAATACAGTTCCTGTCGATCATGACCTTCTATCTACGGTTTTGTGACTATATGGAAAATCACCCGTAAGGATGTGACTCATACGAAATTAACTAACTGTGCTATGGAAGTTTTCAAAGAGAATTACGGTTTAGGAGCGTGATTCTTGAATGTTTTACTACTAAAAAATTTAAAGCTTTTGAGATTCCTATTGGTTTTCGGAACTCCAGAATCAGCTGTATTTTTTTCTGAAGTGCGCCACTGCTCACAAAACCAAAAATAACCTATGGTTCAAATTAAATTCCATTGTCAATGGACCCACCCTAGAATCGTCGCCATCACCCATTATAATCCTCTCCAAAGTCAAAGGACAGACCGTGAAATTTCGAAACGTCTTCGGCAGTACCGCAGTTAAGTAGTCAGTTCGCAGCAAATCGTGATCAGAGCAGGAGTACCGTCCTGTTAGTGCACGGAAAGAAGCGCACGCGCGTATTTTCCCGGCATAGATCGCACCGGTTTAAACAAAACACACATGCACATGAGTTTGGTACTACTCTATTCTGACATAGTCTCCCATCCTGATGGTTTATGAATAATAGATAAGAAAGTTTTGACGCGACCGGAGGATATTCCTCATATATTCGTCAGTCACCATTAAATGGTACTGCAACGCAGTTAATGGAACGTGTCGAGAGTTATTGCATTATTGACTTTGGCTCCTGTTGACCCGAAGAAGTGTGGTACCGTTGACTTCGATCGCTAATTCGGAATTCACTGCAGGAGAGAAGGAATTTGTGTTGGGCCGTTATTCGGACAAGCATCTTGAACCCAAGCAAAGGTTCGTATAAAAATGTGGTTGGGTTGTAAAAAGCGGTTCGAGTTGGGATTTAGCACCGGTGCAAGACATCATACAACAATCAGTTATTAAATGATTTTGATGTGACTGGAATAGTACGTACCTGCTGCATGGATTTTATTTTTATAATTTTTTTTTTCATTTTGTATATGCGGTTTTTGATGTTGAGAAAATAATATCTAGAACACCTTTTGTGGTGGCGGATTCTTACAATTTTTTATGAATGATTAGCTATGAGCGAAAACAAAATTTCATGAAGTTGAAAAACAGTGTTGCAGTTGCAAAATTTATCGTTTATCTCTAGTATTTTTTGTTCGTATTTTCCGACTTGAATTTTCAATTTTACTTTCACAACAAAGCACGAGCTAAGTAAATCACTAGTTCCTGTTTGACCCTATTTTATGGCACGGTTGGCACAAATTGATTGAGTGAATGAACGTATTCTCCAATTAAAAAAAAAATGTTATAAATTAAAAATATAAAAAAATTAATAAAAAAATAAATTAAATCACGAGTTAAATAATTTAATCTATTTCACTATTAACGTAACAATACCGTCGTGCGCCCTTGGTATTGGTACCTTTGGAACGCTCTTGAAACCTCCATGAAAGACTGCCATACATTATTAAAAATATGTGAAGCACATTTAGCACCGCTCTATAGAAAAATGCAACATTTTAAAATTTTTGTGAACTTTTTCTCTTTTTTTGAGACACATTTGGTATAATTTTAACGTTAAATTTTTTCCTGTTTTTTGCAAGGCACCTGTTTTCAGACTTAGAATTGAAATTAAAGCTGCAGAATTTGATTTTTGTTAGATTTTTAACTCCAAATTTACGTCTTCAGTGACGTGCCTTCACGCCTAACGTGACTTGTATGTTTCCGTTATATTTTTGCATTTTTGAGATTCTCTTGTATTCGCATTTAGGTTACAAAGTAAGACTTGAACATTTTGAATTGCTCAGAATTTTTCATGTTTAAAAATGAGGGTTTTAGGAATATCCCAGTGAGATTTTGGGTGTTTAAAAATTTATCGAAATGTACCGATTTTTCCAGTTTTTTTGAAACCTGGAGATCTCAAGATTATGATCATGATACATAACTTTTTTGAGCAACATAATAGGTGCATTTTTTATTTATAGCTTTAAGACCAGCTTAATTTATTGAAAAAAAAATGAAGATATCTTTTTTTTTAACTAAAATGTAAAAAAATCTATTACGTGGTATATTATTATACAGGAGTACCTAGGACTTTTAAAAATTTGCCATGAAACGTACAAATCTGAATTTAAAAAACTCAAATTGTTGTTATTATCTCAAAAACTAAGCAGTATTTAAAATTTAAAAATTTACTGGTTTACAGACATAAAAAAACATAAAATTTTTGTATCAAACTTTTAACTGAAAAACCTTTAATTTTTAATTTATTTAGAAAATTATATTTGGACAAATTTTAGTTTTTCCATAATAACTTGGAAACTGAAAATCATTTGGCAATATTGTTGTCAGTGCTTGAAAGAATATTAAATTTATTACATTTTTAAAATTTAACCGAGCCTGTAACTCTTACCGTTTAAGAGATATCAATGATAGCACATCGGATTTGGAACACTCTATGACTTATATTTTAATATCTTCAAATATTAAGTTTAACAGGAACTCTATAAAGTGTAACAGGCAAAGATCAATATCGCGGAGTTTTTAGTAAAGGATGAAAAATCTCGGATATCGATAACGAAAATGCTAGAGGGGGTAATGAAAAGCAAAGAAAACTAGGAATATATAAGAAAAAATTTGTAGGAAAATCAAGAAAACCGCATGATCTTTTTTCACCCGTCTCCCGAAGTAATGTTTACGCGGTTCCGGGAGGGTTCATCAGGGTGAAGAGAGGGAACGAGTTTAGTCGGTCTGTGATCGTAGATGAACATACAAACCCAACACTATGTGAGTACCCCATACCGTTTTCAGCTAGTTCACATGTTTGGTAACAGACTATTTAATATTCTATTTAAAAAAAAGGTTAGTTCAGGTTAGCCAAAAACCTAAAAGCCATACTCCAGTAAGTTTTTAAAGTCAGGTATAAATAATGCTAAAAAAAAAGTTATTCTTTATTATCGCTTCTTCAGTTCGCTCCGCCATTCGTCTCCATTAGCCATTTATATTCATCCCTGACTACAAATGATAAAAGCACGTATTTTCTTACGGAATAACAATAAGGCATTGTCTTTATATAATTATACTTGGGCAAAGTTTTAAATAACCAATAAATTATGATAAGGGGAATGAACTTCATTGTTTCTAATTTCAATAGGTTCGATTTATCGGGTTTGCAGACTATGATGTCTGAGATTTAGCTCCACCAACGGGTTCACTGATTTGGAAAACATTCGTGAAACTAAGCTTAAGTTTATTAAATAAAACTTTTCTTTAAATTAAAAACAATTCATTGGTGTAAACAATCATTATCTATGTCAGTTTGTTATCGTCGCGCAAAAGCCAAACAAAAAGGTATAATTGTTCTCGTAGAAATATCGCATTAAAGCACGAAGTTTGCTTAAGTTTGCACATACTGCCTAGATAACGATCTTTTAGTCATCGTAGTATTTTCAATCACACTTAGTATAAACTGTTCTTAAAAGTAGTCGAAAAATAGTATTTTTAAAC
This sequence comes from Euwallacea similis, assembly GCF_039881205.1. Lineage (NCBI taxonomy): Eukaryota > Metazoa > Arthropoda > Insecta > Coleoptera > Curculionidae > Euwallacea > Euwallacea similis. The sequence continues at coordinate 3,067,917 of NC_089633.1, read as the reverse complement.
GCACCCACTTCGGAAATTCCTTGGCCAATTTCCCTGAACAAAAAAGGCTCTGAAAGTCCGTTTCCTCTAAAATCATCGACGAACCTTGAAATATTTCTTCTCCAGAATGCTGTATAGGGTAAAGAAAAATACCATGCAGAATTCTTAATTTTCAACCCCCTGTGTTTGGTAGCTAAGGTTGTTGTAATGGCATTTATCGGCTTTGGTCGAGACTCTTCAAAAATATATCTGTTTTTATTTGAACACCCTGAGTCTAACAAGTAAATTATGTTTAAAAGATCATTTCGTAGAGAATCAGTGGTGTAGATTGGTAGGCACTAAAAAAATCACTAAATGGTGTACGAGGTCAGAAACAAAAAAATATAATGCACCACTGTTACATTTATGTTATTGTTCCGAAAACCTAACATAAATCAATTTGATATTCAATGTGTAATATCTTCTCACTATTATGTGAGGTGAGGAAAAACGTACTACACTCGTCACTTAATGCCAATTCTCGATCGACCTTCTTAAAGAGTAAGAGAGACCAAAACTAAACAGGGTTTTCTCCACTTACACACACGTATTCAGTTTCACCTACGTTGACAACTACCTGAAAATTAACTTTTTTGTGAATTAAATTCTCACATTGCTTAGGTTTTATTTTTCCCCTTTTATTCTTCTCTAACCGTAATCTATATTTCGACGCTCTTGCTCTATCCGACCCAGTTTTAGTTGCTCCACATGCGTTCTATCAGCCTCGTATCTGGTGATCTAAGAGGCCGGTTCATTGTTCGACGTCGTTCTCTTTCATGACTTCATTAACAATTCCACCTGGAGTGGAAGAGCATTATTGTCCGCCAGAATCAGACCATTTCCAAAGTTTTACGTAACGACGCAATATCGATGTCTAATGGTATTCATGGTTTGTCCAATGAAAACTATCAAGTCAGCCCATTTCTGATCATTCCACCTCAGTGAGTGTGACAAAACTGTTTTGAAGATGAGTGTTCATCAATGATTCTACAAAAATGCTGGAGCTTCACACTCCTTTCATCCTCTCCGATCATCGTCAAAGTGTTTCCGAAATTCAAGCTCTTCATTTCGATTAGTTTTGCGAGCAGTTTACTTCGGCAAGGCTCAGGGAGCAGGCACCTCTACGCATGAGTAGGTACCTATCTGCCTAACCATAGAAGAACTCCTTATCAATCAATTTTCTGCAGTAAACCATACAAATGCAAATCTTTGTTTACACAATTTTTCCATTATCGACTTCCTTAGGCAACACAATAGCTTGAAGGGATAATTGCTGTGTCCTCAGCTTTTGGGTCAAAGTTTTGTTGAATTTTCTACAGGTACTCAGTGTGAAAAGACAAGGTGCTTGATTTGATAATGTTAAAAATCGAATAAATGCATTATCTGCCAATTAACTAATTGAAGGTGAACATCATACTAAAAACGTATTCATAAAAGTCGGTATTCCTGTTAAGGCCAATAAGATTTTTATAATAACTACATCTTCGGCAAATGGCCAGTTAATTACATTTTAGACAATTTAGACCCACCGTATAATAATAAATTCCTTTTATGGGTGAAGCAACAGCGATCATGGTTATTTTTAAAATAAAATTTTTGCCATTGTGCCTTTGATGGATACTTTGCATTATCCGCTTTGATGGGCGAAAATGATGGTAAATGCAACTTTTGATGATTAAAAGCTGCTCTAACAGTGCAAATATGTAGGTGTAGGTATTTACTGATATTTCAAGAGGTGTTAGGCTTTCATGGTTTTCTGCCATTGATTTATACTGTAAATTTATCTAGTTACAACATACTAAATTACAAATGAACATTGAACTAAGCAACATTTGATGCTTTACAGCAGTAGTAAAATCTGTAAAATTGAGTGGTAAACATCCTAAACTTGACTACCGTGATTGATACTAATTCAGGAGATTATGATTAACCCGTAATTTCCATAACGTTGTTTACTTTAATCACGAGAAAATGCGTTGGATTAATATTTTCGATCATTTTCGTCTTTTTTCGGTATTAGATGTTATTAGAATGGTACACTACACCGCAAAATTAACGCATATTTTTAATTTTTACCCATTTTCGTTTTTATAATTTTAGAATAAAAATTTTATGTCTACTAACGAAGCATGACCATGGTTTTTAATAAAACTAACTCAATGAAATCAAAAAGGGGTATAGTTAAATGAGTACTTAAAAGCGCGTATTTTCCCTTCTTGCATCTTATTACTGCCTCACACCTCCTTAACGTACTTGAAATTAAGTTTCTAATATTAACTTGATTAATTCGATCTCATATTCCCGTGATCCTTAATCATAGCTCATTTAAATCCTTAGGGGGAACCTGCAAGGTTCTAACACGTCGACCCATGTTGTTTCATAAATATTCGATGGGGTTCAGATCAAGGTTTTTTGCTGGCTAAAGCAACGTTTGAATTTCCACATTTTGGAGGTAATTGTATATTACTCGTATCACGTGTGGACGTGCATTATCGTGCTTCAATAAAAATTCCTCACCGATAAATGGAACATGTGGTACTACATGTTTTTTTTAAATGTCTGTTAGGTATCGGTGGATTGTCAAACCATTGTTCTGAAGCACAACTAACTTCATGCGACTGTCCAAACTAATGCCTCCTCGTATCATAACAGATCCGGCTTTGTAGCTTAGAGTGCTGACAATGTCGCACTAGGTGTATCGCTTTTCAGGACGTTGATAGATTTTCCTGCGACGATCTTCATTGAAAAGGAAAATAGCGACTCATTCGCAAGGAGTACGTCTCCCCAATCTTGGTGCTCTCGAGCAAATTGAAGAAGAAGTTAATAGGGGACCGCTTGCAGCCCTGTAAGGAGTAACATTCCTTTCTGTTAACTTTCTTCTCACTGTATCTTGACTGATACGAAAGGCATATCGACGAGAAAATTTCTGCTGCAGCGCAGTGCCTGTAATGAATCGACTTCGTAAAGCTTTCAATCGTAAAAATTGATTTTAGTTTTTCGTGGTCAACCTTTGTCGCCCTTGTCTAGGTCTTCTTTGGTTAGTACTAGTGATTGTAGATTGTGCCATCCCAAATCGCAGTATGATTTAAACTTATGGCAAACCTACTTCCGCAAATACCACAGTAGCTGCACATTTTTCCAGCGAAAGATTTTTATTCTCATGGGCATTTTGGGCTATTTTCTTTGGGAACAAAATTTTCAATTCATAAAACGCTTTAAAAATTATGCGTTAATTTGTAATGTAGTGTATATCAATCATCATTCTACTAGAAATTAGATAAAAATAAATACTACTTAAGTGCCATTCTGGAGATTTTGGATCCTTAAGTATTGCGCGCTCAGCTCCTATTAGGTACATATCTGATATAGACCCACTTAGGGATGGGTGGTATTTGCAAAAATAAAAACAGGATTAAAATGCACTGATATGTTTGTGTAAATACTCACAAAAGGTTAGGGTGTGTTATAATACTGTTATTTAATTAAATGCGCCAATTAAATATCTCAAAGTGGTTTTGCAATTTTCCTTTTACTCAATCTATTTTCAAGTAAGCTCAACATACCTTGTTCTGTTCTACTGATCTAAAACGTTTGATCTTCAAATTAACATCGTAAACAATAATTTCATTAGGGAGGTTTCAGTGGTTAAAGTGAGATATTTACTTATAGGTAGGTATTCAGTAACCAGATACTAAGCGAAGGTACTACCTCTGATGGTGACCGTTAGAATTCAATCGTTAAGTGCCAGTTTAATGTAGGTCAAGATCTAGCAGTGATTAGGTACTAGTTTATCTTAAAATCATTTGGTGCTACTTTAGTTAATCGTTACTTCAAGATTAGCTTATCATGACTTACTTAATTACTGATTGACTACCTAGAGGGTACCTTATCCTTTTACATAATAGCACCCTACACTATCATTTTAAATAATCTCATCATGAGTTATTATATTAATATTTTAGCTCTTAATACTTCGATCATTTCAATTTTTTTGTAATTTGTTTGCTGTACAAAAAAAATCATATTGCTCATGATCATTTTGGAACTTCGAGTCTTACGGGTATATGAAGTTTGTTTTACCCATATGGATGAATTTTTATTGCAAATATATGTAGTTACGAGGATATATTACTTGCCAATAATATTTAAAATTAACGTTGTACATTAACGATGTACTTTTACTTCCAAATATCCTTCAAAGTAATTTTGATAATTTCACGATAAACAGATACAGGGTGTTCATTTCACAGCCAATTGAGCTCTTATGAGTTTACTTCTGATTTCATGAAAAAAATTAAGGGAATATACATAAAGGTACGTTTCAAAAATTTGTGACAACCCTACAAGGAGTCACAAAAGGCGAGGCGGCATATAGTGTCATTTTTTTTAATGGGATCATTTGGATTTTTTTCACGTGATAGAATTCTCGCTTGAGTTTCTGTTAGTTCCTAGATTTTTTTACCATGGGATGCAGTAACTTGAAACTATGACATTTTGAAAGAAATTTTAGACATTCACAGTACCTCATAAAAAATTAATATCGCAGTTAATTTAAGTTAGATTTTTGGATGGATTTTCATGTAAAATCCCTTTAGCAGGCACGAATATTCGTTTAGCTAAAAATACATACGGGGTGCTGATAATAATAACTTCAATTTTCAACTTCAATTTTCTTGACTGCTGTCAAAACTCAAAACAAACAACATCAAAACCATGGCAACGCATGCTAAATATTGAGCCATGAATGAAAGTTAACCTGAAATAATTAATAATTCGATTAACATTTAATACGAATATGGCATTATTTTATACCAAAACGAAGGAAATTGAATTATCTTTCCTTTTATCTCCCTCCTCTTTCCTTTTGCGTCATAAAAAGCATACTATTTGAAAAAATCAAGGAAATTGAATAGGCGAAAATTTATGTTGTTATTGTGAAAATCCTGTATGTATTTTTGTATATTCGCATTCTGTATGTTGTGTATATTCGTGCCTGTTAAGGAGTTTTTACGCGAGAATCCATTATAAAATTATCAAAATTTAATGTATGCTAACTGTGATATTAATTTTTTTATAAATCACTACAAATGTTTAAAATTTCTTTCAAAACGTCATAGATTGGAGTCATTGCATCCCAGAGTAAAAAAACACAAACTCAAGAGAGGGTTATACTGCATGAAAAAAATACAGGTGGTCCCATTAAAAAAAAATTACACTTTATGACGCCCCGCTTTTTTGGGGACACCCTATAGAGTTATTACTAATTTTACAATCAATCTTCATTAGCCTCATATACATCTCCTAACTGATTTTTTTATGAAATCACAAATAAACTGATAAGAGCTAGAGGAGCTGTTAAATGATCATCTTGTATATACATCAGGTTCTCACTTCACTCACTGGCTCTTTACTAATCTATTTAGGCAAAACTTCTATGATATACAGTAGCGGATAAAAGTGGAGCAACAAACATATTTTTGAAAATATTCATGGTTTGCTACGACTTATTCATAAATTAGTAATATCAAAATTATGTTAGGATACCTAGAAATAACGCTGCAGAAAATTATAAGTTTATTCCCGAATTCAAGGTATTTAACAACAAAAACGAATAAATGTGGCGGACAAAAGTAAAGCAACAATATATAAAAATTCTTTCTGACGTCTTTTTTTCTCATACACATTTGAGTTATTGTGTTTAGTATTATTGGTGAAAACTAGCAAATATGCCTCGTGGTAAATCTCTCTCAGTACAATTGAAACAATTAATTATTTCGAAGTTTGAATCTAGAATGTCCCAAAGTGATATTGCTAGAGAATTAAATCTTAATCGCTCTATAATCTGTAGAGTATTGCGTGCCTACAAGATTCGCAAAAGTGTAGTGAGTCCTCCAAAAACAGGTCGTCCTCGAAAGACAACAAGAGTTCAAGACAAAAAAATTGTGAACATTTCAAAAGGGGATCCATATAAAACAGCAGTTGATATTGCACAGGAATGTAGTGACTTTGGTGTTTCTGTAAGATTGATTCGAAGACGCTTAGAAGAAAAAAGTTTGAATGCCCGCAGACCCGCTAGAAAACCCTTCATTTCTAAGAAGAACAGGATGGCCCGGCTCCATTTTGCAAATGACCATCTTAACTGGAGTTTCGAAAAATGGAAAACTGTGCTATTCTCCGACGAGTGTAAATTTAATTTGTATTCCTCGAATGGAATTCGATATGTCAGGCGTCCTCCAAATGAAAGGTACAAGCCAAAGTACACTAAAGGCACAATTAAATTTGGTGGGGGTAACGTATTAGTGTGGGGATCATTTTCCGGGTTTGGAATGGGACCATTGATAAAAATAGAGGGCATTATGGACCGGTTTAAATATCTGGAGATATTAATGGATCATATGCTTCCGTTTGCAGAGGAAAACTTGTCATTATCATGGATTTTTCAACATGACAATGACCCGAAGCATACTTCGAAAATAATAAAAAAATATTTGGAAGAGCGACGGGTAAATGTAATGCAGTGGCCTGCCCAAAGTCCCGACCTTAATCCAATAGAAAACTTATGGGAGATAGTAGACCGTAAAATAAGGACAGAGAATCCACAAAAATTTAGAAACTGCGTAGAATTATTCACCGCCATTTCAACTGCATGGAATTCCATTTCAGAAGAAACCATAAATAAATTATTAAAGTCTATGAGGAATAGATGCATTGAAGTTATTAAAAACAATGGCAATGCTACTAAGTATTAGTTAAAATTTTCATAATCATTCAAAATTTCATATGTTGCTCTACTTTTGTCCGCCACATTTATTCGTTTTTGTTGTTAAATACCTTGAATTCAGGAATAAACTTATAATTTTCTGCAGCGTTATTTCTAGATATCCTAACATAATTTTGATATTACTAATTTATGAATAAGTCGTAGCAAACCTTGAATATTTTCAAAAATATGTTTGTTGCTCCACTTTTGTCCGCTACTGTATTTAAACTCTTATGCTGTACATTTTGGAATTATTACTTGGTTTCGACTTGTTCCTACGGACCTTCGATAGGGGTTAATCGGTTCAAATAGGGCATCGAAGATGAAAAAAATCAGTGTTAAAATTAATCTATATCTCGGGAACCGAAAGAAAGAGAGCAACTTGCCCTGAGCAGTGAAAGACCTCAGTGGGGCGATTAAGCTGGACCGTATTTTTAATGAAATCGCTCTTTCTAAAAATTAGGACTTAAAATATGAAAAAGTGTCACGTTTAATACGGAGTTTCAAATATTAGAAATTCTTTACATAACTTCAGATTTTTCTTTTATTTTTGGAAATATATTATGATTATTGACTACAAAAATGTGTAACAGGATAAATGAAAACTATGTCTCTTTTACCATTTTCGCGATCCCAATGCTGTAGCTAGAATTTCAGACCTCCGGTGCTGTGCATGGGATTTTCTTGGATGTGACAAATTTTTTATGTATATTTTCAGCAGATTTAGTTACAATTTCGATGAAGAAATTTCTGCGTCCATGCGGCACTTTCGTCTTGTCGTTTTTTTCGAGCGTCTTGAATATCAAAAACTAGATTTGATTACAGTGCTTGACGATTAGGATCAGAGAACCAATTTTTGCGTGTAAGTAACATTTTTGTTTTGTACTTGTTACCATCTTGTTTGTCATTTTTTATTTATTTATTATATTATTATATCATTAATATTTTTTATTTTTTACGTTATCCTTAGTTTTAACTGAGGATAGTGCGCGATTCTACCGTTACATCAATCTCTTCTAGTATGCGAGACGTTATTCCCATAAAATAATAAAAATAAAAGTTGGTGTTCATGTATTTCCTTGAGCGTTTTGAATGGCCATTTGCATTCCACGGGCCCGAAAATCTCAAAGAATATTAATTTATGGTTGCAGCAGGAAATACGTATCATGAAAACCGTAAAAAATAATTTAGCACCTCTTCTCGGAATTCCAACGAAATTAGACCGTGCGTGAGAGACTTATATTGATAACGCATGGAACTTATTTGTGAAGTGACTCCAAGCTTAAAGTGTTAAATATTACTTTATGAAGCAATTGGGGATATCAGTGGCAGGCCGACAGTAATAAAAATATTTAAAAAAATTATCATCCATCAGATTTGAACATGCACGTATGGCGAGCATGCCCTTTCTGCTTCCGGGGGCCTAAATTAAAAATTTTTTAAGTCTTAAATTTTCATCGATCCGCCACTGAGAAAGCCTCAACATCAAACAAAACTAGTCACAGCTGCGAGAGGACGTTGCTCATGGAGAATTTCGAGTTAAAATAAAAAGGAAAACCGCAGGGACAGCTTTAGGCGCCAGACTTGTGTCCCAAGAAATAACGACTTGTCTTCAGATAAAAGCAAAAACCTTGCTAATTGGTCTGAAGTATCCTCATACATACATGCAGATATCATACATTTTTACGTCATCTTAGCCAGATATGGTAAATGCATTTAAATGTCCGGTGTAAACAATAAACAATGGCTGGTGTTTTGCATGAGAGGACAATCACATCTTGTGGGTGGCTTCAAAAGATAAAGCGCCGCAAGACTCTTTATCTTTGAATGTCTTGATCGGATTCTAGGTGTTTCTGCAGGAAATCATTGATATTTCTAAATCCCGTGGAAGTAATGAATTAATTGCCGAAAAGCAGGAAGAGCATTTCTGTGACAAGGCAGTTAAAGAGCGATTACGCGTCGCGCAACTTGAACATGCAACAATTATAATAATTTGGAAATCGCATTTTTTCGAAATGTATTCAAAAAGCGGTACCTTCTTAAGTAATGAGAGTACCGTTTCCGTAAAACGTCTTAGTAATAGAAATTGCGAGGAATTTTAATGTGATCCAACAATGAACTCTTATTCATTGTAATCAGCATGCGAGACAGAGCAAGTTGCATCATTTGAGTGCAAGTGTTGTATAATGCGGTTTTGTTTGGGGCCGAGCTTTATTAACGTTGTAAATTTGGTCAAAATCGAATGCTTGCGACAGTGAGTAGGCCAGTAGGAGACCATCTGATGCATAACCGTCAGAAATGTGTCTATGCACTATTACAGACTAGAAATTGCTGCTAATACTACGATAACAGTACCCCGATAAACGAGATAAGTAGTCGAACGTGCAGTACCATCATCACAGCAATTTTACGCTAGCAAAAGTGAACTGGTTTGATATAGTTACCCATATAGTCATTTTATTGTGGAGTTAAGTGGAGAAAATGGCTCCATTCTGGGAAAGTACCGGTAATTTCCAGTGGCGGTGAAACGGGACGAGCATAATAAAGCAAAATTGAGTGTGAAAAATATAATTTGCGGTCAGTGGTACTACTACAATTATTATTATTTTTGAAACTACAATTAAATGACCCACTCGGTTTAGAAATTAATTGTTCAGATGTGGTTCAACGTTCTATTGCTGTTGTGACTATATACGAACTAACGGGTTTCTCGTGATTTCGAGTGATGATTTTGTTTATGTTTTTTAGGTTAACTGGACATGTAGACAAGGGGAAATTACTCGCTTTATTTACTTTTACTTGAAATTACTGTAAATTCGTACTACAACCTATCCAGCATTTAAATACGCGATTAACAGTTAATAGGGGTGCGACCTTTAAGTCCCTACAGTATTTACATTATTATCTCATATTTTATGCAATAACAATTGTTGTTATGCATGGGGTGTCAACTTTAGAACGAGATTATCTACACTTCGCACGCCTTTCAGTTTATGTAATCAAAATGTTCAAATGCATTGCATTAGGCATGGAACATTATACATGTAGAGGTAATAATACGTTTATAATAAAATGTTTTATGAGGGAAATATAAATTGCTGTTATTTGAATGTTAAATGACCACACGGACATATAACTTCTGAAGTCTCTGCAAACCGGAATTTATCATTAACAACGTGCGAGACATTAATATCTCGATTAATATTAAGTTCTCCGTTGGATTCGAGACACTGCTTACCCATGTGTGAGTTCCTGAGTCTCCTATTTAATTTAGAATTTTTTTACGTTTTCAGCAAAATTTTTTAATCTTCCATTATTTTCTAGTCAAGTAGTGCACGCAATTTTCCTATTGGTGTAACTTTCACTAATTCTACATGTTGTTCGTGAGTACCGAATTGTGAAAAAATTATGGCGAAACGGAACGGGTTGTCCTAAATTTTTGGAAATAATTATAAAACTCACACTGAATTTGTATTTTTCCTGCTTTTCCTCGCCTGATCAATTCCGGAAATAAATGGAAAGTGGGCAAGTGGAACGCCAAAATCTGGTGAGGTGGGGGGTTAAGAGGGTATTTGTCGCACAAACCATCCTGCATATGTTAATAACTTTTTGGTATATCTAACCTGTCCGAATAAGTACCTATAAATATCCCTTACTGTAGGTAAAGTTTAGAAACAGCAATGGGCCTTTGACTCCCTATACGAGTACGACTTGTATCACGCGAACCTGAATTCTCCCAAGAGACTTTTTTAAAAACAAGATGTGATTTATTTTGAGAACTCTGAAGCCATTTTTTTGGAGAATTCTGAGGTGCTAGATTATATTTTTTTGGAAAATCTTAGAAGTGGGACGTACCTAAGATTACACGAGGAAATTCCTTGCAAATCTGAAGAATTCCTTTTGCCGAAAGTATGTCGAATTGACACGCGGGAATTCCATTTCAAAATTGTAGGGGAATATTTTTTCAGAAATTATAAGTAGCTGAATGTTTCCCGAAAATAATCTTTTTTAGCAATCATCAGGAACCTGAACTTTTTTGAGAACCCTAAAGCAACGACCCAAATCGATTCGCAGAATTTTCTTTTTAAGAAATATCTCAGAATTTTTTGTTGGAAAGGGTACTCCCCATTGAGATAACCAAAATGCCCTTTGATCTAAATCGCGCATTCCACACATTTTTTCGTTTTTTTCTTGCTAATTCTCACTTAAAAACGATTTTTTTAATTTCAAAACGAAATAACTTTTTTTCAGAATTAGGTGCAGGTCCAGTTTTTTATTTTAATGATGGGCATTTTTATGGCAAACCTCAGTGTATACAAAACGTATCACTTTTTAGATTGCGTCACATTGAAAAATGCAACAAATTCAAATCAAATTTTAAAATTTAATTAAAATTTGTTTTCAGTTGCTGTTATTTAAGTAGATACTATTGGATTATAAAAAATGCATCAAATGCCCAAAAAAGCCGAAATGCTTAATTCGGTATTGATAAAATGCCAAAAAAATTGAGTTCTTTGCATTTTTCAATATGGCGCAGCCGAAAAAGAGACATGTTTTATATACACTCAGATTTTCCATAAAAATTCCCATTATTAGAAGAAAAAACTGGACTTGCAGCCCATTCTGAAAAAAGTTATTTCATTTTGAAATTTAAAAAATCATTTTTAAGTTAGAATTAGCAGGAAAAAAATGTGGCGAATGCGCGAGGGTTTTCTATATATGTGTGATTTTTTTAAAGATTTTTCGAAAAACTAGTTTTCAAGTTAAAAATTGTAATTGAAAAAATGGCGGTTTAATGTTGTTTTTGGCCTAAGGGATGAGGGTAAGGGTATTTTCCACAACTGTTTAGCATTAGAGGGTTATAACTTATGTACTTACATGCCTATTCAGTTAGGTTTTCAATTTAGATTACAGGGCATTTTGACTATCTTAATAGCAGGTACGTTTTGAAGTAACTTACAAGCATAGCGAAGTAACGTTAACTTGCCAGAGAGACTTTTTATAAATACTTCACTGGAATTTTTTCTAAAGTCCGGATAATTATGTTTAATATATCGGAAGTAGTTCAATAGATTAGTCTATCGTCAACTATGTCTCTGTAATTGCACAACATCCTTGCCGATAAATAATTAAGTGCAAAATCATTCCATTATTATACCATAACCAGATATGATATAAATACTTACCCAAAGCAATAATTACAATAATCAACATTAGCTGTGCTAATTAATGTAAATTAAAACTGTCCTCAGATAATAATTACCTGGCAGTTATAATTCCAATTCAGTCTTCCTTTGTTTAATGTAAGTAGATCTGAACATTTTATTTCACCAGTGGAACGCAACAGCAATAATCTGATTCGAAGAAACAAGTTCTTGGATGATGATTGGATTTCATCCAATTTGCTTTTTCAAGTGCAAACTTGTTATGCAGTCACCGTAAGAAAATCGTTCGTGTCTTTCAGGAATCATTTAAACTAATTATCGCAACTAAGATTGATATCTGCTTTTTCACTGAACAAAAACAAAATTAAGTATCATTGTCGGCGAAGCCCATTTTAATTGATTTAGGGCCACAAACGTGCCTCCTTTGCTGGTTGTATAGCTGTGTCAAATGAGTCATAAATCCTCCCCTCTCAATTCTAATTTTACCCGGCATTACCCCAGTGTAATACTGCCAAAAGGGTCTACCTTACGAAATAGTTTGATGACGGTCGGTTTCAGAAGTTTTGTTAAGAACAGCTGTGAATGTGCACAGGGAATCTTCGAAAGTTTACCAATGTGAGTACAAAAATTGCATTAGAAGATCAACTTTAAGTGGTATGCGAAGTATGCGTATTCGCACTTGCGAGGAGATACAGCTAATCTCGCTTTTGGCGCATTTCCCTCTTTTGTGCCTCGTCAAGGTTGCCTGACAAATTGCACTGCCAATCCATTGTTCAAGATAATCTTTTAATAACAATTACCAGCTGTGACAATATTCATAAACTTCGACCTTGAAATGAATAATGCCTCATCACAAGACTGGTGCGCGTTTTTCCATTAGGCTTTGCTGATAAAACACCTTTGAAAACAATACGTTTTTAGGTGAATTGTCGCAAGGGGTATTTTTATCTCTGGAACCGAGTGGGCGGAAACAACAATGCAGTACCACGTTGCAACCGAAATGCAATCAGAAAAAATGATCTAACATTCTTTGATGTAGCCCCGTGCGAAACGTGAAAGTATCCATTCAACCGCTAAAACCGTGACCTTTTTGGCATTATATGACTCAGTTTGTAAATGAATATTATGGGTTGGGTACGAGCGGTGGGTACCAGCTAGGTCTAGGGGCAGTGCTGGTTACCCTTTGAGTGGACTCTTTATCACGGCTTTGTGTAGAAACTTTAAGTACTCAATTGCATGTTTCACTCGCACAACTTTCTTCGTTTATGGCAGTCATGTATACAAAGTTTAAGAACGCGAGGAATGTGGTAATTAAATCTTTGTAAACCGAACATGTATAAACATAAATATACTCCAGAATTTTGACGAACTTGTTTATAATGGTGGATAAGAACGTCTGGAATTTCCTCTAAACTAATTGGAGAAATGTCTTGAAGTCATCAATCGACGCTTCTTTCCTTCCACTTATCGCCTATTTAACACATAATTCGCAATCTGACTTTCATTTTGCTTAGTTCAGATTCAAATCATACATCGGCTTGATAAGTGGTGTTGATTAGAATAGCGACTCTTATTGCCTCTTTCTGCATATTCAACGTTACTAATTAATAAGTAGGTAACTAGCCATATTTCTTCCATATGTCTCTAATATAGGGAAAATAAAATCTTATGTAGCGGAGTTTATTTATTTATTTTTATTTACCGAAATTCTCAAGTGTGCTTTCGTGTTTCGATAAAATTCGAAAAACTGAGACCTCTCAATATCATTTTTGTTTTTTGTTATCCGACTAAACAACGCGCACAAACTTGCAGAAAAAATCGCGCTTTTCTCTATTTCTCTTTTTGCTTCTTTCATTTCACTAAAAAGAAATTTTCAATTGTTTGTTTCAACAATAAGCAATAAATGTAGGTACTTGTACACCTGATAGACATAATCCTATTATTTCCCTACAATAATAATTATCGTTTTTAATTGCAAACGAAAGCTTTGACCTATGAGAACTCTCTTTAGGCGCCCTGCTTTCTTATGTAATTATCTATATACATGCATGCATAATGAGAATACCATTAACGGCACCTTCATTAATGCATCATCATTAGGCATAATAATAATTATAATCGTTAACCACCGTGGTTTTTAATAAGTGCGTGATTTAAATAACTGAGAAATGAATTATCATTTTATACGGGAATTTTATAATTTTTTTTTGTGCAGACTTAGTTGAACATATACAGGGTTGGTCCGTATATGCAGACAGCGCCTACTACTTTTATTATAAAAAAAAAAAAGAAAACTTTAAATATAAAAGTTGTAATATTTGTCCTACATCGTCAGAAAGTGTTACATAGCACAATAGAGGAATATGGCAAAGTTAAAAAAAGAACACAAAACCGGTAAATTAATTTGTTATTTACAAGGCGAAAATAATAAATTAATAAATAATAATTATTAATGACTTTGGGTCTATTGGTTTCTGCAACTGCGATTTGGAAAAACAATATAATCTCGATTTTTAAATGCAAATACTGCGAAAACGGCTAAACCAAATGTCAACATGTTATACATATGTTATACATTGTTATTCAACTTGTATATTTTTGAAAACAGAAAATAAAGGTTTATTATTCAATTTTTATAAATTATACAGGGCGTTCCATTATAAATTTACCGGCTTTGTGTCCTTTTTTAACTTTGCGAAATTCATCTGTTGTGATAAGTAACATTTTCTGACGATTTAGGACAAATACTACAACTTTTGTATTTAAAGTTTTTCTTTTTTTTATATAATAAAAGTAGTAGGCGCTGTCTAAATATACGGACCAACCCTGTACAATGTGCTAAATCCATCTTTGAGTTCAGGTATGTACCTAAATAAAGATAAGAGGTACAAGCAATAAAACAGGTCAGTATTTACCCATATATTCCAAGAATTTCTTAGTGTTAAGTCTACCATCGACATTTCCCAATCAAAGTTGTTCTTTTGCGCCATTAAATTCTTTTACTCACCATACTAAATATTGTCCATATATGGACTGCTGAGAATCTACGACACACGTCAGATAACGCAATGTATACGCACATGTGCTTCCTTAAAGAAAGATCTATGTGAGTATTGTTTTACTTTTGACGTCATTCAATAAGGAAATGGCATTAGGAAGCATGATATCAATATCTTAGTCTTCTTTGTTCATTTTTCTCCTACCCACGGTGTTTTTTAATGCGAGTGTTCAACTGAAGGAATACCAACCTTATGATTTAAGTGATGGGTCTAACATCCGGTGTCAAAATCATTTTATCATTCTTGAGTAAACGTTACAAAACATATATGTATATATATATTTGCATAAAACGCCCACTCTTGTTTTACCAAAAGGTGTTCAAGCGAGCATGGCCAGTATAATAGCAACGCCCTGTATGAAAGAGTGCACAAAATGCTTGAAACTCGGCACAGTGTTTACTTTCAACATAGAACTTGCGACTTAAATGTATTTCACAGTAGCTGAGCGAAGAAAGTGAAAATGGTGTTCAATGGGTGTGCATACGTTTTAGTGGAAAGTAAATAGGATGGCAACTTGGACGAAGATGGGTATGTTGTGGGCTTGTTTGCAAATTAGACTGCTAATCCTATGCTTCCTAGCTAAACTCTTTAAGTAAACATTAATTAGTGAACAGTGAGTAACAACTAAATTATGTACGCTGAGTAACTTTAATATTCAGACGCCAAGATATTTTCATTTTGTCGTCGATAATTTTGTTCAAATAGCAATTAAAAACATACAAAATGATATATTTTGTAAAATATGTATTCCGTTGAGTATTGACATAATTTTTATTGTAAGAAAGCGAAAACTTCCCACAAATAGTAAAATTAAAATAAAATTAAGTATAAATTCTGAATTACTTTAATATTCAGACGCTGAATAAAACATTTTTTTTTGCTCTGAAATTCACTTGGAATGTTGTTTTGATACGTGCACAATGACTCCTGGAGATAATAAGAAATTTTCATTTCAGTTAATTTTAATTCATTGTATTAACAGCTATGATGGCTCGTAAAAGGAATACCAATTTTGATATATGTATAGGATAACTTGTGATTTTCCATAAAACCAATGGAAAATCTTATACAAAAATTGCTGAGTTGCATAATATAAGCGAGAGTAAACTGGCAAATATTATCAGGTGATTTAAATAAGGAGATTGTATCGAGTTTACACCTCCAAAGGCTCTACTAAAGAAATTGAATGAATGTGGTTAGAGAAACATCCTTGGAAAAATAAAAAATAATCAAGCATTGAGCGCACAAAAATTAACTGAAAAACTTTTCAGAGAAACTGGGAAACAAGTGCATCACCAAACAATACGTCGAGCATGAAAAGAAAATGGATACTATGGAAGAGATGCTAGGAAAAAAACAATTTGTTAATGAAGTCACCCAAAGAAAAATATTGAATTATGCAAAAGAATTTATTATGAAGTATGATATTTGATGGAATGACGTTGTTTTCAGTGATGAAAGTAAATATAACATTTTTAGATCCGATGGTCGAAGAGTGGACAAAAGAAGGGTGAAGAATTTAAAATAAAGAATATAAAACCTATTGTTAAACATGGAAATGGAAATATTCTTGTATATGGTTGTATTTTTACATTTGGAATAGGTGAGCTCGCTTTTATAGATTTTATAATGGATAAATATTCACATTTAAATATAAAAGAATAAATTAAAAACGATATCTGTGCTGCTTGTGTGTCCAAATGTCCCTCATATGGGTCCTATATTGAAAGAGGGTACCTTAGTTGTCGCCGAGGAGCTTTGGAAAGGCACTTTTTTCGAATTGTCAATTTCGGTATCAAAAAATTGCAAAAGTTAGGGATCAAAATGATGTTCCATTTCGAAAACTTTACAAGATATCGACCAACGGTTTACGTCGTTTTATAGAACCTGTCCAGACGATTAATTTGAATTATTTTTTCAGGCAATTGGCCCACATTTGCCCGAGTTATCGTAGTTCAAAATTTTAAAAGTGGCAAAAAATGAGTACTTCTTCCTTTTAGTCATTTTTCGAAAAAAATTAGGAACTTTCGATGTGTTACTTACGTGCCCAACGGACTCATATAAGACTTATATTAATCGTGGATCGGAATCGTGGACTTCAGTTTTGATCGGGAACTCTAAGAAAGGCATTTTAACCGTTAATTTCGGCACCAAATTACGTCAAAGTGCCGAGAAAGGGGAAATTTCAGGTACTTTTAAATTTTACCAAGATAATGATCCTATACACAAATTATTTTTAGTGCAAGAGCATTTACTTTACAATTGCCCTAAAGTATTACAACCACCACCCCAATCACTGGACCGCAATTCCATCGAATGTCTATTTATGGGACAATTTTCGAACGGACCATTCGAAAAAAATTATCTACCATGTGCCTAAACACTTATGGACTGTTATAAAAAACAATAGTTAACCCTCAAAATATTAACTAATAAAAAAAAATTTGTTCATTATGATGTAGTAATTGAGAAAACTGGTAGTGTTAAAGTAACTAAAAATTTTCACCTAAAATCATTTTAATTTGGTTAATTGTTAGAAATTGTATTTATTTGAATAAACATTAAGGTACATGTTAATAGAACACATATTTTAATAAAATATATTATCTCATATAATTTTAATTGCGATTTGAATAACATTGCGATGGTTGTAAGGTGAAATATCGTGGTATCCGAATATTCAAGTTATTCACTGTGTGTTCCGTGGTGCTTAGTCATCCTCAGAATTTTCTATTGGACCTGAGCAAAATGTTTATATAATTATAATTCAATTAGGTTGATCAATGAGTAACAGGTTCCGAGCTAAATACCCAGTCACGTTAATTGATATCAGGAGCATTTAATGATTTTCTATAAGCTTGTGGAATATGGTATTATTCCACGACTAAGTTGATGGTTAAAAGTTGCGCTTATGAGAAAACATCCGAGGAATGTACGCACGCTTAATTTCACATTTATTTACCGATAAAAAGGCTTTAAATTCTCGATTCAATTCCTAAACTATCACCTATTGCGCCACCCAATGAAATAATCCAACAGAACCTTCGATTTTGAAATTTTATTGCATTTGTGCAATATGTTTCATAAATTACATTAACTGTAATACTACACGAATTTCTGATAAATGATGTGCAGTGCACAGCAGTGCAGTTAATATTATCCTTACATTTATGCAATAACGTGAATTTGCTTTCTCCTGTAATTGGATAACAGATAGCTATAATTCCTGAACTTTTCTCAAAAAAAACTTCAATATTGTTAGATATTTTATGTAACCATTTTAAAGTTACCTGCAGAATTCTCTTCATAATCGACGTCTCTGCTAATTGATAATTTGTTGCTTCGAGGAGCGATGTTTCTCATCGAGTACCTATTAACGATTTCAAAGTTTGCTGATCTAAGGAGAGCAATTTCTCTAGTTTACTCTAAAGCTAGTAATTAGCAATCCATTCTTATGAGTACCAACGTAATTTCAGGCCTTACCTGTAATATACAATTGGCAATCGAAACTCGGCGTTTTGCGGTAAATAATTGCAGGGAGATTCATCTGCAATTAGAAGCTAAACAAGGCGTATTGACTTGCAAACTAGATGTTGATCTGTATAATTGATTGAAGATCTGCCTAGTGCTAGATGCTTTGTTTTAGCGAAGCAATTTTTATATCAAATGAATTATGCAGGAGAACGTGAATCACCATTCTTAGGAAGAAAAATGATGTTTGTTATCTTTGAAGAGTTGATTTAGTACTCGTTAATCAAAAGATGCATTTCTATACAGGGTATCCCATAAGTGTTTCATTGTATTTCAGAATTTGATAGTACATTGAAAAATAATGTGGTTTCTTATATAAACCATATTTCGATAATGCATCATTAGGAAGATATAGGGTATTAAAGTTTTATTAAAAAATTCAATTTTTATTTATATCTTCAAAATTGCGTGAAATATGTAAATAAAGTTTAACGTTTTTAACACTTAATATAGACGCATTTGTTTATCAAAAATATAATTTTTAGTTTCACCATTGTCATGCGTATGGACACATCTCAGCACGTTTTGAAAGAAAAAAGTGGTACGCCACTCCTTTTTCTCAAAATAAAAATTATTGTTGGAAATTTCATTTCATTTAGAAGAAAAATGCTTCCCTGACCTTTTTTCACCCGACGCATTGTTGACCAGTAAAAAAATAAAAATATTGGACAAACGGTGTGCATATTTGCAAGTTTCAGTAATAAGACTAACGATTGAATTAAATCCAGATATTTGCTGTCCACGATTTGAGCATTATAATTTGTGTTTTTGTTACTGTCCTAAAAATTAATATGTTGTCATTAAGTATAAATTTTATAAATTAAATAAATATTATTTAAAACACATTAAACAATTTAGAGAATATCGTGCATGTAGCTTGTTCTTAGTTTTTTTAATAACAAACAATGCTGTGGATGAAAAAGAGTCAAGTGAAAATTTTTCTTCCCAATGAAGTGAAATTTCCAAAAATAATTTTAATTTTGAAAAAAAGCGATGGCGTACCATTTTATCTTTAAACATGTGCTGAGATGTGTCTGTACGCACGTCACTGGTGAAATAAAAATGATCTTTTTGCACAAACAAATACGCTTAAATTAACTATCAAAACACGTCAAATTTCATTTACATATTTCACGTGATTTCGAAGATATCAATAAAAATTGTATTTTTTAATAAAACTTTAACACCCTATATCTTCCTAATGAAACATTATTGGAATATGATTTAGATGGGGAACTACATTTTTCTTCAATGTATTATCATCTCCTGAAATATTATGAAACACTTATGGGACACCCTGTAGATCTCATGCATTATTTATCACGAAATGTGAGGAACTAATCGCACAATAACAAACTTGTTAATTATTCTTTATGGTTTCTTTCTACAAAAAAATAGAAGATAATACAAGAAATAAGAGACAAACGTCCTTGTTTGACGTCTGGTGTATTAAATGAGAAAGGAAGTTGCAGGAGGAAGGTGTAGAGGATATTTACAAGGCGGGCAAGTCAGCATTAGTAACACCAATGGTCAGCAATGCATATATATGCCCTTCAGAGACAAATTTAGACGAGGTCTTTGAAAAAAAATGAGTTGTGAGTGTCCAGATTAGTTGAAGTAAAAAAGTACATCGTGAGTCTATTTGAGCTATCTTCAAGCTACATTTTTCAACTCACGGAATGTATACGGGGATTCCCAGTGTTTCAATTTTTCTCTGTCCAGTTTAATCAAGCCCATCATACCAATCTCTTCAAAACTACTAAATTTCTGCTCATGCTCTAACATTATAATTTCTCGTCTTATTTATTAGGTAGAAAGATGACCGACCTATTATCTTACACATCAGTCTCACTCAGTTCTTTTTTTAATTGGAATACTGATTGTTCCCACAATGCCTTCATGGATCTCTAAATGGAGAGATCGGGGGAAATATTTTGAATTTCCAATGCATTTAAAACTACGATCTCGCAGAGTCCTCCTCAGAGGTATCGTGTTTTCTTGATAAAACCTGAATGCATTGGAAGCCAAAAAAAGTTCTCTTGAACTTACGATTACATTACTGATTATTACAAATTGATACTCTAGGGAATTAGGATTTGACTGAATTAGATAAAATGGTACAGAGTATTTGGAAAATGCTGGTCGAATGAGATTATCAGAAGAAATAACGTAAATGACTACATCCTTGCTCACACGCTAACACGTTGAGAGGGATCAGATGAATTTCCAGGTAAAAAAATTGAACAAATTTTAGAGAGTGAAAATAAAGGCAAGTGTGAAAGGAAAGAAAGTTTGCACAATTTTGTGAAATAACGAAGAAAAAAACAGCAATAAAAAGTTCGTAGTAATATAGTACAGCAATAGTTTGTTGCTCTCAAAGCTCATTTTGCGTTGAAGAGAGCTGATCTTTCAAATGGTGATATGAAGTGTTGTTCTGGTGACATAACGTGTTCGGAATCTTCCTAAAGATACAGTGAATGCATCTTTGCCCTAAATTAAACATTATGCATCTGCCGTCCAATCTCTGAATGCGAAGTGCGCTGTTGTTGGGTTAGACATCAAGATTGCAATCAACAATTAACTTATATCCGCATTCTCTTCACTTTTGATTCATACGAAGCAAAAAAGATTGCCCCTATGATAAATTAAGTTTATCAGTTTACGGTGGATCGCAAGTATCACTGAGAAGACCTGTTTCACCCTCAAGCCTTCAATGCTGAATCGTGTGAATCTCTTTGTAAGATTTTTCTGGAAGATTTGAATTCTACTAAAGAGAGAGGAAGAAAAAACCCAGAAATTATGAATTCGTATCGGAACAAATGTAAACTTTCCATTCGTTCTCTCCTTCCGAATAAAATTATTGGAGTAGTATTTAAGTTTCAACAATTGTTCCAATAATAAAGTTTGGTAACATGATGCAAATCAAGAATCGGCGTGTTTAGATTCGTTTTACAAAACATCCTTGAATTACATGGTGCAAAAAGGTGTTTTGTTCTGCACGGTAACAATTCTAGATTTCTTCACATCCATTTCTCAACTAATTCCATTTCAATAAATAATGATGTCGATCTTACTTTTACATGTAACCTAAACTGCATTAGAAAAAAAACCGAGATCTCATTTACATTTAAGAGTTAACTTTTTATAGACCAATTAATACGACTAATTGTTATGGCCGACTTCCTTTACGTTATTGAGCATCTGATTTCTCTCGGTGTGATTAGGATTTTAAATTATCCTTATCTCCTTCATGTGAATGGAGAAAACTACGCAGTAGCAGCAAACTAAAGATTGGAATACAAGGTGCATTCCCTTGAGTGCATATTTACATACCTGTATTCTTTCTAGTAAACCGACAAGGACAAAGGTACCCTTAGGTGTTTAATGGCAGATGGCAATGATGAAATCGATGGAAGCGGAGTTTTAGATGCAAGGTTGGAAAAAGACGCAAATAAAACATAGCTTCTTTGCATTTAAATTCGATAATTGCTTAAGTACATACGTAGTATTGGTCAATCGGAAGTTACAAGGTGATGAGGTGAATTTCAAGTTGGTTGTCGCATGTGATCAATGAATTTTTCATTTTTGTTTGCATAAAGAATAATCGACTATCACGCGAAAATGCACGTTGTAAATATCAGTATAAGTCAAAGTAAGTCAGGTAAGTCAGAGTTAAATCGCCGTACGTACATCATACACAGAGAATTTGATTTTAAGTAAGAAAGTTGTTATAAAAATGCGTCCGCAAATGTTGGTAGGAGCGTTGCATCCTTTCAAAGATGGCCCCCGGAAATTGGTTTTTGCTTTTTGTTTCTAAAACCGCTTAAGATAAATGCATGAATTTGTGTGCAAAAATTAGACTGACTAAAGTGGTTATTTCGAAGTTAAAATTTTTCAAAATAATTGTATTACTCATCGGTGGGATAATCTCTTTGAGGGAAATCTGCGGGCGTACTCAGCTGCTGCAGCACGTTACCGTCACAATACTCGTAAACAAACACAATATCCGCGTATTCACTTGTATTGTAAATATTTGGCATGATTCTGCAGTAAAAAATGCACTAAAATTTGAGTTAATAAATTGACATGTCAAAAGCTGTCAAATTTCGACACGAACAAACCCTCAATTGTTGTCCAAGCCTACTATTCTTTTAAGAAACAGCTTGTCATCGAGATTGAGTCGAGTTTTTATGCATTTTTGAAAACTAGCTATTTGACGACACATTTTCTTTTTTTTTTCTTTTTTGCTAATAAAGTTGTTGTCGAAGCTTTTTTTATTACTAATGTGCTTCTTCAAGACAGCTTGTATTCGAAATTGTGCCCGATTATCTTTGATTGAAAGAAATCTTTATCTTTCGCGAAGCATAAAAGAATGAACAGAATATTTTGAAAGGGTACTATTAAACGCCACAGAACCCTCGATTAACAATTCTGAAAAATTTAAAAGATCATTTGATTTAGTTTAATTTCTGCACACAAATTCATATATTTATCTTAAATGACTTTAGAAACACAAAGCAAAAATGAATTTTAGGTGGCCATCTTTGAAGGGGTATAGCGCTTTTAGCAAGCATTTGCGGATGCAGTTTTATTAGAACTTTTTTGCTTAAAATCAAATTTGCTACGCTTGATTTACGTATGACGGTTTAACACTGATTCACCCCGTAGAATAAAAAAAACAACTAATACCATTAGTTTCGCCGGAGTCCCAACAGAAGAGAATATTATTAAAGACGGCAGTCAATGAACTGGTTCAGATCATCTCATTTCCACCTCACGACATGAACTCTACTTAAATCCTAATGATGAAATTGACGACAATAACAACTTTTTATCCATATTGAGGCCCAATGCCTTTGGCCAGTAAACTATATAGACTAAATTCTTCAGAGGTCTTTGATATAAAATGCCCATAGCTTGAATCTAAAGCGTATTAAGAACTTGATGTTATTGTATCCACTGAACCTCTGTTCATTTTAAATTCAAATTACCACTTGCCTGAAAGAGAAGAATAAAAACTTATCTTCCCATCACTTACAACATTAACTAATTAATGCAATCTTAAACGGCTATTAAATTAATTGTGGCATGTCATACGCGTTTAAAACTATTATAGAAAGGATAAAGAATCGTTTTCTTTTTCTGCACTATCATTTTCCGCTTCATTCCTCGCTGGATCTTAGACTTACGAATCAATATACAATATGTCCCCGGATGGGGTTGCCAAGAAGACAAAGTTTCTTATTTTTCATTTTACGAGACAAACGTGTTTTTCATGAAAGTTTTTGCTTATTCCGAAACAGTTGAGTCAGTCCTCACCGTTTCAATTTTCCTTTTCGTTACGGAGAAACAGAAAAATTAAATCCAAAAATTAATTCTCGTTTTCATGTCCACCGAAAACAAGATTCAAATTAAATGACGATGTTGTAAGAGAAACGAATTTACCTGATATAGTGCTATGGCAAAGATGATAAAGCAACTCGTCTACTTATCGAGAAGTTTAATCAAAAATTTCCGTATCTCAAAATGTGGCACGCAAAAATTGATTGAGAAATTCGTGACTACTGGTTCCGTATTAGATGAATAGAAAATTAAGATAGCTCGAGAAGAAGATGACGCTGCGACTCTCATTGTAATTAATTTGATTTAAAATAATTTAAAATTTTTTTTACGGCAAAGATCTCTTCAATTAGGAATAAGTAAAATGCATATTCAAGAAACATTGAAACATCATCCCTTCAAGCCAAATTTTTAGCATGCCTTAGAGCCAGGAAATTGAGCAAAACGTTTTGATTTCTTCTTGTTAATGGGCACTCAAATTATGGAAAACCAATACTTTCATTGAGACATTGTATTCTCTAATGAAGTCACATTCTCCACCAATGGTACTCTTTCACCTAAACACGTACGGTACCATCGCAATCCCTATTTCCGAATCACTCCTAATCGGCAACATTGAGCTAAAGTGAAGGTATGGCGTGTAATTTTTTACTACGGTATAATTGGACCTTATTTTTTTGTGTGTGAAATTTTTGTTTGGAACTTCCTCTTTTTGTTGAATTATTGCAACAAAAACTTAATAAACAAAAGTATTGATTACGGTCGGCATGAAAATAGGAATGAGATTTAGAAAAATTTTCAACTAAAGGGACCCGTTTTTGGTATTTCTCTGTAACAAAAAGGAATATTGAAAGAGTAAGAACTGATTCAGCCGTTCTGGAACAAGCAAAAACTTTCATGAAGAATACATTTTTCTTGTAAAATGGAAAATAAGAAATTTTCTCCTCTTGGCAACATGATCTGGGAACATACTGTAAATATAAATATTGAAATTATAAATAAATGACTGGTATTAATCGTCACCAAAGTGCAACGTACCCTGGTTATGCGATTCGGGTGACTAATTAAACATAAAAAATTGGTCAATCAAAGTAAGTCAATTTTACATTGTTTAACTGTAACTGTTGCACCATTCAGTCTGACTATCGTGGGTTATTAATCGGTTTTAAACGTGAATGTCAATTTTTTGTAAAGTTAGCATAATTGTATAAATAATTAGATTTAATGGTAATCAACTCGAATCATTAACATTGAATGTTAAAGTTTGCAGGTTACTAGCCAATTATATCAGAAATGGATTCGATTAGCGGTAGATCTAGATATTGATAAGTTAGAGGAAAAGAATACCCATATGCAAGTAGAAGTTAATTCAGTGAATTTCGATGAATTTTTCGCTAGTTTTTATTCACGAAATGAACAACTCCAATGCCTTCAACTGTACAACTGAACTTCAAACTGAACCATATGAAACTACTACCCATGACCTTCCTTCTACAAATATTACTCGCTTAAGGACTGCAGCGAAACTACATTAATACCACTTCTCATCTTCATTCACCAAATATTTGCTCTCTAAAGACTTAAATGCACCACTTCCGCGCGCTGATCTGATCGATAAATCTATTTAGACCAATTTCTTTCTCATCATCTACACGCTTCCCGCATTGTTCTTCAAATCTGTTTAGATCAATTTTATTCTCGTCTATCTTGTGTTTGTTCACTTTATCATTTTCATTTATCAAATACTTCTCATCTAGAGACTTCGGCAAATGATAGGACTTTTCATCCTCACTATAGCTAATCGCTCTTAGCACAGATGTTTGTAAATGAAACTATTTAAACCAATTAAATGAATCCGCTCCATTTCTATTTTGCCTTTTTCTCAGAATCTCTTATCTCTTTTCATTATAAGACTGACTTTTCATGACGAACGTACACATTTATATATAAATGTTCAGTATATCTCAACTGCCTTAAATTTTTTCCACGATTTTTGAATCAATGAAATTTATGCTTTTTTGTAATTCTAAATTGACCTGAACTCCACTTCTAGTCCTGGTTGGACGGAATCTTGGTAGAACGGGTAAGTCGGATTCCCACGTTCCTTCTACCATTCCTTTAAATTTTGAATGGAAGAAGTGGAGTTTTACTTATATTTGGATGCTACTCTCCCTAAGTAAAAAACAATGACTAATGCGAGGGAACGTGGGGTAAAGGAATTGTGAGTGAAAATACGTGTATTTCTTATCTCGCCTTCAATTGATAAGTGGGTAAACAGCGTTGAAGGAGACAGTTAGGAACCAAAGAATTGTGCGTTCAGAGCAATTGAATAGATGAAACCTACAGCAAACTTTTGTATAGTGAGGAATTGTACTTGTGGTGAGTTTTACACTGTTTTTAAGAACTTTCAAATTTTTAAAAGAATCTATTCACAATTTTGCAACGGGTTCCACTTCCTTTTCACGGTTTCGAAGAAGTGCGGCTGCTATAGGTATTGCGGCACGAAGTTTGACCTTTCATTCCGTGACCTTTCGAGGTTTTAAACTGCATATCCTGCTCCATAAATACGGTAAATTTACGAGAGAACAACAAAAGAGAACGTTTTTATTGTTATATGTGTGGACGCTACTAAAAGCATTTACCACACGTACTTGCAATTATTTTATCAAGGATTCATATGTTTTCCTGATTCTTGAACTTCGAAATTTTCGTTCTTAGACCCCAATAACTTGAAGTTCAAACAAATCAGGCTGATTATGGGAATTTTAACAATCAAGCCGTTTACTTACCGGTTCCATGCTAATCAGGCAGCGGTGCTCATATAACGGATTTCTCTAAACAATGAATGCAAATTGCAGTTCACACGCGACGATTTGCACTATGAATTTGAAAATTTTTGATGTCTTGGTCAAGTGCAAACTATACATTTCAAGGCAAATAGGACATGACATTTTAACAAGACAAGAGGAAGGAGAGCAGAACTTCGCGATTTCAGTGGAGTATTGTTGCTGGCAGTGTCGATGGCAATAAGTAACGAAAGAAGAAATGACGCATCAAAATTGAGATCAGGAAAGTAATTTTTGATACAAACTCTCGTTCTCTTTCAGTTTAATTCCCAAGAGTGTATTTTTACTTGAAAAAAACGGAGTTCTTCGACCGTCTCCTATTAGGAGTCTAGTATAAGGTCCCACACCTGTTTTTCTGTTAAGTACTCGGAAACCACTGTGACTTCATTTAATTGCTTTTGTCTGTTGTTATCTTTATAGCACTTTTATGGTGAAAATAGGATATACGTTTTACCCAATCGACGCCACAAAATTATCTTCTCGTTAATCTCACTTATTGCGAACTTCCTCCCAACTGGCCCTTTCAACCATTGCTATCAACTTTGGCCACACCAAATCGGACCTTCTTGGAAACCCAATTATTCCAAAAACTCTATCTGACGATTGCGTGTTTCCTCTGTCTAATACGAACACTTTCTCCAAGAAATTTACCCGCAACTTCCATTATTATGTAGAATACGAAATTAACTGCATTATGACAATTCGGTTTCAGTTGAGCAGGTATTTTGCATTTTACACATGTATTAAAGCACAAAATTGGTTTAATTAATCGTCTCGGTAATATGGTCATGAATATTGTTGTGTGTTAGTACTTTGTGTTGATTTTTGTACTGTTTAGATATAACAATACCTAATTACCTGCTTATTCGCTTGTGAAAGCATATTGGGTTTTTGTTCAATTATTATTTTTTTTTTTTATTTAATTAGAAGTCGGTTACATTTCATTGCCAGAATGAAATTACTCAAACTTCTATTGATATTTTGGTTGAAAAGAATTCCAAAAAACGTCTTCCTTAATTACGAGAATTCTCAACAACTTGAACAACTTCATGGTTCTTCTCTTGATGCTTGTCCACCTCTTTCCATTATTAGAACTTCTCAATTTTTTTTCTAGGACCATTCGTCATCTTCATCTTCCTTATTTTCTTGATTTTCTTTATCTTTAAATACAATATGTCAATTTTAAAACTTTGGAATGCTTATGATTCAGAAGATTGAAATTTGTTTTAGAACATTCAATATTTTTGGGTAGAATGGAGGGGGAGCTAGTTTAATAGTGGTTGCAAGTTTCTACGTGCGCTTTTAAGAGGTGTAGGTACCCACACTCGAAAATTTCAAATTACAACACTTATCATGTGATGTCTCATTTTAAAAGTCTTAATAAACCGTGTATAAAAAAACTACATAGTTTCAATAAGAACATTTCAATTTTTGATAAGATACATTATTTTTAATACAGAAATATCATATTTAAAAAATATTCACAAAAATTGTTAAAAACGTGTTGTCAAAACAATTTTTTTTGGAATTTTACAACTTAAGTTATTTATTGCTCCTTTAAATATTGGTATTGATGAATATTCTTTTAATACGAATGTTGTGTTGAAAACAATTTGCAAAAAAGGTGTATCGATTGAATGGTAAATTGATAACGACTTGCAATTAGATGAAAATAATTCGAATCTTCAGTTGATTGATGCTCCACCGCATTACGCCCTACAAATAAGAGAGTGGCTAAATGAACATTATCCAGGAAGATGGGTTGATCACAGGGAAATAATAAAGTGACCGCCGCGATCACTGGATTTAAGACCACTCGACTTTTTTAAGGCCACAGCAAATCAGTCGTTTACAAAACCAAGCTGGCCAATTTGTAAGATTTACAGCATCGAATTATCGAAGTATATCAATCCATTACCCCCAAAATATTCAAAAAAGTAAAAGAAGTTGATGTTCGACAATTTTTTTATTTAGACAAAAACGGTGAATATTTTTTAAATATGATATTTTTATATTAAAAATTCTGTAACTTCTCAAACATTGAAATCTTTTTACTGAAACTAATTTTTTATGCGCACCTTACAAAGACTTTTAAACTGAGGTATCACATGATAGATGTTGCAATTTAAAATTCTAGAGTTGGGGCACCTGCCCCTCTTAGGGATACTCGTAGAAACTTGTAACCACTGTTAAACTGGTTCTAGCAAAAATTTTAATTTTCAGGGTTATAGGAAATCCAAAGTTTTGAAATTAACACCCTGTATAAGCACGTTCCGTGTAAAGTCTATAGATTGATATTGGAATTTATTAGTCCTTGACACACAAAAAATTCTAATCTCCACAACACGATGCGATTTAATCATTCACACATTCCTAGCAAACAAAGTATAAGAGCAGGTAAAAGAAAACCGAAAGGTGGAGTGAAAAAAAAAACTTCAATGGAGATTGATGAAATACGCAACTCTTTAGGAGCAATATAAATAAACATTAATGATTGCAATGTGGAATTTATCCATCTCGTTTATAAACCATTACGTCAACCTTTTATTATTAGTGCAAATAAAGCGACTGTTTTGCAGGCTCGATTACAGCGTCAAATAAACGAAACGAGATCAGAACTAAGCGTTTTTGTGATGTTGTTGTGGTTGTGGTTGGTTCCTGGTCCTGGTGAATTAAACTTGAATGTTTCTTGTATAACTCGAGTTACTAAAGGTACCGACTTAATTTTGCGGTGCATTACCGTTGCATTCTTTTTTCAGTTTATATAAAAGCATCCTGGAGGTCGATTTCGATGCGAAATTGGTTTGGTATCAAACGATACTCGAGCTCTTCAGAGGTAACAGACCGGGTCAGCAATGCATTGTGACTGATTTTTCATCATCTCTGATTTGCCATAGACTTTCGACTTCTTGATACACGTACTTTTACTCATTTCTGAACGGTAAAAGTTCAGTAAAAATGAAAATTCATTTTGAAGCTAATTTGTAATTTAAGCGTTTTTCATGCTGCCTTGAGTAGGTACTACACTTCAATATAGTTAATTTTGCTAAATGAACGTAGCAATTCTGGGCACTTTCACTCTATTTCGGGCTCATCCGTGTGCACAGTTGCAAGTTGCAACTGGCCCTAAGCCGATACTCTCTTTTTCCATCTCTTTTTCTCATTTCAGTGTTAAAACTTGTGCTAAAACATAACATAATTGGTATCATATACACGATCCAAGCCCACTCATATCGTTCTCGATTTCTAATGGCATCATCTGTATAGCATGCAGTTAATTAACAGTACTACAAACATGTATTTTATCGGATAAATAGGATATTCTTCTTGGCTAGAACGATCTCGTCCATTCGATGTGTAACAACAGATGCTCTGGACGAACGAAACCTACTTTGCTCTTACTATCTGAGTTACGGTATGGAGATGCGTTTTAGAAAAAAATATTTTCATAACAAATTTATTATTTCTCAATTACTCGTAAATGATACTGACGTCAAAGACTAGATTCCAGATGGATTTATACTGAGATAACGCATATAGGTGGGTCTGTGTTGTTTTGGTAAAACATCGAGGTGAATCAGGTCGCACAAGATAAAACAAATAAAACAATGATTATTATTCCTGAGAGTTTGTTCCGAATCTTTAAACCCATGAAAAGTTCACGACTGATAATCTGACGATCGGTGCAGAACATTTAGTCGCGCGTTGATAGTCTGTTAAACAGCAGTAAAATTCTTCTTGCAGAATACATATAAGCACAAAGATGCTGCAGCAAATCCTGCGAGACATGCGGGTTGACCCGGAAATCCTCGCCGAGCTCGATGACCAACAGAAGCAAACCCTGTTCTGCAAAATGAGAGAAGAGCAAGTGAGGAGGTGGAAGGCATTTAACGATAAACTTGGAGATGAACCTCCTCGAGCCAAGTCGACCAAGAAGAAAAATGTTAGCTTCCTAAAGGGTAAGTCGAGTTGCCCAACAAGTAACTAGAATCACATGTGATCTCTTAAGGTGAAGACGGTGAACCTTGGGTGTGGGTGATGGGCGAACATAAAAACGACAAAAGCATTGACGACATTCTCAATGAAGAAACTCGAGAAAAAGCTCGACAGATAGCCCAAAAGGAAACCGAGCAGCTAAGGAAACAAATGGAAGTGCAACTGTCCGAGTACATTGATCTCAGTCCGAAGATCGAAGATCTGGCGCCCTCCCAACTAGATTATGAAGATGATATGGATATTTACTGCTCAGTGGATGAGCTCCGTGAGAAAATCAACTCTAATAAAGTTATACAAAAGCCTCCAATTCCTAAGAAACCCAACTATCAAATAAACACCTACCAAACTAAAAATAACAAGTTCAGCTTTGTGGATACCAGGGAAGTGCTGCAGGAAATCAAGATCAACGCGCAGGTAGCCCAGAGGGTGGCCCTGTGGGAGAAAAAAATGGAGGAACGTACCACGGAAATATTTAAATCCATTAGGAAGAAGCAGGAGCAAGACGCTAGGGAGGCCGAAGAGGAGGAAAAAAAGAAAGAGCAGGAGTGGAAGGAACAAGGTAAGTTTAAGTTTTCGCAGTTAAAACAGTTTTCTTATTAAGTTTGTCTATAATTCTAAGAACGAAAAGCAAAAGCGGCAGAACAACAAATCAGAGAAATAGCAAGACGGGCTCGTGCCGAGCATCGGCTGACATCAAATATGGAATTTGATACCAACTATAGTACCGTCAATATGGGGGTACCACTTGGGAAACAAGCGGTGCTTGACTGGTACCGACAGACTGAGAAACTCAGATTAGCAGGACTAGATGAATCGAACAATGTTGAATCATGGTTTCACGGTAAGTTTCCCATTATTTATGAATCCTTCATTATCTGAAATGTCTTTCTGCTTTGGTATTGCAAAGACGCAGGAAAACTTATTAAATGAGGAAGAGTGTTTTGACTTTTAAGGAGTTCAATGACAATAAGAAGTTCCGAGATTAGGTTCCTTTCCCCGTTAACGTTTGCTTGAAGTCATTATTAATTTTACTTAAAAATAAAATGTCGTAATAGATAGTGAGGAATGCTAAATAACCAGTAGTGAGACCGTAAAGATATGAGACCAGTATGAGACAGGCACCAAACTGTCTCTTGTGTGTCTTAGGTAGGTAACAAAATTTCCACTGTGAGTGACGGTAAAGATCGGGTACTACCTAATAAAGATTCAAAATGGGCTTTTAATTGATAATACCTTGTAAAGTAATTAAGTTTTACTCAATGAAGATGCAAATCAAATATTTTGATTTAGTCATAACTGCCTTAAAACGTGTGCAGCTAGTTATTCGCCTCATAAAGCATTTGATATGTAGAGAGATGTAAAGATATGTAAAGATTTAATAGGTAGATATGTATTTTCTACTAGTTTAAAATTTATCATAGGCTCTTTAAAGAAAATTTGTCTTCAACAATTTAATCATTTGTAGGAAGAAATATTCCTCTTCCTCTGAGTATTTTTTGCGAGTCCTCATTTGCTGTTTAAAGAGATAGAAGGAAACTTTTCTTTCCTATGTCTTCATGCAGATTCGGTTCCTGAAGTCTCTATCCTGCTTTTAATATCGCCTAATTTGAAGCTAACGAGGTCTTCAAGAAAACCAAGAAAGAATAGTCCCTACTAGATAGTGAACAACATTTTTCAGTTTCAATTTTCGCCATACCGTACGACTTTAGAATGTCTCTCCTTGTTAACTTTTTAACAAACTATTACAATTTTAAAAAATTCAAAAGTAGCATTAAATAGAACAAAAAATGCTATCATTTGACGTTTGTCTATTTTTCTAAACGTTGCTGTCATTTTGTCCTAGCGTCACTGCTAGCGCCAAATGACAGCAAAATGACAACAAAAAAGGACCAAGTGACACCTCAAATGAAAGGCATTCCAAAATTACATTTAATGGTGTTCTGCAATTTAAAATCGATCAATTAGTTTTTGAGAATAAGAGCTATAAATGGAAAAAAGTAAACGTAAAAATGCAACATAAATTAGTCTTCGATTATTTTTATAAAATGTCAGGAGTTATGTAACCATTTGTGTCGTTACGGGGCCATCTGCGTTATCCTATGATCATCTCCATTTCATCCTATCTTATCCCATTGTATCATCTTATGCAAAGTCGCCTAGAGCGATGGACAAGTGAAGCCCAGTAGGATCACAAGATAAAACCTCCCTTAACCATTGGAACCACGTTATTTTTCTTTATAATTTCCTCTGAGTAGTTGTAAGTCTGATTTTCGTAAATTAATTCTTTAGTGCAATAAAAATTGCTTTTTTAATTCAATAAAATCGTCGAATTACATAAGTTTGTATATTTATTAACCCATAAACCTTCGTTAACGTAAGGTAGGAATTTGTTGATATGTGACATTTTTGCCAGAAGCAAAATAGCGTCCATTTCGAACATTTAATTTAATTAATTTTCTATCAACAAACAAGTTTTTTTATTCTTTATGTCCTATGAAACTGAATTTTTATTGCATTTTTTACATTTATTTTTTTCTATTAATGGTTCTTTTTCTCAAAAACAAATTGATCAATTTTAAATCGCATTACACCATTAAATATAGTTTTGAAATATGTACCTTTAATTTGAGGTCTCACTTGGCCCATGTTTCAATTTTAAAAAATCGGCCATTTTGCCCTATCGGTGACGTAAGCAATATTAAAAAAAATAATCAAATGCCAGAAGATAGCATTTTTTATATCATTTAATGCTGCTTTTGAATATTTAAAAAATAATAATTTGTTGAAAAGTTAACAACGGGGGACAATTTAGAGTTGCACGGCACATTGCCGCTTCTTGTAGGTGTGATTAACGAATCCATTCTTTAGATATCCTGGTCTGGTGGTTTAATTTGGTTCCTAACAGTGCATTAAATCATGAAACAAGTACCTCAGCTTCAGAGACCAAATTTGTACGCTTGCACGACTTCCCAAATAACCTTCACTATTCCTTACCCACTAAAGAACACACATTCCTCGATTAAAATGTCATTATTTTCTAACTATATCATTTTTTATTAACATCTTATTAACGTTATTAATACATTATATATAGATTCAAATGCTCCACGAACTTTCCATCTGGAGTATTTACATACCTAATTTGCATTTGATTTTTCCAGGTCTGATAACCCGATCTGAAGCCGAGAAACTCCTCTTGGACCAGCCCTATGGGACTTTCTTGGTGAGACTCTCCGAACGGATTTGGGGCTATGCAATTTCCTACAGAGCACAGGAGAAATGCAAACATTACCTAGTAAACGCTTCTCAGAAATATAGTTTTTGTGGTAATAATCAAGTGGAACACAGTTGTTTAGGTAAGATTTGTCACAATCCATCCATGATCATGTGCTTAATACAAATATCAGTTCTTTGTTGCTAAAAATAAGGTCAGCATAACCCAAACATAAACTTCGAGGAATTTCCTCGACGAAAATAACTATAGATAGGAATGTAAACAGTTCTAGCTATGCAGAAAGACGAAAGACCTCGCTTTCAATGTTTGAGGTGTATCCCACTAATGGCTTTATCTTAAGAACCGAAAGAGTTCGTGTGACGGCTTCGAGAGAGCTGCTTATAATAAACTTTTACTTATTATTATTAAATTCACGAAATGAAACTTAATAATACCGTTTTAAACTAGATGTTATAGTTTTTCGTAACAGACAGGAAGTCTCACAAATAACACAAAAGGAAGTTGCCCATCCAATAAACCATTTGCATAACTTTCCCCATCGAGATCATCAAACTAAATCACCAGTTTTATTAACTTTTATGTAGATAATTGTATGGCTTAATTGGTCTCAAATTAAGATTGCACCTAATATACTTTAGTTCAGCTCGAGAGCCGTTAAATTTTTGCCAATTAGACCACTAAACTAATTTACCAGCCTGCATAAAATGGCCCTTCTTTTTCATTCAATGGGTAATTGCAGAAATATTGTTAATTTAGTTAATTGTGCGCGGATTCAAAGTAAAAGGCATGAATAGGGGAAGAGAATTATTACCATGTCATCGATTTTACACGGGATTGTGATCTTAATAAGATTTTTAATAGAAACATGCTTTTTGTTGCGTTTTTAGAAGAAGGAAATGCAGTCATTTTTTTCCTTGGAGATTTGGCGATAACATAAAAGTAAAAGTATCCGGACATTCAAGACTTGATGATGTGGAACTCCCACCAGTTATTACACACACACACACACACAAAATCCCGATTAGACGAGATCTTTTAAGCCTTCTTCGACTTTCTCTACCGGTTTTGGTGGATTTCATGTCAAGATTGTGGAAATGTCCCAGGGAACTGCATCAAATCTTTCTAGTTCCCATACGCTTTCCCTGTAATTTTTTTTATTAAATCGAGGTAAGAAAATAGTAACTCGTTGGAGGCAAATTAAGGTTCTTCAAATCTTCTGAGCGACCAGAGTATTCTGAGTGTGAACGGGCTTTTTTGCAAAACATTTTTGGTATCTCTGAAGAGAGCATTGTGACAAATTTCAAAGCTCATGAATTTCTTTTAGCACGTTCGTCGCCGCGTCACCCATCTCTGGGTGACGCTCTCCTTCTTCAACTCAAATGGAATTTTCAGGTGGTTTTTGAAAATAAATTTAATAGAAGAAGCATTGAAATAGAAATGTAGAATGTACGACATAAAAATATTACAAATATGCCAATACTAATATAGAGGGTAATTCAAAAGTACGGGCCGCTACTTTAGGGACGTATCTATACGTTAAGTAGTGAGACAAAATTTAAATACTTTTTTCTAAATTGTTTCTTAAGAAAATTATGACAATTTAAAGATGAGGCAGCTAAAGTGCTTTTTAACCCTAATTGGTGTACGGAAAGTCCCGAAGTGTTAAAATTTGTCAGGTTGTCAAAAAAATCGCATCTAGAAAATTTTAAAGTTAAAAGTGGTGTGACATTGGGTGATGGGGGGGGGGGGGGGGGGGGGGGGGGTGATACACATTCCTATTTTTTGACAAAACTTTTTGGTAATAGAAAATTTTAAACCTCATTTTTCTGAAAAACAGTAAGTTTAAGCGTATTTGAGAAAGAGTACCTTTCTCTTATAAAGAACTATAAAATATATATTTAGTGTAAAATAATAACTTTTCATTAATTTGTGTATTTTAATAATTAATTATGACAATTTTTATTGTTCTAATCAAGAACGGCTTGTCTAACGAGAAAGCCATAAGAAACCTTTTTCATGTCGAATTGACCAGCTTAATCAAAAAAATATTCCCGCGGAAAAGTATCAATGGCGTACCACTTTTTCCGT
Organism: Euwallacea similis; assembly: GCF_039881205.1. Classification (NCBI taxonomy): domain Eukaryota; kingdom Metazoa; phylum Arthropoda; class Insecta; order Coleoptera; family Curculionidae; genus Euwallacea; species Euwallacea similis. The sequence goes on along the minus strand of NC_089633.1, from coordinate 3,031,879 downwards.
AAATAATATTGGAAGACGTGTATGCAAGGACACCACTGGTTAAGTAATAAAATTACTTTTTATATTAAAATATAGTTTTATGTCCTATTAATATACACCAGAATTGGAAGCAATATCCAAAGTACTTTCTAGAAATTTAAAAATAATGATTTGAAAAGAAAAATTTCAACACCTTTTAGTAAAAAATTTAGGCCGTTGCGGACGTATGTTCATATGAACTTTTCTTCATAAAATGATCTGAGGAAAATCACTGAAATATTAACATGACATTAAGGAACGTCCTGTGTACTAATACAAATACACCGTATGTTACTTTTTATTAATTTATATTTATGTGGAATTCTTAGGTCAAGTAGATCTAACCCTTTTGTACATATGTAAAGACTTCTCCAGTTTTACGATAAAGTCGAGGCACAATCGGAAGTCTTTGAGTTGTAAATAATGATATTGCCAATGCTGTTAATTAGGTTAGGTCTATTAATTTAAAATGGAAGAGTTGTGAGGGGGCTGATGTTGCCTCTGTAGGACACCTATGTATGTCGCAACCTGGTTAGAAGTATTTTCGTCAATTAAGAGGGTTTTGCAATCGTTATCTTCATGCGGTTTTGCCATTTTATGATTAACGTCTAACCACCCTTTGTCGGTACTTGTGTGAAAGGATAGCCGCCCTTTGTCGGCGCGGATGAAAAGCGCTGCCGCGCTTTGTCGGCATCTCTGGAAATGTACCGACAAAGTGTTATCAGTACCACGGTAACGACTCAGGTGGTGTCATAAGTCGGTAATTGTTTTCTAGCCAGGGTATGACACTCTTTTAATTACCCTTAATTTAGTACTTAAGAGCGCCCCGAATCTGGAAGGTCCTCTTTCTTTCGAGTGACTCACCAGCATTATTATCCGCAAGCAAAATCATAAGTGTATCCGTTAATATCAATAAACCCTAGACAACTTTAGAAAAATCTACATTTATGATAAGATATTGCAATATATTAATGTGTACAATATACATTTGAAACATATTTGAGGTGATTTTGGACAATTGAAACAATAGGTTGTAGTTTTTTAATACATTTTTGCTCACTTATTGGCGTTCCACAATGTGCCTCTTGTTTTGGTAACAAAGAGTGCACATTCTTCTTACGGGCTTATTCTGCTGATTCTTGTGAATCTCTAAATGGCGACACACTTTCTTCGTTTTGTTTCTTCTGGTCCTTTGTAATGTTTCACTACAACAATTTTCAGCCGATCTTAGTTCAGAAAAGTACAAATAAGGTATAAAAGTAGGAGAAATCTTCTGAGCTACCAAAATCTTGTAAGCTTCGATGGACTTTCTTTACAAACACATTTTTGGTAGATTTTAAGACAAGGAATTAGCAATAAGAACACACGTAAAAAAATTTTTCTTCTGGTAGATTTCAAAGCAAAATAATGCATAAGTTTAGATGAAATCTTTTTTATTGAGTTTTTATAGTCTCTCTCTTTTGGCAATTTTAGAGAAATTTGGAAGCAAGAAAGTGGCAAATCGCTTAAGACAAATATTCCCCAGAAGGGGGAGAAATATGTGAGCTTTACATGCTGTACCTTTTAGAAAAGTATCGCGTAAATCGCGTGACCCCTTCTCTACTATATTTTTCATCTGCTCTACAATCCTCTATGCATTAATTTCTCCTCACTTTAGAATCGTTTTTCACCCCCATTTTATCCCGGATTCGAAGTGTAAGAAGTATCAACAACTCTTACGAACGGACCTGCAATGCAACCAATCATTAAGCATTTGATAGGAGGGTACATAGCACCTATTCAGAAATCTAAAGATATTGATTCCTTCATCATCCAGCCTATTGAATTAACAAATATCTCCTTACTTACAGGTGATCTCGTCAAATACCACTATGCCCAACCTCTCACAGGAGGGGAGAAACTCATGCACCCGTGCCCAAGACTTTCTGAGACTGCTATTGAAGAACTCCTGGAGACTAACCAATAAACTCTCGAGACGTGATGTTTTAAACCTTAATCTCATACAGGGGGTTCACAAAATTGCGACCGCCTTACAACTGAATTATTACTGGGGGCAAATCGTAAGCATTTGGGGCGTCACGGTGCCCACCATACCCACTAAATGTGCCATAATAACTTTTGTGGGCAAATTCGCATTTTTATGTTTGGTCGGGATTTTTGTGAACTCTTTGTGTATATCACTGTATTGACCCCTGTGATTTTTTCGGCATTTTTCTATTGGAAATCCGACTTTAGTTATTTCATTCGTAGTTATGTATTTTTTTAACTTACATTAAGTGACTTAGATAATATTTAGAAATACTTACTAATTCTCTGCTTCGACTTTTATTAGGTTATTCTTTTATCAAATGATGTTTATAAGTTTTTCAAGTACGTATTTACCCATTAAGCTAATTCCAACTGATTTGAGTAAGATTGTAAGTAACTTGAGCAACATTAACTTGAGTTAATTTTCACTTCTGAACCAACTAGTGCTGTAGTATTTAACGATATTTCCTTGGTGTGCCTTTGCATGAGTGCTCTTTTAATACATTGTATTGTTGCTGATATTTCGTATTATTAAACGATTTTTTTAATTGCCGCGTTTCACTTCATTTGTTCGAGCTTTGCAGGATGAGCGGCTAGCAAAAAGATGTTTAGAATCGGTCTATAAAAACAGCATTTCTTTATTTACAAAAGCTCTTATAGAAAATGTATAAATTATACATAAAAAGTATAAATAATAATTGCCTATTATAGTGAATTTATGGACAGATTTTCATGGTGGGTAGGTATATATGATTTCTATTTTTTGTTATTCTAAATCCCCTTTCTCTGAGCTCTAAAATTTATGATACAATCTCGATTGGTCTTTCACAGGCATTGGCAAATTTATATCCAGCAAATTACGCTTCCGTTTGGCTTTCTTGTATCTGTGCTCCTATAACAAGAGTTCATTGATCGGCAACAAAACTAATGTCGGCGTTACACTAAAATCAAGCGTTACTAGTTCTGGATGACCTGTTACAAGATTTACACTGTGGGGTTTCATGTCAAGGGCTATGTGCTACCTAAATGTTCCTAATACCTATTTACATTTTCCTAGATGTTAGTCAAAGCTACAATATAAGGTTGTTTTTAGTGGAAGGCGATGTCGGTGATGTGGCTGATGGTAATCTCTGAAATGAGAAAAGAATCATAAAGCCTCAAGTCTATATGAATTCTATTAATGTAGATACTGCTAAATCTATACTGGAGATTAAAATTAACCGGGCACGTAGATTCTTCCAGTTAAATTTTTCATTTAGTAAGAAAAAATGGAAAAAAAAATAACATTACAAAAAAGGAAGGAAGATTACAAATCTGGTAACAAAAGACATTTTTTACATAAAAATGTTCTATATAAAAAAAGAACACATTTAGTAACGTGCAATGCTTCCGTGAACACTAATCACGGCGTCCATGCGATTGAGCACACTGCGGATCAGTGCGATAAATTGTTCTTGAGGGGTTTGTTCCCATTCGTCATGAAATGCTTATTTAAAATAATTTATGAATTGAAACTCAGCCTGATTACGCCGAATACGTCGGCTTAGAATATCTTATGCATGTTCTATCGGGTTCAAGTCTGGACTCTTCGGGGACCACAATAATAAACGTCATTCAAATAAGCTGGCATTGTCCTTGCAACGTGTGGCCGAACGTCGTAGTGCATTAAACAAAAATTTTCAACGACAAGTGGTGCAAATGGCACTATATGTTCTTCCAAATATTGTCCAATGTATCGTTTAACATTTAAATTACCACCACGAATTGTGATAAATTCTGTATGTGTCTCTAAGGAAATGCCACCACTGCCAAATTGAACTTTAGGGGAAAAACGACATTCGGCAAATCCTTCACCAGCTCTTCTTCAAACTCTCTTCTGCTCATTAGATGAGTATCTGTGGAGTTTGGATTCATTCATGAAGAGTATTGCACCCCATTCTTCAACATCTCAATGAAGATGTTCGCGAGTTGTACGCTTTGCCAGTAATCTATAGTCAATAGAGGTTCCATGGCAAGACTTCTAGAATTTATTCCAGATTCATTTAAGCACCTTTAAACTGTATAAATGGAAACGGCGTTTCTATGGGTCTCGTTTAATCCTTGGATAAGTGCTGGAGTCGACCATGTGCGGTCTCATAACACCTACATTCTGATGAAATGATCTTCAATTAAACTTTTGGTTCTGATTTACCTTGTTCTGGCCTTGTGACGAATTAGCCTGGTTCCAGGAATCGTTGTAATGCATCTGATATAGTACTTCGAGAAATTCTTAAGATCTTTGCCATGTAACAAATATTGCGTCCATCAGCTTGCAAGGCAATAATAGCTTGCACTACTTGTTCAGGTGTCATAATTTTCATGTTGCAAGAATAAGAAACTGAAAACTGTACTTTGGCTAGAAACAAACTTGTTGAATCTGAAAATAGCACAAGAACTTGCAATAATTCTGCTTAATTTGAGACGCTTATTTCGCTTTGATATTCAACAAATTGTAATGCCCCGAGCTTTTCTAAACTATACAGGAAAAGTAATCTAAACAAGTTGAAACAAGAAAAAGCGTTGTGGCTAATAATAAAACATAAAAAGATTTCAGAAAAATTGCTGATTTTTTTTTTATTGGAAAAAAATGTATAAAAATTTGAGAGTGTAATTAATGTTGCACTCCAGTTTATGTGTAAACTGCGTTCCTATCGTCTTAAAGCTAATGTGCTGATGACCATATACAGCGATAAGAACACTGATGATTGATCGACCTAAATACTAGAGGTATAGGAGCATTAACAATGTCTAGTGCAGAAACCTGTGGAGCAAATGGATTGGTGTTAATGATATCAAACATACACTCTCAAACAAATTTAATGGATTACTTTGATACGGGATGGGGCAGAGCAATTTGCTTATTTGAATTTGGCGCTCTGAAGCGATAGTTGCTCCGAGAAAGCTAAGGGTAAACACATTCGAGAGGTAAGGCGTAAAGTTGAAGCTTCCCTTGGTTTAGTTAGCATCATGAAGTGGACGAAGGTAGAGCACGCGTTCGCTTTCGAGGCATATTTTTCTAACAGTTGCTCAATCATCGCCATGCAACGTGCATTCCATACCCATTTCAATATTACGTCTCGTGAATAAGTTCCTGAACTGCAGTCGATTGTTTTATGGGTAAATAACTTCAAGGAAACTGGTGATGTAAAAGAAAAAAACCTAACTTCCATAAACAGTAGGTTACCCCAAAACATTGACATGTTAAGGCGTTTTATTTTGCGTTCCCCTCGGTGCTCTACCCACAAACACTCAAGGGGACTGATGTGGGAGATGTTTTGTTCCAGCAAGACGGTGCCACGGCACACATAGCACCTTTGTCAATGACTGTTTTGTGGCAACACGTCCTAGGACGCCTCATTTCCTTGGAGGCGATCTACATTGGCCAGAATAGTCGCCTGATTTAGCTCTTTGCGATTATTTTTTACGACGCTATCTAAAATCACTTGTTTACAACGATCGTCGTAAGACCCTGGCTCACCTTAAGAACAACATTCGTTAGGCTGTCGCCAATATGTATACTCGTCATTATATTGGAAAGATTTGAGCGAAGCTACCGAGTTTGATTAATGCAGTGCATTGAAAATAATGGATGCCAACTGCCTGATATTATCGTTAAAACCATGTAAACATAAAAAAATGTATTTTGTACTTGATACTATTCAAACGATTAAATATATCTGTATTACTTTTTTCATTGAATTTCTAAATAAGCAAGTTGCTGTGCCCCACCATGTATTTACAATTTTTTTCCTCTCTAAATATCGGAAATAAAAAAAAAATATTGTTATTGGTAATATTGTTCAAAAAAATTAAAAATCAATGTTAAACATAATTTTTGCTTTTTAAAATGAAATTAAAAAAATATTTGAACATGAAAACATATTACTGTTTATTTGCATTTCAAATAATAACGATTTTTTAATTAAAAAAATGTGGAATTCGTTCCCAATAACAAGGTATTGGGACAGTTGGCACAAACATTTTATTACTATATCATCGCGCAGAAAAATTAGTTAAGTGATGAAGAAGCAATTAGAAGGATGGCTTTGATGTAAGAAGGGTTTGGCCAAAGAGAAATTGCAATTAGGTTTACATTTTCGATTTTATCTGACAATCTACGAACGATTTCGTAAGTGTCGCTTTATAATATCTCGAAGCAAAAATAGTCGAAAATATTGAAGTGATCCTTTAATCTTGTTCGGGAGTGTCAACAGAAAAGTGCTTCTTTATGTCCTTTAGGCATTAAGAGGACATTTTGGCAGTGTTTCAGCTTATGTGGTTAATGATAATTAAAAACATATAATTGAATGATATTTACCGGTGTTACTTCAGTGGAATCCGGAAGTTCTAGCTCGGGAATGCTGTTCTTCTTTTTGGTTTTATCTGGTGAAACTGTTGCTGAAATTACATTAAAAAATGCATTTGTTTATACGGAGGGTAACAGTAAGGCTATGCAAGTGGAGCCAATGGCTATGTCGAACTAAATTTTTGGTATTCCAAGTTCAATTCCCCAAAAAGTTTTCTCAGGTTTCCAAGCACTTAAAGTGAATTCTCTTTGGACACATACAGGGTGTCCGGAAAGATCATGTCATAAATTCTAGAGAGGGTTAAAATAATGCTAGTACTTCATATAAAAAAATTCCTAATGGCGTTTGCTATCAAGTTATTCGCTTTCACAGTAAGAAATTAAAAAAAGTACTTTTACTGTAACTTTCAAGCAGTTATCATGGTATCAATGGAAGATAGGCGATTTGAATAACTCAGTCATGCTTATCTTCACATGTAAACGATGTTTCATATGTCTTTCTTATACAGGGTAATCAAATTTTTCATTTAAAGTAAAATTCAGTCAAAATTTCTCATTTAAACTCATTAATTTTTTTAGTTAGTTAAAGAAATAAGTTTTTTTTCAAAGTTTGATTTTTTATCATTTTCCTACAAAAAAGGTATACCTCGCTTTAATCAATATCTTGTATTGTTTTTGAGAAAATTGTATTTTATTATCAATATGTACCATACATGCCAATAATCTGAAATGAAATGAAATAGTAATTTGTTATAAAAAATGGTATGTATTACAACTAAAATTATCAAAAACGTTCAACATGAGTACCTTGGACTACAACACATTTTCTAAACCTTTCTAAACATTCCCTTTGTGTTCTGGCGTTCTCTAAAACTCCTAGAATTTATGACACGACCTTTCTGGACACCCTGTACGCATTATAAACGATAATTAAACAAATCTCTCCTGATTTTCGTACGCACGATAGGAATTTTTACTCCGTAAGTAAAATCTTACCTCCAGGTAAGTTTGGCAACGAGAAATCATCATTCTTCCCCTTATTGCTCAAATAATCACGCTTTCTAGTATTGGCACCTGAAGTTAAACTACTCAACCAGTGGGGAGCATTACTGCCGATGTTGGAATGGTCACCCTGTCCAAATATGTTTTCTACTACCACATTCCTTTCCATTTTCTTGAGAAAATGACTCCTAGAATTCGCGATATGAGGCACCTGAAAAACTCATTAACTAAAACATCCGAAGAAAAATTTGTGGGATCAAGTACTTGATGGTTGATTTTATAGTTGTTTCCGTGAAGACCATTAGGTGACCTTTTGTGGAGTTCTTTGTTGAAACTGATGTTGTTGATGGTGGGATGCAAGATGCTGTGGAAATTGGGAGATTTGCTGTGATCTCCCATGCCAAAGTGAAAAGTGTGGAATATGGGAGATTCAGGGAGCAATGGAGTCGCCTGGGAATAGACACAGTAAGTAACTCGTTACGATTAAAATTATGGAAACTACTGGAAACTACCTGATCTTTATTGTTATCAGACAAGGGCCTATTTTCTTCATCTAACTTATTAAATTTGACATTATCCAAGGATTTCTCCAAGCCTTGTATTTCGTTGGAAGCAGGCAGTTTGAAAAGATTTTTAGGCTGAGGTAGCTTGATGTTTTGTTTGGATGGATGCTAAAAATAATAACAGATTATAAGGTTTTTAAATGTTAAAGGAGCACTCACTTGTTGACTTAATCGGACATTGTTACTATTATTATTGCTGTTATTCAGCACGCTCAAACGCTGGCTGGTTTTAGATAAAGTGATCAAGTTCTTGTCAATGGGTTGCTCCGTGATATCACTGCTTAACTTACGCTTCATGGTAGTACCTAAAAACAGAATATTTTTGGCATCAAAATTATCATTTTCACTTCCTCACCTTCCGTCAAACTAAATTTCCATTTGGCATCATTAGACAATTTTCTAGCTTTAGTCTCATCTTTCTTATCTGTCGACATAATAATCTCAGACTTCAGTTTTCTGAGCAAAGGTGCATTAAACTCTACATTGACTTTTTCGCGTAAGGCAGGAAGAAACCTAAAAAGGAGAATCTGTGGTTACTAGCACCCTGTTGGTGACCGCAATAGCAACCTTTGAGGGAATTTATCGTGAGTAAAATAGGTGTGCCTAAGCAATTCATCTGCATTCAGCCTTTCTTGAGGGTCCATCTTAGTGCAGCTATTCAAAAAATCTATAGAAACTAGCGGCCATGTTTGGAACATTTTGTAGAAGCCTAAAGTTTCTTTTGATGGGGTTTTGATCATTGGGCGCAGCTGAGAGTTTTTAGTCATTAGTTGTTGATGTCTAAAACAAGGTTTACCTGAAATGGCACAGGTTTAGGATGGTCCTATGCACAACAGTAACATAGACTAACCCAAAGCTCGCACTATTAGAAACAGCTGATCTATATCACTTTCACCAGGAAATAGAGGGTCTCCAGTGAGCATTTCTGCGAACAGACATCCTATTGCCCATATATCTACCGGGGCCCCATATATGGGTTCTCCAACTAGCAGTTCTGGGGCTCTGTACCATCTGCAGATTATAATAATCATTATCGAATTGAGGAAAAATGGGTATCGTCAAAAAGCTCACCTAGTAGCTACGTATTCTGTGCAAGGCTCCCCATTAAGACTAGCTATCCTGGCGAAGCCAAAATCGCATATTTTAACAACTCCCAATGAGGAAACTAAGACGTTTTCAGGCTTGACATCTCTGTGAATGATCTGTAAATAACTTTCGCAATATTAAGGCGGAAAAGAGATCAATGGGGTTAATTCACGTGATTGCTGTGGCAATAGCTGATAGCTCTGCAGACTTGAAATATCCTCTCCCTAGTTCTTTCCTCGCCAAGTCCGCCAGGTATTTTCTCCAACTCGTCCAAGACTGTACCATCCATAAATTCAAACACGATATAGAATCGCTTCCTATGCCTAAATACCTCGATCATTGTAACCAAGTTTTCATGTTTCAGTCTCTAGAAATTTTCATAGTTTTTGCCTGAATTTACATAAGCCTTTAGTCTTACTTTGAGCATGCGGATTTCCCTTAATGCGAGTTTCCTTATAGTTGGATCCTCCTCCGTTTCAAGGAACTTCTTCACAGCCACAATCTGATCGGTTTCCTTGTGTCTGCACTTCATCACAAGGCCGTAAGATCCTTCCCCGACGACTGAAATCTGCTCGTATTTTTCCATGATGAAGCTTAAAACTTCAGACAAATGGAAACCATTTTTGATCTCTGAAATGAAGCCAGTAAGAGTTTATAAAAAAAAAATAATAGTTAGGACTACAGTGTATACCACGTAAAGGGCAAAATTGCAATTTATCTGATGACATTTCCAAAAGTTTAAAACGAGCGTTTTACGATTTCACCCTTTGACCTTTAGAGGGAAGAAGGCATATCCTTGGAAAGGATCAATAGGACCATTTGAAATAAAATATCGTTTTAAATTTGCGACTGGTTGCGTGATTTGGTTTAGTGTAATTTGCAAAATCAATCCGAGATGCATGTTTTGTTAAGGTTTTTCAATAATTACCAGAAAACCATGATAAATTATAATTTAACATAGCAATGGTTATTAGGTAAAAAACGCAACAGCTATAATTTTGATGCAAAATAGTTAGATTCACGTACGGGGTGACGCAGAAAGGAGTTACCACCAATGTATTTACCTTATACAGACTTATCCACGCAATCCGTTCGTTACAAAATTTTTGACTTCCCATTATCGTAGCCCAATGAAATTTGGTTTCGGACTAGAATCGACCATTGAGGATCCAAGCAGAATATTTTCAAAATGGTGGCATTTCCGGTTATACCGGAATCAGTCACCAACTTCGTTATTTTAAGTGAAACCCTTTGTTTTTTTGACGTTTTCGGAGTTCTTGTTAAATTTTAAGACCAGTTCATGTCAAGTGTCTTATACTTTAAATTTACAGATTCCAAGTTATAATAGAAAATTAAAAAATTTGACAAACACTAATTTTGGCAGACGCTGACCGTATCCTGTAGAGGAATTCCTCACGGTCATTTCTTGAAGAAGAATAGACCGTAGTTTTAACATATCCCAATGTAAAACAAATTAAGAATATCAGCATTTGAGTATTCTTCAATTTTGTATTACAAGTTTTTTTTTAATAAATTAATATTAACAATTTTCTGAAAATATCTAAAGATAACTTATAAATTGTTCTTTCCATGGTTAACTATGTGAAGTCTGACATTAAACCGAATAAAAGGATAGTTTTTGGTTAACATTAATTATTTTGAAAATCATCCAAATCAGTCTAGGGAACCTTATAAAAAAATGTGATATAGAATTAAATTCTAAACTCGAAAATGTTTTAAGGTGCAGGATGTCCCATTTGAAATAAGCGAGTTATTGAGATTTGAAGTCATGCAACTTTGGAGGCATGTTTCGGGGATTATGGAAGACTTTTTACCAAATTGAAATACATAAAAATCTAGTTTATTAAGTCCTCTTTGACCCCTAGAACACCAATTCCTAAATTCGCAGTTGTCAAATTATCAAAATTTCCAGTATAACTCGGAAATGGTAAATTTTAGAGATAAGACATTTTATAAAAACTAACCTTAAATTTTAACGAGAAATCCGAAAATTACAAAAAAAGTGGTTCCGTTTAAAATAACGACGTTGATAGCTATTTCTAATATAACCGGAAGTGCCGCTATTTTGAAAATATTTTATTTGGATTCAAAATGGACGATTCTAGCCTGACTCCATTGAGCTACGATAGTGGGAAGTCAAAAATTTTCTAATGAACAAGTTGCGTGGCTAACCCTGTATAATTATGTGCGTCAATAACGTCGTGGCAACTTGTCTATTGCATGGAGATAGAAGAACAATTTGAAAATTTAATCAAGTAAAACCTCGCATAAAAATTAAAGCTAGTCCGAACCTCTTTTTAAAGATCTCTTGAGAGGAGGCAAAGACCTTTCATTTGATGCGCCGTATACCCCATGTCCTCTTCAATATTTGGAAGGTGATACTTAGACCCGCTTCGCTACCAGTAACACGATACTATCACTACACTATTAGAACTTTAAAATGCATAATGCAAATTTGTAGCTTATATTTACAGTTAAGCATCTCAGAAAATAAGAAAAATACTTGAATGTAGTAAACGTATTTCTATTTTATTAAAGGGAGTATTTGAAGGTCTATATGTTGCGCAAAAAAATTGCTGTAATTAATAGCAAAGTAATTTGGTATTTAAACAAACAAAAAAATGAAAGGCATTGGTAGCAGGTCTATAATCGAATATTTAATTTCAAGAACTTTAAGTGGTACTGGGAAGTTTTTTTGGTACTGTGACAGTACCAAAAAAACCTGAACTACCGAACAAGTTTTTCATATAAACAATCCATCCGAGTTTTGCAACGCATTTTTTCTAGTACTAATAAATACCCTTGAGGTGCCCTGCTTAAATCTGCTCATCTTCTGCATCATCAATTCAACATCTTCATATCATCACATGTTCTCTTTTCCCTTTTCCTCACGCATCTTCCTATACGCGTGTTTCATCCACGCCCTCCTAACATCAACCCTTGCAACCCCATTTGAGGCTAAATTCATGTGCTGTCTACTTTAACATCATGTTATTTTCAAAGCAACAAAATATCTTATAAATACAAAGGCTATATTTCATTGGATGGAAGAGAGCCTCAGTTTTAATGGAAACCATTTTAATGGAAATTAGCTTGCAGTTAAAGTTAGCAGCATATTCATAATTTAACCCTTAAATCAATACTCCTACTTCAACAGTAAAAATCGTGGACTGAAATAGGAAAAAACATTTGCCCTTTTGTAATACTTAGTAATGCTAATTATACTTTACACTCAGGTCAACAACCCCTGAAACTTTCGATTCAATACACACACAACCAACAACGAGCAGAGGACCCATAAAGCGAATACCGTCCAATAAGGGTTCGTTTAAACTGCCCAGTGGCTAGTTTATGATTTCGCCGGAAATCACGCGAGGTTGGAGGTTTTTGAATTATGGAAAATTGCATAAGTTTTAGGGTACAAGGAACTCTGACATTGACTGACAATGAGGTCGTTTTCCAGATCCAGAAAAGTTCGTTATAGCTTAAGAGTTTTTTATTTGTAATTTTCCAACAAATACTAAATTTTTTATTGAATAGTAAAAAAAAATTCTGCTCTTGTCCCCCCCTTGCTTTTTGTCTGTATAAACTAAATAAAATGCCTAAAAAACAGAAAGTCATAATAACGCTGTGCTTAGAATTAGAGACTTTTTTCCATCAAGTGGGGTATCCGGAATGAAAACCTAATTCGAGTACTCTGAATTTAATGGTGCTAACCATTTTTCTAGGTTAGCGTTTGTTTTCGAGATATTTGAAATTAAAATTTTTGGTTCCAATGACCCAAGAACACGTTGTTTTTCACATTATTTGATCATTTATTGAATTTGAATCGATGAAAATCGATCTAATAAACATCGTAGCGACAAATATATTGTAATTCAAAGCGTATCTTTGGAATCTCGGAAACTATAAGAGATATGAGGTCGCTTAAATTGGGGCAAACTTCCACAATTTCAAATAAAGTCAGGAAAAAATGAAAATAATGTAGTAAAATTTTGGTTTTTTCTGGATGTCACAAGAAGTATTCTGAATTTTTCCGAGGTCAAAGTGGAATTTTCTTGAACACTAAATGGTGCGACTTTGCCCCAATTTAAGCGACCTCGTATCTCATAGTTTCCGAGATCCCAATGATACACCTGGAATGTGGACCAGCTTGTACATTTAACAGAAACTATTTGAGGAAAATTTATTTCGGTTCACTGGGTTTTAAGGTAAGTTTTCATCATTTAATAACATTCTAATATTGAGGCAGTGAAAAGTAGTGGGCATGTCTTAGTTTACCATTACTATCAAACTTCATGTTTATATTAGGTCGTGTAGTATGAAATGAGTAGATTCTCGAAATGCCACATTCAACTGCGAATAACTTCACTCTAAATCTATATTTGGACTTGACTTTTTTATGTGGAAAAGGCACATTCTTCCTCTTTCGATCAGAGTTTAAAGTGTTAAAAATTATTGAAAACTTTTATTTTTATAAACATTTTTGTGCAGCCATGCAAAATAGTGAAATTCGTGTGTTAATGAAATATGAGTTCCACCGTGGAACCACAACAGCTCAGACGGCTCGCAATATTAATTATGTGTTTGGTACTGAAGTCACTTCACAGCAAACAGTATCTCGTTGGTTCATGAAATTTCGTTCTGGCAATTTTGACCTAACAAATGAACCACGTGGACGACCTGAAACTCAAGTAGATAACGATTATCTGAAAGCCGTGGTGGAAGCGAATCCACGTCAAAGTGCAAGCGAATTATCGTTAATATTCAGTGTAACCAAAAAAACAATATTGACTCATTTGGCTGAAATTGGTAAGGTGAAAAAGCTGGACAAGTGGGTACCGCATGAGTTAAGCGACATACAGAAAGAACGACGTCTCGAAGCTTGTGTTTCTTTGTTGTGCCGGTGTAATAACGATCCATTTTTGAATCGGATTGTTACTTGTGATGAGAAATGGATCCTATATGACAATACCAGACGTTCATCGCAATGGTTGGATCAAGATGAACCACCAAAACATTGTGCGAAAAAAAATCTTCATCAAAAGAAGCTTATGGTGTCCGTTTGGTGGTCCAACGCAGGTGTCATCCATCACAGCTTCATGAAACCTGGTGAATCGATTACGGCTGATGTCTACTGCCGACAACTGACCGAAATGATGAGGCAACTGACGGTTAAGCAGCCAAGATTAGTCAATCGAAGCGCACCGCTATTGTTGCACGACAACGCTCGGCCACACACCGCACAAGTCACCTTGGCCAAGCTACAGGAGTTGGAATTGGAAACTCTTCGTCATCCACCGTATTCACCCAACTTAGCACCCACTGATTACCACTTCTTTCAAAATTTGGATAACTTCTTGGTAGGGAAAACAATCAACTCCGACGAGGCTGTCAAAGCTGCCTTCCAAGAGTTTATCGACTCCCGGCCTGCAGGCTTTTACAGCAGGGGAATCAATGAACTTCCCGTTAAATGGCAGAAGTATATTGATAATGGTGGTGCATATTTCGATTGACAATAAAAACATTTCATATGAAAAAAAAATGACTAAAGTTTCAATTCAATTTTACTCATTTCATACTACACGACCTAATATTTGACATTTTATAATGGCTTTGAGATATCTTGTGAAAAGTTGTATTCTTTATTAGGTATGGGGTTTAGAAATTATTTTTATACAAGATTTTTCAATTTAATTTTGCTTTTATTTAATAGCAATCAGAAAGCAATCCGTATTAGCGTTACAGACGTCTAAATGGACTGTTAAATGATTAGTAAATTTACCACCACTCGATACTCAAGGACCAATATTGCAGACACCCTTTGATTTATCACCTCGACCATCTGGTTTTCATGCGAAGAGAAGATAAAATTTCAAGTGGTCAAAAATAAAGAACGAACGTTTTTCACTTTTTTCTGTATAATAGAGAAAGAGTCATAAATTTAATAAACTTGACTCTTCCAGACAGTAAATTAGAAGAAGACATAAAGACTGTTGAATTTCGGACAAGACTGATTTTTACCAGAAATCCAACATTCTTTAATGATTTACTACGCGCATGGTGAACAAATGGATAAACATTTTAAATACAATAAATTTTGTTATATTAGTGGACAATTTGTAATTGTGCCCAGTCGGTGCAACATTACTGTTGAAGCAGCTGATTTGCATATAAAATATTTTTCACTAAACGTTATTAGGGATTTAAGATTAACTCCGTCTGTTACGTACGACATGCCTTAATAGATGGGCAAAAACTAGGTTTATTCCATTAATTTTCATCGATTCAAATTCAATAAATGATCAAAAAATGAGAAAAATAACGTTTCCTTGGATGCTCGGGACCAAAAATTCGAATTTCAAATATCTCGAAAACAAAAGCTAATCCAAAAAAATGGTTAGCACCATTGGATTCAACGTATACTCGAATTGGGTTTTTCTTCGGGTGCCCCGCTTGACGGATTTGGCAACTAGCACAGTGTAATTATTGTCTTCTGCAATAGCATGTCATCCAGCCCTTTATTTCAGCAATTTCACGAATGAAATGCTAAAATCAATAAACTCTCTATCTTCTTAGCTATGTCTATGGGGACATTGTTATAGGCTGTGACATAGATAAACGTGTTTGTATTAAAGAATGTAGGTAAATATCCTATGTAATAGTAATTACTATAGTAGAGCGTTGGCATGAAACTGTCCATGCATTTTGAGAAGTTGCCAAACACATAGAAAATTCAGTAGGTACACAAACCTTATACTATCCTGAATTATTGTTGACTAACTTTCTTTGTTACTCACATTATATTTTCATTTCCTAAATGGTTTGCGTGTCGCATTTGGCGCGGGGTGAAGGTTTTGGAAGTGCAATTAACACAATACGTGTTTGTGTTAAGTGTTCCTGGCTATAGTTTCTGGGTTTTAATTTCCAAGTGAAGGGACAGTAAAATGAATTGCACATTCGAAATTTACAATGTAAGGCCATCAAGTATATGAGTGTAGAAAAAGTGTTGATCGAGCCATTTTCCCCCATGCGTAATGCCTAAACGCCGAATTCATAATTTCAAAAAACAAATTCGCTCTTGAGGAATCTCTTAAATTTCCTTAGGTGCCGCCAGCCACCTCCTCTTCTTAAAAAATTCTCTTTTAGAAATTGGAAATTCACTGTCAGCTCAAAAAATGGAAATCTGGTCAATTTTTTCAGCCTCGAAACGCTTCAATCCCCATTCCGGATAGAGATCCAAATTACACCCCCTTGGCTTCCTTTCAGTGTGAAATAGCATGGCAGAAAGTTGCTGAGGGCTCCAAATTACTGGGAAAGCTGTTTTCCTCAGGTTACGCGGAAAATTGCAAACTGCACGAAATTAAATGCAGGTTGCAAGTATTGCGGAAGTATTTCCAATATTGTGAGAAAGGAAGTTCTTTTCACTGTACTAATCACACCAAAATACAACCAATTTCTTCAGATTTTATGAATGGCATTGGGGCTAGAATTGAGTAAACATTGAGGTACACAAAAGAGAAATTCCTGAAACAATTTTGGTTTCTTTTCAAATTATGAGAAGGAGCACTTATTTTGAGCACCAAATTACATAAACTATAATATATATTCTTCTTCCAGCCTGCTCCAAATTACGACAGCGAATTTTCTATTTTCTTTGGAGGCCAAATTACACCAAAAACTGTCCTTTTTTGGATTCCAAATTATGCGAAAGACAATGTTAATTTTTGCTTCTAAATTATATTGCACACATAATTCTTTTAAATTATGTTCCAGAGGTAATGTCAATTTTACCTTCTATTGTTAAACTAAAACCCATTCCTTCCTCGGGAGTTCCTAGCGACTAAAAATACCCTCCTTCCTAGGAAATCTGAAATAAAATTTTGCGTGTCTGTTTCAGCCCTTTGCACGCACCCCTCTAATTATTCATCCACTGTTATAGATAGACGTTCTAAACAAAACCATTGATTTCATAAGGCTTTCCATAACTTCGACGATACAAATTTAAATTAAACTAAACAAAGGTATTATTTTAATCCAATGCTTACCTTTGTCTCATGAAGAAGTTTGCAAACTTGTAGTAAGAAACAACATCACGCAATTGAAAGTTTAGTTCAGGTTCATTGTAATGCATCGCGTTTTTTTGTTTATTTAAAGGTTTAAGCAAAACTTTTTTATTTAACAAATCACATTGTCTTTTAATGAATTAATAAGCTTTACACACGGTTTTAGCGCAGTTGTGTTTGATATAAAGACACGAAAGCTTCCTTGCCGAGGCTTACTGACAACTGGGAGTTGCGACTGTTGCGAGGAAAACTTTTAACCTAATGGGGGCCCGAACGTCGTATAAGTCACAGATTTCCACAGGTGAATTGGAGCTTTCCTTTACGAGGGAAAATACGAAAGAAAATGCTTTCCAGGCCGAGGATTGAGACAGAACTTGGGCCTTAATGTGGTTGCATCGTTTAAAGGCGTTGAGCATAAAGTACATACATGAAGCATGCATTTTTAGTATTGAGCAAAGTTAAGTAAAATGTGAAAGTGATAGAAAATTTCTATTGTCTTGACATGAAAAGATTAACCTAAATCGGTAGCTAAACAAACTTCAGGCACAGTTATTCCGTTATCAACTTCTTTTTTTTTAATTAAAACCATTAATTACCCGCATTGAAGTGAAGCAAAACCTCATTGAATACCTACATCAAAATACTCCTGTTTGTTGAATTATTATTCTAAAGCTTTGTTATTTCAGTATCATAAATTTTCCATTTCCTCCGAGAATTTTATTAGTTCATCTTTGTTCTAGGGTAATAACCGGTATCCGCTGTAAGTAAATTCCAGAATCTAAGAACACAGTTGAAGATCGTTAGGGAATAAAGTAAAAGAACTAAAAAGTTTCAAAATGAATCAATTAAATAAGAGTGCGTGAAAGTTAATTTCCTACAAACGTATTGAATAACTTTAGTGGTAAGTAGTCTATAGATCACTGACCTGACTCACTCTGGTGGAAACTGTATCTATTGTTCAAAAGTAGAATTGAATTTGGAAAAGTATATACACTAATTGGTAAATAAATTTATAACAGAATTAGAAGGAAAAGTAAAAAATGTGGATATTGGGATTTCAAAATTTATTATTTTTTTCAGAAGAAGTCGAAGAAGTTTTTTGCATAAAGTGTGAACAGTCTGAGAAACGTAGCAGTGGAAGGGTAATCTTCCCTTAAAATGGCTTAAATTTGTCAGTGAATAATACATTTTCTGAAATTTCGTCTGGGAATTTACGATAAAATTATTCAATCACATAATCGTTCCTGCAAACTAATTCATTGTCATGAAAGTGAAAAGAAGTTCCTGATCAGTTTGTCTCTCGCTTTATATATTTTTACTTCAACAGACATTTTGGCTAAATGTTTATTCAAATTGTTCTAAAGTTTTTTCTTTTTAAAATCAGTTGATGATTTTGTTCCGTTAGTTCAAACACTTCTTGTAGTTCTCAGATCGTCTCAGATCGTCGAAACAACTTCATGGGTTCAGAAGTGATAAAATGTCGAAAATTAGTCGCTTTTCTTTTCGTTTTTAGCTCATATAGTGGATAATTAATATAATCTACAGTGGAATGCAAAATTAACAGGACACTTAAATTTTTAAATATTTTTGCAATAAAAAAAAGCTTCGAAAATTTTCCTGAAATTTGTTTTATGTTTTATTATTAGCCACGTTTCTTCTTGTTTCAACTTGTTTAGATTACTTTTCCTGTATAGTCTAGAAAAGCTCGGGGAATTATAGTTTATTGAATATCAAAGCGAAATAAGCATTTCAAATTAAGCAGCATTATTCCAAGTTGTTGTGCCATTTTCAGTTTTAACAAGTTTGCTTCTAGAGAAAATACAGTTTTCAGTTGATTATGACACCTAAACAAGTAACGCAAGCTGTTGTGTTGCTAGCTGATGACCGCAAATATCTCAGGAATTCCTCAAAGTCCGGTATCAGATATATTACAACGACTCCTCGAACCGAGATAATTAACCAGAAGTCCGGGACAAGATAGACCAAGAACCACAAGTTCAATTAAAGGTCGTTTCATCAGAATGAAGGTGTTACGAGACCGCACATTGTCAGCTTCAGCATTTGTCCAAGGATTAAATGAAGTCCATAGAAACGCTGTTTCCGTTTACATATTCCATAACGGCTTAATGAATCTGGAATAAATTCCAGAAGTCCTGCGATGGGACCACTATTGACTGTAAATTACCGGCAAAAGCGTTTACAGTTTACTTGCGAACATCTTCATTAGGGGGTTGAGGATTGAGGTGCAATACTCTTCACGAATGAATCCAAACTCCACAGATACTCATCTAATGAGCGGAATAGAATTGGAAGAAGAGCTGGTGAAGATTTTGCCGAATATTGTTTTTTCCCTAGAGTTCAATTTGGCAGTAGTGGCATTTTCTTAGAGGCACAGACAGAATTTGTCACAATTTGTGGTGGTAATTTAAATGCTGAACGATACGTTGAACAATGTTTGGAAGAACATGTAGTACCATTTGCACCACTTGTCGATGAAAATATTTGTTTAATGCACTACGACGCTCGGCCACATATTGCAAGGTCAATGCTAGCGTATTTAAATGAAGTTGGTATTTCTTTATTACTGTGCCTCCGAAGAATTCAGACTTTAACCAGATAGAGCATATATGAGATATTCTGGGCCGACGTGTTCGCTGTAGTCATGCTGAGTTTCAATTCATAAATGATTTTGAATAACGAATGGGAGCAAATCCCTCAAGAAGAATTTATCGCGCTGATCCGTCGCATGTCCAATTCCACAGACGTCGTGCTTAGGGTTCGCAGGGGCAAACGCATTACTAAACGTGTTGTTTTTCATTTAGAAAATTTTTGCGTGAAAAAATGTTTTTTTTTGTTAGCAAATTCGCAGACGTTCTCCTTTTTTTGTAATGTTGTTTTCTTTTTTCTTCTTTACATTTTTTCTTGCTATATGAAAAATGTTAACGCAGCAGTGCTTCCGAATATTCAATTTTAATACACTTTCAATTGGTATCAATGTAAATATTTTTTTAATGCTTATTTTCTGGAAAAATCTACGTGTCCGGTTAATTTTCCACTCCAGTGTATAATAAGGTTTGACCATGACCTGACACATTACATCCACGTCCCTTTGATTGGGCAGGTTAACAGAAATGTCAATGCCTATTCCCTAGACCTTTTAATGATCAAGAATCAGAACCTCTTCATAAGAAATTGCTCTTCATTTATAAGAACTGTGCAGTTTAATATTAAAATATGCTTTGTCAAGTCCATTGTTAAAGCAATTAGTATTGACTATTCTCCCCTGCAATAATTAAGTTCTCATATCTGATACTCCATTACATGACTAAAAATAGACTTTTATTAGCAAATAATTCAGTTCTTGAGGGTTGATTGACGTCACCGAAAACAGAACCATGGGGCTCCATAATATCAACGCTAAAATGTCAAAGATTATATGTTGAATAAAATACTCCACACAGGACAATCAATGACACGCCTTTGTGGCATTTTGGAAATATCAAAAGCTGAGCTCTAGTCTTCGTCATTGTGCCCAACTAAAATGTGAATAGAAGAATTAATTGATTGTATTGTCTTCTTTAGGTTTTTTTGTAGTTTTATTTAAATAGGTAGCTTCCTGCGAAATCAGGACAACGGGGCGTGATTTTAAGATTATTGGAATACAAAAATAGACTCCGGGTTATAATGGCATAGTTACGAGCAAGCTTTGGGAAATCTATATTTGGAAGTCTTAATGGGAAGTGATTTGGTGATTTATTTATGTCAGGATATATCACAAAATTTTAATGCTCAATCTTGTGTGCCTATTTGATGAATGAAAGTTAATGAACTGGGCTTTAATTATGAAGCAAAAATTGAAGATACTAAAGAGAAACATAAATAGGCAGTTGTCACAACTAATTATGATGTTAATCAAAAAGTAATCAGACAGTTTATGTATTGTCTATCATCACAGTGATTAATTTTTACTACAAGCAAAGTTATCTAGAAAGGCATAGAGTTTCAAATGTCTGAACTCGCATTTCCATTAAGAAGTGCCTATCCATCTCAACTCTCTTAATACTGCATTAGATTCTTAATGTTAAAATTTTAAATATTAATATGATGTATTCATAAAATAGGGTTCGCCTTTGCAAGCTAACGCAATGCGCATATGGAAAATTACAAGTTTAATTTATTTTTAAATTTGTATTTTTGTTTTGTGAAAAAATCCTGACATTTTAAAAATAATTTCAACCAGATATGACTTCCAGTTAAATCGGAAACTGACCCTTACTTCAATTTTTTAAATGGAATATGGCGGTTTTTTTTTTAATAAAAATGGGTTTTTTGTCGAAAAGTTTCATAATACAACATAGTACTGGTTCTCAACTGTTTTTGACTTATTTTGATTTTTACGTCTTTTTCGACACTTGTAAAGCTTTACTAAAACTCATTTATCTACAAAACTATTTGATATAAATTGGTTAAATAAATTTTAAATTATTGAAAAACTAAAAAGAAATTATAAACAATTTAAGAATTAAGAAACATATTTGTAAAAGTTTTTGAAAAAAAATTATTTTAATTTAGAATTTTTAAATTCGAAGAAGTCATTTTTCTTTCAAAAATTTTTCTTAATTTTTTAATTTTTAATAAAAATGTGTTAATTTTCCAGTAATTTAAAATTTATTTCGTCAATTTGTGTCAAATAATTTTGTAGATAATTAAGTTTTAGTAAAGCTCTACAAGTGGTGAAAAAGCTGTAAAAATCAAAATTAAAAACAGTTGAGAATCGGCACTATGTTATATTTTAAAAGTTTTGTATATTTTTGATAAAAAAACCATTTTCATTAAAAAAATTGAATAATTTGTGCTCCATTTAAAAAAATTAAATAAAGGTCAGTTTCCGGTTTAACCGGAAGTCACATCAGATTGAAAATATTTTTGCAATGTCCGGGTTTTTCCAGAACTCAAATATACATTAAATTTATAATTTTTCAGATACAGATTGTGTCATGTCCCAAAGGCGAACCCCGTGTAAGGATGGGTACTTACCGAACACAAAGCATCGTTTTAAAATATAAGCAACACAAATAAACATTTCAAACAGGAATTCCTTAAAGTCCCTTTTAACGACAAAAATTGCTTCACATGTGTGGCAAATGTTAACCTGTATTTACGTTCCGTAGCTTATGGCTTGGTTATGACTTCATTAGGGCCAAATTACTAATGCGTTCTTAAATTTAGCATCAAGTAATTGTCCGTAGAAACCCAGAGTGTCACCAATATCCCATCTGCATTCCAACGTTTGTACATATGTATAAGTGTAGTAAAGTTTTGCCAAACACCCAGTAAAATATACCATTTAAGGCTAAATTATTAATGCTCTGCCAACTTTAACTGCAAGATTATTTCCATGGATCCGTGGAAATAGAGCCTAGGTATTAGTCAGATTCTTGGTCGCTATGGAAACTAGCCTAGTGTTAAAGATAACAGTGTATTGATAATTTGGCTCTTACAGCTGTAATTATATTTTGCAGCATCCACATACATTCGATTCATTTAAGGCCCTTTTAGTTGTGTCTAAATCTGATGGTGAAGTTTCAATCCACAATACTTCCTTACTGATTTTCTTCATCACATATTTTGTACGCATTTGCTACGATGCAGAGCATAGCTAGATCTAGTAAAAAACAAAACTGATTTTAGATATAGATATTATAGGAAGTAGATTCACGCATCTCTTAGACTAGGTATGACTATTCGCTATGGTTTTAGCTTTAATTTTATAGGTTGTCTAGGCTCTATGGCGGGTGTATATTTATTCGATAAATTGATGTTTACCGATATATCGATTTTATAGAGTGCAGTTTGAAGGAAATTGATGAAATCCCAATTTAATATGTTCCAGAAAACATGCATCCTCATCAAAATTGGAATACTATTCGAATATCGCGTGCTGCCTGGATCAGTGGAAGCCCGTTCCTATTTAGAATAAGTTCATGAATAGGAAAGGCAAGGCGTTACCTAATATTTAATGTATCTTACAATTGACTGAACACTATTGTAAAATTAGCAGCATATCAAAGGTCTTTTCTGAACCATACCTAAATATTTAGCAAAGTTCCTAGAGATTTAAGCTCCATTTAAAACATCCGCGCTACTGCCCATAAAATATCCAAGATGTTTCCTTTTCAAAATGCATCATTTTAGTTTTCAGTAACTATTCGTACGGATCCAGATTACGTGATTAGATATGCAAATCAAACAACAAAGGAAAAGGAGAAGAGATTAAAGAGATCTTCACTATTATTTTTGTGTACTGGTATCCCATTCTGGTTATAGTTATTTATTTTTCCAGGGCAAAAAGTGATAGTTTACCGCACTTTAATTGTAGCTGAACAATGCAACGTAATAAAATCTTTACACTCACACTTGTAAAAAATGTTTTCTTCAAGCGTGCGGTAACTTAATAGCACACTCGTGGGAAAAGTAGCATCCTTTTAACCAATAAATAGCTTAAGTATAAGTACGCCACTGCATGTTTTTAAAATACACATAAGGTAAATAACAATGGAACTTTTTGCCTCAAATTCTCCATAAACAATAAATAAGGACGTACTATAGAGCTATACATATGCGAGTGTTTACCAAATATTTACTGTTACTATTAGTACACACACACACACACACCAAGGTCTTCAAAAAATATAAAACGGCATAATCCAAGTAAGTTTTAACCCCACAACTGCATTGTTTCCACATTTTCCAGTAGCTTTAATTCTTAATTATTTTGCGTTAAATTG
Source organism: Euwallacea similis (assembly GCF_039881205.1). Taxonomy (NCBI): domain Eukaryota; kingdom Metazoa; phylum Arthropoda; class Insecta; order Coleoptera; family Curculionidae; genus Euwallacea; species Euwallacea similis. Next base: position 3,007,962 of record NC_089633.1, on the reverse strand, counting down.
TAACTCTCAACTAGAGCATCAAATGGCTTATTTAAGTGATTTTATTCAAATGGTGATAGTTACTTACCCAACAAGTGCGGAAAGTAGACCTTCACAGCTTGCTGATAGATTTTCTGTCAGCAAAGGAGTGCGGCAATATTGTAGTATATCATGCTTACAATTGTCCCGAAATTATAGTTTAGTGTTTGCATTCCTGGTATCGACAGAAAATGGGTTCACCTTATAATTTTACTGCAACATTTCTACAAAACGACATTATACATTTTTCTGAATAATGTTGAATGTTATGTTACTTTCGGCTTGACCGAAATTGGTCCTAAAATTTACCTTCTGTCAGTTCATTTAAACACTAGCGTGTGGTAAAAAGTTTCCACACAGATGTAGACTAAAAGTTTTACCGCACACATATCAATGTCAGTTGCAGGATTGCCCACAAATATTTTTGACACTGACACCTGCTATTTCCCTTTGTGTGCTGGAAAATGTTAGCGCCATCGTACGTGTGTGGCTACATTCAGCTCACAAAGCTACTTTACCGCACGTTCGTGGCAGAAATAAATTGATATTTTCTATTTTACAGAATTTCTGATGGAGCTCAATGGGACCGTGAACTCATCCGCTGCTGGAGGGTTTTTAAGGGGCAAGTGCGCGATATGCTTTGAGAGTCTTAGAGGCAAGGCCTGTTGTGTCACATCCTGCGGCCACGCCTACTGCGTAGCCTGCATAACCGATAATCTTTCCTATGAATGGGTACCTAGTGGAAAGAGGGTCAAGGAAAGTGGGATCTGTCCTAGGTGTCAGAAGAAGTTTCTTAAAACAAGATTAAGAAAAATTTACCTATAATTAGCTTGTTAATAACGTTATTTTTTACTTGTTCCTTTGTTTTTTTTTAATTAATAAAACGTGTAAAATAAAATATACAAAAGAAAATATTGCAATAATAGTTAAGACTTAAAGTCGATTCATATTATTAAAGTCGCGATCCGGTCACGGTCAGATCAGTTGTAACATTCTTTTTAGATTGTTTGACCGTGCGCGCTAATGATTATAATCAATACCTACAAAATAAAAGTTACAAAATTTGACTTGACCATGACCAGACCGTGATCGACCATACGTATATCACGGCGCTGGAGTTTATAACTAAAATTTAATATGAAGTTTAAACGTATCAAACGTATTATCACGTTTCGGGTAGAATTTTAAAAAATCATAACTTTGAGAAATGTGATTCACCCAATATACGGTATTGTCAGACAATTATTATTATCTGTCCATGGGTCATAGGATTTTATTATCAAGGGACTCGAGACGAAGGTTGTAACACGATATTTGATGTGAGTGCGCAAGGAAGGGTCGATGTCTGAAGGGGAATATTTACCATCCCCTCGCCTGAACCATCCGAGTTGATATAGAAATAAACACATCCATATCTACCTATACCAAGCCTAGTGAGTAAAACGGCCAACCTGTTACGTTCCCCAAAATATTCCGGGTATTCATATTTGGGTACTAAATGGCTTGGTGGGTGCAAAACTGGGGCTTGATTCCATGGTAGAAACAGTAGTTTCTTATGACTCCAGAAAAAGTTTTTCAGGGGTAGTACCATTGAGGTAGTACCATAGTGTTTTTTGACCAGTTATAGTTACCCCTACTCGAAAACCGGCCACTAAGGCAGAATTCCACTGTATAGTGTGCAATCTCCTCATTTATTATATGATCTGCGTCTCATGACGACGTTTTTACTTTGATTGCACAAACAATGTTTATTGCAGTTTTAGACACTTTGGTGAACCCTTGGCTGAAAGTTACTTCACATGCAGTGTTTGTAGGATATTGAAAACCGGACTTAAATCAACAAATTTATGCAAATAATTCAATATACATATGTATATCATATCTGCCGTTAAACCCAATTATCATTGAAAATTTCTTAACTCCCGTCTGTCCCGGCAATTCTAAATATCTCTAATTAAGTACCACCTATATTTCAGCAAAGGCAATCTGGTCAGGTTGCGGTACGCATTGATCAAATCCGAACTAATTCTCACGTGTTTACACAATATCCCGGCGGTAGTTCCTTGACTTATTTTAAGCCATAGCAAACTCAGTAATCCCCACCTCTTCTGGTGACGTCACAGCTAGTGTGTATGTGTGTGTGTGTGTGTGTGTGTGTGTGTGTGTGAGTGTGTGTGTGTCGATCCAGAGATCCCGAAATTGACCGGCGTACCGGATAGTACTCATTGCACCCTTGATTAGTTACGCGCTCAGTCAATCAAGACTTCGACGGTACGTTTTTTCAACATTTCCTTGTTTGCACATGTGACACCTTTACATATCGTATAAAAGTGGATCTGTCACCTGGTACTTTAGTACCTATTTTTCGGGTCAAGTGTTTAATGCCGGTTTTAAGTGTGATGAAATCAGAGGGAGAATTTGATTTGTTGTCCAATATTTTAGAGCTTTCACCGCAGGGTTATGCGTGGAACTTACCTAAAATCCTGGATAACTTATCGAATTTTTCCCATAGTTCTTGAGATAAATCTTGTTTCAACCGGCAGGTATTGACGCGCACTAAACACAATCAAATGTGAACGATTTTTTTACGCTGTTTGTGCGGATTTTCTAATTCTGGATTGCCGGGTAAGTTTCCAGTTTTGTTTAACTTTCTTAACGAGCCTCAAAATTTTTCGAGTGTTTGTTACTTTTTGCACGTCCTAATTTACATTTAAGCCGAATAGAAATCCAACACGATCACCCACACCATCGTGCCCAAGTCGTTTCTGTGCCTGTGAACGTATCCAAGCTTTTGCACAAGCTTTCACTTAAACTGCTTAACCCGGTAAAAGGAAGCAATATTTCCTATATTTAAAATTTCATGCAACAGCATTGTGTGAAAATACTTTTGGCAATAACTAAAGTGTGTTTGGCTAGTTTATTCACATTTAAATTTACTAAAGGTATTTAATTTTAAAGTTAACATCTTGGATATGCCTGCGATGAGTTATTTAAATATTTGGCACCGAATTACTTTCTCAGTCACTAGAATATTGGGAGATGCCACTTACTCGTATTTCCTGACCTATTTTTTCCCAAACACTGAGCCACTTTTTCCCGTTGAGCTGTACCGTTGCAAATAGGTTTCTGGGTTGTATTTGTGTTTATTATATATTTTTTCGGTTTCTGGAAAATATTTTTAGATTTTCACAACTAGCTAAGATGGGCAGGCCTAAAAAGAAACATTATTTCAGATGTAAAGGAGAATCAACGGAAGCATTACTCAAAAGCTGCGAAATAACAACATCCGGCGTGTTTTGGTTAAAATGCTTTAAATTGCTCATTCGTTATTACTGTGTTATAGAGTGTTCAAATTTTGTCCTATATCGATACAATATAAGGATGAATCTCGAAAATCGTAAGAGTTGCGAAGTCAGTAAAATTAGAGGAAAATTCCTGAAAAAGTTGCCCTATATGGAGATTTTAAACACGAGATTACAAAAGAACTAAAAAGATGAGGAAACAATATTAAAAAGAAAGTTTCTTAGATGTTTTGATAAAAATGATTTCTTAGGTTTCTGCTTTATTTAATTTTTAAAATTACTTCCAAGACTCTGAAACACCGACAAAAAGAACTGTAATTAACATCGAAATATTTCTTTCGTAACATCATACAAATGTGGAGAAACTCAGTCTTCAATTCACATATTATCTGTGTTTTCCTACGAAAATATTATTTGATTCTTCGATGCGATCTGTATAAGACCAAAACAGTTTATTTAAATTAATAGGATTATAAATGTCCATTATACTTACATTTATGAGTAGCTCATTACAATAACGCACATGTTTGCTCATATCCCATAAACAAATTGAAATGTATTATGAATTCGTATCTTTGATCTCATCATTTTCATATATCAACATATTGAATTTGGATGATATCTTCCAGTGTTTCTGCTTATAGTATTAATTAGATTAATGACACACGATAATAATTTTAAATTTCTACTGCAGGATATAGAAATCTTGTTTATTCCAATGGACAAACTAACGATTCGTAATCTGAAAAGATGCCAATTCTGCTAAACAAAATTTAAAATCCGTTAAGTCTGTTAAATAAATTACGTTTTTACATTTCTCGGTAGTTCTTTATGACTTATGGTGAAATTAGTAGTTTCGAATTTAAGACAAATAATAAATCTTCAAAAATGTCTATTATAGCACTATGAAAATTGAATGAAACACAATTCCAGATCAAAGAATGATTATTGAGCAAAAAAATCAAATGAAACGTTAAGCACTTTTACTGATTAATTGAAACATTATTGAACACGAGGACTGATTACAACACTACTATATCGTAAGCCAAAAATAGTATACTGATATATTGTGTATCTAGTAGGAAAAGTAACATATTCTTGGCCAATGATATAAATGGTAGGTGGAATCGCAGCCGATGCTAGCAAGCACCAGAGGCCGAGAACATTATACAGAGGGTGTTTCACTTAAAGAGACACAAGCGATTATCTCCGAAACAAAATTTAAAATAAAAAAAAGTTTCAAACAAAACATTGGTTGCTCTGAAAGGGGGTGTCCAACACACATACGCAAATTTTTAGTCAAGGTCATTTAAAAAAACATTTCAAGGCCAACTATTTTTTTTAAATAGAACATCAATTTTTTTAATAAATTTGCAGAGTTTAAGAAATTAAGTATTTTTTGCTAAAAAAGTTTTTTTCTAAAATTTCTCTTTTTCTAGATATCACCACAAATTGAAGTAACACACTTAAAATGACACATGATTTAAATTACAAAAAAAACTTTATCAATGAACCATAAGAATTCACAGATTTTAGAAATTAACCCAAAATTGTAGTAAAAGTTATTTTTAAACGTTTATTGAATAAAAAAGCAACGTTTTCGCTTGAAAGTGCTCCTATTTTTTTTAAGTATAGAATTTCTTTATAAATTTTAAAGGAACCTTTTAGACAAAGTTAATTATTTGTTTTTCAAATGAAGTTGTTAATTTAAATGCGAAAAATTGATAACTTTTCTAAAAAAAATAAAGTCAAATAATGTTAGATTCTGAAAAAAGTGGTCAAAACAGCACTGAAACTTATCGGATTTATGTGCAAAAATTCCCTGAAGAAAGAACACCTAGTCATCAAACTTTTTATCGAATAATCAAGAAATTTCTTGAAAATAGCAACGTGGTGACAAGTAAAAAAACCCTCGCGATCAACATTTTGAACATTTGTTCGAAAGATAAATGTTTAGAAATAATTTTTACTATGACTTTAGGTTCATTTCTAGGATCTGTAAATTCTTATTTTCCATTAATAAAGTTTTTTTCTTTGTTGATATCTGGAAAACGAGAAATATTAGAAAAAATCTGTTCCAGCAAAAAATACTTAATTTTTAAATTCTTTGAAAATTTATCAAAAAAGGGTGATCCAAATAAAAAACAAAGTTGGTCTTGAAATGTCCTTTAAATGACTGAGCAAAAATTTGAAATTTGCCTCTGTGCATTGAACGTCCTCTTTTATAACAAGGAATATTTATTTAAAACTCTTTTTATTTTAAATTTGTTTTCAGAGATAATCTTGTATCACTTTAAATGAAATACCCTGTATGCTTCCTGTGAGACACATATGCTGTTCTTTCGGTAATTAACGATTAATTTTAAATATTTATACGAGATCTACATTTATAAACATTCATACGGGAACAACTAGCCGTATGGAAACATATTCTTCAACACGTTAACTAAGTTAAACTCTTGTTAAAAAATAACAGAGATCGGAAAATTGCTTTACCGAGCTCTTACATCAATTTTCCGCTCTCAACCAGCCAAATGTTACTTGTAGTTACAAACATTAAATTGAAATTGTGTCCTGTTTGACTATAAATCTGATAGTAGTAGAAAATAATATATTAAATAAAATCTACTACGATGGTTGTAATTCTACAAATACATGGCACAGCTTGAATGTATCTGAATGCATCCCATTTTTTTAATTATTTACAGCAAACAACAGCAAACCACCGTTTGGAAATGCTATTTTATACTATAACTGGTATCACGTTGGAATCGCTTGGATGGCTCTGCAAAACACTAATTTTCGATCTTGAAACGTGTGTTGGGGTATAATCCAATTCCCATAATAATTTTTTTCTTGTTTTTTCCTTGTTTTATCCAGTGATTTATGATAAAATTCTGTAAATTAGAAGTAAAGAATTGTTGCTACATAAATACGTCAGAAACTACAGAATTAAATGTAGCAGCAATGTCGTCATCTAGATGAGTGTACATAGGAGCAACACGTAGAGTTATTTAGATTTCTCGGATTAAACTCAGAAATTCTTAGTTCTAATGACCAATTTTATAAGTATTGATTAAACAAATCTGAAAATTAGCATTGCCTCAATTGGATATGGAAATATTTATTTAATGCTCGATATTATCAGGAATTTACCATGCAAGAGATCTAATTAAGTTGGTTTCCATTATATTTTAGGAAAATGGTACATATTAGGAAAATTAAGATTCAGTGAATCCCACTATTGACCCTCACATTTTCAACACTAATATAAGTCAGGAAATACCTACACAACAATTATATATTTTATTTCGCCTGTTACATGTAATATTTTTTCACGATTTGTATGTATTATACAGGGTGTACTAACCTAAACTAACCTGAAATACCTGCACAACGTTTGACCAAAGATTCCTTAACCAAAAATAAGGTGTTTTAAGCTAACTTACCTATATGTATATCAAATGTTGCTTCGTTTTGCCACTATAGAGCGCCAAAGTTCTCAAATTAATGTTTTTTCGAAATAATTGTTAAATACTTTTATCAATTTTCACTAATTTCTATAACCTGAACTAAAAGTTACTGCATAAATTAAAATTAAGTGTTTTGACATAAACGGGATCTTTTTTTAATTCGTTGAAATATTAAAAATGATGCGTAGTTGATAAATAAAAGTTTATATTTTTGTTACCCTTTGTACGAATGACTTTAATTTTTTTCTCTGCCCCTAGTTGGCTTTATTTTAAAACTTTTTGTCTTTTGTAAAATTTTCACCAATCATACAGTTTATTTACAAAAAAAGAAAATGCGATATCTTACAATTTATTGTTGTGAAAACAATGTTAAAAAAAAACTCGACATGATGCCTAAAATATAGATACAATTTTTGTAACGAATTTATTTATGTATTCAGGAAAATGATCAACATTTTGAAATGAAAATTTGTTATAAGAATTAAACTAAGTTGGTAAGTACTTAAAATTAAAACTTTCAAGTTTTCATTCCGACTAAACAGCAATGATGAATTGCAAGCTATCGTAAATAATTTTTTTGTAGAGAAACTGTATAGCTGGCGAAAATTTTACGACACAAAAATTTCACAATAAAAGTCAGCTAGTGCCAGAGAAAAAATTGAAGTTAAAAAGTACAGGTGGTAACAAAAATACAAACTTTTATTTACCAACCACGCGCAATTTTTTCCATTTCCATGCATTAAAAAAAGAACCCTCTTGCGTCAAACTACACCTATTTATGTAGTAATTTTTAGTTCCAAAATTAGTGAAAATCCATAAAAGCTTTTAGCAATTTTTTCGAAAAAACATATTAATTTGAGAACTTTGGCGCTCTGTAGCCGCAAAATGAAGCAACATTGGATATAGGTAAGTTTGTCTAAAATACTTTATTTTTGGTTAAGCGTTATACGGTCATCTAAGGGGCACCCTGTATATTTATTTTGCACGATTTATATGTATGTAAAGTGTATTGTCTTTCAGCTTAACGCCTAATTCGCTAACATGCAGGAGATTTACATTGACATTCCTTCAACAATACCGTTAAAGCTCAAAAGGTGAATTTTTATTAATATCTTTATTAAATTAGATTTTAGATTATAGTTTTAATTTATTGTTTGGTTTATAGTCAATATCTCGTTCTTGCCAATTCCACTTTTACTAGACCAGGAAACTTATTCTTCCAATTTTTTAAAATTGAAAATACCAACCATACTGTAATGAACAGTCTCGGCGCGCGGCAATCTTACTCTATCTTCTATCTTTCCTACCTACACCACTTAATCTTTATCATTAATATGATGACCGCATCAATTTCCTATATTCAATGATTTCACCAAATTGATGTCGTTGTAGACGAAGTACTCTATAAGTGAAATGCGTGTGGTCCCCTCGAGTGATTGCGAACCTCGCATCACCGGCCAGGTTTATAAATTTCACTCGAATGTGGTAAACCTGATTTACGTCCCTTATTATACATATAATATACTATTAATAGTCAAATTTCTATTCTGATTGTTTTCCAATGTGTGCTTACTGTAACCAATAATAAATCACGCAGCATCACACCTTAGGCAAAACGTTTCATACATGAAAAAGAATAATAAAATGAAATTGCCTAAGGATCGGTTCTTCAATATCCTGTTAAACTGCATGTGAAGTAACTTACAGTCAAGAGTAGCTATTCCTGCGTAACTGTTGGTTAAGCTTAGCTTCGTTTAAAACACACTTAAACGGTCAGTTAGTTAAACTGACAGCTGTCGCTTCCCATCCCGATACTGAAGAACCAACTCACATTTACATATTCTTTCAAACAGGTTGTTTGGTGATTTTTTCGACGTAGATATCGACACAATGTCTCCCACAGCAACACTCTTCAACCAACCCTCCCAACTCGGATCCCCTTTCTCGAATCTCAATAGACACACCAGGCACCAAGAATATGGCAGCTCAGGCTCGACAAACTCATTATTTACTCCATCCTACCCCACAACCAACAGCAGCTGGTTCCAGTACACAAATGCTGAACCATATCAGGTGAGAGCACAATATCAAGAACATCGAAATGAAACCCACAAGTAGAGGTCTTAGAAATGTTTTGATTTTTCTTCCCTTTCTATAGCCAAAACTCTTGAGTCCTCCCTGGAGTTCCGCCTTCTCCCCGGGCCAGACACAGTACTACAACTTGTACACCAACCTAGCTAGCCTCAGTACTCTGAACAATCTTAGCAACTTGAGCAATGCTTATTCGAACGACCCTTTAGGAGACATTACCGAGCAATTAGCTGACTTAGCTTTAGATCGAAGACCTTTGAAACGACCGCCTCCATCCTATTTGTGCCACTTGTGTTTTCAGAAGGGGCACTACATAAAGGACTGCCCTCAGGTGAGCAAATATAATCACAACATTAACAGATTTATCATTAATTTGTCGATTTTGCGCAAAGAAGAAAACGGCATGAGTAAGTAAATAGCATCAAATTTCTTCATTTAATTCTTAAATAGTTTGAACTGGGGCATTTTTCATTCACATTAGTGTGACTATATGTATATTATTTTGAGCCGTTCAAAAATATGTTAATATCATGGCTCAGCACTGATACTATCCTCTGTTCTCATAAATTTCGGATATTTATGCGCCCTAAACCAAGATGAGGTAATTTGATACTCTTGAAGGATTTTCCGTACCTACTTCAACTTGTTTACCATTTAAGTAATATTTTAAGTCGTTTAAGCCCATCTAAATATTTCCAAACGATGACAGAAAGCTTATTATTTTTAAGTTATTATGGTTGACTAAATAAGCAGTTCCAGATTTATTCTACACGTTATTGAAGGCTGATTTAATAATTGTAAATAACCCATAAGAGGCTGGGATATAAATTAACTACAGTGGAGGTTCCGTGGATTTATTAATATACGAATTTAATTTAATATAAATTTAATGCTTAAGTTAAATTTAGATTTTTTTTTTCAATATTTAATTCTATTTGTATTACACACGATGTTCTTAAATATCGTGTACATACAGAAGGGGGTAATTCTTTAGCTTATTTCATAGCTAAAGTTCACATGAAATATAGGTCTGCAAACACTTCGTTGCTTATTTACAAGGTGTTCAAATTTCAGAATTTGATCAGTTTTTTTTATAGCTCCTGTAGTTTTTGAGACATTTAGCTAAAATTTGGAATATAGTTTAATTTGTAGAACTTACATTATTTACTTACATTATTCATAATTTACTAGGTCATATTTTTTAAAGGTCATGCCCCTTTTTCTTCCTCTAAACTTTTACGTAGTGCTTCGTTAGTAAGTTCTAAAATACAAAATTATTTTTTCTATTCTATTTAAAACTTTTTTGGTCTCATGTAGTTTTTTCGTATCTATATCGGCTACGGGAAAAAAATTTAAAAAAAAACGATTTTCTGTAAATCGTCAGATGGAATTAAAATTTATTATCGGTAAATAATTATTTATTATAGGTAATTGTCATAAAAAAATTATTAATAAAAAAAGATTAAATTAGAAGTAAGTAAAATTTATTATAGGTAGGATGACCCTAAATAATAACCTAAATAATAATAATACTAACGTTAACAAGAAAACAACGTTACAGCAACCGTTGAAAGTGACCTCTAACCCTCACACATGCGTCTGCTCTTCTTCTCATTGATGCCCTTACTGTTTCGAATATCCTCAGAGAATTTCTTATGGTCTCGATGTATCTAATATTTAATTTCGTTACTCACTAACGGTATTCACTTTTAATTTAAACACCCTATAGATTGGTAACGAGGTGTTTGCGGACCTGTGTTCATAATAAAATAAGCTAAAGCATTACCTCCTTCCGTACGTACATGCCATTTTGGAACACCCTGTATGAATATGGTATATACAGGGTAATTAATGGTATTTTAATAATATATTTAAAATTTAATTATATATAATTTTATATCAAAATAATAATCTTTAAATTAAATTAAATTTTAGTTAAATTAAAAGCTCAAAAATCTAAAGAAATTGAGGTTTTTTATTTGATCACGTTTTTTAGTTTTTACCATAACATCCGTTAATTCCCGCTTAATAAAACTTCATTGGGAAGCATTGTGAGAGCATTACACCTCTTGGCATTATAAATTACCATATTTCTAAAACTGCTAGAGTAGCAAAGCTGAGTGACCTAATTGACGAATTACAGGTTTAATTTTCGTAATTAAAATTTTTTATTGCCAGGTCCAGCGCGAGTTCCTAGGACCTCTACATTTATTTGTTTATATTACAAACATCTATTTTATGTAGCATTGACAAATTGATGTTTGTTTCCTGGTTTATAATTATAAAACCCACAAACATACACAATACCTTAAGCCTTGCACAATGACTTCGCTCCTGCTGAAGATAAGCTCTTAAATATGTATGTATGATGTCGTTTTAATGTAAAAATCTCATTATTGTTTTAGCAATGCACATTTGCTCATAAACAATACATATTTTATCACTGGATACCAAACTCGATAACGACTATATCAGCTTAAGATAAAACTGCGATTACTTCAGCAAATTTTAAATTATTATTGCTTGCCTTAATATCGTCTCCGTGTGTATAGAGGCCATTACTGTGTACTAATGACCGATAATGGGTTGTTATGGGGCGATAAATGCAAAAGGGGTATCATAACGGTTGAACAAAGACAGATTTATTAATGACAAAAAACAATAGGAATTAATTTAGTGGAAGCAAAGATTAAAATATTTATTTTCATTTAAAGAATTTAAGATCTTTGATATCTATTTTACGTTTTGTTTTTACATAGTTTCAGTTTTTATATGTTCCATAAGTCTTACTTTTACATTTTCAACACTTGCCAATTTTGTTGTCAGCCGGCGGCTACCCGAGGAACCTAGGGAACCTTTGAAGAATATATGTTTTAATACTTTAACAATTTTTATACACAATAATTAATGTGTATAAATAGTGGGAATTTCAATTTAGTACCTTTTTATAAGCTAAAACCTATACAGGATATCCTTTTCACCGTAAAATATGAAAGACAATAAATTGTGAACAATTTTTTGGGGCCACCGTGTAGATAAATCACACGAATTTTTGTGCAGAAAGCGATTAATTTATTAACGATCATTGAATATTTCTGAAAAAAGTTCTCGATTATCATTTAACAATATACAAAAACAACTAGATTATTGTTAATTGTACTGCCTTATCTTGTTCAATAGAGGTACTAAACTCATGAAATAATTGGTAGTTCTGTCCTTTTCCATTAAATTCAATCTGTTCCAAAACACATCAATAATTTCTTAATTTAGGCTCGTCCTAAAGGCGAAGGCAAAACCCCCTACCAAGGCCGAAAACGATGCTTTGGCGAATACAAGTGTCCTAAATGCAAGCGAAAGTGGATGTCTGGAAACTCTTGGTCAAACATGGGCCAGGAATGCATCAAGTGCCACATCAACGTTTTTCCTCATAAACAGGCATTTATTAATCACTGGAACTTGTAAATCAAACTTTATAGTGCAAATTTACAGAGACCGCTGGAAAAACCTGATGGCTTAGACGTTTCTGACCAGTCCAAGGTCCATCCTCAACATTTGTGCCAAAAATGCAAGGAACTCGGATATTACTGCAGAAGAGTACAATAGCGTCACTTTCGACGTACTATTTACACAACCATGAATTTTGATTTATTTTTTATTATTTTTATATTTTTTTAATACTTGCTATAATATGAATCAGTATTTTGTTTTGTTCGTGTAGAGTTTATTGTTTCGCGATTTGTACTTCTACTTATGTATCTGTGGTCGTTATCGTTTAATGATTTGTTAATGTTTCAAAATAATCTTAAATGATTTTCTTCATTAATAATTACTAATATCCTTGAAGTACAAAAAAAAAATTAACTTCCATTTAGGTAGGTCGCTATTTTTCCGAAAAATAGAATAAATTAAAAAGACCTCATTTTCTTCAGAACAGCATTGGAGAATGCAATAAATAAGAATACATCCCCATACTCTTGATGGTAAATGCTCAATATTATTAGTCTTTTGGACGTTTTAAGGAGTTTATTCTCCATTGAATGAAACTAATGAAAGAAGTAAAGATTGGTACAGTCTGATTCCATTGGGCTAATACAACTGCAGTACTTAGTTATAATGGTGTTTTATCTACTTATTTGTGCCACGAGATAGAAATGTGCCCCTGGAATAGTATTTTTTAAAAATTGGTTGTGATATGTGATGATCATGAATGTTCGCTGCAGATTAAATATCTCATTTGTTATCTGATATCCACATTCTGCATACTTTAATCTCTCTGTATATACATTTTTGATATTAAATAAGTATGTAATTGAAAGAATATAGGTTATATGTTAAACTGTTATGTGCAAGTATAGTAAACGTTTTCATTTATTTTATCTACGTTTTTATGTTCATTGTTCTATTGTAGTTATTATTACCTGTTGCTTTGTTCAATGTTGAATTTCCCACATTACGCGTCGAGCGATACTTTCGAAATTTTGTACTTATGCTTCATTAACAGCTTTTAATTTGTTTTCCCTTTGTACCACCGACATTGTTAGGTAAATTGACCATTTGGAAATTAAATACATTTTATTATACAGTGGTTAATTCCTTTATAGTTCGCACCTTTCTGCTCCCGTCCGCTTTATTAGACGCACCTACGCCATGCATTATTCCTCGTGGATAGATCGATTTTTAAGAAAGCTGATAAGATATGTAGTTCAAATAATTTATTCAACACTCTCAATCATTAAATTTTTCGCCCAATTATGCGGTTGAGTTAGGATTGTTAAAATAGTCTCGGATCTAATGAATAACGCACGCAACATTAAAGCAAGCCGCAACGTTGGGGTATCACCACGCTACGCATCCATAGTTTATAGATTCAACTGCCATCTGTTGCTTAACGGTGAGTACTACGCAGTATCACGCACGGGATACTCACAGTTTATGGAATTAACCACTATTGTGTGGATCCTTTATTCGCATTTTTCTCGTATTATTTGCTTTCTATGAGCAAATATTTTTTCTGTTATTAATTATGTTCCCCTGTCTGTATTTTTTAAATACTCAAATATCTATTTTACCGCCTATTTGAGATAAAGAGATTTTCAAACAATTTTTCCTACAAAGTAATTGACGCTCAATGTGAGTTTCAATGAAGATATTCCCAAGTAAAGTTTACAAAATACATTTAGAATTCAGAGTAAAATACAACTGGCAGAGTTCTTGCACAAATCCGATTGGAATGTCTCTTTTAGTTTCTGAGATACAGGATCACCAGTAATTAAAACCGTGTCGTAGTTATAATTCTGGAACTTATAGGAATTACGAGAATCCAATTGGAATCCAAAATCACTTGAGCAACTATTAAATGCTTCAAGAGCTAGATTCCCAGGAACTCCTTGTTTCATCCAATTATCGCATTTCAGATTTAGTGCTAACTAAAAAAGAATTGTGAATTAGGTAAAACAAAGTAAATGTTTAAATGTCTGGGATACTTTGGGAAGTGTTGAACAAAATTATTTGTTTATTGTTGTCTATGACGGAACATGTTAATAACAGAACAACAAAACGCAGGACATTTTCTCGCATTGTGGGGTGTTTTGAAATTGTACCGACTTTTTCTGGCAGATACTATTGCACCATTAAACACTCCTGGCTAATGGTTTTTTTAACGATAATTTAAGTATTGCAAATTATATTTTTTATTTAGTAAATAGGTATGAATTTTAACGGAAGAATTTATTATGTTTCTCAAGTTCATACGTCTTCGTTTTATAATTAATTATTTCGAGCAACAAATTTTTTAAGTACCTGTAATAAATATGGGAAATAAAATCAACAAAAATAGCAATATCAATACAATAATTTGAAGTTTATTTAGCTTTCGTCATGACTTCGCATACTTACAAATTAATCAAAAGAATTGCAAAGGTGACCGAGTGTCTTGCATTTTTCACACAAGTTTTTCAAATGAGGTTTTCTTAAGTCCGGTCCATTATGTTTCTCTAGGGGTCTCTAAAAATTATGGATTTGTGAAATTTTAACGCATGAAGCTTCTGTGATTTACCTGTGTATGAGGATACACATTAATATTGCAAGTTTTACATTCTTGTCCCATGTCGGCCCAAGAATTACCAGACATCCAGGAATTTTTGCATTTGGGACACGTATATTCGCCGAAACAGCGTTTGGGTCCTTGATAAGGAGTTTTTCCTTTTCCATTCTAATCATAAAAGCAAAAAATATAATGAAAACAAATATACAGGACGTCAAAAAGAGTATAAAATATTGAAAGGGGTAATAGTACGGATCAAAATAAATTAAAAAAGTCTTAGTAAACATGATTTCGCGAAGAATCTGTTTCGGAGATATAAAAGGTTTTTTTTAAACGTTTAATTGCAATTATTTATTACTTATTTTTTAGGTATAAACAAGCAAAAAAAGCTTCTCATAAAAACGAAAAATAAAGTTACATAAGATGTTCAAAGTGCCCTCCTTCTATTTCCAAGTAAGCACGACGTCTTTATCTGAAAGATCGAGTCGAACTCTTTCTAAAACCCCCTTATTGGTGCGGATTTGTAGGCATTTTTAACTAATTCGTAGCTGCTATTTATAGGAGTACTATAGACTAATGTTTTCAAATATTCCCAAAAAAAGAAATCTTGAGGGTTTAAATCGGATGATCTTGCAGGCTATAATACAGGCCCGTCCTTTCCTACCCATCTACATGGAAAAGTTTGATGTAAATGCTGTCTAAGGGTAATCGAAAAATGAGTTGGAGCACCATTATGTTGGCATTATATTTGTTGCCTTTGGTCTAAAGGCATGTCGGTTAACAGCCATAGCAAACGAAAATTTGTACACTGACAACAGTAAAATGCTTAATGTTTCTATTATGATAGATAAGAAAACACAAGTTTTTGCAAAATAAAAAAAAGGAGGTAAAAAAACATGAACTTTTGTTTATTTGTACATAATACATAGATAATAACCAATAACAAATATAAGTTTCAAAAAAGAATAACCTTCCATGCCTCTGAAACCATTACTTTGTGAATTTATATTTACTAAGATTTTTTTGTTTAATTTGGTCCATATTATTACCTTCTTAAATATTTTACGCTCTTTTTTTAACACACTATATATTTTTGTAACTAAATATGTATGTAACTAGTTTTGAAAATGCCATGTATCTGTGGAAGTACAGCAGGCAACAACAATGATCCCATTTGTTAATTAAACTAATAAATTAATTTATTTCATTTCATAACTATTTAACAAATGAAGCCCGTTCGGTCACCGGTTTTAATTAAGACAACTGTCACTTTGTCCAAATTTGAAAAAACATATTCTGCAAGATTTAGAATAAGTCACAAAGAATAATAATCACTTTAATCAATTTGTACTTACTCCAGGCATATTGAAATAGTCAATTTCTCGAAATCTCTTTAAGGGGTTGTGACGGTTACACTCGAAAAATTAGGAAGTTGAAAGATCAACCTTTCTCTCGAAAACAAAGAACGTCTGAAACTAAAGTGTTGAGTAATAAATGTCGATACCATCACTTATATAGTCGTATTATTGATCAAAAATGATAAAGGGAGTTCTAGTAAATGTTCGCATGTAGAAACTGATGTCCTTATGCTCCGTTCATAAGATAAAATAAGATAATAATTCAAATTTGAGATAAATCATAAATGATTGATGCTTGAGCTATGCTGCAAAAATCAAGAAATTTTCCAACATAGCTCAGACTTTACAGAAAAGCTATGTATTAAATAATAACATCGTGCATCATTTAGTGAATAATATTCTCTTGATATTTTACATTACTTTTTTAATTTTGATATGTATGTGAGCATTCCTCGCTTATGTTAAGACCATCAAGTAATACCATGTGAGAATGACATGGGGGTTAGCCGTAAATTACTTCTAAGATAAGCGTGAGAAAACGATAGAGGGTTGTTTATGAATTCCTTAACATAGGCGAGAGAAAAATTGATGATGGGTCAGGGAATCGTGGGAAAAGGCCTGGAATGTGGCTTATCAATGCTCTTAAAAAAAGGAGAGGGGTGCTCTCGGGGGTGGATAAGGCATGTGTATCGGGGACTCGGTTTTGGATTCTTGACAAGTAAAGAAGTACCTCAAAACTTGCTTTTGTTTTATTTTTTTTCTTTCAATAACGATACCGAAATCTTACATCAGAAGTGGGATAAAATCCTAATCAGTGCCATAGTCGTGTCCTAATCAGTGCCTTAATTGTGTGCGAATAAGTGCTTTGGTCGTGCTTCAATAGCGCCGAGTAGTTACACGGAAGTTTTTTTTTCCCTTCTTCTTCAAAATCGCGAGTGTGACTAAACTGGAACATGGAGGCTTTGGTCCAAGTCCTAGCTGAAACTCTCCAACAAATGAGGGAAAACGCAGCGCAACCGAACTCTTCAAGGAATGTAGTCACCTCGATCCAAATACCACTCTTCAATCCAACAAGTGACGACTTGGGGGCAGCGAGATGGGTAACCGAGATCGAAAAGCTCCGAGAAACCTTCCATTGGACCGATTTCGAGACTCTATCACGGGCGGCTAGTGGATTGATGGGCGACGCCAAAGAATGGTTCAACGCTTGGCAGCCTTCCGAGAAAACTTGGGAAAACTTCAAGGCGGAACTGTCGGACCTATACCCGCCGAAAAACAACTTGAGTGAGCGGTTTCGCCAGGCCAGCAAATACACCAGCAACGACGCTAAAGAGTACTGTGAGTATGCTAGAAAGAAAATTTCCTTACTTAAGGCCTTGAACTTTAATTTATCGGAGTCTCAGTTGGTAGAACTCGTAATGGGTGACGTTAGAGACGCAACGGTACGAACCGCAATGTTTAATAGTGGAGTCACCACTGTGACTGCGTTGTTATCTCTCTTAAATAATTTCAAAATGATAGATAATAACAGACAAGCCACCCCTATTCGAACAAAACGCCAATATCCATTCGGGAAAGATGATGGCCCTAAATTATGCTATCTTTGTGACAGTCCAGGACACTTAGTACGAAACTGCCCCAATTCGGGAAAGGAACCTGGACTGGATACAAGGCCTGCCCGCGTAACTTGTAGTTTTTGCCGCAAACAGGGTCATGACGAATCGAAATGCTTCAAAAAAAAACAAGCGAACAAGGAAATCTGATAATAAAATAGCAAAGATTCATTTCTTCACTGTCAAATTAAATAATGAGTTTTGTACAAAGTTTTCAATTCGGGGCGATACTGTTTCAAAAGCATTTAGATAGGACGACAAGAGTAGTTTCGTATTTTTCCAAGCGTACCACAGATACAGAAAGCCCATATCATTCATACGAATTGGAAACTCTAGCAGTGTATACAGCCGTTAAACACTTTAGGGTATATTTGCTAGGCATAAACTTCAAGCTAGTGACCGATTGTAACGCCTTAAAATTAACCCAAAACAAAAAGGACTTGGTTCCGAGAGTCGCGCGCTGGTGGCTGTACTTACAATCATTTAACTTTACAATCGAATATCGAAAAGGCAAGTATATTCAGCACGTAGACTATTTAAGTCGAAATCCGATAGAGAAACCCCGCGCGTTGCAAATAAATATCATTACAACCGATAACTGGCTAAAAATCAGTCAAAAAAAGACCCAGTTACACGAGAAATTAAATCCAAATTAGAAGAAGGGAAATTAACGCATGAATATTTTTGTCAAAAAGATATTTTGTTCCGAAAAATCAACCCGGGACAAAACCCCCCTATCTATCGTGCTTATGTCCCGAAAGGCAGCCGATTTGGTCTGTTAAAGTTATTTCATGACGAACAGAACCACATCGGAATAGATAAAACATTTGCAATGATAAATCATTACTTCCGGTTCCCCAGAATGGCCCGATTTGTCAGGAAATACTGTAATCATTGCTTAACGTGCATAGCGAGTAAAAAACATACTGGCCCAAAACAAGGAACCCTACATCCCATCAAAAAGGTACCAATTCCGTTTCACACCTTACACGCCGATTGTGTCGGTCCTTTTCCCGAAACTAAGGAAGGATTTAAACATCTTTTAATCTTAATAGATTCCTTTACTAAATTTGTTTTTTTGATTCCCATAAAAACCCTAACGGGAACAGAAACCTGTGATAAATTAAGAATTTATTTGAACATCTTAGGAAACACAAAAAGACTAATTTCCGACCGCGGGACAAATTTTACCGACAAATTAGTTACAAAATATCTATCAGACCTAAATATTGAGCAGCATTGCGTAGCCAAAAGTGCCCCTAGAGGTAATGGCCAAGTCGAGAGGTATGTTTCTACGGTACTAGATTTGTTGAGAACAACAATCAAAGATAAGTCAGAATGGACGAGTAGCGCGGAAAAGTTACAGGGTACACTAAACACAACGGTTCAAAAAACTACAGGATTCGCACCTATTTATCTTCTAACGGGTCGACACCTAGCCAGCCAAAACATTGAGTCTCTAACGTCTGCTATTCCTCGCACCATAACTGATACTCTAGAAAAAGATCGCCTACTAGCATACGAACGTACCCTTGGGCATGGAGAGTACATGAAATCTAAATATGATAAAACGCATAGAATTAACAAAAACTTTAATGTAGGAGATATCGTTTTCCATCCATCGGGAAACTCTCACTTGGCAAAACTGGACAGAAGATACGACGGTCCTTTTGAAATCACAAAACTCGTTCCGAATGATCGAGTGGAACTGCTAAACTTAATAACAAATCGCAAAAGGATAGTCGCAACTGATATGTTACGAATATGGCCTGGAGAGTTCCAGATGGAAGATGACTAGTTATTTACTTATTGTTATAGTTATTAGGCTCGTGTGAGCATTGACCAATTCAAAAAATATATAAAAAAAAAAAAAAAAAAAAAAAATTGTTGATGTTGGAAGCCGTAACGCTTCGCATCTTAGAGCTTGATGTTGGAAGCCGTAACGCTTCGCATCTTAGAGCTTGATGTTGGAAGCCGTAACGCTTCGCATCTTAGAGCTTGATGTTGGAAGCCGTAACGCTTCGCATCTTAGAGCTTGATGTTGGAAGCCGTAACGCTTCGCATCTTAGAGCTTGATGTTGGAAGCCGTAACGCTTCGCATCTTAGAGCTTGATGTTGGAAGCCGTAACGCTTCGCATCTTAGAGCTTGATGTTGGAAGCCGTAACGCTTCGCATCTTAGAGCTTGATGTTGGAAGCCGTAACGCTTCGCATCTTAGAGCTTGATGTTGGAAGCCGTAACGCTTCGCATTTTAGACCTTGATGTTGGAAGCCGCAGCGCTTCGCACAAAAAAAAAAAAAAAAAAAAAAAAAAAAAAAAAAAAAAAAAAATTGTTGATGTTGGAAGCCGTAACGCTTCACACCTTGAAAATTCTTTTATTGTTAAAAACTTAGACTTAATTTATTAAGTATGTTTTTGTCGAAAACTTAGATTTAATTCATTGAGTATGTTTTTGTTAAAACTTAGATTTAGTTCATCGAGTATATTTTTGTTAAGACTTAGATTAATTCATTAAGTATGCTTTATTTGTCAATAATTGTTAGAGGCAAATTCGAGAGCGAATTTAGTGTCAGAATTGGCCGTGTGAGCATTCCTCGCTTATGTTAAGACCATCAAGTAATACCATGTGAGAATGACATGGGGGTTAGCCGTAAATTACTTCTAAGATAAGCGTGAGAAAACGATAGAGGGTTGTTTATGAATTCCTTAACATAGGCGAGAGAAAAATTGATGATGGGTCAGGGAATCGTGGGAAAAGGCCTGGAATGTGGCTTATCAATGCTCTTAAAAAAAGGAGAGGGGTGCTCTCGGGGGTGGATAAGGCATGTGTATCGGGGACTCGGTTTTGGATTCTTGACAAGTAAAGAAGTACCTCAAAACTTGCTTTTGTTTTATTTTTTTTCTTTCAATAACGATACCGAAATCTTACATGTACTTACATATGATGTAACAAGTGCAATGAAAATTATCGATAAATTATAAGGCAATGCATGCATGCCGTTTTGGATGAAGAATTCTTATCCAGATCGCATGATGCAAGATAATTAATGGTGTTAATGCATGTTGGACTAAAATTATCTAGAATTTATCACAAATTTCAATCTCTTGTCGAATCAAAAGTAAATTCCAAAACTTATAAAATCTCTTTATTTAAATCCACCGTTCGTGATTCACCTACCGTTTGAAAACTCCCTTTATTACTTTGTTGCTAACATGCTCATCTAGCTAAAATATATCGCTACTCTTGATATGATATCGATAAGCTTTAGGTCGGCACTTTGCAAGGAAAGTGTTCTATTACTGAACATTAAACTCGACGGGACTTCGAACCCAAGTATTCGATGTCTAGTGGAGATGTAGTAAAAACGCATTAAATCCTGTATACTCACTAATTTGATAAACCAATTTTCGTCATTTTTTCTGCTTTGATACTAATTTTGAAAATGTCATGTGATTCCTCCCAGTAGAAATTGAATACAGAGGAATGGAGTACTCAGATTTTCACTTTAGTCCACTAGGTAATACCCCCGGTGCCTTTCAGCAATCGCGACGTGCCATGAGACGTTTGAACCATATCATATCAATCATTATGTGAAAATAATCAAGTCTCGCGCACATATAAACTTTTTTTATCACAAATAAACTAAACAAACGTTGAAGCATTGCCAACAAAGCTTAAATTTAGATTTAGAACTAGATTGCTCTAAAACAGCTCAACCGATTTTGAAACCGAAACATTAAGATTTTTTATCTTTAGACTATCGAGTAAAAATATTTGAATTTCCGAACATACCGCAAAAAACCACTACAGCATAGACTGTAACAAAATTGTAAATAAAACAACATAAATGATTTAAAACGTTTTTAATTAATCTTATAAGATTAATGTCCTACCAGGAACTATTTAGTCTATTAAATAGTTCCTGATAGGACATCAGCTTTGATTTCCGAACTTGGAATAGTCGGAATAACCTCTTCCTTAGGCTCCACAACAGACACGTTATCAGGTAACGGCCTCTTGGGCCCCATTTTTCCAGTTGGATCATAAGGCAACATGATTTTCACCTGAAGCAAAAATTAAATATTACAAAAATAATCTTATGCTATTAAACTTACGTTACTAGTGACAATTTTATGAATTATCACCAAAGTTTCATTAAAAATCTCTACTGAATAATGAACAAACCTTGATTCCCAAGACACCTTGTCTAAGCAATACATGTCTAGTGGCCGTATCGACATATTCATTACACGGATCACCAGAGTGGATCATGAGGCCATCCACAAACTTCATGGATTTTGCCCTCTGTCCTCTCAATTTGCCTGACACAACAACTTCGCAGCCTTTAATAAGATATAAATCTAATTAGAATCAATGATTGAAGACATTTTTTGGTTTTAATAAAAAAATTTATTATAAAAAATCATATCAAAGGTAACAACGAAATTAATTAACAAAGCCAAATTTTCCTTACCCTTGGCACCACACTCCATAATGTACCTCAAAACACCATAGCACGCTCTTCGGACAGCCAAACCTCCAATTAACTTGAACCTCAAAGATTCAGCCTGTGCAATGGCGCACAATCCCCTATTGGCTACCTTTTCTCCATAGAGTACAACAGAATTTTCTGGGAAGTTGAATCTCTTTTGGACCACGGAAGTCAATTCCCTGATCCTCCTGTTTTTCTCACCCAATACACGGTCGGTTCTGGTGGCCATAATGATGATTTCTGTACGTGTTGGAGTAACACGCACTTCAACACCAGAGTAACCATCTTCAGAAAGTTCTCTGTAAAAATGCATATACATGCTTAAACTAATGCTCTGTCAGGGATGATAAAGAATTTAAAAATGAAACAGTTAAGCAAAAGGCTTTGAAAAAAATTAGCAAATTTAAAATATCTAATAAAAGAGTGGGTAAAGAAGTAAATGTAATTCTAGGAAAAAGTAGTATTTCCAAGGATTTTTATTTACCATAATCTGTGAATGCAACAAAAAATTTATCCCCAGTTCATATTGTGTATTATGAAGGTATAATTATAAAGATCTTATTAAGATATAGATAGGTAAGTGCAGTATGATCAAAAATATACAGAACTAAGTCAATAAGGAGTTCTTTTTAAATTCATATATGATTGCTCCAAAACAGCTGTAACTACAAGGTCCATTAAATTAAGAAATTTCTTCTCACAGAGTTTATTTTGAAAAGTTCTACGATGTAGCTAAAATTTGTGTTTTTAGCGAAATATTTGAGAAAATGTGGCGCTAAGCTACAATTTATTCAGGATGTTTTTTAGAATGAAATGTTAAAAAAAGAAATCATATGATACACCAATGTATGCAAAATGGACAAATTTTCCAAATTTCGAAAAAAATTTCCAGGTCTTTGTAAAAAAATTTGTCAATAACATTATAGAGTTGCATGCAGTTAAGCCATAAATGATTCCTTGGGGTAAAATTGTTTTTGGATTACAAAGGGCAGCAAACTAATTTACAGAGCCGGTGCCCATTGTTGTATGTAGGTTAATATGAATCTTATGTATGTGTATATTTTATGACCGAAGTACTAATTGCTTGGCAAATAAACATAAATCACGGAAATACGGAACATTTAGCTCTAGTGACCAAACATAACCTCATTCGCAAATTAATTGAAAATGGTAATTGGCCTACTTCATATATCTAACGTATTTAATTTTAATATTTTATGGTATTAAGTTTAGTTACACCAAATACTTTACATTCGGTAATTTAAATAGTAGAATTGAAACAAATATTCTTCAACACGCCACATGGGAATCAGCCACAACAATTTATCGAGTATATCTGAATACAAGCGAAATGCTCCGGTACACTCTTATTTTCTGTTCTCTTACAAAAGAGAGAAACTTACCTGGTCAAAAATTCATTGAGTTCAGCTTTGAAGACTCCGTCTCCGACGAATTTTCGCTTTTTTGAGATTGTGGTGGCCATTTCACTATAGATGTTAAAACGAAAAGAAATGTGGAAGAGAAGCAAACGCCAAAGTCAACCTATAGTGAAAAACGTGAGATGCAAAAGATCCATCAATTCTTGACGTTGACATTGACAATTCATAATACGATCATGCTTCCGACTCCGGTTGCTCCGTAACCGTAACACAAACAACTTGTTTCGACATTAATTTGGATACACAGGAGATGAAATACATATTCATTTACCTATCCGGAATTGCTTACACATCGGCAATCGAAAGTAGGAAAAATATTTATTTCAAAAGCGTAAAAAGGTATCTTCTGATCAAGCACATTTTTTTTTTTTTATCTAGCAAAGAACTTAAAATTGTAAGCTTTTCAATCGAAAACTTGATATTTCGATCTCCTGATCATAATTTCACAAGTGTCGAAAGAAGATAAATACGAACACCGGAATTCGGATTCGTTTTTGAGCGATTTGAACACTGCCAGTATGGTGCAGCAACCAACGTCATGTCATTGACAGTGTCAATATATTGGATTTTGCATCTGCATCCTTGACATTTCGTTTTGTAACCGTCGATCAGATCCATTGCAATTCTAGAAAATTTTTTTTCTTTGAATTTCTCTATTTTTAATCGTCATAAAGAAAATTCTATTCCATCTAGAATATTCCATTAATGCTACAATTTTTTTCCGTCCAAGATAGTATTATATCATGCGGTAAGTGTTCAATATTTTTGTTTTTGTTTCTTCCCTAAAAAATATAACCTAGGTTTTTTTTATTACAATAATCACTTATCAATTATGCCATGCCTCTTTTTGTTATTAAACTCGCTTTTATGTTATTGTTTTTTTTATTTTTTCTATTTGGTAAAAACTAATTTGAATGTTACACCATTTTACACAGCCTTTATTGAGGTTCTACCGCGCATTACTTGTGATAGA
Organism: Euwallacea similis; assembly: GCF_039881205.1. Lineage (NCBI taxonomy): Eukaryota > Metazoa > Arthropoda > Insecta > Coleoptera > Curculionidae > Euwallacea > Euwallacea similis. Next base: position 2,983,160 of record NC_089633.1, on the reverse strand, counting down.
CCAATGGTACTATCCACATAGCCATCGTGTTAAAACTTAAAATTTTAAAGCCTCCTACATATGAAAACGCAATGATTTAAATCATTTATCAAGGAATAAAAAGCTTAAAATATGTACTATTATATAAAGTGTACAAGGAGAAGTGACATCATTCACTACTTTTAAAATTTCAAGATTCCAGATCAATTTAAGTAGGTTTGTCACAGCTTTGATTTAGATTTAGATATTTAGTGTAAGGTGCCAGTTGCATTATTAGATATACTATGAGATCTATTGGCTTCAATTTTTTAACACTTTTCAAGGTGTAACTTAAAATGTCAATTAAATTTAGAAACTTAATATCTATTGTACACTCTTCAATTTTAGCCAGTTTTGAAAAAGAAAATGTAAAGAACACCTAAGTATTTGCCTGTAGGAATGCTATATATGTATATGTGACATACTCACTAATTATGATCAGTATTGAAAAAATATATATTATTTCAATCTTAAAAGACGTTTTTTTGGTTGATATAATATATCTTAGTGAACGCCTGTTTTAAGACTAGGGCTCTTTTTGTTCCTTGATATTGAGGATTATAAAGCAGATTAATTTAAAAAAATCTTTAGTAATGCAAGACTTTATAAATCCAAGTTGATTATATCTTGCATTGAAAAGTTAATAATGTTCATAATACATGAAAAAACAGATCTTGACAGTTTTTACCATAATTTTGAACAACAACCTGCATTTATGAAACGAAGATGGGGAAAACTTTCTTGCCATGGTTAACTTCATTTTATTTTAGAATTTAAAAATATAGTTAAATACTTATAGAATCAGAAAAAGTAAAGCAAATATATCTTATGGTTATATTTATTATGTTGTCTTTTGTTATATCTTTTTTACCTACTTACTTTATTTTCTGTAATTTAAGGATTTTGACCAAATCCCTGACAGTATTATTGGGAGTGTCAGCATTTGGCTGTACAAGCTACATGCTGTATCTCCTTTTAAAGAAAAACAATGAAGATGACTTGCTGGATGACTATGTTCGAACCTCCAAGTACAAGACCATAGAAATAAACATCCCCAAAGATGCTGTTAGAAGTCTTATTGGTCGAAATGGCAGCAATATAAAGTTGATACAAGTATATATTTTTTCTGAAATTGGGAAGAGTAGGAGTCATCCATAATTTTTTTTAGGAACAATCAAACACTCGAATCAATTTTAAGGATCAACATGGAAAACATGAAAAAATTTGTGTAATAAGGGGCTCAGTTGATTCTTGCAATATTGCATATAATCTCATTCAAGAATTCATTAACAATCAACCTGTACTAGAGCTTGAATACATTTGGGTACCCCCTGCTTGTATTAAAAGAATTATTGGAAGAGGAGGTGAAAAAATCAATGAGATTCAAAGTCTTTCAGGGGCCAAATTGATCGTGGTGCAGTCAAAAATCACCATCAAGGGTATATCATTAAGTAATTACAATATTTGGTAATGCAATAATGCAGATTTCTGTTACATTCATTAGGTAGTAGAGAACAGATCAATGTTGCTCGATCATTAATAGAGGCAGTGGTAGAAGAATCTCAACAGAGTTGGCAGCTAATTGATGAAAGCCTGTCAAAAAGGGAACCGAGGTTGCCACCTAAATCTCCAGATGTTGTTAAGAAAATTGAAACTCCAAAGTGTGAACAAATATCAACTATTTCTGGTAAGCAGAAGTGTGTTTATTGTTAGTTTTTCTTATAAGTATCATAAGAAAATGACAATTTCTCCTTATTTTTCTACTTACTTAATGGTTAGGTAAAAATCCTGCTAAAAGTTAGCATTACCTGTTTTTGTCCGTGATAACTGTAAATAGCTGGATAAAAATATAAATACATTTATATTTGCTAAATAATACTTTCACTAGTTTTTTTTTTGCAGGACAGCAAGATAACCAATTTGAAATATATGTATCAGCAATCGAAAATCCATCCAAATTTTGGGTTCAAATAGTTGGACCCAAAGCCACTGAGTTGGATTGTTTAGTCGTTGAAATGACTGATTATTATAAGAAATGTGAAAATAAGAATAATCATACTTTATTAGAAGTAAATGTTGGTGATTTGGTAGCAGCAATGTTTCAGTATGATGAAAAATGGTAAGCTGAAATTGGTTTAGATCTTCAATAATTGAGAAATATTCATACAATGTTCAAATGAAATAAGAAAAGGTACAGATAGACAATAAACTAATCTTGCTCTTAATTATCAAAGACAAGCAGTTGTATTGCAATTTTTGAGCTGATGCAGTCCTAAAATAAGGCTTATCCAGTTTGATATTTGTGGCTTTTTTGGTTATTTGCAGTTATGAATATTTGAATGTAGACAATTTACTTTGGTTTTAGGTACAGAGCAGAAGTTTTAGAAATTAGTAAGAAATCAAATCAGACTGTGGCAAAGGTTTACTACGTTGATTACGGCGACACGGATAGTTTGGCCTGTATAGATTTATATGAATTACGTACTGATTTCCTTCGATTGCATTTCCAAGCCATCGAATGTTTCTTGGCAAGAATAGGTAAGCAAAAAAATACGCTGGTTACTTCAGGGGCCAATCTTTATTAGAAAACAGAAAATTAGGAACACCTTATTATTGTGTGCTGCTTAATTAATACCCCTATAAGTTATTAGTAAAATAAAATGTTTCCTTATTTATTCATTAATTTTAATTGAATATTATTGAAACAAGCAATATCTGCAAATATAGGATATTTCTGATTTTATTGTATATGACAGCAATTATCTTGAAAAATTATAAGATGGGAGATGTCTTTAAACCCGAGGAATTTACTAACTAATCTTATACATATAATATTCTATGCATTTTTATTAGATCCCATTGGAGGCTCATGGTCAGAAGAAGCCATTGACAAATTTGAAGATTTGGCTGAAGTGGCTCAGTGGAAAAAATTGTCGGCCAGAATTAAGGGATACTCTATGAAAGAAAAGACGAGGGCCAAACGAGAAGGCTCGCCTGTGCCAGGTAGTAAAACTAACAATTGATTTTCTCTTTGAAAGTAGTTAAATATTTTATTTCAACTTTATTTATACAGGAATCGACCTATATAACGTGACAAGCGAACAAGACATAGACATAGCTGAAGAACTAGTGAAAGCAGGTGTTGCAGTTTTCAAAAGAGGCTCCGCTTTGAAATCGTGCAGTCGAACGACCAGTACGAGTAATATTAGCGTGGCATCCAGCACTTAGAATAACATCTGAAACCGAATATGAGTACAATAGCACACGAGAGCAGTTTCGCGGCTTTTCGCGCATCAACCGATTAAATATAGAGTTAAATACCAACCAAGGCAGTGTAAAACTTCTACAAAATAAAATTTAAAAGTAATATTCGACTTAAGCGAAAAAGGTGGTTCTGTCATGTTGATAATTGTGATGAGTGAGTTAAATAATGTAAAGATGTAAAAATAGGAGTGGTAGCACAACATAACATGCGATGTAGGACTAAAGGTAATTTAACTTAAATAGAAAGTTTAGGTTATCGCTTAAATAGAGTTCAAAGCGATATTACCATAGAATTGACGTTTAGCTTCATAGAATCCAAACGTGATATCTCAATCTCTGTGCATATGACACGTTAATGACGATGCCATATCTACAGCCGAATATGTTTTTGAAAAAGTACTTTTTTCTTTAATGTTACTAACTCTGCTAAGTTATTAAGCTTTTTTAACCTTTCTGAAGTTTCATATCGATGGCTATGCTGTGTGCTAAAGTTAGAGAGGTAGGTACCCACTTGAGGCTTTCAACTGCAAGTGAGCAACTTATTTCTTATATCATTGTATTTATTTCTCCAAGTATTCTACCTTTCTATGAAATAATATAGTAGGTTTTTTTAAAATTGTGAATTAGTTTTGAAAGTATATGCATTATGTAATAGTTATTATGCTATGAAGTCGGCTAAACTTTTGGATACTATCTCTGTTTAGAACAGTTTTATTATTTTGTAGTTTCAGTACTGAAAATATTCTTGACTAATTATACAAATCGATTGGGAAGACGTTAATTAGATGATTTAAGTTATTTTTTTAATAAAGCTTAGTTATGAAAGTATTTTCATTATTAATTTATATCTGAATGGACCGGTATAAAAATTTGGCGTTTTACAGACAAGTATAAATAACTCACCGTAATCTGTATGGCTTGTATAAATTAATTTTTTTCTGGTTTTCAATTTTTATGCAGACGCAGCGTTAATCAGTTTCTTTGCATTGTGTCGCAGATTATAGTGTACAGGAGACCCGGCTATTATGGATACTTACGGTCGACTTGTTTTGAAGTTGTCTCATCCAATTGGACATCCTGTGAGGCATGAATCAGATGAGTAAAGGTAGTAATTTTCTCCTGCTCGATTGATATTGTCACAAAGTCATATAAACGTGTAAGTCTGACGCGTAAAAGGTAAATGTAGCCCAAGTTGGTCATTTCAGTTAACTTTAGAAGATTTATGTTTCTTTAGTAATAAATATTTGGTGTGATGTAAATATTATATAATCGATAAACCGGACAAATAACTAATTCTGATAACTCCCATGCGTACAAATGTAATTGCGCCCTCTTACTTTTATGAGAATTTCACTTGGGATGAATATGCAAATTACTGTAATTAGTCCAGACTTATTTAAAAACAGTAATTAATCAGTCTGATATTTATTAACGAATACCGAATTCTTCACAAACTAAATAAGAAAACAGCAAATAATAAGTTTGTCCGACGGCATTGCAACTACACTTCCCTTAAAACATACGTATATAAGCAAATTAAACAACAGTAAACCTACGGAGAAAGCCAGTTTTTAGTTTTTATATTTTCACTAAGTTTAATAGTTTTTATTTATAATAATAATTACATTATCGCGCGAGATATTCATTCTGCACTTGCGTTTTTCTGATATTACCTTTACGTTATTATTTAACAAATACAATAATATAACCTAAGCAGACATCAAATTGATGTATGTTTGTATATAAAAAAATTACAAGAAATAGTCTGGGGTCCGACGAGTCACGTGAGGTTCGCCGCGTCGCGGGGCTGGATCAAATTGTAAGCTAGAAACCGACAATGAATACACATGGAAAGAGATTGAATAATCGAGCAACTTACAAAGAGTATTTAAGGGCATCATCAAGTTCCATTATAGCTGCTTGATTGCCACACCTATAACAGTAATTGGGGGCGCTGAATATTGTCACGACGTTCCTGTCATGACACCAATTGTAACCTTCCATTACCAACTGATGCGCTCTGTAAAATGGAGATTGTAAATACCACAATGAAAATTAGTGAAAAGAAATACCTGGAAACTAATGTTAATCCATTAGAGTGATTGAAAGTCTCTGAAATGTCCTGGCCAAACGTGTAACCTGCACCTCTAGGACTGATTCCCCACCCGCCACGATCGTCAGGGTCGGACCATAGTAAATCACACATTGGACCTTCATGGGGAACCTAAAAAAATCAATACTTACATACTTCTCATGCTGCAGAACCCATTACCAAATGATATATAGGGTGTCCCAAATTGTAATTGCGACAATTTAATCACGTATTTTACATTGAAAAATAATCCCATGAATCACATTTGAATTAACATGTTTCATTGGCTAATTTAATACATGTTGTACTAGAATAAAATACTATGTTTTTGTTTACTAATCCCTCATTCAAGAAAGAACATACTTTCTTTAGGCTTGTTTTCAAAACGCTTATTTGATGTTTGACCCATTGAGTGTCTGAATTTTGTGGTGAGAAATGTTTTCATGGATTCGTATATTTAATAATTCACCGGTCATATCAAGCTGGGCATCTTCAGAAAAAGATTCCATGCGATAGCCGTAATACAAGAAATCTGGCATGATAAATAAATATGGCAGGGCAGAAACACCAAGTGGTTAATAGGGTATTTCCCTGGAAATAAACATTTATTCTTTCTCAGGAGTTGCAAATAGTTGGTCAACAGTATCCTCCATGCATGAATACTGTCTTTCACCCATTGCCACTACATTGCAACGGGTTTGAATTTTGAAACTACCCTGTTACTAAGGAAAGGTCCCTTATAAAGCGTTCTAAATTTAAATGTATTAATTTAGATTCCACTTCACTTAAACTATAATGACTAATTCCAATTGATAACAAGTATGATTGTATTTAAACAGTAGTTTGAAAGCATAAAAGCGTAACTAAATTTTACGCGTTTCTAGGTATTGTTTGAAATGATAATATTATCAATGGATAAGATTATAAAGCCTGGATTCACATTAATTTAGGTCTAACCAGACGTAACAAGTTTAAATTCGAGCTTGAATATTGTAAATACTTTTCTATTATAACCATACTACATTAACATACTCCGATATATTCCAAAATAAACTAATTTCGATAGAAATATTGACCTTGAAAAGATAAAATTAGTCCCCATTTTGGCTGCACCCAATAAACCTTAATTAATAATATACACCAAGCCCACACTTCCTAATAACCTTGAATCTAAAAACCATTTGCATTTTATTATCTTAATTTTGAAATATTTGAGAAGGATTTTTAAAACTAAAACTAAAGACACAATCAACAAATAAAGTAAATGATTAAATTTTGCTTTTTCATGATTTGTTTAGTATAAGAAATCATAATAGAACATATGACCTCCATAAAAAATACTCCTTGATAAGAAATTTGCCAAATTTGTCACTACACAAACGGTCAACCCTTACCTCCTGAAGGCGATCTAAAGCTCTGATGTGGTCCAAGGTGTCAATGCTAGGACTCAATCCTCCATGCAGGCAGAAAATTTGACTATCAACTAAAGCAGTCAGAGGCAGGTAATCAAACAGATCGGTGAAGTACTTCCACACATTGGCGTTGCCGTATTTCCTCAAGCATTCATCGTAAAAACCGTACACTTGTGTAATTTGTCTGGACTCATGGTTGCCTCGAAGGATGGTGATTCTTTCCTTATAACGCACTTTGAGTGCTACTAAGAGGGTAACAGTCTCGACAGAGTAATAACCACGGTCCACATAATCGCCCATAAAGAGGTAATTTGTATCGGGGCTCCGTCCTCCTATTCGGAATAGTTCCATGAGATCATGGAACTGCCCGTGTACGTCTCCACAAACTGTTACTGGACATTTAACTTCTTGCACATTAGATTCTTTTGAAAGGATTTCTTTTGCCTGGAAGAACCATATTTGACATTACAATTTAATTTGTAAATGTAAAAGGCATTTTCGTGAAAATGTGACTAAAAAAAATATATTCTGCCTAAAATAACAGTCTATAAGGGTTGAAAAATTAGCCTTTTCAATATATTCATTCCCATGAACCAGCAATTTAAGCTTAAGTGTACAGTCATGACTTAATCTTAATTCAGTTATACCCAACCCTTGTATATTTAGAGAGACTCATAATAAGTACATCCCTATCAAAATTGATGTCATTGTGACATCATCAAATTTTTTTTGAGTAACAACAATACATATACTGGCAGCAATTTTACTAGTTAGTGTAGAAAGAAACCTTTCTAGTTAAGGTAAAAAAACTTTATTTTGAAGGTCAAACCCAAAAGAATTTTCAAGAGTGAAGTTTTTAGAAACACTATTCTCATGTTCAACATCCTTAATAGTTACTTACCTGTATAGGGCTTAAAGAAGATTATGCCTTTGGCAAAAATTTGATTTTATTAGGTCAGAAGTGTAATTTTTCTTCCTGCCCTTGATAGGTAAAACTTTTTAGACAACTGATATTATATAAACAATATTATACCTAATTATTTGTTAAAGAAAAATTAAGAGTGGTATTTCTAGTACTAACTTTACTCTGCCCTGGTTGCCCTGAGTGAAGATCAAATTTACATTTTTAAGAAATAGGACCAAATTGGTTGCATCTCATCAAGATTGTATATTGTAAGCAAGTAATTTTTCAAACTGTTGTTTATGGTTTAAGATCAATAATAAATTGCTTGCAAAAATAGATATTAACCAGATTTTAATGGAAAGTGAAACAGTAAAAACCTTCCTAAAAATTTTTTGAGTATGAAATTAGAGGATCTACTTGTAGCTAAATAATTAAGTATAGATATCTATGCCAAGAACAATAAGCATAATTTAAATATTTAAATTTTTATATTTTATTACCTGTGATAGAGTATTAAAATCATTTGATATCAAATAATTACATTTTATGATTTCATAAAAAATTTAAATCCCAAATCCAATACTCTAAAATTGATAAAGCATTTGATTTTAAAATTCAAAGAACTCAATCCCTGTTTAGTACATGAAATATGAGAGGTCAACTTAAAATGAAGCTCGGTGGATAAGCATACCGACTGCAAATAAGAGGTTACTTAGCAGTTGATTTGGCAAATCCAGGAACTGAGTCAGGAAGATCTAAATTAAACTTATGTGACAAGATGCCAAGTTATGTAAAGATAAGTTTCTGAAAGAACTTATTCACACTATTTTCTATCAGGTAGCTGTGTAGAAACTTTGATAATTTATATCAGAAATTATCACTGACCTAAACAGGTGAAATTTAAATGGTTGAGAGGTCAATAGGTACAGGACACTACTGTGACCCTAAGTTTAACTCAAACTTATAAAATGTAACACGTTACAAAATAACATAAAATAACTCCATAGTTAGAGGAAACTCACCTTGTCACAGAGCGTTTTAACTTGATTTTCCGTTAATTGCTTGCAATCGTTTAATTGTTCAATCCATTGGTCCAGCTCCTTACACGACGCCTTGTCATCAACTGCCATCGCTACCAATTCCTTTGATGCAAAAAATGATATATTACCTTCAGAGCTAGCCCTTAACAATAATTTAATGTAATAAATACTATATTTAACGTTAAATTGGACACTATTTTATCAACTTTCGGAGGACACAACACCAACACAACAGTGCAAAATGGCGATGCTTCATGGATTTTTGACTAATCCTTCCCGAAAAATCGCGCATGCCCCAGCCCTTTAAAATAAGGCGGCCTATTTAAAATGGAAAAACTTGTAAAGTGTAATCGGCGGTAAGAAAATTTGATACATTTACTGGACTAATGAATTATAAATTACCCTATCCGTCCTTGGCAAGTTTTTTTGAACATCATTTACATACTTGGATGCGATAGTTTTCATTTTTTTTCTCATTTTGAGTACTTTTTTTATTGAAAAGTGGGAGAACGGAGAATGTCTGCGCAAGCGTCAAATGCTGACGGATTTTCGATGACGAGTTAACAAAGCAAAATAAGGATTTTCAAATGTAAACTTATTCGATACCGTTCTATTTGTATTGCTTATGAATTATGTTGCGATAATTTTTTCGGGAAAATCTAGAGTCTAAATATCAAAAAAATCTTAAACCATAAGAAAACAACTTAAAACTAGCACGAACATATAAAGAAATTAATTTTGAGAATAAAATTGAACAATTCGTGAATCATATCCTTTATAATCTAATATAATTTTTTAATTTTTGTATGATGAAAATCTTGTGTATATTTCTTGTGTAAAAGTTTCAAAAGTTTTTTGCCACTAATACCTAGATAAGTAATATATTTACACACAATAAAAATTAATGAACATGAATGGTTATTATATTTTCAATTATTATAATTATATTTTTTCAAGTACATTCTATATCGATTGTTCTCGATAGTAAATATCGATGCGGATAGAGAATCCTACATTAAGTTTGATGCTTATTAAACAAGAAGTAAGGTTATGATGTTTATTTATTTATTCGTTTGTTGATAAAAGTTGGAAGTCAATATTGAACTTTTTCAATCTCAATTTTTAAAAATAACAAAATAAAACGGACATGATGCAATAAATATATATAAAAAAATCAGTAGGTATTCCACACAATAAGACTCCTATCACCTAATAGTGTCCTACTACAAAAGCTGTTAGGTAAGTATTTTCACAAAATCCATTGTTATACTTTTACCACCAGTACTAATAGACTTGCTTCTTCCAGCTCTTTCTTACGAAACATGGTAACAGATGCCCCAGAAAACGACCAAATAATCTTGGCAACTGGTGGTTATGATCGCACTATTAAACTGTGGCAAACTAGCTCTGGGATTTGCCACCGCAGTGTGCAACATGCAGAGTCACAAGTAAATGCTTTAGAAATAACTCCAGATAAGAAAGTGTTAGCAGTGGCCAGTTACCAACACATATATATGTATGATTTATTGGCCAACAATCCTAATGCTATAGTAAACTATGAGGGCACTTATAAGAATGTTACTTGTGTTGGATTTCAAGAGGATGGAAAATGGATGTATTCAGGTAATAGTTCTTAAAAAAATGAAGGAGTATTTTAAATCATAATTTGCCTGCTTAGTATTTAAACAGATAATATAAAAAAGGCTGTTTAGAGAAAGAAATAGTTGTAGTTAAATTGTCTGACTAAATATTGTGCTCAGATCTTGAAAATCATTCAAGAACCAGTTTCATTTTGAAGCCATTTAATTTTAAGACATTTAAGTAATAATACATATATAGATAGATTTAATCTGAGTTTATGTGATATATGGCTTTCATTATTTTTTAAATGCGAATGGCATCATTTTGATAAATATGTAGGTAAACATAAACTATATATTATTCTAATCCAATTTCCTAGGGGGCGAAGATGGGAGAGCAAGAATATGGGATCTTCGCTCAAAAAGTAACCAGTGTCCAAAAAGTTTTGACACCAGGCAAGCATCTGGAACTAGTCTAACGCCTATTAACTGTGCTGTGTTACATCCTAACCAAATTGAATTACTCTTAGGTAATTTAATTGCTGAGATATAATGTCTTAAAAAAGAGTAGAATAATAATTACTATCATTTCTAGGTGATCAGAATGGAGTCATTTATCGCTGGGATTTAAGAACAGATAACCATGATCAATTAATTCCAGAAAACGACGTAATGATTCTGAGTATAGATATTTCTTCAGATAGCTCCCAAATGGTGTCAGTCACTAACAAGGGGAAGGCTTTCGTATGGAATTTAAGTTCCTCTGGTATGTTAAAAAAATGTCAATGATTTTAATTTAAACTACTAATATTTACCTAAATAAACTGAATTTTAAACTTGATGTTAGGGACAGATTTGAGCACAACTTTGTTACCAAAACACAAATTTGAGGCTCATAGGAGAGCTGTTTTGAAATGTAAGTACTCACCAGATTCAAATTTATTGATCACTACGTCGGCGGATCAAACGGCGCGAGTTTGGGACACTAGGGAATATAGTTTACTGCAGGAATTAACCCAGGATAATCAGAGATGGGTATGGGATGCTGCCTGGAGTGCTGACAGTCAATACGTCTTTACTGGTAAGTAACTTCAATAGAAGTTAGATCAAGAACTAATAGGATATCCTTCTTTAAATACTTTTCTAAAACTATTGAAAAGCTGTTGAGAAAAATGTATTTAATTGTATTAAGTTTTTTTTAGCATCTTCTGATAACTTTGCCAAGTTATGGAACGTAGAAACTGGAAAAATGGAAAGGGAGTATTCTGGGCATCAGAAGGCAGTAACTGCCTTAGCTTTTAGGGATGTCACTGCATAGTTTTAATACATAATTAATATCTATAGTTCATAAATGAATAAACATTAATGTTTTTTTGTTATGGGGTTTTAATTTTATCCAAATAAGACTCATTCTCCGAAATTGTTATAACAAAAGTATTCGTTTTGAGCTTTTCAGGTTAGCAAATCTTAATCACATATTCTCAGTTTTCAGAACCACCTTGTGTTGAAAGAACTAAAAATACCAGTAATATGATAACGAAGATTGCCGAAACAGCGGCTGAACCTTCTTCAACAGTTCAAACCGTTTTTCTTGAGTGTGAAACGTAGGTAACTGTAACAGATTTGAGACTATACATAAGCACCCTCAAAGTACAAAAGTCAATTTCTCTACATTGATTAAAAGTAAATAGACATCCATCACAACCGGAAATGCACGGGACGATTTGGGGTTCATATCGATATCCCCCTGAAGTGGGGATCACGCTGAAAGTTGCTTCGTTTACATGCCCCAACAAATTAAAATATTTCTAGATACACATTGATTACAGAAAAATTGAACTAAATATACCCTGTCATAATTGTTCCTACTCAGTGTCTCGCAAGTGGAAGTGTATTGGCTTATTTGAAAAGCTACATGGGTACACTCCCATGAAAAAAAATGTGAAGATTTAGAAAATATGAGCTGACATGTTCTCCTAGCAAGGACAATATCCTGAATCATTTAAGAAAATTTTACTACTTTTGAAATTCTGTGTCTGTTTTGTGGCCATTATATTGGGAATCACTCTGTATATATTCAACGTAAAATACGCCGATAGTTTCGTAACCGTAATTCGGAACACCCTGTATATGTAATTAGTGCGAATCTAATATATTATTAATGAGTATTAAGGAGTAAAAAAACCTTTTTTTAGTTGAGTTTGGTTTTCGTTCGAAAGAATGAGTATGATTTATAACCTGATTTACAATCAGATTCTCTGGATATATATGAAGATTTCGGAAAGTTTTATTCGTTATTTTTCCAACAAACATAGCATAGATGTGGCGGAGGCATAGTGTTTCAAATTTAACCAATTGTGTAATACGTCTGTTAAATGAATTCAATCTATTTTTCATTACGTCCTTTATGGGTATAAATAAAACGTAATATGTATAATTCTTTTTTACACTTAAAAGCGTCAAAATTGTACATAAATACTCACGTAAATAGCAGGTGTACGAGCATTTCCACTCAGACGTATAATTTTCCTGAAATGCGAATTTCATACGAAATTTATTCATTGATGCACTTAGTGGGAATGACATTACATAAACAACGTAGTTTTTCTCGGTCTAGAAATGCGATATTGCAGTGTAGTTCCATATTAAATAACAAATAAATTTAAATACATCATCAGATTGCTTGTTGGGTTATTGAACGCCACGGTACATGTGATTTTATATACATAAGAATACAATAGAATTCTAAAAATTATTAACGCATATAGGAATAATAATATGAGAGGCGTAGTTGATGAGGTGAAGAGCAAACTGAGGTCATAGAATGAATATTCTCTTTCGGTATAAGATTTCTACGGTTAAGAAAAATCGTTGGCGGACTCACAGAAATGTCTGAAAAGCCTTTCTAAATTTGCCGATTTATAAACTATTGCTTATAGGTCCATTATTAAAAATTAGAAGAGTATAATAAATTACGTAACGTGCGAACACATTAACAAATTACTTTTATCTTTATTTACCTTAAAAATTAAAGGCTATTGAACTTGTATAAGGTTGTTTTGCGAAAGCGAGTTTTTAAGATATGTCTAAGCGACAGTAATGTCGCTGATCTCTGAGATTAAAAAATTCCACTCCAAAATAAAGTCTCGTTATTCTTTGTGATTTGTTAATTGTAATGACACATTCGCGAAATATAGATAGGAAAATGTGAGTTGGTATAAATAACCTGGAATTATTGAGATAAGTAAGAAAAGGCGTCTCAAGGGGGAATTTTTAGGATATTATATCGTGTGGCTTTTAATTGAACCTCCCTCCCGTTAACTTTTTTGCATTTTTTTAAATTGAAAAGTAGTATTAAATAGAACAAAAAATACTACCTTTTGACATTTGTTTATTTTTTTAAATGTCGCTTATATCACCGGTAGCGGAAAATGACTGATTTTTTAATATTGAAATACGGGTCAAGTGACACCTCAAATAGAAGACCTTTTAAAACTACATTCAATGATGTATTGCTACTCAAAATCCATCGATTAGTTTTTGAGGAAAAGCTATAAATTTGGTAAAAAAATGCAATACAAACTTATTTAAATAGCACGTAAACAATGGAAATACTTATTTGTTGATGAGAAATTAGTTTGTTTTCAATTTTATGCTTACAAACAGTCTTTGGTTATTTTTATATACTTATTCATCCATTTTTCACGACTTAAAGACTATTTGTGAGCACAAAATCAAGAATAAGCTAATTTCCTATCAACAAACAAGTTTTTTTCATTGCTTACGTACTATTTAACTAATTTTGTATTGCAATTTTTACCACATTTATAGCTGTTTTTCTCAAAAACTAAGAACAGATTTTAAATCGCAATATACCGTTTAATGTAGTTTTGAAAGACCTTTAATTTGAGGTGTCAATTGACCCATGTTTCAATTTAAGAAAATCGACCATTTTGCGCTACCGGTGACGTAGGCAACATTTAAAAAAATAAACAAACGTCAAAAAATAATGGTTTTTGTCCTATTTAATGCTGCTTTTGAATTTAAAAAAAATAATAATTTGTTAAAAAGTTTACAGGGGTGAACAATTTAGAGTCGCACAGTATGTTAAGAGACTAAAGTAAGTCATTTAATTCCTCGGCGAAGTTTGCCGCTTGATTGTAAGAAGACCTAGAAGATATAAGGGATTTTAATTTTAAGGTATATACCTTATTTTTTGCACTTCAAAATGTAGGTATTCTTATTATTTTAAAATGTAAAAAGGTTAAAAAGTCAAAATTCGTATACGAAGAACAATATATGACTTCAAAAAATTATGCGAGCAGAAAGAAATAGGCGGAAATTACACCGAAAGTGTGCTCCTGACAGATTCTTTGAAGAATCAAAGCAGTCACTGGCATTAACCCTTTGGGCCACGTGTTCTATACTGAGGGTATTCCTTATCGCTTAGGCCAGTTTGGATATGTCAAAATTGAGGAAACTTTTGGCACTTTTAAGAGGGGAATTTGTGGGTTACAACTAAAAAAAACCTTAAGTGTTAAATATAGCGCAAACAATTAAATTTCTACTGGATGCTCCTGATTATTGTTATTTATTACTGATTATAAACGTTAATAATTAACCACATTTATAATTTTTTTATTCTTTTCAAGATCACTCTGATCATGGTGATAGCAGGCGTCCTCCGGGGGTGTGAGCTCTGCCAATTGTCGACCAATAATGTCACTGTTCGTGGCTCTGCTATAATTATCACTATAAAAAAACAGAAAGGATTATGTGGAGCAATTATTTGTGTGTGCTTTCGAGGTAGCACGTTTTGCAATGAAAAACGTATTTTTAGCTTTGTCAGTGGCGTCCGTGCTAGCACGTCACTGATTGTTTTTAAAGAAAATATCTAGTGATTTTTTTCATTTCCTGTGAATATGAAAAATCATCTTCGGATTTGTAATTGAATCTAGAAGAACACAGATGTCTTTCAGATTTAAATAAAATAAAAAAATTTAAACCTCTTTGGCTGTAAGAGCTATTAGCTGGATTTAGTTCATGCCACTGGTCTTTGCGGGAAAAACTATGCCATGGTATTTCTTTAACGAGAAATTTTTTGAATATAATGCATATAGTAAGCTAGTGTCATTTTTCCATGTAGAATGCGTGTTAATATGTTGCAGTTGCAATTTGTGACACCCTGTAGAATATAATGTTCTCAACACTTTCCAGGAGTTCAATATAGTGCCAGTTTTCAACGCCTTCGTCGAATTGGGAGGAAATAAATTCAAATTGGCATAACTCCATAATATGTTGGAAGAACATAGAGACAGCTCTTCCCGAGGGTCGCAAATGGTTCAGCAGACGTCTGCAGTTTGAAACGGCCATTCAGGTGCCGAACGAGGCGACTGAAATACGAAGTCACAATAATTGGAAAGATGCCAATTATGAATTTGTAGATTTAAAGAGAAATTTAAGGGAAAAGGATTCTTATCGTTAATTAAATATAGTACACAATTCCATTTTGACACCACGAATAAAATGAAATTAAATAAATATTTTTAGGGTACCAGCGCCCGGTGTGAATCTCAAAACTCTTCAAAAGTAGCATTGGAAGCCGAGACAAGTACAAGTAATTAAGAAAGATATAAAAATACCATTCAGGTTAGTTCAGGTTAGTCTCACTTACATTAATTAATATAACGAAGCTGTGGGACGACGGTTGGACTTTCTTGGAATAATCATACTAATACCTATTTTGTTCTCCAAGTTTACTCCTATCCTGGTGACCTTAATGTTTTGACTTTTGCCGATAAAAGTGGCACTGATAAGGTACCCTGTATTACTAAAGTGGTATATGAACCTCCATTAGTGGAACGTTTGGAGGAAAGAATCAGGTTGTTGAAATAATCTAAAAGTGTTTTTTGAATGTAAGGTAATGGAATAGGTCTTAGGTAGTTACTATAATGACTATCATTGTCTATGTGGTGTGGGAGTGAGTTGAATTTGAAATCAGAACTCTTTCTCTTGTTGGGTCTAGAACCGAGAAGGCTAATATCCATACTAGTGGGATGGAGTCAATTGGAGAGCCTCAGCGAGGGTACTGATAGAATCTATATAAATCATCTTCTCAACGCTGTATTAGGTAAGTATACTTCTGAAGAGGGCCACGGGAAAATTATAATGCAGTAAGCCCTTGGAGGCTGAGTTAAACTTCAGCTCAGCAGAAGGGTCTCGCTCTGAGGACGATAGATTTATTTATCAGTGACGAGCAATAATTTTTACTGAACCTTAACAGTTTCAATATGGGAAAAGTGACTAGTTTATTAACAGGTTCGGGTTAGTGGTTAGTAGGGGATTCGCGTCTCTTAGGAATCGTAGAGGATTCTGGATGCTGGGGATACTTAAGAAGCGCACGCTCTTAAGCGACTGAGATTGACCGGCGCGATTCGGCATTGTAGGAATGTTTTGCTATGCGCGGCATTAAATTAATTGCCGCGCCGAGCATTGAATCGGTTAAGTCGGCTCGGACTAGTCGAATCCTCTCGGCATAATTATCGAGGTGGCAAAAACTGTCGAGTGGGCCTAGTCGCGTCGATCGTTTCGTGACGATTCGGTGCCTGTGGTCCTTAAGAGAGAACGATTAAATATCTGGAAATTTTTTTGGAGAATGCTCTGCATTTTCACATGCCCAGACAATTCTTTGAACAGCTAAAGGTGCTTCCCAACGAGATGAAGGATTTAAAATCGTTATTTGCCTAGCAAAGTGCAGAAAGTGATAATTACCCGCACGCCGATTGCAGTTGCACACTGAACGACGCGACGCGGGGTTCTGTGAGCTATCGAGTGCGGTAAAGGCGCTTTCGCGTATGTTAGGCACGCTATTTTTATTTACATTATTTTTTTTATTTTTTTCCGTAAGTCCAATTAAATAATGGCGTGCGGTAAAAATTAACGTGTGCGCAGTAGCCATTTCACTGCGAATTTCTCTGTTGATTGCAAACATCTTTGACACTGACACTTGTCATCCTACTTTGCGTGCGGAAAAGTGCTACTTTCAGCACATAATGGAAAACAACGGAAAAATAATGAAAACATACGCCAACTAGAAAGTGCTCATACAAAAAGCTTTCTATGGTTTAACAACGATCGCCCAATCCCCAATTATAGTGATACGATTTCTGTTGGAATAAAATTATATTTTCATGTCATGAGGTCATCGTATATATGATAATCAAGAGACTGATGTGCGCACAAGCCTACGAAGACAACTGCGGACGGGGCAAGTGCTTCTCTCCCCATCCTTAATGGTAACCAAAATTCCTGACCAATCCTACAGGGTAGAGGATTATTTGCAATAATCGCACACTGCGTCAGATTTACCATTTCCGAGCACAGTGGATTAGTGTTAGTCTGATTAGTCAGCAGAAGGTGTAATCAGTACCCTCCCTTCTCGGTCTTTCCTCAATCTGTGTCTGACAGTCTGATCCGAGATCCGACAGTATCCTCGGACAAATCCGTAAGGAACGTCGGCAACATCGCCGCAAAGTTTGCGACAAGTGCGTTTTGATATCGGGCGTACGGCAGTGTTTGCGCGCCCGTCTGACGGGTCGATTGGATAAACGGTCGTTGTGCCCTTTCGGCATGCAGTGCATTTAGAACTGACGTATATTAAGCGCAGTGCTATCAACAAGTGACAGGATAAGTGACATCACTATTAGGCCGGTAAGTTGGTCCCCGGGGGTGGACCGGTGGGGTCTAGTTGGTTCACTGAACCTTGCTGATGGTTATTTTTGGAAAATTTTCGATTGTTTGCCGGGTTGAATTGAATGTTCGAAATTGAGAATTGCCAATGCGAGGAAAAGTGAGAACGTGATATAAGTTCTTTAGAATAGAAAGTTGCTAAAGGAACCAGTTGGATCACTGGTCGAATATGCCTTGAGACTTGAAATTTAAAAAAATAACATATGTGCGCACCGACCAACTTGATGCAAATCTTCCTGAGCTTCAGCTAGACGCGAAGATTAATAGGAAAATTGCCGGTGTTGGGAAGTGTATTGTTGCTTCGGACTCCAAATGTTTTTCAAAGCCTCAAAGTTTTTGAAAAGTACAAACTTTTATTGTGGTAATAAATGAAGTCTCAAAAGTTTTCAGTGTCGCCTTAGAATCCAGACGGTAGGAGTGGTGAATTATTCACACTTAAAAGTTTCCACAAATAATGGCTACATAGAAGTGAAAAACTACCTGAAATATTTAAACGAATTACTTTTCAAATACTCTTTTCAATACAGAAAATGTTGAGAACGCTGCTTTAGATGTTAATGTAATTTGGCCAGCTGATTACTTAGAGGTGGATAGATGAATTGAAGACGGAAGTGGAGCATTGAATTCGGAAAAAAAATCATAATGCGAAATCGCAGAAATAATATGGAACACAAAAGTTTATATGTAGATAAAAAGTAAGGAATGGTTACAATCGAGAAACCTAGGATCTAACTTTATTAACTTTTACTGGATTAAGAATTTAGACCTCATTGGATGAACCACAAAATATCAATTTCCACGATTTCGTGGATATTTTGTCCAAATATCGACGATTACGTCACAATTTTAACTATGAAACTTCAAAGATAACATAAATTTTATGATCCTAGTACTGAGAGAAATTCCCATACATGTACGGTTTCAAACACCAATAAACAGGGTAATAGGCACCAACATAATATATCATTATAGAATATTTAAATGTACCTTTTAAGTGACCACAAGAACAAGTCAAGGTACGGCTTCAAAGTTCTAAACAGCAGATCGAAGACCTGCCAGTAGACTAAACATTCGAAGAGAATCAAATGGTTGTAATAAGGAATATTATAAGATTTCGGCAAATAATTCGAAACTAAACTAAAATAATTAATCATATAGTTGGTTATACGTAGATATTCTCTAAACTCAAAAGTATGAAAAATGCAAAAAAGTCAGAAATGTTTTAAGAGCTTCAGACAAGAAAGAAATCTCTCGCACTAGCGAAGAATTTCAATGATAATAGAGTTATTAAACTGTTACTTTTTGCGCGTAGGTATTTTTATATTTAGAAGACGCGTCTTGTCCACTCCCAAAGTTGAATTTAAATTTGCATAAAGCCACAGTCATTTACTTTGAAAATATGTATATTCAATTAAATAATTAATTTATAAAATTTGACCTTCATTTCATTCATATTATCAATTCAGAATCTGGTTCCTTACTTTTGCCCTTTGTAACCAACTTCTCAATGCAATTAAGGACCGATTGTGACGTTGATTAGTGGCTGGACTGTCAAAGGGCTGTTATACGTTAAGTGCAACAGAGTTTCACAGAATTTTTCATGGTTTTATAGTGATTCACTTCAAATTACCAACGGTTTAAGGTCTTACTAAAAATGTTACTAAATCCACTTGCAGAATACGAAAACATTTAAAAAATCCTCTCCTTTGTGGTCTAGCCTAAATAATGCTTTATCAAGGTTTAAAAGTAAAAAACAACTTGGACTAAAGAATTTAATACTACTTACAAGGAGGTAGTTCAGATTGGTTAGAGATGATTGATTCGAAATTAAAAGATGCTTTTGAATGGCAATCGCCTCTATTGATAATACAAAATGATGATAGGTAGGAACCTAGCAATAAACTCTTGAATGAAATACCTACTTATCTCTAATAACCTTATGAGTAGAGGCCAACTACGCCCATTGTTTAGGTCATGAGTTATTGTTAGGTGGTGGATTTCATGAGAATCTTCTCGAAGTTCTTGTAGGTTTTCAAAATGTATATCCAAAAAAATTACTCATGTTATTATTCCACATGTTTTTTTCTATAATTTTCTTGACCTTAAAATCTAATAGGCTATTGAATAGGACGCTAACGCGAGAAGATTAAGTTATAATCAGTAAAATCATAGATGCAGATAATTAGTAACAAATGGATATACTCCCGAATTCACTATTCCCTAACTTGAACTCCAACGTCTAAGTATTGTACGCATATAAAAAACTGTTCTTTATCTTTTTCAAATGAGTGTATCGTTTTTAATCAGGGATACACTTCAATCATTTGGCCTTTAAAGCCTAAAATAATGACTACTCCTTAGAATACCCTGAAGGATACATCCAAGAATAAATTTAATCAGATTTATCCTCAAGAGAAAACTGCAGACAAACTGGCATGTTCTCCATTTACGAAAGCAGTAACCAGAGCTTATGGTTCGTAAAAATGTTTTAACGGTGATTGCGAGGATAATTAGAACTCTTAAGAGGTGAAGGAGCGCTATAGGGATGCATTTTTTTTTAACAAAATTTATCATTAATGTTGTTTTCTCTACGAATCATGCCCACGAACAGTTTTAATTGCCCAGTTTTAAAGAAATACTCGTATAAGGGATTTTGAAAATTTACCGAACATGACGGAACGTAAAACGCCGATGAGATAAATATGGATAATAAAGTTGTGCGAATATATCATCAATTACATCAGAGGATAAAAACATTAACTTATTAATCAAAGACAGAAAATAATTCGTAATCTCTGCTTCTGCTGTAATACGTAGAATCGTCATCTACATCTGTTTTGATGTCTTTCCATTGGAACGGTCCGTTTCCTAAATTTTGATAATATGAATAGATAAAATGTAGCGTTTTGCAATGCTTGTGGAAAGTAGTACTTTTTTCGCATGTTTGGCAAAAAAGCGTTTGTTTTCACACCCACGTTTTATTATAATGTAAAAGGATATGACCCAGATATATCGTTTGCCTGGAAAGCTTCAAAATTGAAGTAGGTTGGGATATAACATCTAACGAAATTTAAAATCACAAATCTACATCAAACTGAATAAACGAAAACCAGAATCGACTTTTATTTACACAATTCGTCCAAAAAGTATGGGAATTCTCAACTGCCTCGTGAAATGTTAGAACTAGTTGAACAAAATTTGGGTCCAAACAAAATTTTTAATTCCATGGCATACCGATTTTTTCTTGTTGTTCTTGTAATCGTGGAGGTTGCAATGCGGGGGATGAAAAAACTTTATTTAGTCCCAGTTCTAGCGCTCATCTAAAGCTTCCCTCCAATTTGTCCATACCATCCTTGATTCTTGATGTTTAAAATCTGATAGTTCCTAGTGATTTGCCTCCAGATTTGGGCTCGAAAACTTTAATTACGCATGAATGGAAAAGGCGTAATCGATCCAAGGAAAATATTCTGTTCCTGTAAAGTACAGTTTGTTATTGTTTACAGTTTTAATGATGTGGGGAAAAGAATCGATAATTGCTTTGCATGTTTTAGGCCAGGCAGCCGCGGCCATGATCATCTCCAAGGATCTGTTCCTTCTCGGAGACCAAGATTACTTACGCCTGCCAAATAAAGACGAAAAGAGGCCCCAGGGGCCCAATATGGGCCGATCAAATGCTGTTCCAAATCACAGGTGAGTTATGGTCGAAATCTCTTTACGTTTCTGATCGATTCGGATTTGAATATCCAAAATATTGACGACCTGCACCAAGCCCGAGGCGATGTTTGCTTAAGTATATTACCTGTTTTTAATACTTTCACAATGCATAGTTCTTTAATTATATTTCATTATTCTGCAACAACGCGTTTTCATGCTCATTTTATTTAAATGTGTAATGTTCATTCATAACCTGGCAACATGACACATCACGTTATATCGCTCGTAATGGTTTTTTTAATCGAGCCACTTTTCCTCTTGAATTTAAGTAGTGTCGTCGGTGCATTCACGGGACAACATCTCTTTCATTACCTCAATTTCCAACCTAATTAACTGATTAAATCGCTGCCACTACATCGAATTAAGCTGGCGACTTTATTCGAGTCCGCTCCTGCCTTTGGTCGCGTTACTGCGATTGAGTGACACACATGTAATTTTGGGTCAACGGACTTTATCATTTCATATGTATACAAATACGTTTATATTATATGTGTAGAAATTAACAAGAATGGCACTCACCTAGTGTTTGATTTCGAGTATCAGGTATCCGTGTTTTTGCTAGCAAGAAATTGCTACCGGAGATTGTTTTTTTTTTCGCGGCAATCTGGAGGCTTGTTCATTGAGCTTTAGTTTGAAAAATGATTGACTGCTTCGACCATCATTAAATTTAGTCAATTTTAGTTCTCGCCCACGTACCCAAAGTACCTTCACCTTCCCATTGGAGTTTCAAACAATACCCCACTTAAACCCATCAATAAGAAGATTACCCTTTACAAAGAAAAGGATTTTTTTGAAATTCCGTATTCAGAATGAGCTTAACTGCAAGTTAATTTGTTCATTTGATTATTTGAGGACGGTCATGGCCGTCGCACGTTACTCTTGTATGTGGCAAACGAAACCATCGGCCGGAAGCCAACGATTTAGAATTTCAAAAGGTTCTTGTTGAACCAATCAGAATGAAAATTGATGCCTCAGATCTGTTGGCTTGATGCCTCGTGAGTGTCGATCGAATCTAGGTTATGCATGTCTGCTTTAGAAATATTTGAATAGAGGTGAGGTAAATAGTATTGCGGCAAATACAAATAAAGTGCCTTTACGTGCACGTTACCTTTGACAATAATTAAAATTTTACTAGGGTTCCATTAATAGCCATCGGGCTGTTAGCTTAACATAAATTTCTGTCACAATTTATACACGACTAGTAAAAGTAGTTTGAGCAGATGTTGTTAGATACATGATAAAATGAAGCCGAGCCAAACGCGCTCATAAGCAGTGGATGCTCGTCAGAGTCGTAATTCTTCTTTTGGGATCGCACCCACTCGCAATATTAAAGATCTGTATTGTGTTTGGAAATTTGGCCCAAAGGTCAGCGGCCCAAATTTTATCTCGAAATTTGTATGCATTTTGCGTGTAACAAACCGTTCACATCTGCATAAATTTCGGGACACGCACAATTTTTAAAGTATGACACACAACATACAAATTTATGATGGCTGTGGACACGAAGTCGCGTGATCCGGCGCTAAGAAGCATTACCGACACTATGTTTCCATTCTTAGGTTTTTATAGCGACTAATCGAACTCAATTATTTAAAAACTTTATTTGGAACTCAGGTCTCCATTAATCTGATCTAGAGTCTTTGTTTATAAGGGGGAAATTTGTAACTGAGAATTCGAAGAAATTTGCGTAACTTTAATAATCTTATTTGAGGGAATCAAAATATTCAAAACTGTGGGAAAAATGCAATTGGCATCAATGCAATAGTCTATTTCAAGTCATTGAGTTTTATCACACCTACTACTAGTTTCTTAAGGTTCTGCTTGAAGCCTCTTCAGTATTTCTAAAACATGCATCGAAGATCGTCAGCTAATTCCGGAACTTTTCAATAAAATTTGTTAGACTCTAGAAAGAGTCCTAGATTGCGCTAAATAATTATAGAATAATCTGACAATAGTCTGCGCTAAATGTCTCCACAAGTTTAAAGAAAATCTGTAGTCATCTACGAATGTTTACAGAATATTCTGCATTTTTCAAAATGAAAAAGTAAAACGACATTCTATGAATATTCTTAACGAATATTCAGTTATTATTATGGACTATTATTTGATTGTGAATCGTATATCATCGCAATCTGTAGCGAGGTGTAGTTAGGTAGGCTTAGGTACTATCTAAAAATTCTCAAATCCCGTCCTGGGAGGTGCCTACCAGAATAAATTGTCAAGTCTCAACTCCCAATCGAGCCGATTGGTAGTCGAGGTCGAGAGTCCGTAATTTCCTAACTCAAACCTCAGATTGAAAGATCGTATGTTCATTGTTGACGCGACATTTCCTGTCATTTTAAATGGGGTCTCCGACAGTGAACATAATACGACTACAGGACCGGGACCGTAGATTCATAACAGAACTCACACTCAGAGTCACACCCCTGACCTTCAGGTTTCTCAGTAATTAGAAGCTTCCTGAAGTGAAGCATGGCACATTTTGGCACTGGCCTGGTTGGCCGTTGGCAGGTTCCAAACGGTCGATCGGCGATTTAGCGATTCCGCAATTTCGCCGACCTACTGATACGAGTCCAGAATATTCTATATCAATATCGTTTTCCATTTGACCGACATTCGACTTATCATTTAGCAGGCAATTTTTTACAATTTAACAGGCACTTGTTTGTTAAAGCGGTGGCGTCATCTAAACGCACACCGTCTCCCCTTATATGCAAAAACAACAATATACGTATGTACGAACAAACTGAACAAACGTGCTGAACTAGACGCGTCGATTTTTTCCCAGTAATGTCGGTCAAATCGACTTACTCAAAAGAGTCAAATGTTCGCCGAAAAAAATCTTGGGAGAAAGCACACCTTTCCAGAGGGACGAAGGTGTTGTTTGAGGATGTGCTATTTGATTTATGATTCGTTCTATAGAGCTTGAAAAAGTGGGTATAAAAGTACAACTTTTCAGAGTCTCCTTATTTGTCTCTACAGGAAGTTTGAAGTCGACTTTTCCCGAGCTTCTTTCATGGATCTTTTTCCCAATTGTGGGCTGTTTCATCTCAGAAAATACAATTAGAATTCTTACGTGACTTATGCTGCCCACACCTACCACGAGTTAAAAACAGATTTTCAGGATCTACCCAAGAACTTATTCCGAGAATTACGTTTTTACTAGCATCACCATTTCTCGGCTTTCTCTCTTCCCGAGAGTCTACCTCAATACCATTATTTATTTCTTAGTCGCATAGACTGTGACGCTAATGCACATCAGCTGTTACTTCATGTACTCGCAGAAGTTGTAATCGTGCCTCAAGCCTCAAGATATATTTACGGCCGTCCTCAAAAAATTAACGGCAAGTACTGTTAAAAACTGCGTAATTTAGGCCAGACGATGGAATTGTGTTTTCGTGTCTGGTTGCATGACGTTTCGAGATTAGCGAACATTGTTAATTGTTGGAAAATGTCATGAGCCGTTAACAAAATCGTTATTTAAAAAGCCCGTCCAATCACGCGATACACTCTAAAGAAATTTACTACATACCTACATGTAATTGCGGAAAACTGAACTGTTGGGTTTATTTTTTCTGCCTGAGCTCGCTAATAAGATCATTGAACATGAATGTGTTAATTTTGGGTAGAGCCGGTTTAAACACGCGACTTGCGCTCTGAAGGACATTTGCCAGAGTCTGGAAATTGAAGTAAAACAGAGCTGGTCGAAAGCGTGGCCAACTGGTGGACGCCCACTAGGCCACAAATCTCTGGAAGACTTTCAACTTAAAAATAAGTAAGAATTATTAACATTCTCAAGGTATCTGAGATAGTTTTGATTTACGATAGTGCTCATGAATTCACTAAAGTGACACTAACGTAAAAGAAACCCAACGCTATTTGTTAGGTGTTGATTTGTTGGATTTGAGGACATATGACAGTAAATCTGCCTGCCGTTGCTTCAAAATTGAGAAAAACGCTTTTAATTAGATGATTTAAAATTAAGTCATGTTCATGTGTACGTTATGATGTAAGATGCGCTTAACGTTCTTTTATTTCACATTAACATTCGTCGTTCTGAAAGATTTTGAACCAATTTTATCAGAGGTTTTCGTTAATTCAGTTTTATGAGTCTCAAAACCGAATCGCATGTTTATGTAAGATGAAGATTTTCTCTGATATACGAAGATATGTACGAAAAGAAACGCCATTACTTATTAAGTATTAAGACTAACGCATTGTCAACTTTCCCGGTATGTAAAACTTTGTCAGAATGTCGCGTTATCGTCCCAAAATATAATCAAAAAACGAAATTTAAATTTAAATTTGTATACCCTCATAAATATCGCGAGAACTTAGCCATTGCGAACCCATGTTAATATGAACTTTTTATTCTAAATGTGTTTCACCCCTTACAATTTGTCTACATAATGAATTAACACCCCATACAGTGGCGTAGTCATTCCTGAACTACTTCAGTATCAAAACTCTTTGTGTGCGTGTGTATGTGTGGGAGGGAGGGGGGGGGGGGGGGGTGTCTTTTTCGGAAAATTATTTTCTTATTTTGTGCCATTATTCTGTGCCATTTATACTGTTGTAATACCATCTTTACTATTTTACTTGCTTAAAACCAAGCCAAATACTAACCTTAAACCAAAACGCGTAAGTTTGTCAACACCGCACCGTCTCTCGGCAAGCGTATCCTTGCCGAACCTCTCTTTTCACTTTCAGTGGTCAATGACCCCCCAAGTCCCCCCTCTCTGACCCCGCTGGCATACATCGCTACGGAGCCGCTGCACCGAAATAACGGCAAGCAGCAGGAGCTGCTGCTGCTGCTGGATGCACTCGTGAGATGCAGTTTGGAGATGGGGAGACGTTTGTTTGAGGGCAGCTTGGAGGGCAGGGTCTGGGGGGCGGCTATTCGCATTACAACATAAATATGTGGTTTTTCTTGTTTTGGATATAATGCGTTTTTGATACGATGTGTTACGGTTAGCAGTACCGGTGGTAGTACTTTGCATTATCGGGTATTATTGCTTGGGTATTAGTCGCTGTTTTCTGTGTGTGGCGCCTAATGACAAATAAATGGGTTTAATTGTTTTGAGTGTTAATCGAATTTTGGGTGATGCGAGTGAACGTCTCGTTCCTTTCTATTTTTACGGTTGCAGTAGCTTATTTATATGTCACTTCGGAGTCACGGTCAAGGTTACTAAGAATGATTTGGTATGATGATAATGCTACAGGATGAACTATTTTACGCTAAAACGCACCTCAATGTGCTTTTTCTTTGGAATGCGAATTTATGACACACATTACAATTTTGAAGAGTTGTCCATTCCTATTTTTCTCATCGCCTTCCACATATACACTCACAATGATTCTTCCGTTTTTTTACCGCTTTGAGAGAACATGAAGCTTTTTCACGTTGCGGTTAAGGGATCAAAACCAACCATCTACATTATTTCGTGATCAGACAGTGTTGTGGGTTGGATCCCTATACAGATTCAGACTCCACGGGGTGTAGAGCTTTGAGATTCAGACAAAAGCGTAGTGCAATATACAGAGTGCTACCTACACATACAGCGCAAATGTTCGAAATGGCTTCTCTATAAAAGAAACCACTGTAGATTTGCGAATATCCTGATAACTAAAAAGATGGAGTGAGAAGGAACTAATCAGTTGAATAAATACTTGGAGAGATAAGTATCTAACTATTGATTAATATCACTAACGAAAATTATGAACTTGATAACAGTTACAAACAGAAGGAAGTTGATGCGAGTGAGTGTTAAGAAGTTGGATTTATTTGTTCTGCCGCCACATGCTATTGGAAGTACCTGCAAACAATCCATTAATGATATTACGGACCGTGGAAATATATTCGGTTTTGTGTGGAACAGCAGAAGCGATATATGGCAGTAGGAGAGCGTCCAAGAAGAATAGACTAAACTGAATAAAATATAGTAGAAATAAAGACAATAAGAATACTTAAAAATGTTTCTAACTAGAGTGGATTAAGAGGATCATTTGAAAACCTCATATTGACTCATTATCAGCATGAGATTGTATTATAACTTGGGTACCTGACCTATCAGAATACACGTAAAATGGTGTTCGCCTTCAAAAAGTTCAAACAAGTCCAATCTCTCAATGTGGTTCAATGACTCTATGGGGGATAACTAAATATAGCTAGGAATTTCCTCCTCTTGGACTATTAAAATCAACAAACATGTTTAAAATTGTCGTTCAGTAGGTCATAAGAACTTTTCACTTCCTTACCATCCTATGGAGTTTCTTTCAGGGAAAAAAATTCATGTTCATTCAAATATTCATTGACGACGTGCATAATTTCTAGAAAGTCTCTTAGTCTGTGATTTACGAGATTAATCTGATATTTAAATTAGGGAATCAGCCAATTCCAGTTAGAACTTTCTTGATTCGATTGTTTTACTTCAGACGAAACATTTTCACTTATCCCTGGTATAAACTGAGCTTAGCAAACGCGAGACAAATAATAGTGAAACTTTAAATAACGTGAGTTATCTAATAAGCTTTTTTACCTAGTAAGTGCTGATTGCACTTATGCATATGTTATAGTAGTTACGTCTAAATTCTTAATGTTTAGCTAAGTTTATTGGATGTATAAAGTTCCTGTTAACTTGGAAATAGTGCAAATTAAGTTCCTGATGAATTTCTCAGCTCCCCAATATTTCTTCTTAGAAAAATAGCACCGTTTTAGAACTGTGAAATGTGCATTCATAAATTTTAAACCTGCAAATGAGTTGAGGACTCATATTAAAAAAAATTCGTATTTTTGTTTTTTTTGGTGCTCCTAAAATAATAATTTAAAATGAAAAGGAGATTTGTCCTCGAATTGCCCTTAAATTTAACGGATTAATGTTTATAAATATTTTAATTGTTTTAAAATTTGGTTAGATATTTCAGATATCATCGGGAATTTAGTTTATGAGTTATTGATGGCTCATTTTGGATTTAAAATTCTCAATTTAAAACATAATTAAAAAGCACTTTAAAATTACTGGATAAGTGCTTTTATAAAATGCTGTCATATTACAACACATTTAATATTGATGATGTTGATTGTAATGCGAAACATTTTTCACGAACAACGATTTTTAGTGA
The DNA here is from genome assembly GCF_039881205.1 of Euwallacea similis. Lineage (NCBI taxonomy): Eukaryota > Metazoa > Arthropoda > Insecta > Coleoptera > Curculionidae > Euwallacea > Euwallacea similis. The sequence continues at coordinate 2,954,265 of NC_089633.1, read as the reverse complement.
AGATAAAATGAAAACACCGTTCAATTTAACAAACGAAGTAACCAAACTAACCCAAACTAATCTGACTGTACAGTTATAGAATGGGTAAATTTCTATGTTTATATTGGAAATCTCGGTAACTATAAGCGATAGACATAAACACATAAAACAACTATTGAGTGTGTAAATTCAATTTTCAATATTTACACCTTTAATGCACTTCAAAGGATTAGGAAACAATGCAACTTATGTATCGCAAATAACGGGCTAGCATTTCCCAGCTTTTTGAATACAATTTCGGAAGAATTTCTTTCCCATTCTAGCGATGGTTTTATATGTTTTCCCTTCATGTGGATGATGCTATTGGCTGCCAGGAACTACTACTCCTCCGAGTTCCTGCAGAAGATTTTGTTTTCCCTTTAATCAGCTTGAGATTTTCAGATATCTTCCTATTCACTGTTCATAGTTACAGTGGAGTATGATAAACCAAGACAACGCTAATTGTTGATTCAACAGTACCCGGTGATTCTGCCTGACAAAACCCCTGGAAATTGCACATGTGGGAACACATGAAAACATAATGATAAGAGATGATGAATCCGAATTAAAAAGTTCTGAGTTTTGAGTATGAAACGCATTTAGGCAGAGCTCCTTAAAAGGAACTCCGCATTGCTGGTACTCCCAGAAGGTCCTCATTAAAAAATGCAACCTCTTAATGGTGAAACATATTTAGCATAACCCCGTTTATTTATAACAAGCTTTAAATTGTCTCCTCCAAATCCTAATAGCACTTGAAGTATCACACAACAGAATGCACATTAATTTATCGACACGCCCCGTTTTTCAAGTCTGCATTTCGATTCTTCTCGTGCAGAAGGAGGTCATTATTGCATCTCTGGTACTCGGCGTCATCTTGGTGGGTTCCGTTCACCAGGTCCACCTACGGGTCGTTTCGAGCACATCCGGCCCCGTCTTGGAACCCAACGGTTTCCCCATATTGCGACACGATTTTTCTCTTGACCACTGGGTAAAAGTCGCATCGATAGATTTTACGCAATGGTGGTCATCACGCGGCAGGATTCGTTGGGGTTTTTACCGTCGTTAATGGAGAAAGTACTTATGTATGTGGTTTATTTCTTTCGAGGATTTAATTCCGTTTAAATGGGTCAGAAGGTATTGGCAGTTTGGGTGCAAATGTGGTGAAGGCAACCTTGGGATTGGCCATCATTGACGAGGTGCAGAAACGATTGATTTCACACAGAGATAAGAGCAACGCGTTTTTCTTTCAGTCATCAATATTAATGCTTCATAATTATTTTTTTTTAAACTGCGTGCACCGGCCGTGGAATACAAAACAATTCAAGTGAGTGCTTTTATACACGCTTTGCTAGTTTCCTGTGTCCCAGACAGCACGTTTTCTTTTATAGTGCGTTTCATCTATCTTTTTTATTATAATAAAAACTCAAACCACTTCACAAGAATCGCTCGCTAGCTGAGCGGCAGCGAAATTACCTACCGTCCGAGAGCAATAAACTTTCTTCCCCCACAAGTATACAAACAACTTAATTATTATTATTATTCTTACTGAACCTAGTTTTTATTATTAATTAGTGGTCTCAATTATTGAATAAAGCTTTATAATTTTAATTGCCCGTTTCAAATTAATTAATTGACCACGCTTACAAAAACGGTGTGTAAACAGTAGTAAATTTTAATTTATTGTTGGTGTTGTAAAGGGGGGTACGTTCATAAATTGTAAGTGTGATACTTTTTGTAGCATTGCCAGCTGATTTATGTAGTTTGGTATTGCGTAAGTTGTCATCGTATATTTTGATTTAGTATTTTGTGGAGAACGTCTGTGGCTTTAAAGTTGCGAATAACTACGTCCATGTAGTGCTTGTACAATCCCGCATTTCGCTCTTCTCGAAGTTTTTGCGGTCTCTGTGGAGGCTTTTTTTAGCTTTTAGATGTTCCCAGTATATGAGATTTTTAACCTCCAAATTCTAATATTCCATTTTTCCATCATTTTCCGAAAGCGGTAGTGTAGTACATGAAAGACGTGCGCGGTTCCCACGGGCCATAGTGCGTTTTAACGGCACGGATCGATGTCCAGACCCAGATAAATTCTCTGTTTGAAGTTGACACGAAAGATCGTTGATTGACAGAGATTCGGTACGTATGAACGGCAGTGTTCAGTTGATCAGATCATAAGACATTTTTTTGATGAGAGCGACTTATATCATGGGCATCATAAGTCTTTCAACATTGTTGGAACGTCGAACTTTTGCGTCACTCATCAGAAGAGTGATATAAAATAAACATTTTATTCACATATTTTTTTCTAAGTTTGTTCTATGAGGAAGAAATCCGAATAAGGCAACAATTTTAACTTTTAACTGATAAGTTATCTGTACTTATACCTGTAGAACTGCAGCAACTACTATTGTTTCTGGTCACATTTGTTAACTGAGTTTTGAACCGAAGGTACCTGTTTTTATTATGTAATAAGTTAAGAAATGACATCAGTTGTCACCCAATTCGATTAAGACAGTCGTCCCTGTGTCACAAATATTGCACGAGTCGCTAAACTAAGAAAAAATTAGTAAATTTACTACTATTAGCGTTGAGTTCACCCTGTGGAAATAATTGGGCAAACAAAATTTAGATAAGATTTGATGAAATTGTATTGTCTAGAAAATGATGACCTAGACCGAAATTTCTGTTTGATTTGTTTACAGAGATTTATGTTTACTTTGAGGAATTAGTACGCAGCTGAAATATCCTTCAATTTTTGAAATTGGCTAATCAAAGATAAACTAAAAGTCATCAATAAATTTTTGCCTTCAATTATTTTGATAAACGAAAAATACGTTAAATCCTTAGAAACGAATCCTTGTTTTATAATATTTTAATAAACTTCGTGGTAAACCAAAACTCCATTAACAATAAATCCTTTTCACTCTTTTAGATGTCACAAACTAACCTCTACTAAATCGAAAGTTAGAGGTCACGTATATTAACGCTTCATCAATTAAAATTACTGCAGTATGCTGGGACAATTTCACAGTAAATGAGATATCCAATGACAATTGCTTTAAGTTTTTTCTAAAATTTATAACCAGTAATTTTGCAATAAAACAACATTTCGGGTTGTGGCGGAAATAATTCGAACTAATTTTAAAAATTCAGTCTGCAGCAGGACCACATTCCAAAAATGAGTTTTTAATGACACCGCATAATGAGATTTCGGCATTTCTCAACTTATAATTATGTTATTAATCTTGATAAAAAATAGTTTGCAGGAGCACAATTCTGGCTGATCTTCAAAGTTGGACGTTTGTTGATTAATTTTAGTCAAGACAAATTTTTTAGATGCATTGTTTGAAGAATTTTCTGATTTTTGAAAGTCCAAGTTTTACAAATATTCCCGGTTTCTTTTAAGCCTAACTTACAGAAGACTCTGATCCTGAAAAGTATATAAAAAAAATGTCTCATGGGCGGAAACCATGTATTTCAGCACCTCAAGTTCGTGTTCTTCTAAGGCCGTTTTTATTAGATTTAACCCTTAGCTAGTAACATCTTTATTTTTACTTAGAAGTAACATCCGTTTCGGAATCGGTATTTAGCGTTATACGAGGCGTTATACCTAACATCCGTCTCTCAGTCGTGAGACGTATTTAGAATTTGTGTTAATTTGTCGCACTGTTTTTAATGAAATAAACACTCAGTTATTTTGTTAAAATATAACTTTTTATTCTATTTTTTTACATGTTTAACAAAATTAAAAACTACTCTAAAATTGAAAATTAAAGATTTAAAAATAATAAATTAAAAAAATATGAAAAATTAACAGTCGGTTGGAGCGGTACGAGTAACATCCGCCTTTCAGACGCGTGCTCGCAATAGCGGTTATAAACCTGCTAGCAACAAACTAGAACGTGCCTAATTGGAAATATTCCTGCGAATTCATGTGGATTCGGTGACGCAATAAAACTAGCCCTCTGCCTGACAGTCGGATGTTACTATCTAAGGGTTAAACTATGTATGTGATACAATCAGGGAAAATCATTAAATATTTGCCACTGCAAGAAGATTCCATTTGAGATAAGTTGTGAACTCATTTGATTTAATGCAGACCAAATGAAAATTTAAGTTTCTGTAGATAGATTTTTAATAAATCGATAGTATGTGTATACATATTAAGGACGAACATTCTTATATTTGATGTAATGGATTTGGAAAAACCATGTTTATAACATACCCAGTAATTTTTAAAAATTATTGCATGCAGCGTGTATTATAATTAGTTCGAAAAAAAAATGTAGTTTCTGCATTAACTTGAGACGGCGAAAGGTTTATCATTTCATTGTAATACCCTGTGTAGTTTAAATAATCGGATTAAAATTATTTGTCAGCCATGATATTTCTTTCTCGTATTTATGATATTATCAGGTTGTTCGGAAAGTAATTTCGTTTTTTTATGTGAAAATGAATGACAGTTTTCGTATAATAAACAAATGCTTTATTAAATTATATATTGGCCGTTCTGGTCCAACACCTTTTGCCATCTTTCTGGTAGTAGCATAATTCCACGCTCATAAAATTTTTTGTCTTTGCTGGCAAAAAACTGATCGAGGTGGTTTTTGACCTCATCATTTGAGATGAAAGTTTTACCGTCTAAAAAATTTTGGAGTGACCGGAACAAATAATAATCCGATGGTGCCAGGTCTGGAGAATATGGTGGGTGTGGCATTGTGTCCCATTCAAGCTGTAAAAGCTTTTGGCGAGTGACCAAACTTGTGTGAGGTCTCGCGTTGTCTTGGTGAAACACTACACCTTTTCTGTTGATTAGTTCGGGTCTTTTCTGTTGAAGTGCATCCTTCAGTTTGTCCAGCTGCTGGCAGTAGACTTCCGAATTAATCGTTGTGTTATCCGGTAAAAGCTCAAAAAAAACGATTCCTTTAAAATCCCACCAAACAGACAGCATCACCTTTTTTTGGTGAATATCGGCTTTGGAAATGGTTTGAGTCGATTCATCTTTTTTGCTCCATGACCTCTTGCGTTTGACGTTGTTGTATACAACCCATTTTTCGTCCCCAGTAATGATGCGCTTCAAAAACGGATCATTTTTGTCACGTTTGAGAAGCGAATCGCAGACGTCAATGCGGCGACACAGATTTCTCTCTGTGAGAACATGGGGAACCCATATATCGAGCTTCGAGGATAATCCCAGGCCTTTCAAGTGGTCATAAACTGTTGAATTCGATAAATTTAACTTCAATCCGATCTCACGTGTTGTTATTCGACGGTTCGCATCAACTAATGCCTTTATGGCGTCTTTATCAGCTTCAACCGGCCTTCCCGAACGTGGTGCATCTTCGACATCAAAATTGCCAGATCGAAATTTAGAGAACCAGTTCTGACACTGGCGTACTGTCAACACACCTTCTCCATACACATCGGTCAATTTCTTTCTGGCTTGAACAGCATTTTTACCCTTTCTGTAGTAAAACAGTAGGATATGTCGAAAATGCTGCTTATCGCTCTCCATATTTAAAAGGGCACCAACCAAAAACTACTGCGTAGAATTAATTGAAATGTTTCACACACAAGCCTTGTTATATGAGCTCTCAAAGCATATAAAAATTATATGGCTTAAATGTGAGGTTAAGTGCAAAAAAATACCATTAAATCCTCTGTCGGGAAAAAACGAAATTACTTTCCGAACAACCTAATATTTTAGTATTATCGAACGATTTACCTAACTGTGAACTAAGCAAGCAGCAACTAAGCAGATCTTGGTAATAATTACACATTGTTTAGTTTTTTTCTTCGACATCTAATGCACTAATTTCATGCTTTATTATCTAATTGTTCCGTTTTAATTCCAGATATTTGATGCAGATATTAGTTCTACCGGGTTCCTACTAGGCACATTATTAATTTGTCATTTCAATCTGATTTGTTTTATTAATTTTTTTAAGTATTTACATTTTCATATTTGAATTATTGCCTTGTTAAATTGCGGTTTACTTTTTTACCAACAATTTTTTTTTGTTATATGAAGAAATTTGAAAGCAATCATTAAAAGCTTTATACTCTGAAACAAACTCTATTACGAGAAATGTATTACCACTCTTTATCTTGGTCAGATAATAAAAGCAGCAACCTTCTGCTCATTAGCGCATTATCTCAATCAACAATTCTCCTTGAGAAGCTGGTGTTACATTTATGAAAATCATTTTATGAAACGACAAAACTTAATAATCGATAAGGCTATAAGTTAATTTTTGCTTTGAAACCCAATAAAAAAGACATAAATATGCCACTCTTAATAATTACGTTAATTACGCCCATCTTACGAATAGAAAAAATGCTTCGTCTAGTTTAATATTTAGGCAAGGCTAGAGCATCAATAAATTCATTAAATCCATAAAAACTTAATCAGACTATCATTGTTTCAATGTTCCGATAGTATTTTAAATAAGTTAATGACCTTGGTGTGAAAGAGATTTAACGATGTGATGTCACGATTAACAATAAATTTCGTTAAAAACCCCCAATGAATTGTAAAAAAGAGTATTTTTATATGTATCTTGTTTGTTTCCAAATCCATAATTTGGGGAATATTGTTCCTAAAAATATGAAAGTGTTGATCTGAGATGAAATGAATGAGGATTTTCGGATTTATTTCATCTGAAAGATTTATAGTATGTATGAGATTTCTTTTAACTTTTATTAATGGGAGTAAAACTTTTAAAAACTTTCAATTCTGGGCCGCACATGTGAATATGTAACCCCTCAATCCTTGTAAAATGATTTTTATTACGATATTTGCCGTAAGACAGCCAGTGTTACTGAGGTATGTGACCTCGATATTCTAAAAAGTATTGTTTCATTTTTCGAAAATAGCGGGCAAGCTAATTTAAAACATTTAAACCCACATCCTAGTTAGAGGTTAAAATCCTCGATGAAAAAAATGATTTTACGCCAAATTTAATCACATCATTCCACTTTATAAAGCCTTACCCACAGTAGTTGACCCAATTTTCGGTGGTCCGTAACAAAAAATAATTATCCGCTTTGTGGAAAACAATAAAAATAGTGATAAACATTACTTGTTTTTTTTTAATAAGCACAATTGAGAAGACATCATACAAAAATCTAAGAGTGCAGACCAAGAATTGTTGGAGGACGCCACATTTTTTGGATAGATGAAAGGGATAAGATCTATAATAGACTGAAAATCTATTATAGGTCTTATCTGATCGAGAGAGGTAATCATGCAGGATGATTAGAAAAACACACAGAAAATAAAACCAAAGAATTCAGGATTTCATTAACTTAAACTCTTTCTTATTGGTGAGCCATTGTTTTTGAAGGCAATCGTAATTTTGTAGTATTTAAGAGCACCTCAGTTTTGGTTTCGATCTTGGACACACCTTACTTATGATGAAATGAGCCTAACACACACCACATATCCTTTTACCTAACCTACCCACCATTTTCAGGACTATATTGCAGATCGGCAAGACCAACCTGAGAGGAGCTGGAATTATTCAGTCATTATCATTGAAGGGATTATAGAGGAAGCACTGCCAAGTAAGGAAGTTAACTAAATGGCACTCGGTCAAAAAAAGAGAAAGTTATTCCACGACCGAAAATACGAAAAAGATTGTGAACTTATGCGGCACCGGTAAGAATTGGCGAAAATAAGTTATCCTATGTTATCTTAATTGTTTTAAATATTTAGAGCCTTAAAGGGCCGTGTTTTGTGACTCCCCGAAGGTCCATTTCATCCTCTACCAATATCGTTACATGCTTTGCCTAATTGGTTATCTAATCTTCTCACTTATCAATAACATTAATAGTTTTTCCTCCCTGCTCGCCCCATCCTGAACGATGCTGAACATGACCTTGTTTTCGATTCATTCATCATTTCTCACTATCTGAAATTGCTTTTACCATTTCAAAAACCATTCAAAGACAAAGCTGGGCCAAGATTTCGAATGTTCCTATCTTAGTGATGGGCGCTGTTTATTAATGATGCTACGAATGGCAGTGCATGGCAAATATTATTAATGTTTTTAAAATGCAGCCGTACAACTTTAGCATTAAACGTCATTCGACTCACTTAAAAAACGATAAATCAATCTTGCTCTGACCAGCTCAACTTCTAATTCAGAATGCATTTGCCAATATCAATGCGAGATTGGTTTCAGAGCCGGATTTAAGATTATTTGATAAATCTAATCAATGTAAGTTCTTATTGGTTTTCCAGTAGCTACGAATTGAGATTGAACTAGAACCGTTCATGAATTTCATTTGCGAATGTCAATATTAATAATTTTTGCGGTTGGTACGTACCTACTGCTGATATACTTCACTGGATAGTCGCGTTCCAATTTAATCAAATGAATGAAAGTTGTGAGAACTTATTTGTTGACATGTTTGTTCTACTTAGACCAGCTGGTATTGAAGTTAAAGTTAAACTGAAGTTGTAAAAGTGATCGTTAGTGGGCATTATATTTCTCGTAAAGAGAACGTATAACCATTAGCAAATGAAATTAAAGTATAGTTACTATGTTTTCATGGTAAGTTATGAAGCAATAATCCTGAATGCTGTAGATGGAAACAAGTCATTAACTCATTATAGAAAGAAATTCTGACCTTTTTTCCAGCGAGGGTTTAATTATTATTATGTGCATAGCTTTTTTCTCACCAATAAGTAATTGGGTGGCTCTTGGTCGCAAAGTAACGTTATTACATTTAGATTTCGGGAGTTTGTTTTCCGAGTGTAGACTTCCAGCAAATTTGCTATAATATTGTTTAGTCCGCTACTGCGTGGTTTGTTAAAAAAATCATTAAAATACCCAGTCTACACGTCAGACTTGACATACTTTATTTTGGGAACGTGTTCCTGTCTTTGACCGTTAAACCAAACGTCCTGCGACCTTGGCCTTTGCGTAGCCTCGTAAACTGCCAAAATCGCCACACCAATGGCTCGCATGCGGGGCCAAATTAAACAATTTATGCCGGGTATTTACTGTAAGGCTGCACTTATTTCAATCATTTTTTTTGTTTGATTATATTAGATTTTTGTGCTGTTTGTGCTTGAATGTCCTGCCATAAATATTCTTTTCGTGTAGTTTCAGGTTTTTTTAGAATTTTTAATTTCTAATCGAGTTTCCACAGAGGTTTTGACCCTTTTTGCATTTACTTCAGGATTCAGGTTTTAAGCAGGAAAAGTTAATAGGCCCTATTTTTCATTTATAGCTACTACAATTTGTGACACATTTAACTGAATTTTTTAGCGTGTTGGATAGCTTTACAATCTACGCACTTAGGCTTTTTAAATCATGGGAAAACTACAGAGTGATGCTATTTCTGGAGTTAGTCGCCCTTTGTCCGTCTTGTCGGTAACTGACTCTATGGGGACTAGATCTCCATGGGATTACAATGTCAAGCATGAATAATAAACTCATTATTCACGCTCAATAGTATTTGTATTGCACAGCAAACACACGATAATGCTTATTAATCCCTATTAATAGGCATTATCATGTATTTACAAACAGATGCAAAATTACTACATTCACAAATGTTTAGTTTTGGATGTACGTCCCTGTGATATCTATATCCTCAAATACGAACTCTCGTTATTTTTGATAAATTCGATTTCAAAACTGGTACCATTTTTTCGCAACATTGTTATAAGGAAAATTTAGTTGAGACTCTGGCAACACTAAAAGGTTAGTCCATGACATCAGGGAGAAAAAGTCCCTCCCAAAAGTATGAAAAGTGTCTCAAACCTTGTGTTATTTATTTCCCTAAAAAGCAATATCGGTAAAAGAAAAAGTACAAAAAAAAAATTCTGTTGCTAAGTTAACTAACACCAAATGAAGTTTACATCGATTTTTATTTTATTTGATGGACAAGCTTCATTAATAAAAGTGATTCCAGCTGTACAGTTATCTCCCTTCTCATTTTAGCTCAATCGGCTGAAGTCCTTACAATACAATGGCTGAGGTTCAACAGAAAAAAAACTACATTTGGGGCTTGACACTCCATTTCTGTGGGGAATAATAAAAATATCACCATCTCAAGGGAAAGAGGACAAATAATTTCTGTTTTTTATCTTTTTTGCAACTCTATAAATGAAATATATTGAAATCCTTTTAAATGTGCTAGACATTTGTTTTTCTAAATCTTATGTCTTGCTCCCATGAAAAAATTCATTACATATTTAGATTCCTTACAAGAATGTCTAGTTAGAAGCCTTTCTATCGCGAGTAGTTAAGTGAACTAAGAAAGAGAAAATTTGGAAAATATTGATTACGATTCTCCCAGATGTTGCCGATCATATTCGAAATTTCTCCGTTTTTAAATGGTACTCTAACCCAGTGTTAAATATGTACTGGGTGTCCCACATTCGACTCTTAACATGGGCTTCTCTAAAACCGTTCGAGATGCATATTCGGTTATAATATAATGTCAAATGTATCTAGAATGCAAAATATAGAGTTTTCTTCCTTTCTCCGCAATTTCGGGGTGTTAGGATTTGCAAAGTCATATTTGATTCAATTACATTTATGATAAATTACCTAATAGAAAAATCAAATTATTTTAGGAAGTTACTATAATACAAAAATCGAAGCAAAACAGACACAAAAAGTGGTCGCTTCCAATAATGCATAATAATGTTAAACGTTCGAGAAATTACTGCGGACGGTTTTCCCTTATAGGCGTCCTTCAATTTTCAAACTGTTTATTGATCTGCGTCAATTCAAATGAAAAATGAACGTGTAACGTACTAAAAACATTAGTAAAAAATTATTATGTGAAGGTGCAACGAAAACTTAAAGTTGTTAAATTTTACGTTGTTTTTGGCTCTAGTAAGTACGCCACTGCATTTTGGGCGAGTTTATGATTGAATAAATAAGGCTATAAAAAGTTTACCAATATTTAATTATGTTAACAAGTACATTATACTGGATGCAATAAACCGATCTTGCCAAATTGCAAACAGCTGCCACTAAAACGCGATATTTGCAGCTAAGTGAGTCGTTCATCCAGTTTTCGTTATACATGATATGAAACCGACGAAAAACGTGATAATTTTAAGGTGATTTTGACAAGGCGAGACAATGCATTTTTTGCTAATTTTCTTAGGAACGGTGCCAAGTTTTCACATTTTGTTATTGAGCTGTCGCGTTTCTACGGCAACTTACATTCCAGCCAATTGATAGTTTACGTTTGTGTAATCCATAGTCACATCATGGTACTAATGCGTCGGTTCATCAAGATAGAAACATATAATTATCTCTAATTTGTAATTTGCTTGCCTCTAGGTTGGAGACAATAAATATACTTAAACCTTCTACGATTAGGGTTTTATTGGTCTCTCTACTAAATCCATTGCAATTACTTCGCTTCCAAATGAGTTCAATTCAGCCAAATGGAACGTAATAGACTTCGCGTGAGTTTCTTCGATAACGAAATCCAAGACAGGCTGAGCAATTATAAATAGCAAATAATTATCACACCACGGTAACATTATTATTCAATCAAGGAGCAATAAACGTACCCACATTCAGTCAGTCTATTTATGATATGCAGAGCTCTGAAAAACCACTAAAGCTTGAAATGTCTTTTGGTCTGGTTGGTGTACACTTCTCAGTTTATACACCGGATTAACCTGATTCCAGGGCTGAACTGGCGCATAACTTATGAGAACATTTGGATATGCAAATCTTGTGATACCGTTAGCATCAGGAAAGAATTGTTGAATAGATGAATTTCATCAAACTGATTAGTAGCTGACATGGGTGATATAAATATTTAATGAAAACAGATGAGCCTTCTGGCAAATTTAATCAATAAAAATTCTAAACAGGGCTCTCATTTAAGTGGGAATGTCTGGCAATTTCTTCTGAAAGTGAGCGGCTACGTAGATAGGCTCATCTAGGCAATATAAGGCCGAATTTAAGACATATCTATCTCAATTACCTGACCTGTCACTGCAATTGCGTCAATCTCCACGGAATTAATCAAGTGAAATAAAAGTTTCAATGTCAAAGTCACCTTATCTCGTTTGAATGTGTACAATAAGTCGCGATTTATGTTGCGCTGCCAGAATTTACGACACTTTTATGGCGTTTTGACTGATGACGTCCTTTTTTTGCAACCAGTCCCGAGAATAATTTTTATGTGCAAAAATGTTTGTTCTATCGGGTGTAAATATTTAGAAAATGGCCAGGATCAGCTCCAGCCATTCGTTAACGACGTTTGTTGTTCGTGTGCAATTAGTATCGTTTTGTGTTTGGCCAACGGCATGGGAGAACATTTTTGTAAAGGTCATGGTCAGGGAAAAGTTCGTTATTTCATTCATGAATCAGGTGACCTTCAAGTGCAATAAATGTTAACATTGATTATTTTTTTCAGCAAACTACTTTAAGTCAATGACAAAAGCGGCAACAACTTATAAGGAGCCACATGCTGGGGAATTTACAAAATTGGGGGGAATTCATATGAAACAATGATATTTTTTTCAAGCTTCGCGCACCCGATGCTTATTGAGTAATGTCAGAAATGTGAATAGGGCTGCCCGTCAACCAGAATTGTTTGATTCTGGACCTAGAGCTTCTACCTTTCCGTTGGAGAAGCTGCTGAAGCACTCAATAACAGCCAATTCTTGTCGCTTTTCCATATATCCACATTAAACCAAATCAATTGAATTTTTTGACAGACTTATAAAGGAGTATTTGAAATGAGGGAAATGTCAAATCTAGCCTCAAGCCGTACTCATTGAAGTGTAGTTTCTGAATTTGGCTCACAGTCTCTGATGTTTCATTGTGTGCAGTTCAGAGGGGACTCATTGCGAATAACACCGAATTGTCGGTTTTCAGAAAAAAGTTTCTTCATTGATGAGTCTTTAGTTTACAGATAGATTTCTTTAAATTACAACTATTATTCTCACACACTAAAACGTGATAATCTCTATAATTTTGTTTAGATTCTTCGCTAGTCTTCTATACAAAGATCGATCCTTTCTTATTTCATGCTCATCAGCGAAGGATCTTTTGGGCGTGCTCGTTTCTTTCTACACCTTCATCTTTATTTCTACTGTTTTTCTTTGGAAATATTTGATAAAATAGTCTTTTTTTTACGCCTTAAGAATACCATGAAGTATCTGATTAGTTTCATTTTTTTCGTGTTCCTCCTTCCTTCTGGAATATCTTTATTTTAGAAGAGAGAAACGACAAGAAGCATACACAAAGGTCAAAATAAGTCTGGAAGAAACGTAACGTACTCGATGACATGACCCACTTGGAAGACGAAACGAACATATTATGCAAGTTAATTTAAAATTATTTTTCCCGTTGGGTGGTTCTGGGTACGACAATGAATTTTCTCTCGTGTAATTTGCCTCGTTTTTGTCAGTGTAGCTGTCGAGAACGTCTAAGCCATAAATTTCGCAAGGAAACGATATTTACATATAAATTAACAATTTACATACATATAAAGTAATAACTTGATTTTATTTATAACATCCCGATAAGTATCAATTTATTCATCGACTTGAATCTATTACCTAGTTTTCGTAAAAGAACATTGTGTTTGATTTACAGTTGCCTTATAAGCTTTTTTGTTCGATAGATTTGATTTGAATTCAACTTTGCATATGGCATAAAAATAAAATATAAAATAACCATAACGTAGTTACGTTCAATGAATCACTAGTTCTATAGTAGAATCGATGGATCTTTGCCGGTACTTAATTAACACTCCTTCATTGATGTTCATACTGGTAAATTCTTACAGTAGGGTCATGAAAACTATTCTACAAAAATACTAATCATCGTTTGGTTGACAACACTAGATCTACAATGCTAATAGATTGAAGATGTGACATTACATTCATAAAGCTAAACATATGCTGTTCTTCTTATCATGTGTATTCTTTACGAACGAATATTAGAGATATACTGTCTTACAGTGTGTGACCGTACGTAAATTCAGTAATATCGTAGAATGGAAAACATATATTAACGGGAGGTGCTTACTAGGTTCACTCCCTCCCTGACCGCATGCAAAGGTCTATTGATCCGACTGTACTACGTAAGAAAGTCTTAACGCAGTTTCAAAAATATTGGATTCGATCAAAACGTTCATTGCGCTGTTAACGCCAAGGTATTATTATACCTTTAAATTTTTATTACAACGAAGTATTTTATTCGACAAGTAAATAAAATTCAGAAAAAGTAACTATAGATAAATAGGATTTAACAGTAGAAAAAATAAGTTATTAAGAAATAGGGACAAGCTAAGATTTCCTAATTGTCAAATTGAATAACTGCTTAAAGCAGCTGAATCACTTTCGCTAATATTCGCACATTAGTTATTACAAGAATAGTACTAGTACCATAATTTTGTTATGCTATTTTAAGATTTGTTTGAACAGGTTGGTTATTAACAGGTGCGAAATTATCGGAATTAAACATGGCAGATTATTTTTTTGACCTGAAAATTTGCAAAGAAGGTATGACAGTTTATAGTCAGTCTGGGTAGTTCTTCAACTTTGTGGCACGTAATAGACGTTTACTGACAGGGACCAATAGAAAGCAATATAATACTAAATTTATGTATTTCTGTCATAAAATCTTCTACATCAAACAGTCAGTTGTATCTAGAACTTTAATATTATAAATAGGCGTGCCTTCATCGAATTATTTTAATTTTTATGATTTTCATGGAACAAAAATATTTGAAATTGGAGCCACAAAAATTATTGTTATATTCGATATAGGAATATTCCGAGTAACGGGTTTGTGTTATCTCTCCATTTGACGCCCTGTGTCAACTAACTAAGATAAATTTATCTCAATTTATTACAGTACTATTACTACGGCAGATATGAAACTGAGCAAAATTTCTTAAAAATAGACTTGGAAAATTATTATTGCAGGATGAATCAAGCAATAAATTTGGCCGTTAGAGGGCGATAAATTCCTGCAACAACGATGCAAATCTCCCAGTTATTATTTATTATTGCCATTATGCGGGGGCACTCCTAAGTACTGCCGGCGTCTGATATTTTTAGGTATTAATTTCACACCGTGTTATTTATAACTAAATGTTTGTATCTATAATTATAAAGCGAAACATTGCGCTGCTCTTTGCGCAACTGTACCGAGGGAAGTTGAAGTTTAGACACTTATTTGATATTTATCGCGGTGAATAATCACAACATTGTATACCCAGTGTAGAACACGGTTTTGATAAACATGGTTCCCCTTGATAATAATGGCTTAAAGCTTATTGGTACTAGCATTTACTTCTAATCATCTCCAAAATGAGTATACATATAGGTACAACACTAATGGCGGATTCGGGCACTCACACCAGTGCGCACCCAGTGCGGCAATATGGCCGATTTTGTTGGCTCTCAGTATTTTATTTTATGAGTGCTCGAAATCATCATAAGAACTGTTCCAAATTTTACCTGGCACATACGCCAAGACTTTCCAATCGATTTGCTATCATTCTTGTAGAATACATTTGCACTTGTTTAATGAAACCGTGCTTAAAATGCTCTATTTTTTGCCTCACGCACTCGCTGGAAGCGACGAAGGTAGCAACAAGCAAAATAAGAGATTAAACTGTGAATACACCTGAGGTCAGATTCTTGAAGACGGGGAGTAGAACTCCGCCTAGCAATAACGTGAAAATCATCATTTTAACGTTATTCTAACGTTATTTTTGGGGGAGTTTTATTCCCCATATTTAAGAATTTGGGTCCCGGATCGTTCAGGTTCTATCAGTGTTACGCTTTGATCTGACGAGATCAAAGTTCTGAAGCTCACTGAACTTTCTGTGATAAATATATGTTTGGTGGTATCGTGATGAAGTAATGCGGCACTTAACACGAATGTAAAAGAGTTTCGCATCACCCGCGCCGATATATGAATTGGGATTGTTAAGTTATATTCGTCAGAATATTATGTCCCAACTTTCTAATTGTTACTTGACTCGCATCTGGATCTCCTGGATTCAAAATGAAGGCGTGATGTAGACCACACTTTCGTTTTACTGTAGACGCTGGGTGGTTGCAATAGAATTGTTATTCTTAAAATAAGTTTCAACCGCAAAAGAACGTTGAATATTTGATCAACGCTCCGTATTCACGACTAAACTGACATTTCCTGCCATCGCTTTGGCAACTTCTTAAACTTCAATTTATCGTGGAAGCATAGCGAATTGATTTGAATTTTTGTCTCACTATATTATGAAAGAAACTAATTTTGAAAATCGATACTTTATTCTGCCTAACTTTGCATAAATAGACGTCTTAAACGGTTGTTTTCATATTATACAGGGTGTTGCAATTTTAAAAAATTGTTTCCTAAATAACTGGCAGACGCAAATTAGTTTAACACGTGGAATTTTTAATGTATGCAGAATAGTCCATTAAGCTAAATTAATAGCTCTATGAAACCCATATCTGGTGTCAAAGTGATTAATTTTTCCCTATTAGCATAATTTAGAAAAACGTAATTTTAATTTCTATATTTCGTATATTTATTTGCAGGTATGTAAGCAGTAGTTTTACACTAATTGTTCAACATTGAGTATACACGAGTCGCATCACTTGGTAAGTGATAAAAAATAACAATAAGGTGGTAGCTTATTGAGAGATTATTGACAATTCTAAGCTTATATTGAAATGCACGAAAAAGTTAATCATACGTATTACAGCAAAAGCATTAAAAGTTATGGATACATTTTAGGGCAATATGCATGAATGAGATTTGGTATCCGCCTAGTGCAGGAGTATCCTTTCTGATCTAGATTGTATGAATGCAATTAGTCTAAAGTTCTCTACCATTTTCAATGCTTGAGCGATGTTCAGAGGAGAATTTCATGAATCAAATGTTACGTATTTGAGACAAAATAGTAGAATCTTTGACACGTCAATTCGAAGTTTTAAGCTGAAAATCTCAGGACAGCAGCAAAAATATGCTTTTTTTATGAGTAAAATAATCTAATTTGAAAACTGTTCTTAGTCCAGACGGATAAATCCTCATTGCTTCAAGTTCGGAATCATCATGCATTAGATCCATTTTAATCTAATAATAGATAATCACTAATAAAGACTAGTAATCAGCAATGAACCGTAAA
This sequence comes from Euwallacea similis, assembly GCF_039881205.1. Lineage (NCBI taxonomy): Eukaryota > Metazoa > Arthropoda > Insecta > Coleoptera > Curculionidae > Euwallacea > Euwallacea similis. The sequence goes on along the minus strand of NC_089633.1, from coordinate 2,937,105 downwards.
CGTGGAGCGTTGATTAAATCGTTTACTTCCATCATCAAACATCTGACTGAATTTATCCAAGACATACCTCTGATATTTTAACGCCCACTTGAATGTGTGGTTTAACCACAATGGTTTTTTAATGCTTACCGGATCACCCTGTAGTTAACGTTTTGATTTTCCTTATGTATCGGTTAACTCCGTGAAGGTGAAAGCCATACCTAGTAATTTTTGAAGGTAAACTTGAAAAGTCGGCAGATGATTGACAAAAAAAATTGTCTCCTTTCTATTTCTCACATTCGTAACTTCCTTAAGAGACAATCAATTTGCGTACTTCATTTCTTTTAGGTATAAGAGTCGGTCATTTTGAATGTCAAGTTATACTCTTATAGATCGTTAGCAGGAAGTTTCTAAAATGCCAAGTCGGTTTAACACGGCCACAATTTATGCCTAAATTAAATTGAAAATAAATGTCGACTAAACTGTGCTTAAGCTTGTATTTCCAATTCCATTTTTCTGGTAAAGAGAAAGTTGAAGGAGTGTGACTCACGATCTGATATACGTACCTGCTGCAATTGTGTGTCTTAATGTGTAATTTATGCGTAGCTTTTAGTAATGTTTCTGTTGTCATTCCCGGAGATTTTATTAATTGCCTCTATAATACGTGACTCGCTTCTTGCTCTCAAGATTTTAATTTAACCGTCAACGCCTAATTTATTAGTATATGTAGTTCGCAATGCAATTATTGTTCACTAAAACTTTCCAAATAAAGACACACTGCACCGACTATGGCGTGGCGTCGAAAACACGCAGGTAGGTAAATTTTACCGCATTCCTCGAGCAGATCAAATGACATCCTGCTGCGACCAAAAATATTGTCGTCCTGCGATTTTTTTTGGCGTTCAGGTAGAAGATCTTAGTAATTACGTTACAATCCCAATTTGGCAGTTGGACGAGCACAAAAACCTGGAAGCTAATTTTTGGCCGACAAATTTTTATAAATTAGTCCCCAAAGAGGACCTCGCAAATTACCGCATTTGTCAGACCCGTTCGATGATACAGAGCAGGGAGGCAATAAATTCAGTTTCGGATAAGTCTTCTTACTCACAAAATGTCTGTTCTTGTTCCATCTCATCTTTATCTTCTAGAACTAGTTTGGCAAAGGGACGTCTTGACAGCGCCATGAATAACATTCCCCAGACGAAATGCGCCGACCTCATTAGCGAATCAGCCCGTTTCCGGCCTGCCAGTCTATTTAGTGGGCCCTCCGGGTGTAAGAATAACCAGATTACATTCCTGGTGTGTCAGACATGGATAAAAGAAGCAAAAAAGTCGCTTCTCAGCAGGAGTTGCAGCAAAACAATGTGCCACATTTTTATTACTTTTGGACGGGCCAAAATTGGTGGTTCACTAAGAGTTTTTTTAATTGCCCCACACTGTAGAATTGCGGCTTTGTGGTCCGTGAAAAACGTGACTTTTGGTGGTCCAGCAGAAGGTTTTCAGTTGAAAATATTAAGCCCTGAAATTCGTTATAACCATATAGCGGAACCATTTGACAGAAAAAGCGCTACCCTCTAATAAAATTTAACTTTGTAACCTAAGACCCAAAGACCCAATTGTCAAAGCTATGATACACATAGATATAAAATAACTCATCCGAACCTTTTTCACTTCATTACACGACATGGAGCATCTGATCATCTCCATCAAGAATCATTTTTCGTTGATTTTATATCACTTGCAAAAAGTTGAAGTTGAATATTTCACACCAATTATCCGTGAAATTGATATTGGCAATGGAATTTTATTTTCCTCATAGGTTTGCTCTCATAAGTATTTTCTATAAATTTGATATGCAAATTTCGAGATTAACAAGTTAAAAATTAACAATGGAAATTAAATTTTGCTCAGCAAAACTCATCTCTTCAGCTGTCTTCGCCAATGCATCGCTCCTCGCGCCTCCCCATCTAAAAATCATGTGAAACATTTGCTTTCATCAGGATTGTCAATAAACTTCGTATCGCAGATATGATTCAATCTTACCACCACATTCAACCAGCACCACTGATCAACAATGAAATGCTTAATTGCGGTGATATACCCGCACTGCATGGTCACCAATGAATCGTAAATAAATCAGACAGATTTGGCACTGTATCATTTATTTTGCCATTTCTTTGGGAGGACTCTCTGAAATCAACCAAGCGAGATTTTTTTTAACTCTAATTCGCTCCACCTTCCTCATCAGAATACCATGAGTAGCATAGTCAAACTCCTTTGTCAAATCGCTAAAGAGCCTTGCAGAATACTCACCACTATTCAAATTAAACAACCTACAAGATTTTCAGAAAGCAAAATATTGGATTAATTCAAGTTTAAGGATTTGATATACAGGGTGAATTTTTTAAGTGTCACATAAATATCTCTGTTATCAGTTTCAGAAAAAAAGTTTTAAATAAAGGAGGGGTTGTATGAAGGGGGAAAACTTTTGGCATTTTTACTGTTTCGATTCAAGGTCACCTTCAGGCTCTAATCAAGGTCAACCTTGTTTTTTCAAATGCAACCCCATATTTTTTTGAAAAATTCCGATTTATTGTTGAAACAAACATGTTTTTACTTGAAACATTTTTTTCATTCAATTGATAGTTTTGGAACAAATTGACATTTTTGAAGAATTTCTCTTTCAACGAAAAATGTGTACAAACAAAGTTCGCCTTGATTGGAGCCTGAAGGTGGCCTTGAAGTGAAACTGTGAAAAAGTGTTCTCCCTTCATAAAATCCCTTCTTTATTTGAAACTTTTTTTTCTAAAACTGATAATTTCAAAGATATTTACGTGATACACTTAAAAAGCTCACCCTGTATATCGAGAAGATGGATTTTCACAATTTTTCAGTGTTGGAAATAATGCTACAAGTCTGTTGAAATTTGATTAGAAGATCAGGGATATTCTTACGTACAATGCAGTATCTGTAATGTATAAATGAAATATTCCTCTCTGAAAAGAACCATCAATTAAATTTTGCAAGAGAAAGTTTACTATCGCCTGCATGAGTTTATAAACAGCAATCCAGAACGTGCAATAGTACAGAAGCAAACAAAATAACAAAAGAGAGGTAAATAAAAGGCGCCAAGGTACATGCAGAGCGTTCATTTGATTTAGTTTTATGTTTCTTCAGCTTGATGTTTTACTTTACAATCACAAACCTAGATCGATCGTTTATTTTTCATAGGAGTGCAGTTTTACAACTGTAAAATGAGCATTTCGACACAAGGATCCTATAAATGAGCTATTTTCATGCTGAGTTTCAATTTTAAGAGATTTTCCTCAGCTCAGTTATTGCAGTGTATTTGCATAATGAAATGCTTTATTTATTGCATCATTTGTATTTTTCCCAACTGAAATGATTTATCGTGGTATTTGATGTCAAGAACTAGTCAAAAATATTTTGAAAGTCTCTAGGATCTATTGAATGGACCATTCCAAAATTTCATTGTCTAAGGATAGATTTTAGCATTGAATTGTTGGACCTGGAAGAACAAATGCGACAATAATAGCAAATCCTGGTGGAACCCTGATCATTACATAGAAGATTTTCCTCTAGAGCTTTTATTTATCACATTTAGAATCGATCATTGGTCGATATACTATCGAGAAGAGTAGTCTAGAAATTGGACAAATGTTTTCCGAGAGCTTCAAAAAAGAAGATCCAAAGGTGTTCCATATATGTTCATCGAAACCTTTAGAATCCAATTTTCGTAGGTAGGTCGCCTTGTAAAGATGTTGCTCAGGCATATTTATTTCTTAAGGATGATGAGAAGTCACGTTTCTTCGGAGTCTGGGAAAGATTTATAAAAGTAAATGGACGACTAGATTTTGTAAATAGGCAGGAAAGAGATTAAAAAGCCATTGGGAGGGTAAAGCAATAATAAGATTGAAAATTTGATTGAAAAGTAGAGAAAATAGTGCTTGGTGGACATTTTCCCATTTTGGAAGGTTTTAAAGCTCCTACCTTGAAAAGTCCTGAAATAACGTGACCTAAAGAGGGAGAACAAGGGTTTAATGAGATAAGCTGGACAATTAAAAATGTAAATGTACTTGCTGGATGTAATAATGGATGTAATAAAATTCAATTAATTATATTGACATTGATCTGAATAAGAAATATACAGATGTAGGAAAGCTGTAATCTGAATGGAGGCCAAATGCAACAGACCGCACAGAGCATTAAGGTAAAAGATGGATCAATATACAAGATGAGGATTAGAACTTCATTTCCATCATCTTCTTAATTTATTCACAATCTTCGGAAGTCCTGAGAGGATTTGGACCCCTAATCTAGATATTATTTTCCATGTCATGAAATTTATAGAAAGATGGGGCTTCCATCTCTCTCAACTTCCAAACCTGACAACACTATTCTGAACTAACACGAACTAAAAAAAGAAATGAAATAGACGCAATACATTGAGATGAGAATTCGAAGGGTCACTGTAAGTGAAATTGAATTATATGAGGTTGATGGAGATGAATTAGAAGTAATACAGAATTGGGATATTTTTTCAGACAAATCACCACCTGAACCTACTTGAGTTAAGAAATAAATTGAATAAAAATGAAGGGTGAACGATGAAAAGAAACAAGATTTTTAGAGGGTTTCAGGAGTGGACTGGAAGGTAATTTCCAATAAGAAAAAAATAATTCTTCTTCATCATGTTTTACTCTTTTTTTTTGCGGAATACTTTAATAAATTACGCGTTCATTCTGGTTCGAGAAAATTTTCAAAGTATTCGGAATCTTGAGTTGGCACCATTTTTCTTATGACGTGAGATTTTCGTCTTTAATTTCTTCTGTTTAAAATTTTGGTACAGATCTGATTAACCTAAACTTTCAATTAACTGATGACTCAAAAAGATACCTGTTCCGATGTGTTACAGTGTGCCTCACATGAGCACATTACCATAAAGAGCCACGTGTAAACTAAACGCTGAACCACGGTTAGCTAAGCTGTAACACGGCGACACAATCAAGCACGGTTGTAGAAATTTGCATTTCCTAACGATCAAATTCAATTACCGGCCAGAGAAAACCATAATTCATTTGACAGGCAACGTCGGTAAAAATCCGTAAACTGTAAACGACACCTTCGCAAATGCGAATAGTCGTTTTGAAGCCGTCTTGCAGAAGGAAGTATCGAATTTTCCTCATCATTGAGACCTGAAGCCCCACATTTTGCCATATGCAAATTCTGGGCTATTTTTAAATGTTTTCTTAGTATAGTCAAAACTTGAAAAATGGGGTCTTTGCTTACAGAAGGCACCCGCCCACGGAGTCGGCATTCCCGACTGATCTAGTTAATGTTCTAATGTCGGGGTCAACCATAATTCCACAGTTTTACAGTACTTCTAAAACACCAGAAGGTGGGGAATTGAACAGGCAAAAAGCGTTTGGCGGTACCCATGGTGAGACATTAAAAAGTACCTGCTGGTAATTCATTAGCACAGAGGTGTTAAAATTCGCCCGAATTCACTGACCTTGGCGCGGACCTTGAAATCTTGTTAATGTTTATTTACCGAAAGATGTATTCTTATGATCTGATGGGTCTAGACCATCAATAATAATTTTTGTTTGACGGACTTGAGGCAGGACTGTCTACACTCGAACGCTGAAATCATTAGTCATTTTTTACAGGTACGGGTTTACAAGTATATTAATTAGGTGTCTATGTTGGTTTTAGTCGAGGACATAATCACATAATTTGGTACAGCTGCCACAATTTGATTTTCTATGCATCGATTACCGAATCAGTCTCGGCATTAATCATAAGAAAATTAATGGGCTTTGTGAAAGTTCAAATTAGAGTATATACTGCACACTAGACGTCTAAGCTGTTTGTCTTGCTTCTTAGAACTTCGGTCGTACTTGTTCTTCAAGCGAAGAAGATATTCATTTACTGCATAATGTGACAAGCTATTTAATTTCTATGTTCTACTTGCTTGTCAGTATCCAGACAACACTTAAGACATTGGAGGGAAATGTTGGATTTGGCAAGCCCAGTAGATGCAGGTAGAGAGGTAGGTAGATGGTCGTTTCCTGATAAAATGACAGGCATTTTGTATTTTTGTTTCTGATCGATTGAATAAGTATACGAACATCTACCTACCTTTTCCCATTTCAATTAAAGGTTTCAATAATTCTAATTCTGGGTCTAACAGTGGGCAATTTTGGTGGATGATTTGAAGTTTTCGAATAGTCATTACACAAAATTGCTTTCGTGAACTATTGTATGTATGTTTCTCTGAAATTAACTAAATAGGTTAATTATTTCTCTTATCTGAAATCGGGGCGTTGAACTACCGGATAATAAGTATGTATGCATGATTATTTGTTATTATTCATATGATAAATCAATTGAATTTATTATGAGTAAGCGGTTCTCTTCGGCATTGAAGCTCTAATTAGTGAGGATCAGAAATTATAACTTGCCCAATTCATCAATTTCCCACTAAAATATGTAAATGTGTTCTTGAGTATCACACCTAAAATTGCCGGCTCCTATTTCGCGTTAAATTTACTACCCCTCAAGGCGATAAAAACCTTGTTTTCCCAGCTCTTTTCATTATCTACAAAACTAGTAAAAACCGAGTGTGTAGGGTTAACAACACCGTCTAAGCTGAGTGGGGTATGTAAACCGTCACTCAGTGCGAGAATTTGCCTTTCTACCTTGAATTTTACGATCTCTGCTGCGGGCTAAACATCTTCCCTTTTACGAGCTGTAGTCCGTGGGCATTTCTCGGGCACCTACATCTGTATTTATAGCTCAATCTGTGCATAACGTATTTAAAGCGATTGTTTCAATTTAAATTTTTCGCATCCTGTTTATTTGGAGTAATCAATGATTTGCCAAAGGTTTACAGTGTAGGTCGCACATTACATATGTATATTCAAATTGGCCTTATTGGCTTAGTGTATCCCTTTTTTTTTATTCAAATACATGGCACATCTATGTATCCGTGGACTCGACATAGTGAACATCCTCTGTTTCTCAAATATAATGTGATCTAAGGATACCAACAGGGATATTTTATACATCGTTTTTCTTTTTCTCCATGTTTTTCCCATTTAATATTTAATTTGTGTCGTCTTAGACTCTGAGGATTTTTTAATGTCTTCTCACTAATGGCCATATGTTAATGACCGAATATCAGGAAATCCCCTCCCCTTTGTAGACATATAGGTGATTGTATTTTTTTAATTAAAAACATTACAGGTTTACCATATAAATTATATTTCAAAAATGCTTTGTTGAGAAAATTTAGGGTATTCAAGTCAAGTATAATGTTTCGTTTATGTTTTTGAAATATTCAGTAACATGGTGGTGAGCGCGTTACTAGTGAAATTGAAAATAATTATTTTTTCTTGCGCAGCGCCCCTTTTCTTTGGAAGTCATCATCTACAAAATTTCAAATTCCATGATGATTGTTAAAATTTTGATGAACAATAGAAACAAGTGAATCTTGAAATAACGCTAGAAACACATTTTCAATACCGTCTCCAGTTTAATTACCATTTCTTCCCGTTCATTCCCCATGCATTCAGGAAGCACATCGTTCGTTTGAATTTGGACGCACTTTGCGTCTTATTTTGTCTAGAGCAAAAGTTTGAGCAAAAAAGAAAGAGAAAGATGCAATGCCAAAATTTAGTTAATAGAAATACGTCGAGGAGTATTATATTATATCATGAATTTGAGTAGAACTTCGTTCAAACAATTCCTTAAATTTTTAATTATCTCACCTTAATTTCTCCCATTGTCTTTGTTTCTATTCATTTTATCCCTTTGTTCATCCTACGGTTTCCAGGTTATTATTATTTAACTAATAAAGAATTCTCCGATAATTTCAGATTCAGAATCTTCAGTCTTTAGTTACGTTTATTAAATAAACTCTCTGGATATTTAGATTATTTCAGGATCATTGACTTCCGTTCGCTTCTAGAACTCATTTGAGGCACCTAATTAACTTAATGAGATACTATTATTAAATAAAATATTATAATGTTTTTCTAAATTGCCCATTAGAATGCTCTAATATTGAAGCTATTAAATTATGTAGGCACGTAAAACAACAAGTGGTATCAGCTTGGATTGTTTGTAGCAGTTTTCAATTTCTATAGTATTAGCTTAACAGACGTAGCAGTAGTGTAATCAATATGCATCAAAATATATGATATTAAAAAAAAAATCTATAAAAGCTTTTCTACAAACAGCTCTTTTCCAGATCTCTTTTCCGTTATCTTCATTTTTTGGTTGCGATTTTTTCTTTCTTAAGAAAAAAGCTTCTAACACCGCTTTCCTCACTTAAGCGTTAGTTTTGACGGTATCAAAATCCTCTATGTCGAACGATTTTCTAGTTAGTTGAAGATGAACGAGTACACTTTTGGGTTTTATTGTTATAAAATTTGAAGCTTAATACCACACCAATAAAACTATCCTTACGTTAACGTCTGCACATGCGCATTTCATTTCCACTAAGGTGCGCCACTAATAGGACCATGTTTCACACGCAAGCTTATTGTCTAAGCGGCACCGTTTATTCAGTAAATTTAATGAGAAACTTCACTTACAAGGCTACTGTGCATGTAAAATTTCTTACTATATCCTTTATCTTTGGACGGAATAAACGGTGCCGTTTCCTTCATACTTATGTATAATCTCTTGGATGATGAACATTGATAAGATTATAATATGAAATGACTTGTAAGGACTAGTTTTTAGATGATTGGTAAGCAACAGCCCCATCCACCTCACTCTAAGTTTGGTATGTTGTCATTAAAACGATTTGTCCCCAGATAGGGAATGAGAGCTGTTAGTAAACAACTAGCAAGCAGTTGAAGTGCTTTTCAAACGGAAGTTGACGTAGGGATACAACACCTGCGAAATTCACAGAGGCACTTTGACTGATGGATATTCTTGACTGCATGTTACTTCGCATGCAGTTTAACACCACATTGAAGAATTGCCACTAAGTAACGTTAAGGTACCGACCAACTTGAATTCCAGTCTATACATATAGTCAGGCTGAACACTAATACCAAAACGAGCATTCACCAGCTTCGTAAAATCACACCTCTGTAAAATCACACGCTCGTAAATTCACCTGAAAGAGGTTGCGAAAGGTTCATTTCATCGATAAACATATCCACGTTCTGATGATCTTTGATGAGCTAAACACTCCGTTCTCGAATGGTGCAGCTACATTGAGTTTGTTGCGAAAACCTTTTAACTTAGAATGTTGAAAAAAAGGGCGAACTATAGTAGAAGCCACAATTGTAGCAAAACACGTGATCTGCTCGTTTGGACTAGATTATAACGGCGTTGCCAAAGTGTACATAAAGTAGTTCGCTACAATGCAATGATTATAATCACCTTCTACATGATTTTAAAGTTCTGTTAAATTTGTTAACTGATTAACAATCTGTTCTACTGAAAGCGACGATTCAGTGATAATTTGTAGGTAAAAGTAGCAACGTTGCAATGGTCGGAGTATACCTATACTTTTCAGGCCTGTTAGGGGAGACGACTCGATATTTAAAAGGACCCGGTCACATGTTTTATTGGAGTGAATGTTGTTATGTAGGGTTACTTAGGCTTCTCCTGATTTAAGTTATAATTGTTTTGGACTATATACTCTACATATGTATATCCAAATAGGCCAAGAGTGTAGACCTCTTTTGAGGCTGGAATTGATACGGAAAAACAGCAGATAAAGAAGAACTTTTGCACTTGGCAATTGGCATTATTTTGTGGATTATTCCGGTTTATTAAAAAAAGAGTCAGACATTATTATCGTTTCTGTCCCGATTCTAGTTTCACTATAAATATCCACGTGTTTTGACGTATACCTTAGCGTTAAAACACGTAGGCTCTAATAGGTTTCCCATTCGATATGAATGCCAACCTGATGAATTTGTGGAATTAGCTAATCTAGTAGTGTTTTATGTGTTTGCCTTTCTTATCGACATGTAATTGCAAACGAATCTAACGGAATAGCCGTAATTTCTGTCGATAAACCATTATCTGGAATAGTCACTGAAATATATTTTTTCTCTTCAGATTAGCTCCAACAATCGGAAAAAGAACAATAGCTCTTTTTTTAATTTTTTTTTCATAAGCCGTATTCTAGAATACCGAGATAGATCCGTGATTCGGCATGTCATTGCGCCCCTGTTGCTAAAAACTAATTTTGGAATGACTTGCAGCAATAATGGGCCCGCACTTGGTGCATGCTCCCATACTAAAGTGAGATAAATAAGGCGGCCGAGCAAGACAGCGAATCCTCCTGGGTCAATGTCCCTTCTATTGGTCCCGATGCACTCGCAACCGTCGATGTCGCCGCTTGTGAACCAACTTTTCCGATATCGAGCCGTCCTTAACCTTCCCGAAGGAGTTTCAGCTTATCGAGATGGTATTTGTCACCTTTTACAACCATCTCCGTAAAATGCCGTTTGAATCGAATTGTTTACTAATAAAATTGGTGATCGTTTGCTTCATGGCTACGACTCTTCAGCAGTATCCATCGACTCTCTCCAACGTCTTCGGGCCCAATAGCTCTGAACCCATAAATCCATGCAATTCGGTTCTTCATAAATTATAATAATATGATTATAATCTTCAATCTTCGGGATGATAAAGACCTGTTTTGTCGATTAGCACCGATAAATTTGGTATCGTCTCTCGCAATCAATTTTCGGAACTAACGAAAGCGAATTTAATCCTCAAGCGTCGGATGAAAATGCATTTTTGGCCATACTAACATCAATCAAAGATCCTTCGTTTTTTTCTATCTTTCAGTCGTTTATTTCAATTTATATTTCTGTCAGAGACGTCTAATGCTCAGCCGAAAACCGCGAGGAGTTGCCATCAACCTAAGTCTGGCCGTTACACAGAGGTATTCTGTCTTCTGATGGATGGCTGGGTGAGTAATATCAGACTTTTCTCTTCAAGGTTAGTTATTTAGTTCTGATAGAGATTTGAAGCGATCGCTCCGCCACTGGAATTGAAAAATGAGCAAAAAAATCGAGTTGTCATTCCGTCGCTCTTTTTTTGGAACTAAAATTGTTGTTCATTCTAGCGATTAGTAATTTGGGATCGTTCTTTTAATAATTTTGAAACCGGAGGAAGCGGAGGAAAGAAAATAAAAGTATTTCGGCAACGGTTGGCTTGATGAATTTGTTTCGCTGTTATTTTCATCGAAAAGAAATCCGAGTCCGAAATTGCATCGGTACTTCCACAAAAGCTCATCTGAAATTGGTGAAGGGTTTTTTTTATACGGGTCGACCTACTGTATTCGGAGATTAAGATCCGCTAGCTTATTGCAGTGCTTTCGAAGCCTGTTCAGTGCAAATTACTCCCTAAAACCTCGGTATTGTTGTGTTTTTTCGTGTTTTTTTTCTCATTTCATGTTTTGAATTATCCCATCTTGTACATTCCATCAGACCAGAGCGGAACAGTTTTTTCGTAAATTTTCCAAATTGCCTTGAGATGTCTGTTTTCAAGGCTTTTGATAATGTAAAGTAGATATTTTGGCGTGCGAAGTTTGTATAATTTGTATAGTAAACCACTGTGTTAGACGCCATCAAATGCCTTGTTCAGATCCATAAATAAACTTGCTGATTTTTTACTCTCTTGTTAGCCAAAAAAAGGATGGAATTAAATAGATTTCTCTTCGATTGATAAAAGGAGTGATCTTTTAGTGACACAAAATGCGTTGTAATGGGTCACTTTGAGTGTCTAGGCCGTAAAGTAACAACCCGTTTTGTATTATTAATTGCTTTTTCACTCAATCACTTTTTTGTCAATCGAAGAACAACAGACCAGTCGTCACCAAAACCGATTAGTCGGTACTAATCGGAGAAAAAATTATGTGCTTTATTCAGCAAAAACGCAAATTTACTGCCTTAGCTTACTTCATAGCCCCGTCGTCGGCTTGGCTATGAATATAGCTATGGTAGTAAATTTGTAATTTTTTTACCTTGTAAAACAAACAACTATTAAACTTTATATATAAATTTTAATGATCTTTTGAAATTTACTCAGGTTAGAGGGAAATTTTATTTCGCAGTATAAGTACAGATATCTTTGACTGAATTTGATGAAGTAATGAGAAATATACTACCTATTATTGGAAAGGTGTATTTCGTATAGTGCTAATTCTGTACGGTTATAAAATATTTAATAATCCAGCTTCAAACTTAAGTATAATTGTTCTGTAGAATAATGGAAGAAGTTGCGGTAGATATCATTTTATCCCTGATGAAGAGGTGGTGGAGAATTGACGTCACGTTAAAATTTCTTTTTACGCTCTCTCTAAATTTAAAGTTGATGAATTTCTTTAGAAAATTACAAAATTATAATAGTAAAAGTTGAGAAGAATAGAATATTTTACGTGACATTATAAAAAATTAGAAAATTTGAACTCGATTGCTTCGTACATATTGCAACTTTATCCGTTTCCATTAATTTTATATTCAACATGAATTCTTGGTAAAGATTTATTAAGGAAACTTAAATTGGTTGCACACATTTCCTTGAAATTACTATGAACACTGGAGGGGTTGGGTAAATAACGTAATTTTCAGTCCTAAAAGTGGAAAGTTGCAAACGTCTCAAGGCTGAATTTTAGAGATGTGATTTTGATTACGACTGGCAAACTTGTATTAAAAATCACTTTTGGAAATGTAGATTAAACTTGTTTTACTACACTATTGAAATTAAAATTCGGTTTGTGATTACAAATTAACATTACGTAGGTAGTTGGATAAACCCGGCCTACGTGTCCCTATATCTATTATATTTTGAGCACATCAAAAAAAACTTAATTTAAACTAATGATACATTAAATACAGTGTAAAGGACTTAATAAATTATGCAGATATCAACACTACAGCGCAGTAGAAGACATTAAATATCCACTGCGGAATAATACGACTTTCAAATTAGAAATGATTTAGTTTTAGTTTTAAATCATTTTGCGCTATCTAAACATTCATGGATGTGTAGTGCTGCTTACGAATTTTAAATCATCTATGAATGTTGGGTCTTTTTATCCAACGCTAAGATGTGAGTTCGGAATTCCAAGAAATTGTTTATCCTTTGATTATCCTTACGTGCGTAAATCAACAAAAAAAAAATGAATGAGGTAAACATTTCCAGGCGTTTAAAAAACGCCACGCAGGAGTCGAGGTAATTCGCACTTATCAAACAACTGGGATGAGTCATTTCTAGATAGTGATAATGCGACCACGGCCTTAATTCCATAGGAACATGTGAGAATCATAATGAAACTTACGTCACCAATCGATTTTTTTTCCAATCAATGTCCTCAAAAATTTCATTCTCATTTTCACATATTTCTATAGAATCAGGCCCCTGATGATGCAGCGAATTCCCAGTGAATTATTCCGTAGCTCATCATCGACTGAAAAAACCCGAAAAATATTAGCTTTGGGACATCCATTGAGACCGTATCATGGTGCGTATCAAAGATGTATATGTATACATGCACTGAGCACAGCAAGAACGATGTCCACGTGATCAGACCACGTAAGTTTCTGATCCGTATCAATACCGAGAAACTTCATTGAAGTGATATTTTCACTTGATTTTTGAATTTAAACACCGTGTAAAAATATAAAAATAAAAAACAATTCGGTTAAGCAACAAAACTTTCGTATTTAACTTTTTTTGAATTTGCTACAATTTGCGAGAAAACTTACAGGAACGCCTCTCATGGTCCATTACGAGAGGTGTACCTTCTCTCACCTCAATTGAACGAACTGCTGGTAATCTATTTGGTATATTTTCCTTTGGACATTCAGGAACATCTTTGGATCGATGGACAAATTTTTAGCAAATGGATGGCAACTTCTTGTTTAAATTTTAGTTTCCATGGCAGAAACAATGAGTTTATGAGCAGCGGCCGTTGTTTTGTTTTTACGACCCGTAACTCTCGGCTATGAGCTGTAAACTTAAAATAACGCCCGTCGCCTTTGGCAACGGGCCGTAAAGCAAAAATAACGCCTGTCAATTTTGTTAACCGCCTTTAGTCAAATAACTAGGTATAACATTATTCTACTTGCATGTAGAATAGTGAAAAAATATAATTTATGCGTCGAACGTTGTAAAGGATGGTGCACGTGAGAAGATCTACTAAGTTATCTCAAAAACTGTAAGGTTTAGAAAAAAAGTTTAATATAAAAGTTATTAAGTTTTTCATGAATTTTTATTTTTTGGTATTTTCGAAGTTACAGGGTGATCCAGAAAACCGTGGTGTGACAAAAATAATTTTTTTTAAATAGAATACTATATATTTTTTACGGGTTCTAATTCTGGTCGTAGCTATAATTATTTTTTGTTATTAAAAAGTATGATACATTTTCAGCAGTTTTTTAGTTAATTCAATTTAAAGTAAAAATCAAAGAAAAATGAAACTTTTTAAAATTCTTAATAAATTAATATAGTATTAATTAAATCGTTTGAAAACTTATTTCAATAAAAAAAGGGACGTTCTACTAGAATAATTTTTTTCATTTTCGAGAAATTGTAACTATAACTTTGAAAAGATGGCAAAATAAAAATTCATAAAAAACTGAATACCTTTTATATTCAACCTTTTTTCTAAACCTTACGGTTTTTGAGATAAGGTAATAGATAATTTTACGTGGTCCAGCCTGTAAGTATTATGGACTGAAGAAAGGATTACGCCCTTGACCGAACATCCTCAAATTTCGGCGTCAAGGGCAACCTTCTTGTTTCAGCCCTCTACACATAACTATTACTGTACAATATGTGTATTCCATAGGTCTTTACTAAAATTCACACGAACTTGTTTTATTTTTAAATTTAATCCATTTTGGATTTCGATAAACTTACTGAATTTTTTATGTTCACATTAATTAATAATTAATAAAAATTAATCACATATTTCACGCCATTAAATGGCAAGTTTAACATTTCCAATGTTATTTATCATCGCTTGATCGGCATAAAGAATCAATTCCCGGTTTCATTCAAATTTGTTAAAACTAATTCCAACCTTTACATACCGAATAATTAATCAAGTTGTGAATGTAGAGGTTTTTGCTTTGCAAAATAGACGAGTTGTTTAAGTTTTTCGCTTCAATGGTTAAATGTTGTGTTATTCATAGAATCCTAAAATCGCATAAAAAGTCTGAAAATTACAAAGAAACCATTGTTTATTGTAACTTATCAGTTATTAGAATTTAGATAGTTTTATCAATAAACGGGAACATTTAATTTGAATAATTTTAAGGTCAAAACTCGAGCTTCGCGAAAAAATTGTGACGTTATCTTTCTGAACATTTTTCTTAGTTACCATGCCGATCGAAATCCTCATTAAACAAAATTATATTTCGTCCAAACAATGTAGTTTTTATCGGAGCAAAGGAGGCATTTACTGTTGAAGATTACGCATTTTGCTCATATCTCTGTGATATTGTGAATTGGGGTAAACGACCTATAAAACTAACGTCCAGTTCAACGCACTTCTCGACATTTTCAACTTCATTAATTTAATTTCGAATGTTTATTAAGTTGCGAGTTGCGATTCGACTGATAAACACATTTAACCTTACCCTTAACCTCCTTTTTTCGAATCGAATTTCGCATATCGATCATGCATGCCAATTTGTTGATGTCATCTACATACATAATCCCCTCGCTCTTAGAACTTTTTTCCACACTGGTTCGAGAATGATCCTTGAGAGAAACTTCCACTAATAAAAAAGCTACCAAAAAATAAGTTATACAATAGCACATGAATGCCTCTGATAAGGTTTGTCTATTGATTTAACGTCCGAATTTAAGACTTGATAACGTTTAGGTTGTTCACCTTTTAGGTTTATTATTTATAAAATGAACATGCGTATATTCGCACCTGTTAAGCTTTGTACACAAAAATAAGTCCTTTGCTAAATAATTTTATCAGGATGAAAATACCTACCGATTCCTTTGTTAATTTTTTTTCTTATTCCTTGCTCTTTTATTTTTTTGAACAGTAGAGGGTCAGATCGCTTTGCAGCTCGTTATTTCACCCCAGATAAAATGGAGAAACCTTCTTTGATTTATTACAAGAGGTATGTAGTCTATTTTTACTTTGTTTATTTTTAAAGTATAATTTTTCAACTTCTTTCCTTGAATTAAAGAATATTTTTCGTTTTTTATAAATCCTTCATTGGGAGTGAGAAATCAGGAAAACACATTCGTGATATTGCTATCGTTAAACTTATTTATCATATTCTAGATAAGCTACCGATGTGAGCAGCTTTTTCATGAAACGCAGTAACATATATGAGAAACTCAATCAATAAAATAGATCTTAATAGCATTGTACAAATCTGAGGATAATCCTCTGAAGTATCAGTGTTGTTTTTGAATAGTTTTCGTCTGGATTTATTTGCGTTAGTAATTTTCGTTTAGAAACTTAGTGATTGTACCTGATAGGCATATAGATAAACCAAGTCATAATCATAGAAAAAGAAAATTACAGGTTAGTTTGGCAAAATTAAATCACATTGCGGGACCTCGTTGCGCTCATCCCGCAGAATCCCACTCGTTAGGTAAAATTGTATTTCCTAACTGGTTACCTAGATAGCTATTAAATCGCTATAGATTTCATTTATTTATTTTTTGGCACGATTCACTCTGTGCCGTTTTTTGAGAGTGCCTCATTTCCTAAAATGAACACATACCGTAAAAATTTTATTTCAAGTTATCAAGTTCAGATCAACAAATCAGAGATTAATTAATTTAAATCTATATAAATCTACTTAAAAGTTTCTATACTTTCACCGAAAACATCTTGATCTCCTGAAATCCACGCATGTTTTACTTTAAATCATTTAATCAGTAATTAAAATAAAAAATGTCTTACGATCAATAAAAAAATAATTATGATACTTTTTTGTAATTTCAGGAACTAATACGTACTTGCGTTTTGGACCAGTCATTGTAAATTATCACCGAGTTTTTTATGCGATTTAGTTATGAAATTTGATGAAATTGAAACACCTACTTAAAACGGACCTAAAATTTTTTAAGTCAAAAATCGATTTTGATATTGTTTTTTAACCATACCTACAGCTTGCTAAAATAAAATGGAAGTTAAAGAAATTTTGCAAAGCGAAACTTATTAATCCCCCTCAAGATTTTTCCAGCTTCGCAGAACTGGAAGTGTAAACCTTCAATTTTCTGTGAAATTGCGAACTAAACCTGTTCGAAATCGAATTGAAGCCTTTTAAAAATCAATTTCAAAATTTTCAAATTAAGGGTTGATTTGCTTTTATTAAACCAGACAAGTTCTACAAGGAGCTCTTTACAATTCTTCTCAAAACGAGTTCAAAATCCTTAATCGAACCAATTTAAGCTGTTAAAAGTCTCATTTGCCATGAAGGTGTTCAATGTTTTATATTGGGAAAGGAACCTGTTTAAACCAACACTCTAACGTAATTTACTTCCATTAAAGAGTTTTGATGTGACTTAATTAAGTGGTTCTCTAGTTTTAGTAACTTCTCTGAAAGTAACTGCATTTTTTTTGTTTGGCTTTAGTTTTTTTTTGTCGGCTTTTAATTAGTTCCTATTTTGGCTTATATCCAAAACGTGTCTTTCAACGGAGCATTTATTCGTTTATGTGCTCATAGTTTCATGAAATTTATGGAAACTTTCCTTTAGGTCCTTTAGAGTTTCGTTTTTTTCGGAGCTCTCCAAGTTTAGATAATTATAGACATCTCCCCAGTTGTACATCTAAAATTACATTTGCTAAAAAAGTTGCACTCTTTTCGGAACGATTTCACTTTCATTCTTTTGTTGCCTTTCTTTAATCCATTTCTTTATCATATTTTCTGTGGGCCTGAGGAAATTTTGAGACTTCTACAAATTCTTCAAGGATTGTTAAAGACTTATTATAGCCTCACAACTCTTCATTCTGTTGTTTACTGTCGACAGGATATCTGGCTGATTCTTCTAAGAAAACCATCATCTAATCACAGAAGGAACGCATAAGAATGCATCCTTAGCGACAGATTAAAAAAGTGCTCGATGGTCATGCGTGACGCATTCAAATAAAACAATGACCACTGCAAATGCGTGTGCATTGAATGTTCGATGCCACTATTATAATAGGTTAAAGACTTCTTGTTTTCCCAAGGACATTTCCATGACTTTCAATGAATTTTTTCTAGCAATTGTGTTTTGCGTAAATCTCATGATAAGGATAAATTTGAATCATGACCAATTTCCCAGGCAATTATTGTCACTTTATGTGGAGGTATGGTGCACGTTTTTGTCATCATTGGAGATAAATTTATTTTCAAGGTTACTAGTATCATTTAAATCATTGTTATTTTAAAAAAATGGGACTTTGATTATTACTTTTACTTGTTCTGCGTATCTGATAATACATTTTTTTTTGGCAAAATTGCTGTAATCATCATGCCCAAACCCGTATCTCCCAATTTGCTTGCAGATGTATTTCCGCAATTGGTAAATACAGTAGAATTAATAGCATTTCCTTGTTTAACAAACAGTCTCATAAATTCACCATTTAACTTCATTACTATAAACCTCAAAAAGCATAATCGTTAGTCATCTCTTTTGTTGCGGGTTGCAATGTGGTCTTCAGTGAATGCGGTCGAGTCGTTTACACATTCAGGCCTCCGATTTATTAAAAAATCTCATCTGAAGAGATCATTTTTTTCCTTTTCTAGCTAATCTTCAGATTCTGCGGTAGCTAAACCTCTAGTTTATTGCCTTGTTTTCATTGCTTTTTACAAAAGCAAATTGCCTTTTTAGTATGCATCCGCAACTTTGTTTTTATTGCGGCTATTTAGCCTAGATTAGATTTAAAAAGATAATGAGTTTAACGAACCGTGCATGCCGAGCTTGAGTTCGATTTGTTTGAAATTCAATCTTAGATCTTTATTTATTTTTTCGCCATGTTTATTTTCATATTTTGGAGGAGGTCATAACTACAAGTCTAAAAGTGTTTGGCATGTAAGTAATGCTATGTAGAACTAGCCCCATTTTTTTCATGAGGAATTTTGAAATGTTTAAAACTACAGCTAAAATAAAGTATTGGAAAACATTAAGTTTGGTGTAGGATTTTAGAATGAGCTATAAGCCATATCGCCAAGCGAAAGATGAATCAATCCATGACTTAGTTGAAGTCAGCCTCAACTGAAGTCTTTCAACATACGGGAGCAAAGATAATATTGGAAGCTGGATTCATGGGAGAGAAAGAATAATTACTAAACTGGGTGTCCTAATAAGTTCAGTCTTGTTCTTTTGTGGAATTTTCTCGAAATTGAAAACATCAAGGAGCACACATAAAGTTATAGCTCAAAAATCTCCAAAATGAATTTTCCATTTTAGAAGGTCTAATCAATATATGTTTTCATAACTTTCGATGCTCAATCAAGTCATTTTTGAGGTGTTTCTTTTCGAAATTTTCATTCAAGTAAAGAAATCTGAAAGTAAATATTTAGGAAAAGATTATAGTAATAACCTGACATGTTAGAATGCTTAGTCCAGAAAACATTACACTCTTGATTTTCCAATTAAACATTTCCTATTTCAAGCTCTTTTTCATTGAAAAAATCTCCAAAATTTAACTCCTTGCTTCTGCTTACGCAATCCGGCAATAAATAAAATCCTTAAGTCTCCCTTAGTTCGCATTTAAAAATAGTTATTTACATTGAAAGGCTGGAAAATGGCTCGCCTTGGAAGCGTAAAGACCTTTGCTAATAACATTTTCAATCGCGTGACGTGCAATATTTTTTAGGACCGACTTTAGCTGATAATTTATATTCGTTTTATGGCATTTTCAGTGTCAGTGAGCAATTTCTAATGTAGTGTTTAGTGTTAGATTAATTCATTTTGTTTGTTTATCTGCGACGTCACCTTCGGCGTATCCTACGATTTTTACGCTCATGCGTAGCCTCGTTTCATATTTGATAAAATATACTATCTTAAGGTGTTGTAAAATTCGTGAATTATGCCATTTTGTGTTATGTACTTTAAGAATTTTACCTCCATATTACACTTCAAGTCACTTTGAACTCTCTTTAAATCTCCCTTAGTTTTTTATAAAAGTCGAAAAAATGTTCTCCTTTCTTCAAAAAAGATATAACACATACCTTCCAGAACTTACACTCAGGTCATTCCTCTACGACATTTCAAAATCTCCTTTCAGGTCGCTTCCATTTATTCGAAAATTTCAATCGTCTTTTCAAGTATTTTGCGAAAAAAAAAGAAATTGTAAAATACTCTATTATAGTCAATCCCTTTGTATTTTGTTGCTAATCAGAAATCCAATGTATGCAGCCTTCAAGTCTTTCTACGTTGCTCGGTAATTTTAGAACCTCGCCACGTTATTGTTTATGTATAAATTCAGAATTCAAAAATCAACAGAAATGACTATTTATTAAACCAGTTAGAAAAAACATAGGATTTAATGAATGGATTTATGCGGAACGCGAGTAGCGAGATCCCGTAAAAGACACGAGATAAACGATATCGTTTTTCTTAACATGTTAAATACATAAATGTCCTTTTCTAATTTTGGCAAAGTTTGATAAATAAGAAAAGTACTCGGACAACGGTATTTTGACAGGAAATGACGTTCCATTTTAGCGCTAAAGCCCACTTTCAAATTCAAATGTTTGCCCACCATTTGAATTTGTAAGTCTGGTTTTCAAGTGTATGGTATGCAAAACGATTTGATTCTCACTTTACTATACCGCTGTTAGGAGTATTTACATAATTTAAATCTGTAATTTTTCTAACAATTTTTAAAGTGCTTGTAGTTGTCTCGTGACGTCGGGAGCGTGAAAAGTCTCTGAAAAATTGGTACCCTCGCATTTAATTTTTTTGAGTGAATATACGAATAAAAAATGAAAATATGTACATGGAACACAGATAGAGTGAATTTTAGCGTTTAGTAGAGTATATTAACAGAACGCGGGTGCATAGAAAACGTAATAGGAACTTGAAAATCTAATACCAAATAATTGATAAGGAAAATTAGCAATGATATAAGAACATGAAATTTGCATATTGTGGTTCATGAAGAAAGCAGCAATAAATAACATACCTATCAAAAATATCATAACCTTGCGGTTAATGATGTACATAAACAAATAGTACTTTGTAGTTTGACGTTATCTGACTAGCTAATATGTGGATCCCTGTAACACGTAGTTATTAATACAATCATAGAGTTATTTATGGGAGTAGTGGTAAAACGTATAAACCGGTTTTTGTCCTCTAAGCGAAAGATGTGCGAAATCTACTACCGTGCGTTGACCATTATTATAATGAAAACATACAGGCCATTGTTTGAAATTCAATATTAAAGCTAGAGCTTAAAATTTTCCACCCATTCCATGTCGCAACTTCGTATTGTTCATGTTCATAGAAAAGATTAGCATGCAGATTTCAGCAAACGGTATCCTTGTCCTGGGAGTGCATCACCCTTAGAATATCCCATTCCGGGGGCATTTCCTCCATATGCAGCCGTAGTGGGGCCGTTGGCCCCACCGGTGCTTCACCCCGAGCGCCTCTTGCATGGTAAATGGCGGGCCGATTGGGCTAGGTCGGGCTCTGGCGCGTGAGGAAAATGAAAATACGCCCGCGCCAACACGTTTCCCGTCGGTCTGCTCGGGAAATTCGGTGTTTACGCTTCCGTTTCAACTTAAATTAAATTAATTTATGGAATTTAATAAAGCCACACTGTTTCAGGACGCGTCTTTATACCTTGCCTAAGCCTCATTTTACTGCTTTGTTTCTCTTCTTCTAGTCACTTGTTGCATCGTTAACGATCCATTTATGTCTAAAGCGAATTCCAAATTTGGAAATAGGCATTGAAAGGAGGCTCCAGGCCAAGTCACGATCGTCAGAAATATGCTCACTACACCAATAGGGACTCCTTGCACATATTTAGCCACAAATATGCTCAGTACACCAATATGAACTACAAGTTTGTTTGGAAAATTTTCTTATTTGTGAATTTTTTGATTTGAAGTTTTAGGTAGAAAAGTGAGATACTTAGATAATTCAAGTTTGTTCAGTTCATCGTCCACGGTATCTTTCTGATAGAATCTTCATTATCTTAACTTAAGATAAAAAATTATTTCAGCTTGGGCTTCCCTATCTCGTGCCTCTTCCTGAAATTTCTACAACTTCAACTTTAGAAAAATCAGGTTGGTTTCTTATGGCAGGAAGATTTCTTAAGTAATGTTTTTATCTGCCATAAGTTTCCTCTTGTTGAGCTTCAGAAAATTTAATATTTTGTCTCAAAATTTTATGGTGAGTGCACGCTTGTTGGATTAGATCTTACGGTCCAGAGTTTGTTCGAAGAGTTCAAAAACCTTAACTCTATTCTAATTTTGACTATGAAATATTCAAAAATAATTTCGAATTCTCTATATCTGCATTTCCTGAGATTTACTCTGACGATTTTAAAACCTTTAACTATTTTTGGATTGGAAGGTTAGTTCAGGCTCGTATGGTTAATTTTAACCGCCCAGTTTCCTCTTCAAACTTTCAACGAACTAATTTTCTAAAAAAAGCAAGGTTTGTTATCGTTACATGTAGTAGAAAATTGATTTGCTTATATGTTGCTAAAGCGTTCGTTCCGAGGAGATTTGGAGATTTCGGTGTACCTCGTTCTAATTAATAGCCTATAAGAAAAGGCGCCATAAAATGGCATTGTTCTAAGGAAGGCCTTAATTTGATGTGAAAACCGTTTCAAAGGCCTTTATTGGTTAAGACTTAGCTGGAAGTAGTTTTTTTCCAACTTTTAAAGTCTGAAATTAAAATTTGCGCCTTGAAATTAATTTAAACCATGCGATTTTAAAAATTGCGAGAAAAAGTTTAATATGGACTGTTTTCTCCTAGAAACTTCAGATTACTTCGAATTTATTCGATGAACTTTTTTTGGACGAAATATCTTGTCGAACATAAAAAAACTTGAATATTTTAATTTATAAATTTTACCTTATTTCCACACAAAATTTAGATTACTGTAACATAGATATTTCAACTTTGACTTAATCTAATCATTTCTGAATTTCATTTTTAATTCCTTCTACAATATTTACTTAAAAATTGCTTTGCAAATGATTCGATTAAGATCCAAGGTGTATTTATATTTTGGAGCCCTAAAGAGGTAGGATTCGCCTCAAATAACCTCTCCTAACCAATAATCCCATGCGCCCTTCCAAATGATGAGCCCCGATCATTTAACGACGGTGAGTGGTCTATCAGTCATTGATGTATTTGCCATTATCGGTTAGTACCTCTTTAAAATTTTTATAAGTACGGCGGTCTGCATTAAGGAGAGATTGTCCTCTACCTAGACTATAGAAAGTGAGCACCGTCGTAGTCGAACACATAACTTTCCTCCAATGAGAACAAAACCCTAGTTGAAAGAACCTCAAAGGGTACCTGTTCCTGGAGCTCTTCGTGGACTTTACCAGCCGCAAAGGCTCCGGGGCTAATGGGCAACCTTCTCCACTAACTTTTTTTAGAAGGATACCAACATGGTAGGAGCTCCTTCTTAAACGTTTAGGAGGAGGATTCTCCTGTGGTGCTGTATGAGGGAAACGAGGTGATTTTGACAGGTGATTGGTAGGCGTACGATTCCGCTCGATTCACAGGGTTAAATAAGGTTAAAAGATACTCATTTGGGATACCAAACTTATATTATTCGCCATCGTTTTTACAACCCACGGGTGAAGGATTTTAGTAAATGTTAATTTTGTTGAAATAAGTCAAGATAAGAGAGTGTGTATGCGAGTTAAAGTGGGAATGTGTTACATAAAATATTTCACTGAAGAACAAAATGTAGCATACATTTGTAAGTAGTAGAGACTGTAGAAATTGTAAAAAGAACTTATGGAATGAAAATGGAATTTGAAGAAAAAATGCGTTGACACCTACAGAAAATACTTATAGTTTTAACCATTTTTTAAACTAATTGCTTGCTTATATATAGGGCATTCTTAAATATCATACGGCAAGTACATACGGAAAGGGGTAATTCTTCAGCTTATTTCATGGCTAAGTGTTCATATAAACATAGGTTAGCAAACGCTTCGTTATCTATCTACTGGGTGTTCAAATTTCAGAAATGTTTTAGTTTTTCTTTATAGCTCTCGCAGTTTTTGAGATATTTAACTAAAATTCGGAATATAGTTTACTCTGCAGGGCTTACATCATTTAACATGTCAAATGGTTTTGATAATCTACAGGGTTATATTTTGTCAGGGGTTATGTCCCCTTTTCTTCCCTTCAGCTTTTTAGCGGTGTATCGCTGATAAATTCTAAAATACAAAATGCCTTTTATTTTGTTGAAATTTTTTAGCTTCGTGCAGTTTTTTCGCATCTGTATCGGTTATCGAGAAGAAGAAATAGAAAACGATTTTCTGTCAGTTTCCAGATGAAATTAAAATTTATTATGGGTAAGCAATTATTTATCCTCTATTTTTAAGAATTTTGAGAGTTTATTTGAAACCACCTATCAAAATTATCTATCAAAAATTAAAGCCGCCTTAAGGGGCCGGATGCCCCTTAAAAATAACCTAAATAATAATAATAATAATAATAATGTTAACAAAAAAAGTACGTTACAGCAAAAATTTGAAAGTGATCTCCTCTAACCCTCATACATGCGTCCACTCTTCTTCTGATTGATGCCCTTAGTGTTTCGAATATCTTCGGAGTATTTCTTATGATTTCAAATGCATCTTATATTTGATTTCGTAACTCATCAACGGCATGCACTTTTTTTTTTTTTTATTTCAGCATTTTATAGATAGGTAAGGAGGTGTTTGCGGACCTATGTTTACATGAACATTTAACCATGGAATGAGCTAAAGAATTGCCTCATTCGGTATGTGTATGATATTTAGGAACGCCCTGTATAACAGCGTTTTCCTATCTTATTACCTAAAGAAATTATAGTTTCATGGCCCACCGCTTTACAAATAAAAAGTAAACTGGATATATATCTGTGAGTGTGGATATTGTGTGTAAAGAGCAACATTATGAAAACAAAGGCACGTGTACACTGTGGCCACACTGCAACATTGCGGTACTTGGTAGATCATGCGTTTGTACTCTACATATTTCCAAAGTGACTCAACCATGGCATTTTGCCTGGAGAGTATTTCTATATTATCTATCTAGAAATACTATTAAATGAAAAACTTGAATAAATTGGCGCTCGTTGCATCGTCTGGGCACCTCTGACAAACGATTTCAACTGAACTACTTTAAGGTCAAATTTCGACATTTCAACACTACAGAAACACACGAGTAATTTAGACAATAAAAACCGAAAAAAATGCATTATAAATCTGATCAGGTAGGCTATGACAAAACGATCGAGCAACAACACGGATGCCCGAAATTCGACAGTGTTTTGTTCGTAGTCGCTTTCGAGGTCGACAACCCCCCGAACGGCAATCCGGGCAATGTGGGTCAATTTTCGGCAGGCACCTCGTATTTTTATGCATTTTTTTGGCTTAAAAACAAAAACGTGCTGTTGAATAAGTGTGCATTGACCTCGCTGATCTATTTGTATTCGTAGTCCGTTTAATCGACTCAATGAATTATGAAATTATGTAGATAAATAAGGAAAAAGCGGTGCATTGGCAATAGTATACGATTGTTGGTCGTGGCATTTTAGCGTGAAGGTTTAAATGGTCGAGTGGCGCTTAGGTCCTCGGGTTTGTTTCTGGTCATCCGAGAAGAGGAACATGCTTAATTATACCCTCAAAAATCTCATTAGCCAACTTAGGTTCTTCATCCTTGATCACTGTTGCATTTGTCTAGCCCATAAATCACCTCGACATTATTCCAGAGAATTGTAGAAGTTTCTCGCCACAGTTAACGTGGCTGCCGATATTGCCAGCGTCGTTATAAAATTCGATGAAAAATTTTCAATTGAGCATTGGCCATTAAAAATTAAAACCTCTTCAGATGGTATGTGAAGATCTTGATGCGCGTGGTAGAGAACACTCCTGCGTACATCTGGAAGAAATGGGGGAATCAAAACTAGTCCACGCAATTTTGGAAATATAAGATCTATAACAGCATTGCTATAAATATTTGCCTTAGTTGATGACTGCTAGGGAAAAGCTGCTGTTGATATTGCAGATTACCTTTTCCATTTTTACCTGAATCTTACCCGTTTTCTTGCATGTTTCACAAAGAAATTGCTCGACAGCATCGAGGTCTTTTGCGCTTCCATCTATTACACATACTGCCTTTTGGGTGAAATGAGGAAAATTGTTCATAAAACAGCTTTTTTCAGATTTCCTAAAATACTTTTGATAGGAGTTGCTATAGTGTAAAACACTTTAGACGTATTTTTCCTTCCCCTTTACGTTATTCTGGTTTATATTTGTTATAAATGATTTGCTTCTTATTAATGATTCAAAAATGGGTTTAAAGTCAAACCTGGAACCTGGAGCGTTTCACAGTTCTTTCTTAGGGGATTGGGAATGGGAGTCTTTAAATTACGGCTGACTCAGAAAGAATATTAAATAACCTAAGGGGAGGGACATAGGGAATATCATATTGATAGAATTCACAAAGGACACGAAGCAATAAAGTAGGAAATCATAAAGACTAGACAGAAAGAGAAAATTAGAATTTTACTAATAAAGGTAGAGATACTTCTTTCTGGGTCCCTAGTTTTCAATTTAAAGTGTTGAAGCATATATATTACTCCGGCAAGCAATATTTATGATCTTATTTTCCTTCATAACTCTCCTGAGGTCAATTTTCCCCCTATGATGAGCATTTCAATCTTACTAATCCTGTACTGGTTAAAACCAATCTGAAATCTATGCAAGTCTCTTCAACTCCAAAATAGACCCCCCGACAACTACTTAATATTAATCGATTTGGAACGATGGTTATTTACAGCAATATTTCAAACAAAGTGATCATTATTCATGTAATACCATAGACCCAACGATGGTACCTTTGTAGTATTTACGGCGCATTCCATCGGCTGTTTTATTGTGGGGCCGTCTTCAAGATAGGAGCCCATAAATTTTCATGGGTTCAACTACTGGCCTTGGATTGGTAGTTGTACAGGGAAATAGCCCTGCAATCCTGTTTTGATTGGTTGTAGCATATAATGTTGCGTCGCTATCTCTTTTCCATCTACCAGGCGGCAAAAAATCGGACATTCACCTGACAATCCTGTTCTAATAACCTCATTTTCACGTTAATATTTTCAATGCAAATATGAAATTTCCCAGAGATTTCTACTACATTGCTGTTGTAGAGGATGTTAGTGTTCATGTCAGTAGAGAACCGAAGATGCATTTCACTCGATTATGTACTTGCACGAATGCACGTGTCAATTTTTCAACAGTAGAAACTGAGAAATTGACTTAAGTAATTATGGAGCCAACGATATGCGTTCTGCGATTTATTAGACGATGTGCTAAAAGCCGCAGTGTTTGTGTTTAATTTCCTGCAACAGCTGTCCTAATTGGAAATTGAGAGTAGTGAAATAATGGCGAGTGCGTTACGCAATTGCCCACATAATTATATACAGTTTTTTGATTAGGACTGGCAACAGTAGCAACGTCCTCATCTATGGACGTCCAGAATTAAAAACTAATTACCATCAAGTAGTTGGTTGGCCATTGTTGGGGCGACCCAGCAGGAAACGGCAAAAGAAGCAAAAATTGCACCATTATTTTTGTATATTAGCAGTTTTGATGCGCTGTTTGCTGCAAGAACGGAAATGCGGTTCTTGCCTTGTAGAGGTCGCACTTATTAAGGCCATCCAAAAAGAACTGCGAATTGGTCATGAAGTGGAACCTAAAGTCGTGGTTTTGTATCCAATCCTTATGTGTTCGATATTTACATGTATATGCGAACATGTACATAAGTTCAATTGTGATGCGTAATGCGTTCATTTGCTCTCTCCAAGGAAATTTAGTTCACATTTAGAGGCAGCTCAGATTCCCAAAAAGAATACGAGACCTGGCCTAAAACTGTTATCTACGTATTTCTAGAAGTACTTTAGCAATAAATTGAGTTGTGCGTGTAATAGAATAGGATTAAGTAAATATTACTGCATACTCTTGTGGGTTTCTGTGTAATTAGTGGTCAGTTATGCAAATATGTTGGTAAAGCAAAAAAACTTTTAAAAATCTTAATGGTTAATATCATTTTTATACACTGATATGTAGTAGATAATATTGCATTGACACAGTGTTCCCTGGTAACTATTATATCGTAGGAATTTGATATTGGTTCTAGTTACATATACATTACATGCGTCTAAAATTAACGAGTGTCTGTGTTTCCATTTCATATTAATACAGAGTGGGCTCAAACTAACCTGAACTAAACCGGTTTCAGTTTAGTCACACTCTGTTAGTCACACACTTCAATTAGTTTGGATTTCGAAAACTGTCACTTTATTTGGCAAAATTAGAAAAAAGTCTTTAAAAATGTACTCAATACCACCAGCCTCCTTGAATAAATATTTAATTTTAGAAGTGTTTCCTCAATAGTTTTGCATGACATAAGTGTCTCGTCACAAGTAGCTCATCATATTTATGTTTTAGTTTTACTGTTTAAAACAAATGTTCAATATGTGCCATAGTTATGTCCCAATTCCCTTTTAACTCTCAGTCTTGCTCTCGGGGATAATAACAACACAATATTCGAATATTAATAGCTTCATGTTCTTTTTTTGTTTCAGGTAAGAGTGTTGCGTTCCTTAGCAATAGGATTTAGCCAAGTTTGGCCGGTAAGTAAATATAGAAAGTTGCGTTTACGCTTTATTTAAAGATTATGTTATAACTTGGATCGTGATGAAAATAATGTAAAAAAAAACACGATTTTCTTTAATTAAATAAAAAGTTAGTAGGTACGCTTTTACACAAATAGCGCGTCATTGAATAATATTCCTATTATGAAATGTTCTCACGTAAACAAAAAGGTTTAAATTTATAATTACAATTTCATATTTTACATTATTTTGTTAATACAATTTTATAATTGAATAAAAATAATAGGGAAGCCCATAAAAAATTTAAATCCATTTCAACATTATAAAGTTGCTAGAAATTGTCATATAATTAATTGTGTAACAAATTAATAAATAAAATTTCACAAAAATCATATAAATCGCTCCGTGGGAAAGCGTCAAAAGGAAAAGAAAAATTCTCATCAAGGCACAAAACTCTCTCTGGGCGGTGCGACATTACAAGTGGTGTGTTCGACTTTAACTATTTACCGGAGGATTAAGAAGAGGGTTACGAGAGAAATTGGTCTTTTACCCGTTTATACATATATTATTTCTATTACTATCGATTTATTTGGGAATTAAAAGCATTTTCTGTGTTTAAACGCTTAGTACGTGATCGTGTGTCCTTCGAACTGCAACTTTCTACAATAAGTAAATTAGAGAAGAGTTGCCTATTGATGTTTCGTCACGTTGCCGTGTTGCTACTTGCATTTTTTAAATTAGGAATCTCTTTCCGGTCCTTAAAATTGGAATCTCTAGGTTTCAAGAAAACTTGAAAAACTGTCTTTTGTTCCTTTAAAAATTTCGATTCGCCAATGGAACCAACCTAGAAAGTACAAATATTTTGTCAATTAATGTTAAAATGGTACCATTTGTTAAAATTGCAGTGACTCTCTTGGTTCCAACAAAACTTCCAAATTGGCGTTTTTCCTTTAAAAATTTTGATACCTATTGAAATTTCTGATATTATCGAGTTCAGAAAGAATCGTATTCTCATGTTCTGTTTACGCATATAAACTCAGAATGATAGAAGAAGTAACTTTCTGTAAGGATGTAGGGAAGTCAAGTTGGTTCGGCCTTAGAAACATTTTTAAAAACATTCTTTATTTTTACTAGTAATGTGGTTTAGAACTAAAAATCCACAACCTTTCCTGTTGAATCTCTGTCAGCTTTCCATTACCACCTTTCGAGTTCGCCATTCCATTTCACCTCTTACTCCAATTCCTTATCCAAACCTTCTTAACCCAATTTATATCTAGCCGTAACCGGATTATCAAGTGTCAAAAGCTGGACGAATTTATTGTGCAAACCACTTCTTTGTCCCACTAAACCTTATGCCTACCTCAATTTAATAATTTTGGCTCTTTAGGTTGGACGTCCTGTTGAACTGACCCAAATTCTTTGTTATGGACAGACGTCCTTAAGTAGTTACTTACGATTACGTTTCATTGGGAGAATAATGTAGTATTTTGGGTGTCTTTAATTCTGAAAGTAGGCCGTCTTTTATTCCAACACCTCATTATTTGCAATGAATGCAATGATCTTGCCCAATTTAGAAGCCAAAATTTAAGACTCCTCTTAATGGTGTGTCTGATGAACCCTCATTATAATGCTGGTGACGAACTCTATCCTTCCTTGCGGAGCCAGCAGCTTCATTTCTTGTAACACAGAAACAAAGCTATAATGACAGATATAAACATCGAGTGTATTAGGTAACCTTTAGCGCTGTTAAAATGAAATGATCCGTGTTGAAGCACACGTGTTGGTGATTTGGTGATGGCTTTTATACCGTATAAGAGAACGACTGACCTAAATTCTTCGTACGCCTCACCAGACAACTTTAAACTTAAGTACCAATTCGAGCGGTTGTGTGAGTGTGTTTCAGTGGACATTATTTTTGGGGATTCGTCATTTTCGACTGGCCAAATAAGAGCTTTAGGACCAGTTCGTTAGTGACGACATAACTGTAAGTTGCGACTCACAGCCTCGTTCCCAGGAGACGTTGACACTGACTGAAGAGCAAACTTCTTCAATTACCGCACGTCCTTCTGCAATCTTCAATGGAATTGTGACTTGCACAATACCGTGCGATTCGATGCCATCGGGCTAGATAGATTTGCCACTAGTGGCACAGTAATAGTAATGTAGGAACACTTTATTGGGTCGCACAATAGAGAATGACTAGACAATAAACGGTACAAGAGGAAATAGGCCAGTAATCATCTAGCGTACGCAAAGTACTGCTATAAATTGGCGAAGTAGCTATCGATTAGCTTTTTTCATTGATGCAAGAGATTATGGATATTTTGCATTGATAATGATGATTGATTTTTTTAATTGGGATAATGATGCTATCGTGTTTATGGTGAAAACTTCCTCCAGAAAGCGCTATTTGACTCTTAAAGCTGATGCTCTATTAAAGTCATAGTTAGCTTAATTATAGATAGAGTGCAATTTGGGTTACTGGAACGGTCTTGCATTAAGTAAACAACGCAACTCCAACATGCACTTTGAATTTATAAGTAGCTAATGTGAAAGAAAGTGGTTGATGTGAGCTTTAAAGCTTTAAATTAGTTAGCGGGCTTAATAACGTTTGTCAGTGTTTTCCCGAGTGAGTTGAACCAAGTGACGTTAATTTGAAAAGGGAAGGATCAATGAAAATCTATTTTTTCTGTACATTGTGGAAAAGTCTTAAAATTTTTACTTGATTCGATTTCCCAGGGAAATTTGCAATGAAATAACTTATACAAATGAAGTTCAGTAAGTTGAACTTGGGACAAATCCATGATGTTTTTTAAATAATTTCAGAGAAATCGGTTATAAAATTAAAGTTTAGAATTGCGTTACAGCTCCAAGTTTTAATCCATTTCGGGTTGGTCTTTATATGATATTTCAGTTCTGTTTGACCGTCACCAATTCTCTGGATCACCAATGAATTTATTGGTGATCTCTGCCACGTTAGTTTTAGTGTATCTCACCTGTTTCAATTACTCTGTTTATGTCTAGTGTCTATCTCGGAATATCATCTGTTTCAAAAAATCAAAGTGATTATATTTGCCATCACATGTTCTTGGCACCAATTTTTCCCTTCATATACAGGGTGTTTGATAGAGCGATAGAAAGTTTTCAATGGAGGATATATGGGATCGTTTTGAATCTGTATAACATATTTATCCCTATACAAAGTAACATCGTTTTTGATATGTCGGCCTTTTTAAATGTTTCATACTTCGTTAGATTTTTTATACCTTTTTAAATTTTTTATACCAATTAAGTTCATTTTTTTAGTATTAAATACTTTCTGCTTTCTGAAATATCTTTTAAAATATTTTTAATATACATATTGACTAAGCAAAACTAAAATTAATAAAAAATTGTTATTACAAACAATTATATAGACAAGTTAATGTGTTAAAATTCTTTAGTTTAAACTTATTCTTTCATTAAAAAATCATAGAGGTGTTAGCTCAAGAAATTCAAATAGTTTTAAAAACTTCTCTATTGTAAACTTTATCAAATGATATATGACATTATGACAAAATTATAGTTCACAAAGCTAAAAACAAAAGGAAATATTAGTTCCAACAACAAAACAAGCGACTTAAAATTTAAATAAGTATTAATCATTTTAAAACTTATAGCGCTAATTCTGACCTAAACAACACTACTACTAATTAATTTCATTTTCAAAATGAAACCCTTTATTTCTAATGAATTTGCTTGCCTCCTCTACTCTGTCCTCCCTACTCCCCCCTTTGGTCGATATTTCAAAAACGATGAGACTTTGTATAAGGATAAAAGTGGTTATACAGATTCAAAATGAGCCCATCTATGTATGTCCCATTGAAATCTTTGCATCCTGTATAGTTTGGATTCAAAGGCCGGCAGATTTCTACTTATCCAACTGTTTGCCAAAATATTTTCTTATGAGTTTCGTGTTTCAATTTCCCAATTTTTTCCAGATAGTATCTGTGCTGACTTCTCTATTTAGTTTATTGCAGTTTTGAATTCGTTAGAACACCATTCTCCTCATCTCTTGTTCTTCTCTTCACTAAGATTTCCTTATGTGATCTAATCCTAATGAAACTTTTCTTTTATTTTGGACAGGCAAATAGACCGACATACCAAAAGGAAATCTGCTATGTAGCCCAACAATTCTCGACATTTATTAATTAGTGTTACAAAACACCAGAAACAGCAAGAGAACTCTAATCAAGGAAGATAATTGTGAATCTCTTGTGGTGTTTCGTATGCGATACGCCCGAATAGGAATAACAAGACAATTTCCTTAATGAATTTATTGCATTATACTATTTCACAGTTAAGTGCCATAACTGCATTATTATTACGTTTAATTTTAAATTGCCGTCATCTGTGCTGCACTGTTTGTAAATAAAAATAGCTGTTAAGCAAATTATCTATCCCATTAAAATTAAAAGGAATGTTTTGGCAATGGCCGAAGACGCTCGAACTTGTGTCGGTGGCAATTAGTTAACGAAACCATTAGTTTGGTCATCGGCTAATTTACACATCGAAGATAGCCATTAGATGTCGTTAGTTTGCAATAGCCTTTTCCCTTCGTAGTCCAGTTTGAGCTCTTCCGTGTGTCAAATAGGCGCGAAAAAAATCTCTTCTTTGAGCTTCTCACATTCCAGTTCAAACGAACGCAGTTGAAATGTCAAGGGCAAAACACTGAATAAGCCTGGGGTGAACAAACCCTAATAATAAATCTACAGCAGTACCTTTCAGCTGTACTTCTTTTGTCAATGCCCCAACCCTCAGGAATGTATTATACAGGTTCCTGTTCCTGCTCTATTGAGTAAGCATTATTGAAACGAAGAAACGAGCTCCATATAACAAAAGAATTCATTAACGAACACCCTTTAGGCTATTCGGTTCGTTTCAGATGCAGAGGTCGTCGTCCTTGGTTCCTTTTATTAAAATCAATCCAATCACTTAATAACCTGAACTAGCTTGAACTTTGGTTCAAGACGCTCCTCTCCAGCTTTTCAATGGACGAAGGTTAGGTATTACTCTGCGCAACAGTAAGCAGAAGCTGACGTGATTTCGGAGAATATTTTCACAATTCTCAGAAAAAGATGATGGCTAACGCCGTAAATCATGTGAAATAAATGAAATGCAACATTTTCTGTGTTACATCGAACATTCTGACATTATATAAAGCGAGCATGCGATGATGCATGTTGGGCATCAGTTCGTTTATTTTGAAAGCCACCGAAATAGAATGCTTGACTGGAGGTGTCTGCAAACCGTTCTGTGTCCTGACTTTCAGTATCCAACAGCTGCCGGAAAACTCCACGGTTAATTCAAGTTAAATGAACTATGGTGGATGCTATTCCTGATGATTTACACATAGTAAATTTGACATTATCCCCAGTATTCCCGACCTTAATTGGAGTCTCATAAATGGACATTTGAGGGAATATGCGAGGATAACCTTTTGTTTGCTCCTTAGTAATTCTGTGAAGCTCTGGAATTTGTTGTAAAGTAATTATGACACTATGAAAGCTAGCAATCATTAATTAAGTTGCAGGCACTCCCAAATTAACAAAGAAGTCGTTGTTTTGAAGTTTTTAATAATTTTCATGAGCGCCTCATCAAGAGATCAATGGGAGCTTTATCAAAAGCTTTAACAGTAAGAAGGAAAAGATGCATGAAAACCGCAAAAAATCAATTACTGATTAATTGTATTTACGTGTACGATGGGTAGTGGATTTAGAACAGGAAATCGAGAACTTTTCGTGTCAGGAGGTTCCAACGTTCGCTCCATAAGAAAGTGCCAACGTTTCGTCTCAGATGATGAACTTAGTGCAATTCTCGAGACAGGCCCCTTTATTCAAATCGGAAAGTCAGCACATTCCTGAAGAAAGCAGCTTGTGGATTCTTTTCCTTAACCCGCTACCCATTTTACAAATTTATGTCAAGGGCATGACCGACTATTACAATTTGTAAGAGGCATAACGTTAACGATTCTATTTATCACTCTTAGATTACTGCTGAAATATTTATAGGGGTCAAAAAAGGAACAGAAGAGAGTTAAGCTCTCAGGGTCGTTGTCCGCGCTCCCGGAAAACATTATTGAAATTTTTCAGAATTTTTCTCGAATAAGTTATAGTCAGGAAAAGATAAGTGTGATAAGTTTTTAAACGAACACCCTGTATGTTTATGTAATTCATAAAAATTGTTTTATACGACTTTTTTACAATTGCAAAATTTCTTGGCAAAATTAACGCTTTATGTTTGCGGTTTGCCACCTGCTGCCGGGAAATTGGGAAAGTTTGGAATGAAAATATTTTATGGTAAATTTATTTAATGAAATCTCCTAACATTAAAATGAACCTGACGTTTTATTAGTTTTTTATCAGGCAATTATGTCTTCAGATCTTTGCAATGTTGCTAATTCTGGATTATTAGAGTAATATTCTACAGGCAGGAGACCCAGAAATCGACCAAAATTTTGGCGTATTCTCTTCGAACCTTTCCATGTACTTAACATTCTTTTGTGTGGTGTAAATAGTTTGTCTTCCTTCGTGTGATAAAACTTGCTATAAAATATATTGTGACGACACTTTGGAATTATTTCATTGTTAAAGACATTAACTGAAATTATGGCTATAAACCATAATAACCGGTTGCCAATTCCGCAGACACGGGCGGTGAATGATTTACATACTGAACATAATACATTATGATTAGAGCAGATATTAAACGGCAGACAGGAGAAAATGTCGGCGAACGAATTTTTCAAATAGCAATCATTAATTAAATAAGTATTTGAATTTTGATTCATGTCTTAGAAAGACCGACATATTTGCTAAATGCTGGCGTTGAAAGCTGCGTATTAGCGAACGGCAATTTGCATATCAAAACTGGCAAAACTCTAGAAAAAGAGACAAATTCTCAGAATTATGTCATTAAGTCCAGACAATACAACATAATTTCAAACAAGGCTAAATAATGGTGTAATTAGAGGTATCAGGCCTCCAAATGTCGAAACAAGAACATATTGTTGTTTAAAATAATAATGTCTTTGTTTGCCTAAGTTTATCTGGAAAAATGCAGTCCTGTCGCATTTTTATAATGAGCAATTCATTAAAGTCTTAAGTGGCTACCTAAATATGTAATTTGGCAAAATAAAGAATGTCGTCAGTAATTCGAGCTGGTGCTTTATCCGTCGTTTGTACTTTGCGAAATGTCTTGCGTGTCCTCCTGTTTAATTTATAACGTTTCACTGATTTGTTTTGATATATGGGCCAAGAAAAGAGGCAAGTTTTTAAATAACAAATCTTTATACGACATCAAATAAGAGAAATCAACATTTCCAGTTTAAAAGCGACTTTCCACGAAACTGTTTAACCTGTTCATTGCTCTATGCTGTCGGCAAACAAAAGACTCTATGTTGGGGCGAAAATATTCCTCGATAACTACATTTTATTTGTTGACAACACAGTCGACGTGTAAAATTCTCCTGTAGACAAAACACTTTAACACTACGGACGTAGAACAATAAAAAATTGGAAAAAAGAAAGAAAAATCGCTCGCTAAAGTTCAGCGATCTTTACTTTTAACTTTAATAGGTACTTTCCTACACGTCTCCTGCATGGCAGAGTATTTTAACTTCGGTTTTAATACCACATGGCAGTGTTGTCGGCTTGGAGCAAAGGTTAGACCACATCTATAATACATAGGCTACTAAGAGCCCATTCTCATTAATACCGACATACAGTGGTGGCCATAAACATTGGACCACTTTAAACATTTCAGATTTTATCTGTGAATAAAGAGATAAAAAATAAGAATACATTTAATAATATAGAAAACAATTTAATGAGAAATAACTAAATTTCTTCCATAGAAACAATGAAAACAAAATAAATATGTAATCATAAAAATAGGACCGTTAAAACATTATCAAAAAAAAAGAAAAAAAGAAACGAAATTAGCAACTGAATATTGCCTAACGCCTAATATTTGGTTGCTCCTCCCTTTTGGGTAATTACTGCCTTTAATCTTTTAGTCATTGATCTTATTAAGCTCTGGCAGAATTCAACAGAAGTTGCTTCCTATTCCCGTTTGACCGTGGACCACAGTTCGTTGTTTTTGATCTGATGACCCCTTATGGCAATTTTAAGGTGTACCCAAAAATTTTCGGTAGGGTTCAGATCGGGCGATTGTGAGGGCCATGGCACAACCGGAATTGATTAATCATGAAAAAATCGTTTAATTCGCTTACCCCGTATGTTTTGCATCATTATTCTGTTGATATTTCCAAATTAATGGCATTTCTTTCCAAGCATACTGTAACATTCTTTTATCATTTTAAGGTATTTTTCTTGGTTCAGGATTGCTTTTATCCAATAAATGAGATCAATACCGAACCAAGAAAAGCAACTCTACAATTTTCTATTGTTACCTACATGTTTAATGGTTTTTAAAGTATGTTTTGGAAGCAATTTCTGTTTTGCTGGTCGCCTCACGTACTGTCGACTATCCGATTAATAATTTTTGTTTCATCCGAAAAAAAAACATTTTTGCTCACTTTTATGTTGGCGTTTTCATTTTTAAGCGAAGATAATTCTTCGCAAATTCTATTCTTTTTAATTTGTTTGTTTTTGATAGCGATGGTACCTTTCGAGCCACTCAGCTATGCAGATGAATTTTTTATAACCGTCTTCGGATGGTTCTGGAACTTATTTCCAATTTTAGGTTTTTTTGAAGTTGTTTGGAGCTTGCAAAGGAATTTTTTTGGGATTCTCGCTTTATTTGGTCAGAACCAGTTTTTCTTTTACGGCCGCGATTTTCCTGTTGTTCCTCGTATTTGATAGCATTTATTAACGAGGTTTTGGATCTTTCTATTTTCTGAAAAATTTCACGAAAGGAAGTGCCTTCATTTCCGAGTGTTCGTATTTTAATTTTTTTGGCTAAAGGACAAACATTTTCATGCCTCATCTGTTTGTTTGCTAATTATTAAAATACATCAAAATGCTTCAAAATGATTAATGACAAAATGATTTTCAATTGCTATCTTAATGAATGGAAAATTGTAAAAGTTATAAAAAAATAGCGAGTTTTTAATACACTGGTCCTATTATTATAGCCACCTTAGCTTCGACAGTTTGAATGAATCAGGGGAAGTATAATTCTAGTATAAGGTAATTTCCCAGGTTTCTATTGGCACATACAATTACCAACATTGTAGAATTTTAGGACCCTAGTTCAAACAAGGTAGAAAAATATCAACAGACTTTTACTATCAGTAGTGGTCCTATTGTTTGGTCAGCACTGTATGTTTGGCAATCAGAAACATCTCAGTTCGCGATGAATTTGATAAGGATGAGAATTCCAAGTCTCTCTCTTAGGGATGAAAATTAAAATATCTCAAAGAGACTTCGAGACGACTCTGTTAAGTGGAAATCTCCATGAAGTCTTAATTCGTTCTAAACGTATCCAAATTCTTCTCTGAGAGGTCACCGGGCTTTAAATTTTGGCGGCGGGCATAATTCTTTTCTTTCAGTCCTCCACACGTAAATAACCGTTCCGGATCATCAGCAATCTCCAATCGTTGGAACGAAAAAAATGTCTTAATAAATGGCTTCGATTTTCGACATGCCTTCAAGGTGTACCAAGCAGCGACTTATCATTCATTGAGATATACTGAATTGCTTTCAATGATTTCTAGATTGCATTGAATTTATATGATTTATCCACATGACCAGCTTATTAAACAGTCTAAATAATTTCATAGGGCTTTCTCTTTACTTTTCTTCGCTGCCGCACCACGATATTCCGATAACGATCTTCACACTACCGACAAGTAATGAGATTTCAAGAAATTTCTACTGTGCATTATCGTGCCAAGTTATGGTAAAGTCACCAATAGCAAGCTAAAACCTTCCATGTGGAACATTTCACTGTTACCTAATCAACTTCCAGTTCCGATTTAGCATTGCTGGAAGACAAACATTACCGGAACCTTAAAAGGGCGAAGAATGCTGATTAAGAGTTGTTCGGAAATAATGAAGTAATTGCGTTACGACTTTCATTTTAGTCAATCAGTTGACTTTATGTACGTGCCAAAATTCAGGCGGACTTGATATACTGCAGGTTGCAGGAAATAAAAGTTACGACGAATTTGTGTCAGCCAACTGTAAATTTTAAGGCGAAGATTTGAGTAGAAGACTCGAGATTAATTTTTGGACCGGATTTTTTCCTCAGGAGTCGTTCAGTGTGGAAAATTGGCGCATCCCTAATGACCTTTTGACATAATGAACTTTTATGCCTTCAAATTCTCGCATTGACTAACAGCTAGTTAACATGTCCAAACCTCGGAAATAAAACAATACAATAGGTCCACATCATTCCTTTTTGAAAATAATGGTATATAATTATGTAAAACAGTACTCAAACCTCGTATAATTTAGCCTGAGCAACTTATAGGTCAGAGTATCAGCTGTACCCCGCCTTACATTCTTTCAAACCCTGAGATTTTGAAAGGATCTTTTACTTTGAAGCTGTTTTAAGTCTCACGTAAACTATGAGCTTTAAGACAATCTACCTACGCTTCATATTTCCATATTATGGCATTAGAATTTGGTGTTGCAATCTAAGGAAAGACAAGACTGTTGATTTGAATTTTAAACAGAACTGGATTATTAATTACTACACCAAGAAATGCCCTCGCTTAGTCACGAGATAGTTATTTTAATAAATCTTAGCAAA
The DNA here is from genome assembly GCF_039881205.1 of Euwallacea similis. Taxonomy (NCBI): domain Eukaryota; kingdom Metazoa; phylum Arthropoda; class Insecta; order Coleoptera; family Curculionidae; genus Euwallacea; species Euwallacea similis. The sequence goes on along the minus strand of NC_089633.1, from coordinate 2,897,528 downwards.
ATAGTCTTCTTAAAGTGTGTCTTAAGATATTAATTTGGATGGATTTATGGCTGAAGGCCTTATATAGCACGTTCCACATGAAGTAGGTAGCTATTTATGGCTCACTCTCCAAGTATGTAATCTGATGCTAATGCGTTGGAGAGAATGTCATTTCTTCTTTATATTGAGAAGTAAAGTCCACATTAATATAGCCATAACATTTGGTTGATGAAATAGGCCACGTTGGATTCAGAAGTCAATAGGTACCTACATCCAGATAAGTTTGTGCTGCGATGGTAGACGACATTTTTGCTGTGAAGATGATAGCATAGGAGACTGTCAGGAACTTTTAGATGTTGAGTTTTAAAATATAGGCGGTGTACAGGGTGTTTCGTGAATAAAGGTCATCGGCCTTATGTATAACACTATGAGAAACAGAGTTTTGAAAAAAGGGATAGAAGTGACCAAGGGAAAATGCTGGAAGGAGTATTTAAATTCCTAACTTCGTTGCTATGTGGGTAAATTCAAAACAGTGAAGTAATTAAGGAAACGCAACGGAAAGGGAATTGAAAAATTTCATAGTTGGGTTTCTGCAGAAATTCTGTATAATTTTTTTTCTAAAAAGGTTTTCGATAGAAATATGTAAGTACCTCGAGAAAGAAATGTGGGATTTTGAAAAGTAATAGCAGAAAGATTTCTTTTTGTTCTATTCTTTTAGGGACATACCGTGTGCTTTACTGAATTAATAGGAAATGTGCCAAGGAAGCGCTTTTTTAAGCATTAATTTAACTTTTGCGACTTTTTTCAAAACTTTAAATACGAGGGTATATTTTTGATATTTCACTTAGAGAGCGCAGAATTTCCTCCATAATCTGAAAATTTCACCTCATAATATACCAAATACCTCAATCGAAAAAAGAAAGCATGGCGAGCGCCATGAAAAAGTGGGTCCTATTATGTTTTGTGGCGCCACGATATCTTAATTTCATAAGATCTAGTAGGCACTGAAACATTCCTTTGTTTCCAAAGCTTGCTAGATTTTTAATTGCGCTAGGAAATATCGTAGGGTCTGCCGTGTGTAGAGTGTATATATTCCTAATAAATGAGGCATCGTGATGAAAATTTCGCCCAAAATTACGCACTTTTAGGTAACATATACGCAATTAAGGATATCTGCCCACGCAATAAATGTAACAAATGCGGAACTTCATCATCCTTCAAACACCCAAAATACACAAACCCAAACAAAACAATCGAAAAACATCAATTTTCCCCCTTCGCGCCGCTTCTGGGCCTACTTTCGCGCGCGGCCGTTGACCCCCAACCCACTTCTTAGTCAGTTAGTAAGTCGGGCGCCATCTTGCCGTCGATGTTCTCCTGTTTGGGCCATTCTACAATAATCTAATTTTTCTCTTTTAGTACATTTTGGCTTACAAATTAACAATTTGCTAGAGCAATAAATGAATTGCAACCTTAGTATTTACAAGCATGCAATGGGGATGTTTAATATGTGCCAGATTTTCCAGATTAATTTTTTGTTCTATTGGGAATTTCTATGGAAGGAATCATTCCTCCTATCATGTATCGAGGCTCGCTGCAACTGCATTGCACTGACCGTGTTTCGGTATGATTGTTTTGAATAGCGTACTCAAATGGAAGTCGTACTGGGCGATCTGCATAGTACCCACATAGGTATCCACTTAGCGAGACCGAAAAATTATTTGCCAAAAAATTTTATGCCCATAACAGCTAATCGGAGGTTTAAATTATGGTAATTTGCTACAGTACAATGGTAGTACCTATCAGGTCGAGCGTGTTTTGCAGACATACTGACCTTGGTACTTTTTTCGGTTTGTCATTCGATTAGATTCGAGGTCGGCGGTGTTCAATGGGTATTATTGTGAATCCTTCAAATTGCCTGGCATAAAATGTATGTAACGACCGTTTTGGAACAATCTTCAATGGACCCTATATGTGTATTTTGGGAACAAGTTTATTTTAAAACTGGTTTCAGTTTTTAATCGTACAAGAATAAATATTTAAAGACCTAGGCTAAATGAATGATAATTTTTTTGGTTTCATTGATATTCGGGTAGGTCCTAGAACGCAGCATTTCTTCAGTGTCAACTTCTCAGCCTTGACCAAACACGCTGCGACTAACTTATGCTCAAAAATTCTCGATGGGATTGTCCCGAGGCATATTAGAGGTGTTGACGGTTCTGGGTACATATAAGAAGTTATGCAGTTCTAATTAGTCCCTTGTGACGACGTTGCCTCGCACAATCAGTGGACTTCATCAACCAGCATCATGCGAATGATGAAATTATCTTTTGGCCAGACTTGACTTCTTGATATTATGCCAGAATCATAAGAGACTGGTTAGAACAGCACAATGTCCTATACGTAGAATGTTAATCCCTCAGGCAGACCCATCGAGAATTTTGTGTTTAACTAAGTCACAGAGTGAACAGCGAAGGTTGGTTATTTCACACCGAGCAACATTTGCATCACTTTGGGCCTAAAACTGAAAATTTTCCGGAAATTTCCTCTAGTTTGTCACAAGGGTCACAGGAGTCTTCGGGATCAGAATTTGAGGGTTCTTCATGCATACACATTAAGGCAGTTTTAATTTCTACCTGAATAAAAATGAATTTTCTCAAGAAAAATAGTGGACTTTTTTGATGTTCTATCGGAACATTTTTGACTTAGTGTTAGAAGAATATCACTAGAATAGAACCAGCTACATACACGTTGTACTTCAGGGTTGCGCCAATGAAGTTTAATGAAACTCGGATTATTTAGCAGATCAGTGGTATATATCGGCTTAGACCTATATACCATCTAGGGACGACTAAGCACATTATATCCTTCAGCTTGTAACTCACGACACGTTTTTTCTTGCTGCACTTGGAGATCATATTGCCTTCCAATACCAAAACGGGAGACATATGTAACCACAGTTACAGCTAGAAACCGGATTTATGCCCAAGGCACACAATAGTGATTATTGTTATTATTAAAATTGGCTTATTATTAACGGCTTTAAAAAGTCGATCTTCAAGTGTGTTCAGCATAATAACATTTTCTATTTTTGTTTCAGGTAAGAAGAAATTCACTCCTTTGCAGTAGTAAGTAGCACGGGCACTGAAGACTTAAACTTATTAAGAACCAGTTATTAAGCGAGTTGCGGGTATCTACCTCCCTTTAGGTTTAATTTCATCTTGTAAAAATGATACCCCTTGCTGTGGTAATAAACTCCGAGAAAAATTTCCCCCGGATTAAAATTGAAAATAAAAAATTTGATATCGTATGCAGTGTGCGCGGCAGCAGGACCAAAAAACATAATTTATGGTCCAAAACAAATCGGTCTGACCTCCTGGAGTACAATCTTATAGCTCCAGCTTGGCTTTCACCTTAAAATTAATTCTGTTACGTAAAAATTTAAGCTAATAACTAGTGAGCTTACTTTAGAAACGGCAACAATCTCGACAGGGAAATTCGGCAGAAGTTCTTCCCATAAAATCTGAATAATAAACGTCTCGGATTTTAGTAAACTTTAACTGTTTCCAGACAATTAAAAAATTTACTTTTGTTTTGTCTTTATAAATCTCTAAACGTTTCTAAGGAGATTTTGTAGCACTGAAGTGGAATTTCTCTAAAACACAATGTTATTATCTAAAAATATACTGGATCATTTAAAACTTTTTACGACGCTAAACTTTCGGCTTGTCTTTACAAATCATACAATTGGGCAACAGAACTGTCCAGATGGCTCGTTGTATGCCCATCAGATTCTAAAGCCAGATCAGTGACCAGTTAATAGGCCACCATCCTTATGTTCCTCTTTTCGACTGTATGTTCTTCAGCCGCATGCCATAGCAGGCTGAGCTGCCAGTGATGCAGGAACATGCGCTCGATCATTGGAGGATGGTGTGTAGAAGTGGAGGTGGAGTGCACCGTATTGGAGCTACCTCTCACGGTGTGCGCCGTGGTGTGGGGAGGTCCCTTCCAACGGCCTCCCTACGTCGCACATCAGGAATTTTTATTTGTTTTAAACTGGAAACCTTTCTATGTAAACTCCCTAATATGCCAAAAAGATTCTCGGCAGTGGTACAATGTTAGGATCCCGCAACATACGTGGTATTCCTATCATAAAATTCGAATTTCGCACTGCTGAACAAGGAAGAGTATTTTTTTTAAAGAACTTTCTCATAAGTCCCCCATTATCAAGAAAACTGATAGGGATAGATGTGCGGTGCGAATCCGAATTTTAACCCCCCTGTTAACTTTTTTACAAATTATTATTTTAAAAAAATCAAAAACAACAGTAGTAAACAAGACAAAAAATCTAACTATCTTTTGACGTTTGTTTATTTTTGTGAATGTTGCTTACGTCACCGGTAGTGAAAAATGGCTGATTTTTTAAAATTGAAACATGGGTCAAGTGGCATCTCAAATTAAAGGTACTTCAAAACTACATTTAACGGTGTCCTGAAATTTAACATAAATCAATTAGTTTTTGAGAAAAAGAGCTGTAAATAGAAAAAAATAAATATAAACTCAGTTTCATAGTATGTCAATAATTAAAAAAATTGTTTGTTGATAGGAAATTAATTAAATTAAATATTCGAAATGGGTACCATTTTGCCTCTGACAAAAAAGTAATTTGTCAACAAGCATTAAAAAACTAATTTACAATGATCAGATTTGCAACTGCTCACAAAAAATTATGCGGAAAAATGATGTGGTTTCAACGGTTAAGGGTGGTTTTATCTTGTGATCGTAATAGGCTCCACTTGTCAATCGCGCCAGGCAACGTTGCACAGGATAATGCAATGGTTTAAGATGAGATGAAATGCAGATGACCACAGGTTAATACAGATGGCCTGTTGACCATAGAGTTGGCTGCAAACTCCTGACATTTTATAAAAATAACCGAGAACTGATTTTTATAGCATTTTTTTGACATTTTTTCTATTTATAGCTCTTTTTTCAAAAGCTACTCAGTTGATTTTAAATTGCATTACACCTTTAAATGGAGTTTTGAATGACCTTTCATTGGAGGTGTCACTTGATCCTTTTTTGCTGTCATTTGGCGCTACCGATGACGCTAGCACAAAATGACAGCAACATTTAAAAAAATAGATAAATGTCCAAAGATAGTGTTTTTGTTCTGTTAAAAAGTTAACAGGAGGCGACAATTTAGAGCCGCACGGTAGAACGATGTAATAATGTGAAGTTTTTGTAGAGAAATATGCAGCTTGTCCTATTCAAAGACCTCTAAACCGGGAGAAACAAGTTTTATAGGTAACCTAAATGAATTGAAGAAACCTGTTGATTTATCACTTTAACTCGGCCCCTGTCCTACCAGTGATTTAAAGAAACAGTTCACCTAATTTCTCTCGTTTTGTAATAGTTTTATTTGTTCGAGCTCACGACAAAAATATTTGTATAATAAACCATTAATAACAGCTCTTTTATATAGAACTTCAAACATATAATTAGTAGTGCACCTATGAAGATATTAACATATATTTCCTCCGTATAGCCATTTAACAAGTCCTATGTAGAGGAATTGTGCAATGTCTTAAGCATTCTTGGTATTCTGCAATCACAGGGGCGGATTCAAGGAAGGGCAAAGCACTTGGAGATTATTGTTTGTTGTTTTTCTTTTGCATTTCTTTTAAAGTTCAATATACTTAAATGTAAGCTTACAAACGAGCCTCTGATAGTTGAGTTGTAATAACGAGGAATGTTAATTGATCTTGTTGGAAGCTGGCACAAAATTCCTGCAAATCCGACCGAGAACAAATCAGGTCTTTTAATAAACTCGGCGAAACAACTCAGGTTATATTTCATACCAACTGCCGTCTCTTGCCTAATAATAATTTTTCTATTATACGTTCCATTAACTCCTGTTCTGCTTGGTTTTTCTTTAAAATTGCGTTTTTAATTAGATAATTGAAACGCTTTGCCGTGCTTGGATTTGCCATTTTTTTTGCGGAATCTCGTTGTGTTCGCGAGCTTTTGTAGTTCGCGTTCTGCATTTTTTGTGCCATAATAATTGAGTTTTCTTTACGAACTGTGTTTATTTGTTCGTACTTTTTGTACCGGGATACTAAGTTAATTTGCTATTTATTGGTTTACTCTTCACGCTTAGCTGCAATGTCATAGGAACAAACTCATTTAGGATTCAACAAGAATTTAACTTCACCTGATGAGAACTCTATTTGCTGACACATTTACGAACTTTTCGGAAGCAACATTTCGTGCAATATCTTCCACTTAAATGAACCAGTATGCCTGTTGACACACAAATAACCTCTGAACCCTATGCGCTTATCCGCGATATTTGAACCTTTCCCAGGTGATTTCTAGACTAATGGTATTCACATCCTTCGCATTCTGCATCTTTTCCTCGCTTTATGGTAAATATAAAAAAAGAGAAACTCGTTTGAATTGTAGATAGCGAAGCCGGAAAATGTGCTTTTGCGGATTTAATTTGCCAGCGATATCCACAAAATAATAAAAAAATGAACATTTGTGTAGCTGAGTGGGAGCACAATGCATAAAGTAGTGATGTCTCTCGTGAGTGTGATATATGTAAGTTTTACTCCCTTGCTATCCGGACGCTTTAAGAGGGTTTGAAAATAGCAATCCACATTTCTGGTTAAAGTTATATCTTCACCCTTAAGTCGAATTACTTCTCACCTCTTTTCATTTTCGAGAACTCTAATGTAGTGTGTGTAGGGCATTCGGGTTGCTCAAAATTTCGTTGAAATGATGTTCGATTTTCGCTTTCTAACTGCAGTGTCCTCAGACGTCCATCAGGCCATCAAAAACCTTACAGCAACCTAATTTCACGTTTTCAGCCTTTTTGGGCCAGCCTATTTGTTATTTAGCAGCATTTTAAGCCCAAGTAAGTGCCTTGGTGTGCTCTTAGACTGCAGGCAAGTTTCGCGCACGTCACATACATAAAACATTTTTGTTTGAAGTTCAACCACATTTCAAAGTTTCTAACTGACTAACCGGAATATGTAGAAGACTGTGATAAATTTGAGTTAAATAAGTTCGTTTTTACCCTGAGTCTGGGCAGAAGTTTCCGGTCCTCACATACACATGACATGTTCTTTGAAGTTTTAACCACACTCTACGTATATTTACCAGAGTTGCAGAGTCATTTTAAGCTAAAGAGCAGTTAAGGCCAAACAGCCACCACACCAAGACAGACTCTCATCTAATCTATTTTTAGGCCTCCACTGCCTTCATAATCGGGACGAGTATATTGTGTGAGAGATCATTTTTCGATAAAGAATTGAATTATTACATTGTAGAAGTGACATGAGGGGTCAAAAACTTAACAACCAATTATATCATGTAATTTTTTTCGTATCAAGAGCTCGTCCCTGAAGTCTGATAAAGAGATGAGCTCACCTACCATCTTTCCTTCGACTGATTCAAAATTGCTTAACTGCTAAATATTTTTAACTCTGTTCAACAGACCTCTAGCAGTGTCCTCATCTTTTGATATCGCTGTATCAATAAATTTCACACAAATTCAATCTTCTAGGCTATCGAATAACGCGTCTTTGGCGATAAATTTGCTTACTTATAAAAGACGATATTCCATTACGACTATATCGGCGTGTAAGTAAATATACCCATAAACGAATCACAAATAATACATCGTTGGCAATATCGCATCTAATGGAATGACAACAAATAACTGAATATCAAGTGACACACTTCGAAAGACTTATGATACTTGAATGAAAACAATATCGGCAGAGAGAAGCTTTAAAAATAAACTTTGCAACCGCACCAGTTCGTTGAACTTGGTGTGAATGCACACATTAAGATTTTCTCATTTTTTTCTTTCTTTTTGTCTTGAAAGCATTTAGCTGTTAGAAAGTGATCCACCTTGAAATTTACGCGACATCTCCTGAAGTTTTTAGTGGAGATGTGGAGAAAGACACAAAGAGATGAGAATGACGAATATTCAAAGTCAGAAGTTTTGAGTTGATGAACTTGAAACACCTGTACGAGAAAAGAGGAAAGTGATGCTACAAATGTCTTTATTTTCTTCATATACCTAGTTCTCCGTGTTAACACTAAGATTGCTAAAGTACGGCTTCTGGCCCTGGATTAATTAAAGCGCTGCAGCTATTGATTTTTTTACTTTCTGTCCAACAAAGGGAAATATCATTTGAATAAAAGATTTATTTTCTGTGAGAAATATGAGTTTGGAATTTTTAGCGTTTACGCAGAAGTAGGTACAATGAATATGAACTAAGTAATAAAATTACAAAATGGACATTTGCGAGTAAATCTGCTCTGCGATCATTCTTTTGGTTGCAGCAGATTATTGCAGACAAATAAGGGAAAATAAAATTGAACATAAATAATACGCTGAACTACACTTTTTGTATTGTAAACTTCGGGCGAACCAAGCATGATGAAAAGTTAAAATAGCGAAATAAAAAAGCCGTTTCGTTCTCTCCTTTTCATCCGAAAGTGGAGAAAAGACTGCTTAACTCATTCGTCGGGAAAATGACTGTTTGCCTTACTCATTTGATTATAAATTTCGCTCCAACAAACGGGAATCAAATCTTGAAATAACTTGAGTAGAGAAACTTGTTTTGACTCCTAATTTGCCTAGAAATGACGGGAAGAAAATTTCTGATCGGGACCCACTTGACACCAGAGGATTATTGGCCTCACTCTCTTGGTTACAGCTTAGTCCGACGAGGTGCATTAAAAGATGAACTAACTTGACACAATATGCCTACACTTTCATCTTTTTTATTCTAAGTTTGAGCTAAGAGACAGGTAAAAGATTTCCGATCTCACTCGACAAAAGAGGAATGTTTGTTTTATTCCTTTGATTAAATTTTTATCCGACAAAGAAGGATCAAAAGTTGAAATAGATTGATGATGCAAGCCTATTCTCTTCACTTTTTATTCCGAATTAGGGGAAAAAACAGAAAAAAAAATGAGGAACTCACTTGTCACTGCCACTCGTTGTCTGTTCGACAATGAATACCAACCTGAACTAACCTGTTTTCATTTTAATTTCGATATGCTCAGTGCTTGTTTTTCTGATTTGAACCGAGAATCATCAAATATTCCAATGTTCAAAGTACCAGAAAGAAAAACGCATTATTGACATTGAATGATATTCATGTGATTGGAATAAGAAATATGCATTGCGTTGCAGCATCATTATTGAAACCAAGGAAATAACGCGAGTAATTTATATATTTTTAGCACTTCCAAGCTTTATGATAAAATAGCCTAAACGGTGTTATCCAACATTTTCATTCAACGGAAAATGATTTAGTTAGTGCGATCTTTCGGAAATTTTTCGCTCTAATTGGTCCAGGAAAACAATCGGGCATTGACTGGCACTAAATCGCCACTTTTCGACACATGGGGAAAACAGGATCATTCAGGACCCTGTAGATGTCACCGTGGTATTCCCATAATAATAATTTCACATGCGCCAGTGTTGCCAAGGACGCAATTATGGTTTTTATTTCCATATCACGTTTAGGTAATCGGAAGAGCAGGTGTTCTGCAAGGCTGCATTTTATAGGACCGCGAAAGACCATCTCGAACGATATTTTATGTGGCCTGAATGAAAAGCGGACGGTTTTTGATTACGCATATCAATTTATCAGTATTAAGTTTATGTTTAAAACATGCTTTAGTGCTTCCCGTCTTAAATCTCATGTCTTCTACATGCACTGAAAAAATGAACGCCCGATAGTACCGCAGAACGTTCGAGTAATAAAAGGAGCGCTACCCTGAAAATGCAGGTGCGTACCCAAAAGCTGTGCGTATGGCCCGTGGGGCCCCGAAAAGCCCCGTTAGAGACACCGGCGATGGAGCACCGTTAAAAGCGCACCATTGGAATGTCACGCAGACTAAACGAGTTTTTGGCCTCCGAAGGACACCCAAAATTGAATTGCCTACAGTGGCGGCACTGGTCAAGGATATTGTAAAGGAAATACCATAGAAAGGAGAGATCATTTAAGGCTGAAGAGATGTTGGCATTAATTGAGGAAAGCCACTTTTTTTTCAAGCTCATTTTTTTTTTTTTTACTTTTTTTCATCATAGGCCATATACATGTTCCTAAACGAACAGCAAGTGATCGACACAGAGGAGTCCAAGAACAATTTTCAACATTTTTTTGGTTTTTATATTATTATATAGTTCTAAGCTCATTTCCTTCTTGACTTCTTCCAAAACCATTGATGATATTCGACGACTTAAATGTACAGTTAAATTATTCACAGGTGGTGTTTTGAAACGTAATAGAGTTGATGAAAGTTCAATCAAGATGACTGATTAATTGCAATAAACGACGAATTGATTCAAGATAGGTGATATGGTAATAACTCGAAATACCGCTAGAAAAGTAATCCGTCCTGAAGTGATGTCGAGTCGTTCGAAAGTACCTACTTTGGCAGATTACATGAACAGCAAAAACTTACTTTTCCTATTACTAATTACATACATTATTTAACACAAAGAGATTATTCTCCAACGAAAAACTCCGCAAATGATAAGCATCTAAGTAGAATACATTCTTTAAAATTTATTGATGAAAATAAATGCTAAAACCGCAACAATGGCTTTTTAAGTGAATAAGCAAACAGCCATATTTCTATGGTAACAATGGCGGTTTTGATAAGGGCGACACTCACATTAATAATCCGATAACGCAGAATTAATAATAGCCCGAGTGTTAATTATTAGTCCAAAGCTGTATTGTGCGTATGTGAACAAATGAGTCTAGCATTGGAGGTTTTCGTAATAGTAAACGGGATTATCGAGATAAAAGTATTGTTTGTTGTAACCTAAGTGGTACCATTAAATTTTTAACCTTAGCAACAGATTTAAGAGTTAAAAACTAAACGGATTAAAAGGTACTGTTTGAAAATTAATAATTTCTCTGAATTAAATACGTATTTCTCAAACAGTTTCAATTGCAATCGATAATAACCTCTGCGTTTAAAACTAAAAAAAAAATTTCGCAATTCTTGTAGAAATGACAATTTTCTGGCATTTTGACATAATAAAAGTTCTGATACAGTGCTGATCATAAAAATGGTACCATTTCAAAATTTAATTTTGTATATATTGTGTATTCCATTGCAATTTTTTATTTCTGTCAATAAAGAGATAAAAACTTAAAAGACATTTAATAATAAAGAAAACAATCTACAAAAACATAATTTAAATGAAAAATAAATAAAACTCTCCAATAGAAATAATGAAAACGAAATAAATATGCGGTTATAAAAATAGGACAGTTGAAATATCATCAAAAAAAAGAAACGAAACTAGCAACCGAATATTGTCTAAAGTCTAACATTTAGTTGTTACTCCTTTTTTTGGGCAAAAACTGTCTTTAATCTTTTAGGAATTGACTTTATTAAGCGCTGGCGGAGTTCAACAGGAATTGCTTCTCATTCCCGTTCACAGTTCTTCTTTGTTTTTGATTTGATGACTCCTCACGGCAACCTTAACGTGTACTCTAAGATTTTCGATAGGGTTTAGATCGGGCGATTGTGAGGGCCATGGCAAAATCGGAATTGACTCATTATAAAAAAATTACTTAATTCGCATAGCCGTATATTTCGGATCATTATCCTGTTGATATTTCCAAATTAATGGCATTTCTTCTGAAGCATACGGCAGCGTAACATCTATTCTTATTTTAAGGTATTCTTCTTAATACACGATCCCTTTTATCCAATAAATGGGATCAACACCGAGCTAAAAGAAGTAGTCCCACAATTTTGTATTGCCATCTCCATGTTTAATGGTTTTTAAAGTGTGTTTTGAAAGCAATTCCTGTTTTGCTAACCGCCTCACGTACCGTCGACTATCCGAACCAAACAAATTAATTTTTGTTTCGACCGAAAAAAGGACATTTTTGCACACTTTTATGTTATCGTTTTCGTTTTGAAACGAAGATGATTATTCGTAAATTCTATTCTTTTTAATTTGTTTGTTTTTGATAGCAATGGTACCTTTCGAACCACTCGTCTAAGCAAATGAATTTCTTGTAACCGTCTTCGAATAGTTCTGGAACTTATTCCCAATTTAAGGTCTTTTTGAAGTTGTTTGGAGCTTACAAAGGAATTTTTTTGGGATTCTCGCATTATCGCGATTTTCCTGTTATTCCTCGTATTTTAGAGCATTTATTAATGAAATTTGGATCATTTTTATTTAATACAGGCATGCGTGAAGTATCTTTGTGAATTTTTTCAACACTGTTCACTGTTCGTCGCGTTCAGGAAATACAAGGTATAACTATCAAAAAGAAGTCTCGAAAATGAAAAATTTGTAAAAGATTCAGAATCATATAACTCTCCCAGCATAAAAGCTATATAAAATCTGCCAATAGGTTTTTTCTTTGTCTGAGCTTTATACGACCTCAATTGAACCGTTTTTTTCGGGTCTCTCGTGATCCGTGACGGACGACAACAACCTTAAAATTAGTAGAGTAGAAATACTCAGTAAATTTCGAGTGATTCCAACCAACCTAGAGCTGGAAATTTGATGAAATGTCTTCCGAAGGAACTTTCCGAAAGTTGTGAAGTCATCCGAATGCACGTGGAACTGAACGTAAGCGTTGAAATAACGCAAAGCAATCTGATCAGGAATGCTCGGTAATATTTAAGTAACCTGAACTGGCTGAGCGTTGGAAATTTGAGGAAGTGTTGAAGTAACCTTAGTCGACATGAAGGAAGAAATGCGCAGTGCAGAAGGAAATTTCCGCAATTTTCAAGAATTTCAAGAAAGTAACCCGAGCCGACCTGTGCAGAAATAATTAATAATTTTTGTTAACTGTTTCTTTTTACTCAACTTGAGAAATATTGCATAAAGCTTCCGTAGCTTTAGGTAAAAAAATGATTGAAGTATGTTCCAGAATGCGTAGGGTACCTCAAAGGATCTTCCACCGTACAAATAAACGTCGTCATAACATAAATCTTTAACTCAAAAAGTATATCCTACAAGCGTTTTTCACAACGCAAATAATTGTCCAACGAAAAGGGACTTGTACCAGCCCAAGCAACACCTCAAAGTTCTTTCTGGTCCGGCGGGTGGATGAATAATCTTATAGGTAACCTGGCTAGAACTAACGATGCAAAGCAAGTATTAGTGAGTAGTCCGTCACATGCCTCACAGCTTAAACAAAATCATAATCTATCTAACCATCGAAAGCTTTGGTGCCGCCAATCTACGCCTTGTCAAATTGTTGCAAATTTAAAAATTAAAACAACCTCATCATCCGCGGTTCAACGTTCCCAATCTTAAGTAGCAAACTACTAAATTAACTTACCAAAACCGCAGTTATGGTATTGCACGAGTGCCGATTTTTCTGAGTGTCAAAAGTCAAGGCGTGATCGGGTTGTTCAACTTGAAATGGCGAAAAAAAGAAATTAGCTTAAAATTTTACGATATGGGCGGGTCCGGTGGTAGAAAGCTGCGAGCAATCTACCGAAACGGATTTTGCAATATTTTCTGCACTGTTATGGTTGTTACAAGCCCAAACAAACACCCATATAGTCCCAGTTTCAGAAGAAATATAGAACTAGATTCTGATTAACCTTTACTGCTCAATGTAAACGACCTTTACACTTTTTTTCAGGTAAGAGTAAGTTCTGGTTAACTCATTGGTAAGGAGCTTTAAATATTAAAAGCAATAATTTTAGCTTGAGAGGAGAAATCTGCTGATTACTTTGCACTCGAACACGCTTATAAAAATGTTTTAAAAATAGGCTTCCTTGACTTCTGACACGTGAAAATTGGCAATCGCGTAACAGTGAACTATGGTTGGTTCTGGTCAAATAAACGCTCGGGTTTCAAATTTTTATTGGCAAGGCTAACGACCTCATAAAACTGAGCCAGAGATGACAAATTTTGCCATGGATTAAATTGCATTTTCAGATAGGTTTCTGGAAACGTACCGCCAGCACCAATGCCGCGCTCCTTAGAGCCTGTTCTTGCAAATATGTTTTTTTCGAGTTGCGTAGGCAACAGTTGGGGCAGTTGGTTTCAAGCAAATAAATCTTACGACATGAACATGTGGGTTGAGAAAAAACAGTAGTGCAGTGTACAATAAAAGGTCATTGGCACAAGAAAAGTAACGCAATTATTTATCTGACATAAGAATCCTTATGTTTGCTATTCATTTCCTCGTTTACATTACTTTTTATCTCCATGCAGTCAGCAGAAGGAGTAATATTGTATCTTGTGGAATGACTAAGTTGTCTCTTAGGGATGAGCAATTACTGGGAGCAGAGATCTAAATTTAATATCTCCTAAAGTGGGTGTCTTAAAACCTAATCAAAACTCCTACCCAAGTTTTAATTGTTTTATTAGAGCGCCCGAACGTGCGACCCATCGCAGCCAATATTACCCCATTAATTTCATTAGAGCTTTTCAATTTCGCCAACGGAGCTGAAACTTTGAAGTTGTTGAACCGACCGCAATTTGGAGCGATAAATTTCTCCAGAGAGAGATAGAGCCGGAGAATGACTCAAAATACTTAAAGAGGACTTAACAGGGCTCTTACGCCCGAAAACTAACAATCTGATTATTTCACTTATTAAAAAACTTCAGATGGCCAATTAGTCGGATTCGGTTCAGTTACTGCATCGTTTTGGTTTCTGCCAGCCAATAAAAAGTTCGTTCACTCAAAAGTTCAACGAATGCTTGCCAAAACATATGGTTGGCATTTGCAATCATATCAATAGGAACATTGCAGTGCTGTGTAATATGTTCCTGTGCCGGTTTAGTGAGGTACTAGTGCCTTTTGTCAAGATTTACTTTACGCATTGTGATAGTGATAAGAATACAATGGTTGCTCTTAACATCAGGTAAATGTTGCGTACCACCTCTAGCCATTTTTCAAACATTAAGATACTGCATTTCATTGATAATTTGAAAAAAAGGAGGTGTTTGCACGATTTAAGTTCATGTAGGGTAAACATCGGATAAAATCTCAATCTTAAACTTAATGGCTTGCAGTTGATTTTTACCTATTACCGATTACGTACCTGTTAGTTGCTAAGCTAGGGTGCATAACTGGTAACAAAAATGATCTATAAATTTTGCTAATATGAAGCTTTCACGCAAAGTGCACCTTTTATTTTTAAAGGAGAAAACTACAAAGAAAATGTGCTATGTAGCTCGTAAAACTTCCACAATTGAGGACCTCTAAACGTGTCCCGGTGATTCATGCAATAGGAGCAAAAGCTCTGAGAACACGATTTAATAATTTTATATTATTTATTCATGAGCTGAGCTTAATACCTCTTCAGCATGTCGTTTTCTGAAATTATAACGTTTTAGTGACGTGTTTAAGACGAAAATTTTGCCCTTCAATAATCCATTAATCACGTTTCTGAAAATTCCTTATAATGCCATCACGAAGGAAAATTAAAAATTATTAATTTAATACACTTTATAATGCTTAAGTAGTATGTAAATCCCAGGAACACTTTACGAATTTCCTGATGTCATGTCCCTAGAGGGCCTTCCTTTGTGAGAACTTTTTACAAATTAATGGGGAGTGAAATTGAAGCTAAACTTGAAAGTTTCTTTAAGATCATAATCTCTGCGGAACATTTCTGCTATCTGAAAAGTTGTAACAGAACTTTAGATTTATTGCGGTTTCTTAATCTAACTATCGTCGGTAATAATACAGAAGTTTTCAGCTATTCAAACGAATCAATGTAACGACTCATCAGGACTGTGAAACCGTTCGACCACAACTTGCTTTTATTATATTCGGATGAAAAATTTCCGACAAAAATGATTCTTCGACAGGCGATTTTCAAATGAAGAGGCAATACACCCTCAAACAACCCGTCCCAACAAACAAGATAGCGGTATCGACAGAAATGTTTTTATTTTGTCTGGTAACTAGATTTTCCAAATTTCCTGAACACTTTTCGCTCTCAGCAAATTTAATGTTATTTTCTATTTTCCTTTCCACTTTGCTTTGATAGTGAAACCTTTTCGCGTTTTAATACATCAGAAAGGTCAATATTGCTTCGGGAGCAGGTATATGTGTACAACCCCTTTTTGATGTTCTTCATGCTTCTTTACAAAGTATTTCATAGTTTACTCGTAGGAATTAAACTATCAAATACTTTATAAAGTAATCAGAAATATGAAAACAGATTCCTAGAAATAATTCTTGACCTACAAAACTGAATCCTCTCAGTGAATTATGATAGATATTGAGACACAATAGGTCTTCCAGGCACAAGTGCTAGGGCCTCCTCAAAATAAATCTGACTAATTATTTTTTATTTCCAAAGTTTCGAAGATCTGAAAAATCTCTTGACATTGCCGCCTTTCAATTCTCAAATCTTCGAAGAATGAAGTCATACCAGCTTCATGTAACCTGTAATAACATGTGCGGACTTATAGGATTTCCCGGTGGTAAAGTCGAATGATGATAAATAAGACATTTTCAAAGTTCTTTGAAATTGCGTCTTTAGTATAATTCTAGTCATCTTCTATAAATAATCTTCGTCAATTTTCTTCGGTCTACATTCTTCATAACTGAACAACTTCGTTAATTGTATTACCTCCTTCCTTTGCAAGTTTGATTCTTTTTGGAAGCCCCATCATTCAGTCCTACTGTCATTATTTCAACCTACATACCTAGACAATGGTAAAACTCCTACCATATAACCATTACCATTACGGTCTAGTGCCTTCACATTAAAGAGTTGGTAAAAATCCCGTGGTCATTTCGACGCATTTTCATGCACAAGACGTTGACACAGCCTTGAGAATTCATGGTAATGTGGGCTCGATTTTTATGGTTAATAACGTTTTCCTGCTTCACGTACGTTGTTTTTGTCTTGCACAATTGCATATTCGATTAAATCAGTTGGCACCAACGACAACAAAGTAGGATCAATGTCGACATTATTATCTTTTAATTGGATGAAAATTGGTCTCTCTGCTTGAGGACCTAGTGGAACCCAGGTATTGGATAATTTCTCGGTTTGTTAAGGTTATTTCCAAATTTTTCTGAATTTCCAATTGGGAGACGCTCCCCTTCTCGAGTGGCCTACTTCTCCCATTTTTTCAATTTTGATTGAAGACATCTCGGGAATTCGTAGGCCAGTTACTTTTGTACGGGCAACCTTGATCATTGGTGCGTTCTCAACTAACTCTGATCATTTTGAAGAAACTGTGGGGTGGACTTAAAGGAACCATGTGGTAAAAAATTACGCACACACGTACGGTGAGAAGTTGTGTGGGAAAAGCCTGATTGTCCACAATCATTTTTGACACGGATGCATGTCACTTTCGATATATTACACGTTTTGCAAGTCAATGGAATGAATCCCTTGCTGTCTGGAATTGAGGTGGCAGAGTTAATAAAGAGGATCATTAGTTCTTTGTTTAATCGAGGTTGTTAACCAAAAATCCCAAAATTAGTTTTTCCTGGGTCGTTCCGTTCAGCGAACCGATTCTAGGGAGCTTTGCCAATTTGGCACGTACCGCGAAACTCCCAAATTACCCGATAGATTTGTAAACACACTTGTATGAGTTATAGTCGACTAGAAAACTTTTAATTTTATAGCTTAAGTGCGCAATTATCCGTTTGTTGGCGCTTTAAGTTTTAATGATGTTGACTTAGCGTACTCTTTGAATTTCAATGTTGCAATTTGAGACTGGTTGGGCTCAAATATTTTGTAACAGTTGCCATAAATAATGGTAATTTATACTTGGCTGTTAAAGATTTTAATAAATTCCAGCGATAGCTTAGCTGAAGAGACCAAATGTAGGTACTTTTATTGCGAATTTATTTGTAGCGATTTTGATGATCTCACTGCGATATACAAACAAGTAGGTACACCCGGCTGAAACGGCGAGCTTTAATCCTGAAGAAGTTTAAAAAGGAAACAAGTATTGAATTGAATCGCACACCCACTTCTCTGTGTAATTGAAGCATTTCCTCATAAGTTTAAGTAGTTGTCAAAGAGGTTCCGAGTTCAAAGACCTACCACTGGTCAACATTTATATAGTAGTTTAAACTACCAGAGATTACATTTATTCAAAGTTCATTTAACGTAACTTATGTGTGCACAATCAATAAGAGATAAGCAGTAAAAAGAGCGACAGGGTATAGTTGTGACAATGCGGGGATAAATCTGCTTTAATTGGCTTTATGTAACTGCTTTCGCAGTCCAGTGTATTGCGCTAGTCTCCCTCCTATTAGGAAGAAATGTAATCACTGAGTTGTTTTGCCTTTTCGAAGACGATAACAAATTTTCATCTAAAGTTCGTTGCTCCTTTAAAAATCTAATAATAGCGAAACCACCAAAACATTCATTGCATGATTGCAAATTTTCCGTGATATACGAATTGAGGAGGCGTGTTCTGAACCATTTAACGCGAACAAGATGAACAATAGCCGTTGGTGTTGCCAGATTTAGTCAACTTTATTTAAGCACTTTATTTAATTAGCCCGACCTGTCTTGCAGTATAATAAGGGAAGTTTGACTTCCATGACTGCTGAATTTCTTATTTATTGCTACGAATTTACATAATACGTCAGATTTACATAATTGCGGTGAATGGGTTTAAGGCTCGGTAATGTATGGCGAGATTTTAGGAGATGGACAGATATGTCACTTCTTGAAGAGGTGAACGGGGTTGGATCGAGTAACTGAGGAATAAGTGAATTTTAAGTCTTTGGAACTGCTGATCCAAAAAGATTATAAATAATAGCAGATTTGCGGTATAAAGGGACACCGAGGTCGAGTCGTCTATGGTACTAGAATTACCTTTCCGAATGAGATGAATCATGACGAGCTAACTCGGTGCCAGAAATTTCGATAAAGAAATTGAAGGGAGCTAGGGAGAAAGGAGGTGGTCATTGCGAGAAAGAAGAAGAAGAAGAAATGTGTATTTATCCAGGCCAATCTTCTCTTTACTCTTGGAGAAGCATGTCTTTACTCACAGTCTTCACAAATGCCATTAATTCAAATACTGTCAAATTTTATCCTTCCACAATGCCATACTGATTTCTCATTATTGCGCTGAGGCAATCACTGACGAATTACAGCGGTAATTTGCACTAATGCAATTATCGCTTTATCTTCTTCGCTATCGCTATTCTCTTCTTAAATACAAGTCGTGCAAGGAAAATAAATCTATAATTTTTGACAATTTTACATTCGAGCAACTTCAATTAAAAAGGGCACTGGTACACGGCGAATACTCGCGATCTTCCATCTGCATTCGAGCAAACTTTCCAAAAATTATAGATAATTTTCATTGCATTTATTATATTGCCCTTTAAAATCTAATTCATCTGTAAAATTTAATAATTCAACAATGCTATACTGGTGTCTCACTGTTGTTGAACCAATCACTTGTGAATTACAGCGGTAATTTGCGTTAGTGCAATTATCGCAATTATTTCCCTGGTCGCCCTTGTAAGTAATGTTGTAAAAAACTGAAATATTTCATTCTTGCGGCCGTATTCTTCGAGAATGTCATTCAGGAAATTCTCTTTTTTAAATACAATTCATGAATGTGACGAACAAAGCGAGCAAAAATAGATATCTATCATTTTCGTTGCACTTATTATACAGGGTGTTAAAAAAGAGTGTAAAATATTTAAAGAGATAATAGTATGGACCAAAATAACAATAAAGTTAGTGAAGATGGGTTCGCAAAGTAATGGGTTCGGAGATGTTGAAGATTGTTTTTTTATAAAATATTTATTTGGAATTATTTATTACTTAATTATTATGTGTCAACAGAAAAAAGAACCTTCTAGCAAAACGATAAATAAAGTTACATAATATGTTCAAAGTGCCTTCCTTCTATTTCCAAAGAAGCACTACATCTTTATCTGAAGAATATTCGACCTCTTTTTAAAACCTTCTCATTGGGCCGGATTTGTTGCCAACTTTGATTAATTCGCAGTTGTAACTATTCGAGGATATTTGCAGGAGTACCATAGACCAATATTTTCAAATATCCCAAAAAAAAGAAATCTAGAGGGTTTAAATCGACCGATCTTGGAGGCCTTTATGCAAGTTCGTCCTTTCCTACCCATCTACGTGGATAAGTTTAGTGTACATACTCTTTAACGGTAATCGAAAAATAGGCTGGAACACTATCATACTAGAACCATATTTGTTGCCTTTGATCTAAAGGAATGTTGTCCAAAAGATCACCCATTGTATTTTGCAGAAAATTTAGGTAAGCAACGCCTATAATTGGTTTAGTAAAACAACAGGATCTAGAAACCTGTCGCCTGCAATACCCATCCAAATGTTTAATGAAAAACGTATCTATTTCTCAACCAGTGGCGTCTCTGCATACATATCTTCCGATATTATTTACAAAAAAAGTGATACGCCACAGATATTTTTTTGCGAGAATATTTTTTTTGATTAGGCTGGACAATTCTACATGAATAAAGTCTCTTACGCTTTTCTCGTTAGACTAGTTGTTCTTTGTTTTGTTTGTTTTAAGAGTTTATTATTAATTATTATTTTATATTTTATAGTTTATTATAAGAGACTTTTTTCATATAGAATTGACCAGCTTAATCAGAAAAAATATTCAGTGGCGTACCGCTTTATTCATGTGTCCATAATGTATGAGTACGACATAATGTCATAAGTGCCATAATGTCGGAAGACATGTAGGCAGGAACGCTACTGATTGAGCAAGAAGATTACTTTTTTTTATTAAAATATGAGGTTTATGCCCTATTAACATACATCAAAATTGAAGGTAATATCTAAAGCATTTTCTGAGAAATTTAAAAATAACGATTTGACCAGGAAAAGTTCAACACCCTGTAGCTAAAAATCTGTGCCGGTGAGGACATATGGCTATATCAACTTTTTTTCATAAAATGACCTGAGGAATCACATTCTGAAATATTAGCATGACATTCAACCCCCTGTATATGTTACTAATCTATCACACACGATTACACAAAGTTATATCTTATCGGCATATACAACCAAAATCGGCCCACGGAGGCCTCTAAAGTTAAATCACTTTAGTTTAGATTTGTAAGAAGTTTGAAAGCACCCTAGTAATAGGTGAAGTTGGCAGTATGATATGCCATCGGCAGGGCATCAAGATTTAACTGAGTATAATACAATTCAACAGAGTCAGCGTCAACGCTGTTAATAAGAAAGATAACCGAGTCAAAAGAGCTTTTGAACTGCGTCAAGTTTTATGGCAAATCAGTATGCGGGGTAAGAGAACTCAACCTAATGGAACAACGTTCATTCACTTCTTCCTGTAAAAATATTACGATTTGGCTAAACTCGTCTTATACGAAAATTGATAGTTTTTGATATACAGAGTATCAAAGTAGGGCACTACTTGATACTTACATAGATAAGGATTTTATAAGCGGTTTCTAAGAAATATCTTTTTCTAAGAAAATGCAAGTATTCATATTACCACCATCATCATTCCTTGAATGAAACATTCTTAAGGAATTAAGCAAATTTTAAAGAAAACTATATATGAAAAAAGCTGTTCCACTTTAATGGCAACGCAGCAAGACTTACGCATAATATCGATTTCTACACGCAAAATAAATTTCCTAGGAAAAAAATCATAAAAAACATTGGCAATTTCTGTAATATTAAAACTATGCAACACCTAAGAAAAACGTGAAGTTTTAAAATAATTTAAACACTACAAGGTTATTAGGGCTAGAAATTGTGGAAAATTACCTAGTTTAATCCCCAGGCTAGATAGTTAAACTCATAATTAACTGCGGATTCAATTAGTTACATATACGAATATTCACATAAGATTTCTTTTATGACTCCTACTAGGGAATGCAAGTCCCAAGCCTGGAAACCCGCAGAATGTTAAAAACAAAGTGTTAGCAAGTTCGACATTACCATCAACAAACCTCTTCTTCATTTACTCAAAGCGCCCACATTCCTATATTGTGTATCAAACTTAATGAAGTTGTGCCTAACTAGTTTCAAACTTATGTTATTCTTTGTCCAGCTATAATTCATTTCTGGGATCATGAAACTGTAAAGTTTTGGATCTGGAAGGCTCCGAAGTCATTACTCACACTTTTTGTTAACTGTAAATTTTCATTTTTAAACCACGTTTGAACAACTAGACCTAAAAATCGTTATCTAAGAATGTGAGCAAGCACTTCAATTATAATTGCCCAATCGAAGGTCTAACGGAACTTGTAGTCGGCTAAATAGTACCGAAGCGAATTTACATGACGGTAATCAGATGGACCAAGATCTGGGCTATACGACAGCCATGACCTTGACTGGCCTGACAGCCCAATTTTTTTAAATCGCCACAATCGCGTGGCCTAGTGACCCAGGAGTTCAATAACCTAACACTATAATAAGATGTAGTTGTGATATACGAGTACTTTTGGTAATTTCCTATTTCCATTAAAAAATCTTTCGGTCAATATTTCTTATTTAGCAGAAAATCCTCAATGCGACCCCATACAGTACGCCCAAAATAACACATTAATTGTATTGACTGGAAACTGGAAATACGTTCTTATGAATTATCGTTTGTCGTGGACACTCTGGGGAGCACGTTACGCAATAATTGGACACCCGAGGGCTTTTTTGGTCGCGATCGATGAGACGTCGCGAGTCCCCTGAACCGGATTGACCTTAACTGAGCTCACAGCGCTGGGAATTGACCATCTGCCCCAAAGATTTCTATGATTTATGACATGAAGTAAAGGCTTAGGTTCGAATGAAAGGGCTGCGAGATATTCATAGTCATGAACCTCACACATCAGCTGAAAAATTTCGGTAGATTTTATGTTTTTCAGGAACTTTTGTGCTTCAATGACTGAGCTTTCTGTCTCGTCTCGGGATTCATCAGCGAATAATTAACCTACTATTGTTAAATCCGGCGCTTTTTTCCATGCTTTTTTTTTAGTTTAAAACGATAGGAATTAATCAATTAGTAGTAAACTGCAAAAACAGATTTGTTTTAATAATAATGGGCAAAATTAAGCGCTTAAAATGAATTTGTTTAAATTTTTTATTCGAAATGGCCTTCATTTGCAGCTAAGCAGTACTCCAAACGAATCCTTATTCCCAGTATTTTTACAAACTTTTGTACCCTAATTGACAAATTAAACTAAAGTTCAGGTTTCAGATCGTACTAGTGCTAAGTTTCATACCTGTGACTCTAATAGAACAGCTGTTCAGTATCATGCGTTAAAAACGCACTGTGTATACACGTTGTCCTAAAATTTATACTTTTCACACCGCAGAAGTATAAAAAATACATTAAAATTCACATAACATCATCACATAACATGTATTACGTTAAAAGCTAAATATATGAGAAAATTACGTCTTCAGATGACGTCAAAATGACGCAATTTGTAAAATTCTTAATGTATAAAGCAAGGTTTACGCATGCATGCTTTATTGGCGCCAGTGCCAATATAATTCCTGGCACCAAAAAGTTAATGCAACATTACTTGAATTATTTTTCGCTTAAATCAGTGTTTTTACGTGTGAAGGCACATGTATAAAAATAAATATCTAAAAAAAAACAGTTGAACTTTTCGGCGCCAGTAATGACTTTGGCATTGGCTCCAATAAGTATGCATGGGTAACCTGTGCTTTCAGCTGCTTTTAACATAATTTATTGGTGGGAATTATTGGCGCCGGTTTACTGGCACTTAAAAAATGTAATTATCTACACACGCAAAAACACCGGCGCTAGTGAACTGGCACCAATGATCGATGCATGTGTGATGACTGCTTGGTAGTATGAATTTATTTTCATTTTTGACGTTATTGCGTCCGGAATTGTGTCTATCGAGATTCAAGAAGTCAGGGCTAGGTTGAATTGATCAAATAAGTCGAAGGACATAAATCATAAACATAAATTTTGAGAATATGTAAATTTTGACACGAAAGAAGATTTAACAAAAGTAGAATTAGATCAATCGCATGGATCTCTAATTAATTCATTGAGTGACCCCATCATGGATTAACTCAGCGGGTGTCCTCCTCGTTAAGATAATTGGTACATGCTACTTGGGATCGATTATGCCTCCAACATCTTCCTCTAAATTTGAAAAATTAATCTTCTAATGCCTGATGGATTGCTTAAATTAAACTGAGTGGATTATCTGATGCCCTTCAAAACATATATGCCTCGTGTACGAATTTTTGGAAAAGAATGAAAAAAAGTTGAAATTAATATTTTTGATACCTAAGTGAAGGAGTAAAATTTAGGAAATTATCTCATTTGGGGTAACTCACTTAGCCTAGACAGAGCTTTTTTTGCACCCATATTTCTTTCCTTTCCATCTTTTGTGGTTTCCTCGCTAGTTTCGATCCGCTATTTCCTGGCTTCAGATGGCAGCTTTCAAACTTCACTTCATATTTTTGGTAGGAAATTTGGCGTAGTTAAGTTTTTTTCCCCTTTCAATCTTATTTTTCTCTCGGAAGAGCCGGTTTTTCTTGATTGTTCCTTAAGACATTGATTTTATCTTCTCACCTTCCAGCCGAATTTTTATGCGCAACTCCCACGTCTTCGCCTTTCCTGGTTACTTGACAAATGTCTTATATTTTTCAGTAAGTTCCCACCATGACCCGAACCATCTCTCAACCGCTCGCCAACGTTACTCCCTTGACGTCGCAGTTCCCTTCGCATTCGCTAATTAATTTCATCAACTGATAGCTGAATGCAAAACGAGGCCCATCAAGTCAACGAACCTCAAACAAACCAATTAATTTATGCAATCATCTTAATTAGTTGCCAAAATTTGCAGCTTCCCTATGACGCCGGGAACTATTTGACTTCTGACACGCGGAAAATTGGCAAAGCGCGATACTTTAGTTATGTGTTGCAACTAATTAAATCACTTGTGTCATGGGAGTAACGAACTGGAAAAGGGAGACAACTACGTGCTTGTTCTTTTCGTTTTTTGGTCCAGCTTGTTCATCGACAAATGACTGCTTGTCTAACGGACGTTGTTGGGTCCTCTTCTTTGTTAATTGGGATGAGGGAGCATTTGGCTGGAAGACAAATTAATAGCGACACGAGAGTTCAATGTTATTCTTCACGAGTACGTTTAATTGGGGTGGAGTGCGCTGGGGGTAGACCTGTTAGTAGAAACACCAACGGAGTGCACAGCGTTATTAAAGACATTTCGTTAACTCTTACTGGCGCAGAAATCTTAAATGAATTATTTCTCAAGTGGCGTAAATAATTATTTTTTTAAACGTTGATTTAGGTTCTATTAAGGGTGATTGCTATAAATGGTCAAATAAAAAGCTACATAAGCCCTTTTTACCCAATTAATATACAGGGTGTTTGGAAAAATAGGCGATTAAAATGATGTACGTCCGGAGCACTTAGGGACTTAATTAAATATTAAAATGAATTTGCATATGTGGTTAGAAATTTGATCCGCCGCCGCCTCTAATGATTAAAAAATGGTGATGCTTTTTATCGACCACGGCCACCACAAGAGTTAATGTTGACTTATTAGTACATGCTTCAGAGCTGAACTGGGACCTATCCAGCTTTAGAATGTTTTCAAATTTACGTTCCTACATCATTTTTACACAATGCAGAGTGTCCCATTAACGATTTACCTCCCATCAAATTTCTTTATATTTGACATTAGAAAAATGGTTCAAACGGGAATCCCCTTTCATTTTAGGAGTAGAACTTAAAAACGTCCTGGTTGTCCTCCCCCACATGATCCGTCCCCCTGCACGTGACATAAACTTCCTTATTTTAAATGCAACCTCCCAATTTTTTTGGCACTTTTTTATTTCTAGTTAAATTTTAAGATCAGTCAATGTAAGGGGCCTTATCTTTAAAATTCACCGTTTTCGAGTAATACCGGAAAATTTTAAAATCTTGTCAGATGCAAGCTCCCGCAGAAATCGGTATGTTCCCCTAATTTGCACGATTTCAAACGTCAATAACTTTTTTATTTTAAGCGGAAAGTTCAAATTTTCTCGACGGCATCGTGTTCAGAATTTAAAAATCTAGGTACAGAACGATTGAAAAATCATCCGCTATACATCCTAGTGCTTCTTTTTAGTTGCTTATCAAATTCAAAATAAATTTCAAGTATATTTTATACCTCTTTTTGGGAATAAACGATATTGCTAGGAATTTTGACAAATACAAACATTAAACTGTACATAAAATATATTATTACACTTTTTGAAATCATTATAGTTTTTCTTTTTTTTATAAAATATCAAAATTTTCTTACGTCATTCATGACTTCATCATCCACATTTAGACTTGACCCACGAAAAGGGGTAGTTTCTGAAAACTTAAAAATGGATGGTTTTAGAGATAGAGTCACGTTAATAAAAATTGTGTATTTTTTAATTTTGAACACGATGCCGTCGAGAAAATTGATATATTCCAATTGAAATAAATAAGTTATTAACGATTGAAATCATGCAAAACTGGGAGACGTATTTCAAAGGTTATGAAAGACTTTTTCTCAAATTCAAGTACGTCAAAACGTAACTCATTATGTTCCCTTTTAGACCTAAAATTTCGAAATTCGCAGCGGTTAGGAAACAATACCGATTTCCGTGGGACCTTGCAACTGTCAAAATTTTCAAATTTTCCAGAGTAAGTCGAAAACGGTGAATTTTAAAGATAAGACAGCTTACATTAGCTGACCTTAAAATTGAACGAGAAATACAAAAATGCTAAAAAAAATTGAGAGGTTCCATTTAAAATAAGGAAATTTATGTCACGGGAGGCAATGAGGTTATTTTTAAATTCTGCTTTTCAAATGAAGGGGGAGTCTCCGTTTGAACCTTTTTTCTAATGCCAAAAATAAAGAAATTAGATGCGGGGCGAATTGTTAAATGGGACAGCCTATATAATAATGCATACTCTCAACCACCTTTTTAGACCTAGAACTCAGAATTCCTTTTCCAGATCGTAGCTTCTTGTACAAAATTTTCTTCATATTATCAAGTCACGTTTTTTCAAACATTAGTAAACTTCTTTTTATTCTTCCTTATGATTGTACACTTTAAATTGAATTATCTAGAACATACCCGTTGCTAATCGAAAATTTGCATTTTTTTATTAAATCAGGCATTTCCTCAACTTGCAACTAAGATGTGTAGGGTGGACATAGATAACACATAAAAAATATTGAAATTTTCCATAAAATTATTCGAACGAGGTTCTGATGTACCTCAGTTATTTTTCGAAACTCTGAGTACTTTGGCCGTTACTTTCACCACAGGGTCTTAAGTATCGCCGTTTATAATTGTTGGATTGAAGACTTGGATAACAGTAAAATCATAGCTAACATTTGTGAGCCTCAAATCCAATTAATATTCAAACCCGAATGATATTTTTAGCTCTGCTCTCTGATTAATATACAGTAACGATTAACGTGACAAGTCGTAGACACTACTAGAATCATTAACAATAGAATTTCACTCCTTTGTATCGTCCGGTCCAAAAAGTACGATCACTCAAAACAATGACACATTTATAATGAATCTAATATGCTCCACATACATATCTGGTATTATTTACTACCCTATTAGTTCCATATAAATAAACCTAATGATATCCAGGTACCTACTTAATATTTGCTTGGTAACAGCCTTTAAATGTAATTTGCATCTAGTCCACGTAAATGGTCTTTCAGGAACGTTCGTCGAACTTTTTCCAATAAATAAAAATCTGCATAAATAGATCGTGGGTAGACAAATCCTTTCGCATCGGATTCTCCCGCCGAGTCTCCATTTTTCCAAATAAGGAATTTTCTCTTGGACTTTGTGGGAAATATCATTAGTCAGCGACAAAGGCAAAAATCTAGATCCAAATGTGGCTGAAAAAGAAGAACATTCCGCTGTATAATTGGTCTGACTTATGAGGAAATCAGCAGCGGAGCCTATAAGCAAAGTAGAACTATCTGTCTTTTCTTGATTTTATTTCAGTTAATAAGGTCTCATGAATGCATAGCTCTTTTCACGAATTTATATTAAAAGATTATTTCAAGGAATTCCCATTCGCATTGGGTTATTGGGAACGCTGCTGCTTATCAAGAACCTTCCAGACAGGATTAAGTTGCCTGATGATACAAACATCAAACAGATAATAAAAGAAACACACATTTCTGTAGTTAAACACCTAAAATTATTGTGCAAGGTACTATTTGTTTACGACAAGCTGACGTAGATATTTTTGATTTCAGAGTTGACACAACTGCGGTCCATTTCCCATGTCTGCTAGACCAAAGGCCACTTCCTGTTCATTTAGCCTTCAGGGGCATATCTGCCTCAATTGGAGGACGGCCCATCTTGGAGGATGTCGACGGGTTAGTCCGTCCTGGACAAATTTTAGCAGTGATGGGACCTAGCGGATGTGGTGAGTTTTGTTTTGAAAAAAGCAAAAAAACATAACTTCATGAAATTCAGATTCTTTAGATATTAAAATTGCTAAATAAAAAAAGAACGGAAACTGATGACGATTTCTTGGTCCAAAATGCGAAATTTCGCTCCTTTTTAATTTGCATGTAACAGTAAATTCAACAATTATTTAAAATTGTGTTTCATTTAGGTCATAATCTTGCTCCATCACTGTCTTTAATTAAAATTTTTAGCCGGGCTATAAAGTGTGATATAGAAAATGGAGTAATCAACTTTGAGAATTCTAATTATGATGATAAAATACGATCTAAGCTTCCGGATTGCCACGGAATGAGAGGGTCTAATTAGGTCTCGGAATTTTTCAATTTGTCTTTGAAATTGGATTTTAGTCACAAAAGAGGGAAAGGCTCTGAAATGATGTTTTCATTTAAGATCCTAAAAATTTAAGTAGGTTAAGTGGAGAATGACGTTTTCGAAAGTTAGGATGATATTCAAATTCGCAATTACGTTTTTACATAACTAGAGAATCAACAAGAATAATGCAATTTGGAGAAGAAATGTACAAATCAATATACATTTATAATTTCGTGGCCGTTCAATCATTCTTGTCATACAAAAAACCGTGTTCATAACAATTTTGGGCAGCGGACGTAAAAGTAAAATTTTTCCGCTCTTAATACAAAAATGGTTATTTTACGTGCGTAAAATTGACTTCTTATTCCCGCATCTGAAAGTTCTTGCGCAAGCTGTGCGAGGGTAATAAGGAGATTATGCTGAAGAGTTTTAAGCTCAAGGTGTAAGCACTACTTTTCACGTGACGTTACATTGTACGTCTAGGTTTAATACATAAAAACGAACATTTCCCCTAAAAAAATTAGTAAATTTACTTAACAGCTTTTTCACAAGTTTTAAGTTTCCAAATTCCACCTGAATGACTCAAACTGCCTGAATTCAGAAGTTTTGATTAAACGAGCCTTAATGACCATCTTTTCGTTAATAAATTTCATTTTTTCCCTTTTAGGAAAAACAACCCTTTTGAATTGTCTAAGTGGTCGTCTGAAGTTGGACTCTGGCCAAATATATTTCAACCGAGACCCCCTCTGCAAACGATGGAAACGGAAAATTTGCTACGTTCTGCAGCAGGACATATTTTTCCCAGACCTAACTTTAAGGTAAGCAGATTAAGGGATTTACGTCAGGTGTAAACTCAGTTCTTCATGCATAAAAGTTCCTCCCAACTCGTGTTGGAGTAATATAAAAGCCATTTAGATGGTGGAAGTTTCATTTTTTTTCTGTCTAGCTAAGTTCATAATCTCATATATCAGCCAAACTCTTAAATAGTTATTTTGTTGGCGAAAATTTACATTTTCCGAATTTACTTATAATGTATTATATCGTGTTGAATGCTCATAAATATCTTACTGTTTTATCCAAAAAAATTAATCTTAATTTTTATTTCAGGCAAACCTTAGAGTATCAAGCAAGACTGAGACTGTCGGATGTCATGTCCCACGCACAAAAAATGCAATATGTCGACCATATCATAGATGTTTTAGAACTAAATAATTGCCAAGATACCATCGTCGGCGACTATTTGAAAAGGGGCCTCAGTGGGGGGGAGAAGAAAAGGGCAAATATTGCTTGCGAACTTCTGACAAATCCTTCACTGATGCTCTTGGATGTAATTTCTATTATTTCGCAATTTTTTCAATTTAATTTTTTTTTTTTGTTCAGGAACCTACGTCAGGCCTGGATTCACATTCTGCTCACAGTCTGATGATGACGCTGAAAAGGTACGCCGTCTCAGAAGGGAAAACTGTAGTCATCACGTTACATCAACCTTCATCACAAATCTTCCATTTATGTGATAAACTGCTCCTACTTTGCAATGGAAGAACCGCCTATTTTGGAGATACGTGTAAAGTTGTGGACTTTTTTAGTAGTGTGGGGCTCAATATTATGCCGCATTACAATCCTGCTGATTTTATACGTAAGTACCAGTTTTATTGACGAGCAAATGCTTGTATTTTTATACAGGGTGTCCCATTTAACAATTCACCCCACATCTAATTTCTTTATTTTTGACATTTGAGAAAAGGTTCAAACGGAGATCCCCCTTCATTTTAGGAGTAGAAATTAAAAACGGCTTCATTGTCCTCCCTCGCATGATCCGTTCTCCTGCACGTAACATAAACTTCTTTATTTTAAATGGAACCTCTCAATTTTTTTTAGCATTTTTGTATTTCTCGTTCAATTTTAAGGTCAGCTAATGTAAGCTGTCTTATCTTTAAAATTCACCGTTTTCGACTTACTCTGGAAAATTTGAAAATTTTGACAGTTGCAAGGTCCCACGGAAATCGGTATTGTTTCCTAACCGCTGCGAATTTCGAAATTTTAGGTTTAAAAGGGAACATAATGAGTTACGTTTTGACGTACTTGAATTTGAGAAAAAGTCTTTCATAACCTTTGAAATACGTCTCCCAGTTTTGCATGATTTCAATCGTTAATAACTTATTTATTTCAATTGGAATATATCAATTTTCTCGACGGCATCGTGTTCAAAATTAAAAAATACACAATTTTTATTAACGTGACTCTATCTCTAAAACCATCCATTTTTAAGTTTTCAGAAACTACCCCTTTTCGTGGGTCAAGTCTAAATGTGGATGATGAAGTCATGAATGACGTAAGAAAATTTTGATATTTTATAAAAAAAAGAAAAACTATAATGATTTCAAAAAGTGTAATAATATATTTTATGTACAGTTTAATGTTTGTATTTGTCAAAATTCCTAGCAATATCGTTTATTCCCAAAAAGAGGTATAAAATATACTTGAAATTTATTTTGAATTTGATAAGCAACTAAAAAGAAGCACTAGGATGTATAGCGGATGATTTTTCAATCGTTCTGTACCTAGATTTTTAAATTCTGAACACGATGCCGTCGAGAAAATTTGAACTTTCCGCTTAAAATAAAAAAGTTATTGACGTTTGAAATTGTACAAATTCGGAGCGTATTTCGAACATTGTGAAAGAATTTTTCTCAAATTCAAATAAGTCAAAACGGTGGTTAATAGATTCTTTCTTAGCCTCAAAATGCCGATTCCGAAATTTTCAAAAAAATTAGAGGAAAAACACCGATTTCTGTGGGATCGTGCTTGTGTCAAAACTTTCAAATTTTTCGGAATAAGTCGAAAATGGTGAATTTTAAAAATAAGACAGATTACATTAGCTGATTTTAAAATTGAACGAGAAATCCAAAAATGCTAAAAAAAATTGAGAAATTTCATTTAAAATAAGGAAGTTTATGTTACGGGAGGCAATGAAGTTATTTTTAAATTCTGCTACTCAAATGAAGGAAGAGTCTCCGTTTGAACCTTCTTTTCTAATGTCAAAAATAAAGAAATTAGATGGGAGTAAATTGTTAATGGGACATCCTGTATGTACTTTTATTGAAATTAGTTCATAACGTCTAGATAAGCTGTTGTTTAATACGGAAATTATAGAGAAGAAAGAATTTTCTCTACCTTTGTAAAGATAGTACCCAGCAAACACAAATAGTAAGCAGTATGGACGGTAGTATGAAGGTCCTTTACAGCCGTACCAGGGTTAGCTGCATTGATAACCATCTACTTACTCTTTTTCATATCCTCTCTGTTGCCTGCAGTAATCTAATCGATTTATATAATATGCGCTGCGAATGTTCTGCTGCAGTAAGTACATTTACCGCGCATCAGGCAATAAGACAATAAAAGCATAAAAAGACACATTTTCAATCCATTAGTGTTGCAGCCCAGTGTTGTCGATGGTACAGTAATGCCTGTTTTTGTACAGCAATTTTCGTGAGCTATAAAAATTTTTGCCTACAATAATATGATAGAATTCAAATTCCTCATCGGAGTCCTCGGAGAGCCCTGAACAAATATGCTCCAAAGTCGCTTTACCTATTTCAGTCACCTCCTTGTTTAATTTAGTTCAGGTGTTTCATGCATGTCTTGTGCGTGTTCGCTGTCCCAAATTCCGAAGTTGAGTAAAGTTTGAATTTCCCCTCAGAAAGTTAAGTATTTATACTGTTTTGATATTTATTATGAAATAGTTCTTCCATGTTTTTACTCTAAGGAAAATGTTTTTATACAAAGGGAAAACAGTAACAAAGAGTATGGTAACATCTGACAGCAAAAAAGGGGTTTATCGTTGGGGTGCGGTGAGTTTGTGTGGCTCTTCAACCCGCGGAGGAAGGTGGGGAAGTCGCCCAAACAGCCAAAATTGGGAAGGCGCTTATACGGTCGTAAAGCGGATTAATGAGGTGGTTTACAGAATCCAGCAGACCGCCAGAGCAAAGGTGAAAGTTGTTTATCTGGATCGATTAACGACGCACCATGGAAGTATGTCCGTTCGAGAGTCACAATCTTAATAAAGGAGCACAGTGTTACGGATGGCGTGCGGACGCCGCAGGTAAAAGACAGAGGCAAAAAAAGAGGTTTATCGTGGGCGCTCGACAAGCGATTTATTGCTTCTTATGTATGTCGAATATTTTAATATGTTTGTTTATGTTAACATTTGCACGTTTAAGACAATTGTGGGATCTTCTAGTCACAGGATCTTTAGTAATATAAGGAGAGCATTGTTAAGAGTGAGTTAGCCTAAGCTACAAAAAACAACCGATTGTAATAAACGATATTACAGTGTTTATTAGTGAAATACTAATTTATTACTAGACCATTAGTTGGTAAGTTGCAGTGCTGTTAATTTGTCGAGTTAATAAATAGTGTTTACATTGAAAGCGAGTTTCTTGAAATAATTCGAACCCCGAAGTCGCAACGATATTTCCCGGCTTTATTTCCTCGCTTCCTTATATACTGTAAGAATTTATCCCTTTCTAAATCGACCGTGGGATCCAATATAAGGCCCCGAAATCCAAGACATGTCGTCTCTACCTTGCTTTTGTCAGACCTACAATGTCGCCCACTCTTTATATGTTTGTTTCATGAGCAACGCTGAATAATTTACCATTTCTCTTCAAGCTTTTCATTAGCATAAAGGGAAACAAGAAGGTTGTCTATTGACAATCACCCAGGCAATATATTATTCGATTTACGATCAATTTCTGATTCGATTCCATACTCATGCATGAATACATTTAGTAGCATTTATATCGTATCGCTAAAGTGGATAATAATTTCAGTGGAGCAAATCAAAGGAGCCCAAGAAATTAGACAGAAAATCATTAAGGCAGCGGAAGATGCCAAGAAACACAAAGACTACCCCATAGAGCTGCGCTGCCATGATGTTCCCTATATTACAGAGAAATATGATCATAAAATTCTGCCTCCATCACATGGACCATATCCCAGTTTAGAACGTAAGTGCACCTCGAGCAACCCAGATCTACACAAAACACAATTTCTTGACCACTCAGAAGAAACATTGAATCAAATGGAACCGGATGTTCGAAGACTGTGGCTGGACACCCACTCGCACGCATCATCTTCAGTGAGTTCGGAGACGAGTGATGCAGACTGTTATTTTTCCTGGCCGACCAGCTTTTGGACTCAGTTCAAAGTTTTAGCACAAAGAAATTTCCAGGAAGCCAGGCCTAGGATGTTATCCAAATTAAATTGGGTAAGTTCGGTCATTAATACTTTAAGTCACAATTTGAAAAACACCTTGGTTTTAGGTTCAAACAATAGGATTAGGAATCTTAGCTGGTCTCCTGTGGTTCCAGCTGGAAAGGAGAGAGGAAGCGTTGCATGATATTCAAGGCTGGATGTTCTTTTCTACGACATACTGGATGCTGTTTGCTCTGTTTGGGGCCCTTAGCTCGTGTAAGTTACCGCAAGTTTTTAAATGTTCATGATGCTTAATTGTATGCGCAATTTAGTTCCTCCAGAACGAGAAGTGATAAACAAGGAAAGACGGTCAGGTGCCTATAGGTTGTCGGCATATTATTTGGCCAAAATGGTTGGCGAGTTACCACTCACTATCACACTTCCAGCAATTTATCATTGCATATCCTATCCTATGTTAGGTAAGTTTCCACCATTTTGTTGCTCAACAGTATCATAAAAACCATTTTTTCAGGATTTCATTCACCTCTAGTGTTCCTTACTCTATTAGGCTTTCTATTGTTAAATACCATTGTGGCTCAGAGTGTAGGATTTTTTATAGGCGCATGTTGTATGGATATGCAGGTAACTAGACATATCGTTTACATGATAAATGGATATATATTGAGGATGTTTATGCACAGGTCAGCATAACAATGAGTGCATTGTATACGTTGGCCACCCAGCTGTTTGGCGGGTATTTGGCTACGAATATTCCTCCATGGTTGACGTGGATGAGGTACACTTCGATGGTTCATTACGCCTACCAAAACATGCAGATTGTTGAGTTTAGTGACGGCCTGCCAATATTGTGAGTATTTTTTTAATCGTTTCTTGCTTATTGATTTAGTGAAATATGTAACATCTAATCAGCATGAATTATTGGATCAAATCAGTTCCAAAATGAATAAAAAAATGCGGTAATCCACAGGACGTGCAATTTAAAGTTTGCAATTCGACATTAATAAGTAAAACTCCAGAATAATAGTAAGCTCGGCAAAAAAATCGAACTAACCATTCGATTTGGCTTAGTGTGCAAAATCGTATAAAAATTGAGGTAAACGGTTAATCTCGAAATGCAACGAGCCTTTCAAGCTTTTGTTACACACTGTATAATGAACTGCGCCACAATACTAAAAGATATTTTGTAATTGATTTTTATGCATAAATCACATTTTGTGTAATTTATATTTCTTTACTTTCAGATGTGCAAAGAAATCAAAGTTCGCCATCTGTCAAGAATTGAAGTTCATCCCAGTGACTTCCATTCTGGAAGCCGAAGGAGCCTACCTTCCCTTATGGGCAAACACCCTCGTCCTACTGGGCTTTTTGTGTGTGTTCCGGTTCCTTGGCTACGTGGTTCTGCGCTACTTCAACACCCCCAAATAGACCAATAAAAGAAACCAAACTTATTAGCTGTATTTTGCACTGGATTTGATATATGCCAAAACCATTCAATCTTTAGAATAATAATAATAATAATATTCTATATTATTATTATGATTATTAAAAATATTCTTAACGTTGAAATTTATAGACTGACTGTATTAGGTAGATAACGAGTCTTTTCTAGGTCTCGAAAGAAATTAAAAATCGCTCTAGACTCTAAAATATTTTATACGTAACTTGGCGCTGACCAGTAGTATCTATTTTGTAGCACAGACAGGGTGGCCCCAAAATTAAACGATAATGCTTCGGGTTAGCTTAGGTCGCTCTATAAACTAAACTGCCATTTTAGTCAAAGCTATTTGTTCATGAAATTCATTTCCAGTGTGTAATAATATTATTTTCTATCCTAAATTGTGATACTACAATAGTTTTCCGAACGAAGTTGAGCCTCCGATGAATCAAACAGCATTCAATAATGAATCAGGTAATTTCTACACACAGATCGTAAGTTTCCCAGATATTTTTTGAGAATTTTATGAAATGGCGGACGAAACAGTTTTCTATTAAGTAGTCTAGTTTTAAGTGTGTTATCTTTTTGAACAGTTCTCCACGTGACTGCAAGAACCTAACCGGAAAACATTATACAGGCTGTGCTAAGAGTAACTTTTCGTAACTTTAGTTTTTTATATTATTCATTACTTTTAAGCATTTAGCTTTAAGTGTGATCATTCCAGTTACATTTTTCTCATATCCGAAACAGCTCATGAGTTCGCGCGACTCTGACTGAGGTCTCGAGAGCGAAGAGAAGCGAATTTTCTTCTCGCGGGTAAGAAAGGACAAGAGTGGACGCACCATGAAGTAAGTGCCTTTCTGATAAGTATTCTACGTGCCAATAAAGTGGAATTAAAGCAAACGTAAAGCAACCAGCTACGGCGACTGCCAACGAGTATGATTTAAGGTTTAGGGCGGTCTGGAACCAAGTAATAAGCTCCTAACCGCCTGGTATAATAAAGCTGTAAGTTTCAAAGCTAATGTTATTTATCTCTTGAGTGCACTGTGACTGAATTGTGTGATACAGGAGAAGAGTTAGGAATGGTGCTACATACTGTGAAAAAGTGGGCTTTTGTAAGTTTCTGAAGGAAATTTATGCAAATGATAAATTTGTCAATTCTTAAATTATGATAACTTTTTCTTTAATAAACTGTTTAAGACAAAGAATCCTCATGAATCGTAAATACTGTTTGTTTCTAAGAACTATATGAATTTCCAACTGTGATTAACACTAGATGTACCAACAATTTGACTATGCCAATTTCTATCGACACCAGTCAAAATGATTGGCCTTAGAAAAAATGGTTAGTGGGGTTTCTAGTCTTCATATATTGTTAAAAAATGATAAATTACTTTTATATACTATACAGCATGATAAAGAATACAGTAAATCTATATCATAAATAACAATTCGAAATTTTATTTCAATTTTGAATCAGCAATCTAAATTGGTAGTATTGAATTTACCGCAATTTTTACCGATGCAGATTTTGCTTTGTGTTCTTTACTTATTGTTCCTGTCATGTCGATCACTTTGGTTATCTAATGATTCGCTTTCGCTATCATAAAACTCATTATTTTCAACATCCGCACGTTCAATAAACATGTTAGTTATATTTTTCAAAAACACGGAATATTTCTTTCGTTTTGCAATTTTCGAGGCCTGGCGATAATTATAAAAATAAATTGAAGCTAATAATAGGATAACATTTCTCTCTGTGTTTAGATTTCTTACCAAAGAATATACTTTTGAATATTTCAGTATCCAAAGAAATGTGTCTTTCCAGTATTCTCAACAAAATTCCACAACCGCCACCCTTCAAAATTAAGTTAACGATTGTCATACTTATCTGTCATTATTACCCGCATAACATTTGTTTTGACCGTGCTGCAATTGCGCAGTGTTTATAATTTACCATAACTGCGCAAAATTCATTCCATCATATAGAAAACTGCACCAGTCATTTTGACTGGTTTGTGATAAGTACCAGTGACAATAAAAAATTTTTAGATTTTGAATAAATAAATGAAATAAACCAACTGATATTGTTAAAAATAATAATAATAAGGTGAAGTAGGAATTTGAAAATAAAATTGAAAAACTAGTCATTTTGTCTGGTATGGTAAATCTAGTGTTAATGCCATTGTCTTACGTTTTACCATCTCCCCTCTTCCTCTTCTCCCAGAACTAAGAATCATGAATCTGAATCATTCTACTGGGTGACAGTTGGTCTGCAGATTTCTCCAAAACTTCATACAATTAAAACCCATAAATCGGAAGTTTGTGTTCAGTGATTTGTAGCCCAGCGCTATTTCATCGATGCGAAATGAAGAACCATCTAGCTCGGTTCGGTTATTTTTCAGTTTTTTATTCTATCCTATCTGATCTTTATTTTTGAAACTACTGCCTTCCCCAATAATGTTCAATCAGTCGTCATTTCTCATAACAATAGAGTTAGAGCAAAAAGTTGTACAAGACACTCGGAAAAAGAAATGCCATAAATGAAAATTTATTAATTCCTGCGAAGCATCAACGCAAGATACTGAATGATCCAGTTCAATTTAGTTTTTTTGTCCTACAACTCTTGACCTTTCTCTTTTTTTTGCTGCTGACCAAACATCTCATGAATGCAAGATGCAGGATCATTCCTTTGCTCTTCTTTGTCTTATCATTCCTGATTTTGAGCACCCTATCGTAATCCATGTAAGCACAAAATATATTTTCTTGAAAGTCATTATCTCTGATTCTATAGGATTCTTGGAGGAACTTCTTGAAAGCCGTTACCTGACATGGGGTTGCTTAATTTTTTAGATATTTATCAACTATTTATCACTGCTTTAAGCTCGTTCACTGATTGTTTAACTGATTAAAGACCGAAATTCACGATGAGAGTTCGAACCCAATTCTTCAGCAAATCTGGTTTGCCTCCCATAAAAAAATTCTATTCTTATCCAGCTTTGAATTTGTTTTATGCTTCTGGAATTCTTCAAATTCGTTTGAGGCTACGGTTATAGTGGATGCGTTTTCTGACAAACCATCGTTCTGACGAACATGTTCAAACGATGATCGTCAGAACGTTGTGGTTATGGTAGTTAGACAATCTGACAAATACCATAGATTAATCTAGTTCTTCAAATTTATAATAAATTGATTATGTATATTTGTTTGGTGAATGTTAATTTTGTTGAAAATCCTTGAATAGACCGTCCAGTGGTGTGATAGTAAAATAAGGTTGTAGGCGTAATTAATCAAAGTTTATTCTTACTATTAACGACCGTCACAAAATCTGACAGGCGTTAGATTAACTCTATGTATTTTGCACACACTTGACTTCTTTTTAAGAAAAAAGATAAAGAAAAAATATTAATCTAAGCAATAATTATTTTTGGAACAATCGTTCTTTGTAGCGTTGATAGTGTTGTGCTACACATTTGTAGAACAGAAACACGCTTTTTTCGTTATTTTGAACTAAATATTTCAACAAATTTATTATTCGAAATAGTTCCGCTATCAGAAAATGGAACTAGTTCATGATTACTGCTTTTTTATTAGATAGTAATTTACTTAAAATTTTACTAACTAGAAAGAGTAGATCAGAATGCCAGAATAAAATGTTTGAGTCAAGATAAGTAAATGGAGAATTCCATGTGCTATTTGAAGATTGAAATATTCAATAAAATTGGCGAATATTTTAGAATGACGCTAGAAATATTGTTTTTTATTCTAGAAGGAATTTGAGAAGCGCCATAGCAAAACCGCCTAAACAATCAAATTTTAAAACATGTATATCACCAAACGAATTTTTTTGCTAATTTTTTCCCACGTTTTTCGTGATATATCCTTGTCTTAATATTGACTATTTATCATGTTTCACAAACATCTATTTTTATAGACAAGCGTCATAAGTTTTTCGCTATCCACTTTGCTTCAATACTTCTGACGAACAAAGCAAACAATTTTTCGCAAGCAAACAATTCGTGCGAATTCTGAAGAACTATTCGTACGTAAATATAACCGCAAGTATTGTGGTTATATTTACGCAGGGTCGTCAAAATTCGAGGCACATCAGTGGTATCTCGGAAACTGCAAGAGATACGAGGTCGTTTAAATTGGGGCAACGTTGCACAATTTAGTGTCCGAGAAAATGCCACTTCGATCTCGGAAAATTTCCGAATACTTCCGAAGACATTCATAAAAAAACGAAATTTTGCTATATTATTTTTTCCTAACTCTTTTCGAAGAGATATTTTAAAGCAAATGTTACTTCGTTATTACCACTTCTTCGTCCCTGTAAGAAGGCGTTGTGAAATTTGAAATCCGACGTTTCGTTTTTAAGTCGCCATCATCAACTTAATTTTTTTTTATACGGACCTGGATTTTTAAATCTTATCTTTTACTACTTTTTGCCCTTCTAAGAACAATAACGTATAACAACCCCCCAAAAAATAGTAGATATGCTAAAAACACCCTCATAAAATGTGCATCAGTCTCCCACGTATCGTTTTTAGCGTGGTTTGTCGTTATTGCAGTTTCTTTTGCCCACATAATGCATATTTTTAATTAATTTTAATATAAGAAATAAATAACATAAACATAAGTAACATAAATATATTTTCTTAAGTATAACAAATGGATAAAACTTATGAGTATTAAAAAAAACTCACATCTGGACAAGCAGGTGGAAATGAATTGAGTTTGTTCTATTTTTTTAATAAATAAACAATTGCCAAATTATGATTAAAGTAAAATAAAATGTTCTCATCACTTAAAAAGCGTGATATGATAAAAATCTATTAAGTTTGCAATAGAAATGCTCAATTATTTTTAAAGCGCTACTTGCAAGAATAAAACACTTTAAAACTGCTATTAAAAATAATTTACATTACGGGTCTAACTAAATTATATAAAATGGAATGATAATAATTTAAAAGTTTCCATTCTTGGTAAATTAATGCAATTTAATATGCTAAGGGGTTTAAAAGAAGTGGCAATAATGAAGTGACATTTATTTTGAAATACTTCCTTAAATAAAGTAAGTGAAAAATAAAAATGACAGCAAAATTTCGTTTTTT
Source organism: Euwallacea similis (assembly GCF_039881205.1). NCBI lineage: Eukaryota > Metazoa > Arthropoda > Insecta > Coleoptera > Curculionidae > Euwallacea > Euwallacea similis. The sequence goes on along the minus strand of NC_089633.1, from coordinate 2,856,986 downwards.
CTGGGTATCTTCGCAGGTATTCGGAATTTTTCCCGGTTCAAAGTGATATTGTCTTAGGCAGTAAATTGTGCAACTTTGCCCCAATTTAAGCGTTCTCGCATCTATTATAGTTTCCAAGACCTCAATGATACGCCTTGAATTTGGACCGCTCTGTATATTGTTTGATTATTCATGCATGTTCGGATACATTCGTTAGAACGATGGTTTGTCAGAAAACGCATCCGCAATAGCCGCAGCCTAAAGTAATTGCACCACTGATTCTTCAATAAATCAGACTTTGACTCTTGGTGAAATTGGAAAGTACCACTGATGAATTCTTGGTTGATCCTTCCAAACTAATATCGCTCTCACTGGAAATCGCTATTTTACGTTCAATTCTTGCTGTGTAGATTCCAAGATATTGGACAACATACGCCGGGCATAATTGCAATTGTGGCAATTATGCCCGGCGTATGTGCCCCTCCCTGAAAAATGTTCTTCGTTGTTGATTAATATTTTCAATCCCACATGCCTTCAGTGGCTTCTGGCAATTTGCAATTGAATCATTTCCATAAATTTCCTAAAGCTATATTTTTGTACAGACTATAAACATACGTCATCACATGCATTCGTCACAAAATATACACGCCTACTATATCCTACTTTGCGTATTATATCTTTCTAAGTTAAATGTTAATTTTAATATACCTGACGAAGATGATTACCATTAAGTGTTCCATCACGTTTAGTCAAAGATACAGCCCCCGCTTTCCGGAAACATAACCCTTTTGTACAGACATTTTATTTATTTTTTTTTCTTTATTAAGCGTAATGTTTTGCGTAAAGGCAGGGCTTGTATGTAGTATAACCATATACATAAACACGAAACGATTTTGCCTTTTGTTATTTCTTTGTAACCTTGTGTAAATATTATTTTATTATGAATCTGTTGTAGGGTAATCAAAAATATTAATTTCTGTATTTTTGTGATATTCGTTGATAAATTTAATTAAAAAGCAAATTATAAATTTGTAAAGGGCTTGAGTTTGCGATGTGAAACTTGAGAATGATTGCAAACTTGAGCCCCTCTTCCTGCTCTGAGAGCTTTACTGTCGATGTGGAATTTACAAAATTCTCATTTGTAGCATAAAATAAACTAAATATAAGCCACTTAGCACATTTCGCATAAGGTACATATTAGGACAATAATTGTAAGCAAGCATGAGGTCAGAATAAAAGCGAATCAAAATTCAGTTTTAAGGTGTTTTTGTTGCTAACTAAGCGTTGATCAAAACGCGAGATTTTTGACGAAGCTCAAATGTCTAATAATTGTACTGCCTTTATATTATGTTATTAAAAAATATTACTACAATTCAACTGAAATCAACGATCCATAAGCCATTCTTTATTTTTGTGAGGTAGGACATCTTTTCAAGTCTTCGACACTCTATTATAAACAAATTTTTGCTCACGTCTCCTTTTAAGCACCACCACACAAAACCTTATAAACAGTAAGGAATGACTTTTGTTCAATAAATGTCTGATAAAATATAATATTCATATTAACGCTAGTAAAATTGTGTAAAATATTGTTATAATCAAACTATAGGCAATCTTTTTTACACATTTTTAGAACATTATCAATGTTACTAGGTGCAAATCAAAATTTTAAAGGTGTCGCTTTAAATCATCCACTTCGATGTTCTAAATTTTACATGTTAAAGATATTGTAGTTCACCTAAATAAAAGACCAAAACTTGTACTGCCATTTTTATAATAGGTAATTCCTTTTGAATAGAATAAATATAAGAAATACTTGCTATTATATCAGAAATAATGTATTCATATCATACCTAAAGTACCCCTTTTATTTACCCCCGATACCTTAGGTAATACTTATGTTTCTATGTTTATTATTCATTTGTATATTTTAAAATCATTATTGTACAGACAAAAGAACCTCCTTGTATTTAACATGTTATGGCTAGTCCTAGCGCCTTCATTTATAGGTATATAGAACTTTTAATAATTTAATATAAAATACATTTTTGATTTTAAAGAATTAGCGTTTTCTTTTGCAAACCCGGTAGCATATTTTTCATCAACATCAACGTTTATTCTGATTTTATCATGTAGGATTGATGCTTTACCGAGGACCGCTTAGTGGAATGAGACTACGACCGATCTTGTGACAAAAATATCTAGATATTTTATGTAGCAGGAAAATTACTAATACCTAATTGAATCGACAATAATAAGCGAATTCCAAATTCAATTATTTCTCCAATCAAGAAGACGGTCAACGCAATAACAAACAAACTTGTAATTACTAACATTTTCAGTATTTATGGGAATGAAAATATTTTTCCACATCAATTATATTTTAAGTACAATAGTACATACACCTTTGCCCACGGCTCTATGAAAATAAGACCACATTTAAAGCTTATTAATCCTTTCAATGCAACACATACTATCGGGTGTGCATGATGACTTCATCATTCACGCAGCAGCCGTAAAGCACTGATAGACTTTGATGGGAATTATTTACACCTCTATTCTATGTGCGTCGACCAGCGGCTCAATCCAAATTCATGGCTGAAATTCACAATTTTGTATATAGATCTATTAAATTAAGCCACGTTCGGATTCGTTAAGTTCGGCTTGTGAACTTATCGTGAATAAGGGGGTTAGCGATTTAAAGCCTAATGAGCTAGACATTCGACTCAATGAATATTGTGTAAATAAACACATTAGCATATAAGAAAACTTTTGGAAAATCAGATAAAGTTTATGCAATTGTGGTCTGTTCATGCACTTGCATTTGGCATTGAAGTGTAAACAACAAAGGCTTATAATTATATTCAGAAGTGAAAAGCGCTACGGAAATGTGAAATAAAGATGTCAGGTTATTTTTTTCAAATGCGATTCTGGATTTTTTAAATAAGCATCTGAAAATTTTTGTTATTCTCAATTCAGCGATACTTTATTTCTCTTTGTGCTACATTTGACGCACGTATTGGATTTATGCTGTTTGCGAGCTTATTTAAAATTGTATTCTTATAATTTTATTATTTCGCATTGCCTTTTGATCTAAATTTTTAAGATTTTCATTTGTGTTTGTAAAAATTTCTTGGATGCTTTACAAACTGTAGGTTTTGTAGAACCTCTCGTTTTCCTGATTATTTTTTCACTTTCTTAGAGAGTGATTTATTAGAAACACTGTTATATTACACCTGAATATTTGTATTTTGCACTTCTGTGGTACCTACTTTATCAACTTAACCATCATTTTTCCCATTCTTGTGAACTATAAACATAATGATTCCAGTTCACGCATATTGGGACCTATGCCAGTTTTTTTAATTTATAACCACAGACAATCAAAACACTTATGAAAGATCCAACATAAACACTACAATTTTTCATGAGAAAAAAGACAAATAGCCCACATTAAGTAATCTAATTGATCAAATTTACGATGAAAAATCTTCGAACTGAAATAAATTTACGCAGTTTATTAAGCGAAAGTGGTAGAACCTTGGTAATGGTTCGGTTTCATTCATGTTTGCTATCTTAGACGTTCCTACCAGCAAACGAAACGCAACAGAACCTGATCGTACCAGACCAAAGGTTAACGTTCTGAGGCAGCTGTTTATGTGTCTTCAACGAGATGGATAAGAAATATGTATTTTGGGTAAGTCGAGGAAGTTTCGTCACTATACTAATTAGCAAACCAATTTTCTAAATATTTTTCGCACTTTTAAAGTCTTTTGAGCACTAGAAAAAGTGTTTTTGAGGAACTAGGTACCCGCTATTGTAACATTTGCAGCATACCTTTCTTTAGGACAATGTGGCACCATCTTGCAGCCGATCGATTAAGCTCCACCGCAGAACCCAAGTTTCAAGTGATGGTACCGTATTATGTTATATACGGGGGGACGTTAAAACGTTTACATCCAAATCAAAACTGATATTCTCGCGTAATGTTGTAATTGCGGTCACACGTTTCAAACACGAAAACGATTATACAGGGTGTCTCAGGAAGAAAAGCTCATAAGTTGAAGGTGGATAGACCATCTAAAATGTAATTAAGAGCACCTAAAATGAGGACCCAGTCTGACTCGTCAAGATAGAGGCGTTTTAGTGAATTTTGTCGAAAACCTGACTTTTTTGTGTAAACCTGCTATTTTTTCACTTCCTACCACTCAACACACAAATATGGCAGCATTTTTAAAATGCTCCTTAAAAGTCCTATAAAATAGGATAGTTTTTGTTGGTAAATGTGCCTTTTCAAACCCCACATAATTGCCTACAAAGTAAAAAAATCTCAAACTAAATCTTAAAAGTGGGTATATCATTCAAAAGGATATTAGATAGAGCAACTTTGATAAAATCCCCAAAGAGGTAGCTGGGACGTTCATGGCGTGAGCTACCATTGAGCAATACCAAGAAACGTGGAATTTGAGATTTTCTATTCTTTAGGCCGCGACGTTGGGTTTGAAAAGACACGTTTACCTACAAAAATTATCCTATCTTATAGGAAATTTAATTTGAAGTTTTAAAATGAAGTCGCATTTGTGCTTTGAGAGGTAAGAAGTAGAGAAATAGCAGGTTTAGATGAAAAAGTCTGGTTTTCGATGAAATTTACTAAAATGCCTATAGTAATCTGGAAGAAGAATCAGGCTAGGACCCCCATTCTGGCTGCATTTAACTATATTTTAGAGGGTCGATTCACTCTTAACCTAAGGCCCTTCCTTCCTGAAACACCCTATATGTTAAAAACAATATGACATTAATTTTTCCCTATAATGCAGCATTAAATTAATATATTATTGTAAACAGTGGATATAATTATTGCGGAGGTCAGAGGTGAGAAATAAATTCATATTATCAATTATGATTTCGCGGAAATACCATATTGTTCAAACCTCAACATGTCGCGCTTAACTTAATAGAAACAATGCTTGTTTGCAGTAAAATGTTAGCTGGACCCCTGCGAAAATGTAAGAGGATTTGGCCTGTAGCTTTGTTCTTCCTGTCCGCAATTATCACGCTAGTATGGATAATTTTTTCTAGGCAAACTCGAATACATCCAAAGCATATCTTCAGGTAAGTTCTTCTTGTGAATTCAAGTAAATTTTTTTTTCAATGAAAAAATATATTTTAATAGGGAAAACAACCAGGAGGAATACATTGACAAGCATGGCATTAAGGTGGTTATAGGCCATTACGTCGGCAATCCCGTGGGGAATGTCCCCAATGCCTCCTATAACATGATTAACGTCAACCACTTCAATCCGCAGCCCAATGCTGGGAAAAACGGCAATCCTGTGATCATAGACCCTAAAGATATACTGGAGATGCAGCAGCTCTTTCAGATAAACCGATTTAACTTACTCGCAAGTGATCGAATTCCTTTAAATCGATCTTTGCCGGACTATAGAAGAAAAAAGTTAGTATTTACTAACATCAACATTGCATGTAACATCGCTAGAAAGCAATTAGGGCATATGATCAAATTTTAGGTGCATTTCAAAATTCGATGACTACCTCACTTACCCAAAGACTACAGTTATCATAGTATTCCACAATGAGGCTTGGTCAACCCTGCTCAGGACCGTTTGGAGTGTCATCAACAGGTCACCAAAAGAACTGTTACAGGAAATCATCCTAGTGGATGATGCCAGTGAAAGAGGTTGTGTCTTCTTGCTCTTAAATATCAAAACTGAAGTATTTGTTCGTATTTTTATAATTTCAGACTTCCTAAAGCAACCCCTAGAGAACTACATAGCAACCCTACCAGTAGAGACTCGATTACTGAGAAGCAAACAACGTGTAGGGTTGATCAAAGCGCGTCTGAAGGGCGCTAAGGTGGCTTCTGGTGAAGTTCTAACCTTCTTAGATGCGCATTGTGAGTGTACTAAGGGCTGGTTGGAGGCCCTTCTATCTGTGATAAAAAACGATAGGAAAACAGTAGTTTGTCCTGTGATTGATATCATTAACGATGATTCGTTTGCTTATGTCAAGAGTTTTGAACTCCATTGGGGCGCTTTCAACTGGAATTTACAATTCAGGTTCGAGGGTTTATAGGTAATAAATGGGATATTAATTAACATATTTGGGAAATTTTCAGGTGGTACACCTTGGGAGGTAAACAAATGTCGGAGAGAAAGTTGGACGTGACGAAACCATTCCCCTCGCCTACCATGGCTGGAGGTTTGTTTGCTATTGAGAAAAATTACTTTTTTGAGATTGGAGCCTATGATGAAGATATGAACATTTGGGGAGGAGAGAATTTGGAAATGTCTTTCAGGTAGGAACAGAATCGAGATATACTGATTTTGTAATTATTATTTTCAAAGCTATTGGGGACTGTTAATTATTATTATTACTTAATTTTTTTAATGGACTATGGCAGTTTTTTAATGAAAATGGAGGATTTTGTCGAAAATAATCATAAGTTTCATAATACAACATAGTATCGACTCTCGACCGTTTTTGATTTAATTTTATTTTTACGACTTTTTGGACACTTGTAGAGCTTTACTAAAGCTCAATTATCTAAAAAACTATTTGACATAAATTGATTAAATTAATTTAAATTTTTTTATAAACAATTAAAATATTGTAATTATAAAATGATTGAAATTTAGAATCTTTAAATTAAAAAAAGGCTTTTTTTTTCAAATATCACCCTACAATTATTTTTGCACCATTTGATTTGTAGAAAAAATTAATAAATACGACATACATCATAAGGACCAAAAATGAATGCTTTTTGAATAAATGGAAAAAAACTACACTAGTATGTACTGCGTGGTTAATAAATACATCAGCGCACCTTTACACAATCAAGTTACTTACTATTTATTTTGATTGTTTGTTTTGTTTTTTACTATGTGAGGTTTTTAAACAAAATAAAAATGGAAACTTCAAAAATACATTAAATTTGTACTTTTCCATATATGAATTATGTCATCAGCTCCCAAAGGCGAACCCTGTATAAAATAAAGGATCCCAGGAAGATTCTAACCTTGTTAAGTTTCTGCAGAGGTTTAACGATATTTTAAAAATATTTCAAGTATTTCCATTCTATAATACGTACAAAATTTTACGTATATTTCAATCCTAATTTCTATTTTGTTAAAGGGTCTGGCAATGCGGCGGAAGAATTGAAATTGCACCTTGCTCTCACGTAGGTCATATTTTCCGGAAGTCTTCACCATATTCATTTCCAGGAGGTGAGAACAACAATATTCAGAATTTAATGGGTAATCTAAGAACATGAAAAGATATCTTCACTTTCAGATTGTAATGGGTAAAACTACTTATGTTTAGTGAAGGAAAATGTGAAAGAAAAGGTGTAAATGAAATAAGGGGACATATTTTAAGGACTGATTTTACATTTGAAAATTTGAGGAAAAATTGATATAAATATAGCCTCGCAAAAACATTTGAAGGGAGCTATGGCCCTTCGAAGGTGGCCCCCAAGAAGTGCGGAATAGCGTGCGAAACCAAGGGGAGCTACGTTGACTTAACATATTCCTGTATCCTTTAATTTTTATGACAATTTGATATCGAAATATGAGTTCTTGTCTACAATTACATAGAAAAGGTACTCTTGAGAAATTGTCGCAGGACGAACCGTTTAAGAAATATGCCGCTTTAAAGCAAACATTTCAAGGCAAGAAGCTGAAATTGGGTAGTTACATTATCTAGTAAAACAAAATTTTTTTTCTATAGAAGATACGAAACGATAACAAAGTTTAAAAAATTAAGTTTAAAATCATTAAACAAATTTCACTACTCAATGGCAGCTTTCCACCTTGTAGGGTATACTTTAAAGCGGCATAAGTCTTAAAAGGTTTGTTCTTTGACAATTTATCAAAAGTACCATTTTTATGTAATTTTAGACAAGAAATTATATTCCGATGTCAAATTATCATAAAAGTTAAAGGATTCAGGAATATATAAGCAAGTAAATGTAGCTATCCCCCCTGATTGCGCACGCTATTCCACATATCTGGGAGGGTCACCTTTGAAGAGCCATAGCTCCCTTAGGAGGCTTTTGCGAACCCATGTTTATACTAACTTTTCTTTATATTTTCAAATGGAAAATCAGTCCTTAAAATATGTCCCCCTATTTCCTTTACATTTTGTATTTGAGTTTTTTGGTTAATTCACTGCATATTTTTATAGGTATAAACAAAACTCTCTTCGCCAACTTAGCTAGAGTGGCTCTTGTCTGGATGGACGAATTCGCCAACGTATTTTTCAAATTCAACGAACACGCACGACAGATGAAAGACTCCCAAAATGTCTCCTCTAGACTAGAACTAAGAAAAAAACTTCAATGCAAAAGCTTTGAGTGGTATCTAGATAACATCTGGCCCGAACATTTCTTCCCTAAAACCGAACGGTTTTTCGGTAGAATAAAGAACATAGAGAAGAACTTGTGTCTTTTGAAACCAGAGAGAAAGGGGCTTTCTAATCAACCAATGGGGCTGGCGAAAATTGATAGGTAATAATTGAGATCTAACCTCAGATCAGTTAGTATCCGAGATATCGAAAAAATCTAAGAAAACACAAATATTTACATAAATAATACGTTTTTGTCCAGAACCAAAAATAAATCAGGGGTTTTACTTTCACCACCATTTGCATCAACATAAACTTAGTATTTAAACGTAGCTTAACTTGGCAACTTTGATGGTTTTTATTTACCATGTGTGTTAGATGTTATTATGAACATGACATTAATATGGCGATAATGTTTCTTTATATGGAAATGTTGGGTAAACGTAGATCTCCTAACGTGGAGTTGCGTTGAATCCTGATACTGAGGGTCTGGGAAGTCCGACAAGAACGCACCATATAAGGAAATATTTGAGGGTTTCCAAACTTTTTTCACACCCTGTATATAACTTGTTGTTAGGTGTTTAGGTGATGATGTTGCTGATGAAATGTTCGTAATGACGAAGGACGGTTTCATAATGACCGATGATTCAATTTGTTTGGATGCACCAGAAAAGGAAGGTTTGGGTCCAATGAAAGCAAGAATAATGGCATGCAGCTCGTATTCCAGACAAAAATGGGAATATGTCGAAAAGGTTTTAGTTATATTGATGTGAAGATTTGTTATTTTTTACACTTTTATTATAGACACAAGAATTGCGTCATTTAACAAACCAGAAATGTCTGGATGTCTATTCAGGCGTTGATGAGCTCATTATAAAAGACTGTAATAATGCAGGTACCCAGAAGTGGAAGTTAGAGCCAGTATCTTGGAAATAAGAAGAACGCAAACTTTATTATCCTATGGATGGGAAAACAGGTCAGTGTAAATAGGAATTTTTGATATTCTAATGTTGTATTTATTATTTTCTACTTAAATAAATAACTTTTAAAAATGCAAAAATATTTATTTCGTTTGACTCCATGTTCAGAGACACCGTTTCCGAACAGAAAAAGAAAATAACAGAAATGTATCATTCTCGTTAATGAGCGAGATTCTTCTCAATGTGATGCGAATTATATAAAATAGCATCTGCTGAAGAATTTCAGAAATTATTTTTTCTCATTTTTTTTAAAACAATTTATTGCTTGGGGCCTTCGAATTATGAAATTATATTTCCAGGTCCGTATTAAAAATAACAAGTTGATACTGCTAACCGGGTTCTTAGGCGTTGCACAGAATTAATTGATAGTGAGGTCCTCGTGCAATTTTGTGAGAGTGCTTTTCAATCATAAATGGTGCACCTACTAGAGAATATTGAAGGTTTCGGTAATTGCCACCTTTTCTCAAATACCATTCAAAATTTCGCAACATTGTATGGGTTACATAACGAAATCTACAATAGGCAACGGTTTCCTAATTTAACCGACCCTGTAAACGCTTCATAGTCAGAAGCTTATATTGGAGACAAACGTAGATATACGTAGTTGTATCTACGCACTTATACGTTCGTGTACCCTGCGTACATTTTCTATCCATGCAAAATGTTCTGGGGAGTTAAAAATATGGTAATAAAACCACAGCGAAACAAGAAAGAAAATCTTAATTGAAACTGAAATGATAAATGGATATGCAAAAGCCTTGTAACCGACTTCTTAGTGAACTAATTAATGCTGAAGAAATAGAATCCAATTCCGGCCGAGGAAACGCCTAGTGCGTGCATATGGCTACGTTTGTTTCAGGAAGAATCGTTCTCCAATTCTGAATTTTTCTGAATTACAAGAAAATATCAACACCCTAAATCATTTGCATTTCTTAATTAATATTTTGCTTCAATAAAATATTTATTTTCTGCCAGAAATAAGTTAGAAAAAAAATTATTATTCAAATTTAGTTAGAGAATGGGTGTTGGCGACGCAGGCGCATTTTCTCACTTGCCGAAAGGGACTTTATAGTCTGTCCATAAATGAATCATTATTTTATCCATTTATTCCGTACGTTCATTTTAACTCACATCTCAAGAACAAAATCTTATTTTTTGTGGCTATTTATGGTTAGTTTCATTTTCTATGTATTTTAACGTTTACGTAAAACGCTAAAGGTAAACGCTATAAATTTCAGATTTAATATTTGCTGGCTGAACCACTTTACAACTTGAGGATCCTTCGCTTAATGGCGGGTGTTCAATCAGATGTACCTTGCTCGAAGGAAACTATAAAACGCGTTAATGATAAATTGTAGCTCCCACATACAACATTCTTTCAAAAACAATTGCGTGTAGCTATTCTGTTATAATTATTATTAATTTATGCATTCCAGCTTGTAAATATCACAAGCATAATTATATATTGCATTCAAATATCTGATTTAGTTTAAGCATATACATTTTGGGTTTCATTAGTCCTCAAACAACTTTCCATATTATATTTCATTGTGAGTCATTTGCTCAGATTGTGCAACTATTTGTTGAATTCAAATTTTCTGAGTAATGCACCTGCATTTTCGTCTTGGAACATGAGCTTTCATCGTATGCAATATCCTTAAATCCCGGTAGATAAATTACGAAATGACCGAGCTTCGAAAAATGTCTACATCCTGGAAATCATGTATCATGCTAAGCTCTCGCAATTCAATCGATATTTGCAATGATGAATGGCCGAATGCCCTGAGAATATGCGGCTATGCGGTAATTTAAATTGACCATAGGCCACTCGTGCTCTTTGATCTCTATCGCTTTCTTAGTGTGGTTTCAGAGCAAGAACAATTAGTGGTTGTTCACTATAAAGTCACATTTTTTAAATTGGGTACGAAGTTCGGTGATAACAATGCGGTTTTGGGTATCGTGATATACTGGGTACCTACTAAAAATACCTTGAATAGAAATAGCCTAAACTATCCCGAACTTACTACCTAAATCTATAGTACACTTGTACACCGTGCTATAGGTTTTTTTTTATCAGTAAGAGGATTTTCATGTTTCAATAAGGGTGCGAATTTTTCATTGGGTCACTATGTAGAAGGTATTCCTAAAAGGTCTGTACAAAATGCTACCACAGATTTCTGAATAAAAAACATGACAATTTAATCGAATTTACATTTGTCTAAAAGTGTTCAAAAGGTTTTCAAAATGCAAAGTGAAGATGAAAAAAAGGAAAAAAATCATTACTTCGTTTATAATACTACTCTCTAAACAAAATGTGGCATTGAAGGGTTTTTAGAGGCGAGAAATCAATGTGTTTACATTTTCGAAGCACATTGTAGAGGGTGCTATTAGCGCAAGGTGAACTCTCTTTAAAAGGACATAATTTTTTTTATCACCCGGTATAAAATTTATTTATGACTAAATTTATGTTTTCCTACATGTTTTGTGAAAAAAAGATATGTTGATATAAATCTCTACAAGCATTCCTTTTTGAGATAGTTGAAGTTTAAAGGCGCTACATCTCTTGAAAAATAATTTTAAAGTATATATTTATTCGTAAATTTCCAATAAAAACACGAAGATTAACAAACAAACTATAAAAATTGAAAATTAATTTAATGTTTTAATTTTTTTCGTTTGAAAGATACGAATAAATATATACTTTAAAGTTATTTTTCAAGACATGCAGAAAACTTTAAACTGCAAATATCTCAAGAAGGATTGCCTGTAGGGATTTGTACCAACATACCTTTTTTTTCATAAAAACATGCAGGAAAACATAAATTTAGTCACAAATAAATTTTATACCAGGTGATAAAAAAGTTATGGCTCTTTAAAGAGAGTCCCCTTAGCGCTGATTGCTCCCTCTACAGTGTGCATCGAAAATGTAAAAGGATTCTGATTTCTCGCTCCTAGAAACCCCCCAATGCAACATTTTACTAAGATAGTAGCATTAAAAACGAAGTAATTCATTTTTTTCATTTTGATATCCTGCATTTTGAAAATTGTCCACTTTTGGACTAATTGGGTTAAATCCTCATGTTTTCGCCTCAGAAATCTGTGGTAGAAATTCATACAGACCTTTCAAAGACACCCTCTATGTTAGTTTTTTCGGATGATGATCTATCATCTCTTTGGTGCTTTCGTTTAACTTTTTCAATTCACATATTTAACTTTATTTCAGGCATGTATTCTTTGATCCGTGAACCTACCCATTATGATTAGTTTTTGAGTGTGGACATGTGTTTGGCTAAAATATCTATAACAAACGTTTTCACGGGTACATTTCACGAATTTGTAGACTGATTTCATGTTTTTCCCCGCCATATTCATTTTCGATTTTTGCAGTTCACATTCAATTGCCTGTGTAATGCACAATTGAATTCAATGTAGCTATTCTTATGGAGGTTTATCAAGTATCGGATCTGGTTCGTGATTATCAACCGTTGGAAACACGTGCAATCTTAGATCGGATTCAAAGCATTATGATGAAACAACTGTTGCGACAAAGATCAATGCACGTGCTTCTCTAATTTGGTCTTTTTACGTGGAAAATTTGCTTAAAGTGTGAATGCATGTCGTTGTCTTCTAAGGCAGATACCTCTGAAATTGGGTTGGGCGAAATTACTGACTAAAATGGATCTATGATTTAAGGATTTCTGTTAAGCTTGTTGTTTGATGATTACAAGATCATTTGACCGAATGGAATAACGGCAAATGAGGATCATTCGTTATTCTGAGAATGAATGAGTTTGACAGGAATTCTTTAATTGGCGACAAATATGTCGATGAAAGCGGCTCTTGGAGCGAGACAGGATATTTGCGCAAAATTAAGAGGAAATTAAAAAACTAATTGTCTTCATTAACACAAGTCGAGTCTTGCATTAGGCCGTGTGAACGTTAAACAGACACAAAACAATGAGCTTTATTTTCCTCTTACATTTTACTGAAAAATCTTGCCTCAGACGTAGCTGGAACTCGCCAACGGTGGCCGCCAACAAATCATCATTACTCTTTAATGGCCAAATACAGCAGCCGCAAGTTTGAGTACTAAATCATCATCTGGATCCATTTATAACAAAATTCCAAATACGAGATGGAAAATAACCGCCCCAGTTGGTACCTTATAAATGAGCTGAGCTCGTGCCGCCTGGCCCAGTGAAAGTTCGTTCTATCACTTTTTTAGCGATTTATGCTTATGAATGGACTTTTACGATCTTTACTGCCCATTAGGCTGTTCGACGATCTAATCGAACTCCATAATGGCCGGCAAAATGGCGGATTATATAAGATGCGAGAAATGTTGTACATGAACGGACGGTTTCCGGTACAACCATTGATACAATTCTAGCACCTTAAAGCGGAATGCATAAAATGGAGAAGTCTAAATTTGGGCGTAAGGCCTGTAGGTGATTGCGAAAGGTTTGCGTTGAAATATCAATTGAATTTTATTGCCTGGCATGGTGTTCGGTATTTATGTAAAACTGACCATAGCTGCCATGGTGGCGATTTAAGGTCTGAAGCAAATGCCAACTGCTTGACCAAACTGATCAAAGAGGTTTATTTGTGCACTTTAAGTACATTTTACGTTCTCGAGTTAATAATTCTTTTGGGAATATTGCATCGGCACCATAAAATTTAACGTGTATGAAACATTACAAAAAATTACTACCAGAGGCCTTACCTATCATCTAACTTTTAGGTCACACTGAAGGCATTTTATTTCATACTATATGAAACTGGTACAACATAGTAAGGCCAAAAATTACGTGTCATTTCGGATGAAATGACGAACGCCACTGTCCCTCTTTTGAGGCTCTGATGATGCCCGAAAGGGCGAAACTCGAGTAATCAATTATAAGATCTCATGAGATCGCAAACTTTTTTTGGGTTTTAGTGCAATGGATTTTTAATGTAGGTATCTTAGAGAGATGTGGATTGTTTCCACAACCCAGAGTGCCTTCTGCAGCATAAAATTCAGTCTGTCTAGAAAAATATGATGGTATCCTCATAACACAATAATAAAAATGACAACATTCTTTTAAAACTAGTTCGCCCCTGACGAACTAGACGAGGCAAATTAATTTGAAAGGCATGGTTTTAAGGAGTCTAAATTAGAATCCATCATATTACAATATAAAACTCGACGCTGAATTCAGATGTGATATTCACTTTGACACTGAAAAATAAATACCAATAAATTTACTTGACCTATTTATATTGGCCATCGGATGTAAAGTTGTCGTCGAACCACCGCTGGGTTGCCGTCGAAGATAAACAAAATCTTGATGATGCACGCATCATGATCGACGCTTTACTCATGCTCCAACGTACATAAAGTAGTTTTTCATTTCAATTTCGGTATGTCTAATCATTTTGACCGATTCGTAATACTCATCGACGTGTAAAAGCGTCTATTAGTTGTACTATTGCTGTACTTTCAATGAGAGCTTTTAAAGCATCTTGCGCCCCTAGTCGCGCGTACTTTAAAGGTTCTCTTATACACTTGTACTATAATGCAAAATATTATTTAAGTGTGTGGCTAAACTTCAAGGGGTAATTTTTTTTGTGGTTGTAAAACGAAACGTTTATATAAACATAGTTCTGGTAATGTTTCGTTCGTAAGATACAGAGTGTCAAACTTTCTTTTTAAATCGTTACATATTAAAAAAAACTTTTTAATAACAAAGAAGACGTAAACTAATATGGCGTTGAAACATGATAACAGTTTTTAATATAATATAAAGGAATCTTTTAAGCTAGAAATTGTTTGTCTCCTTTTGCTAGTGGTGCCGATAGGGGTAACGCTGGAAATTTAAGAAAAATTAAACAAGGAAAATGCTTCATCAAAATTATACTTAAACAAATGGTAGATAATTTTTTTAATAAAAAGCATTTAACAATAAGTAACTGTAAAATTTTAACAAAATGGGTTAAAAGATTCTTAAGATTTTTACGAAAAAATGATTTTTTTTTAAGTTTGATACCTTGTATCTTGAAAATGAAGCATTGCCAGACCTATGTTTATATAAACTTTTCGTCTTAGAATTACTCAAAGAATCACCCCTTGAAGTTTAATTACGTCTTTAAATAACACCCTGTACACTATTAGAGATTCTCGGGACTAGCCCGAATAGAGAGGAGCAATAACTTCCTCCGGCTGATCCTAAAAGTCTCGAGAGCTCGCAGATTTATAACAGAACTTAGCTAAGGGTTAGAAAGTTTAAAATAAAAACTAATTTTTAGTTGTCCTCTTTATAAGGCATTATGTTAAGAGGCACAGAATTTAATTTCTTTTTAAACCTTAACTCTTAATTTTCAGCCCATTTTCTCAATTCTCCTAACCAGAAGGCTGCAAAACCATGCAGCCAAGATTCCCATCTGTGATGATTATTTTTGATGTTGTGGGATGTGGCTCATTTATAGAACTAGAATCATTCTTCAAATACTCGAATAGAATTTTATTCAAATTCACCGAAGGCGCAATAATCCATGCAGTCACTTATGAAAGGAATGCAACTCTTGCCTAACATCGTTCAAATCTCCGGTCATAAACATAATGAAAATTAAATTAGAAAATAGGCGGGAGCTACCACCTAATTTAAGTTCAGAACGTGCAACATCCATCTTCCCTTTAATTCAATTTAAATTTTGAATACACACATGCATTATGCATCCGATCGTCATCCATATGTAACAATACGAATTTGAATAAATGGGCACGCGAGTTCTCATTTGCTGAAGGTGGTTCTTCCATAAGAAAAATTTTCGGTTTTAAAGTAGATTTTTGGTAATACCAGCAGACGGCTGATGTGAAAGACAAAGACAGCCGACTTCTGTTAAAAGCTACCAAGTAATTGCAAAGAACAATAAAATCTCTTCTATCTCAGACAGAAACAATATAATTCAAAGTTCTGCGTGGGTTTCTGAACCGTCTTACTGTAACAAGAAGACCTAGTCATGTCAGGCTAATTATTGTGTCCTCATCTTTATTATTCAAAGCGCATTTCCAAGGAATCAGTAGGCGACATCATTACTTTCTAATGGAAGGTAGGAGACTCATCTTAATTGAGTTATCTTTTATTAATGCACTATTTACTTGCCACGATGCCCACCTGTGTTATGCATAACATATTAGTATTGCTGCTGTTTTTTCATCCGTGTTAATACTTTATTGTTAAGTAAGTCTAAGGTGCCATAAAATATATAACAGTTCGCCTCACCCCTGGAAGAAAAGGACTACTGCGTCAACTTTTCGCCATATTCAAGGCCTTATTGCCCATCACAGGCACCGCCTCTAATGCGATTCTTTAAATAGAAAATGGCTACTCCTCTAAGGGATTAGTAGATACCTGAATTTACTCTTAATTCTAAAATACTAATATTCAGCAAGGTTGGAACGGTCTTCCAGCTTTTGCACTACTTGGTGTAATCGTGCAGATTTTAATTAGATTTCAATCCTTGAAATGCGTTACGCCCGTTATGGAAGCATGGTAATAACCGGACTGATTTTTAAATCTTATAAGGATGACTAAATTTTTCTTCATCACCAGTTATGAACGCAATCATAAATAACATATTTATTTATAATGGATGAGTACAGGGTGTGGTTTTAAATTTCCTCGGTCCAAGGTGACACGGTTTGTTTATAATATGAAGGTTGTGATTAGACCTTAAGGATTTTTTTTCATACGGATACATCGGCATAAGGTTATTTTATAACTACACGGTATAGGTGAAGATAACAAAAGATCCCGTTCTATTTTGTTTGAAGTTCTGATGTTATTGATTTCTCGCAAGGCTTCATTGGATGAATACCACACACACGCTCACGCATTAGGAAGAAACGCAAATTGGGTGGCATACTCATTTTACAAATAATGGATCAAATTCACGTAACGAGTCAGATTTTTATATGAATCCTTATTAGAATGTTCAGTATTATACCCAAAATTGGTTCGGGGTGGTCCAATCCCGCCTCCCTAATGTGAGGATATAGGGTTTCATATCTCCTTTGGTGAGCTTAGCAAAAATTAATGCCAATGTTTTAAAGGTACTAAAATTGTAATTTTATGTCTGGAATTATCAATGACACTTAATCATCTTTAGATGAACCACCGTTAGGAATATTATAACTCTTACTCATCCTTTCATCCAAATTTAACAAAATGGCAACTTGAGGATTTAAAATACATTAAAAATGTACGTTTTCGGTGCATCTCTCGGTGTAATTTAAGTGAGAAATATCTCTAACTGCTATGAAACGAGACCCCCTGGACTCTTCAGTATGACGCTTAGTTTAAAATTTTAATAAGCTTGATGCTCTCTCGACCTGAGACGTCCGGTGTTGAGTCAAGATTCTCGAGCGCCAAAGATGTCGGAAGTGCTTGATGCTTTATAAAGAGTTTTCTAAAAACCTGTTTAGCTGTATTATTTTGTTTCTTATGTCTTAGAAAGCAAGTAGCTTTTGCGTGAATAAAACTTCTTTGACTAGTTCTGACATACCTTTTTCAGAGGCCCGAAAGGGGACATGATTAATCAGACAACATTTTTAGTATACAGGCTGTCAGGAAATAACGTTCAAATGTTTTGGGAGGCGGTTTTAGAGATTATAATAATAAAAAAACTCTTATAAACATATCCCAAAAATTGCTTCTTAAAGGGGCTAGAACCCCTTAAAGGAGGAACTCTAGACATGGTTTTTCGCAATATTTTCGAAACGGTTTGTGCCAAAATTTTGAAATTCGGTGAACTGTAATAAGTTTGAATGGGAAAACTTTTTTTATGTTAATAAATGCAGATTTTAGCTAGGGGCGTCACATGCAAGGGGTTTCCCACATAAATGTTGCCATAACTTTTTTGTTTGAGACGTTTTAAAATTTTTTAAATCGAATTACTGAATCGCAAATATGACATGTTATTAGGATAGACTGTTTTCCAGAAAAATGGGTTTTTATGAACCGATGCACGATTACATGGACATCGAAATGCATTTTAATAAACGTAGTAGGCATCCTGTAGTGAAAATATTTTTTTATTAGTCAGCAATAACAAGACTAATATTATTAACGATTTATCATTTATTCACAACAAATGTCGAAATAGTCCTTTGCTCATCTGAATGGATCCTCTAACTCTTTTTTTCATCAATTTTGATGTCGATATAAGAGTGCATCGGTTTATAAAGACTAATTTTTCTGGAAAACAGTCCATCCTAACGAAATGAAATAAGAGGACCTTTTTTATTTAAAAATATTTGTGATTCAGTAATCCGATTTCTCAAATTAAAAAGTGTTACAAACAAAAAAAGTTAGGACGGTATTTACGTTGGGGATCTCCTGTATGTGACACTCCTGACTAAAATCTGCAATTATTATCATAAAAAAAGTTTTTTATTCCAACTTATTATAATATACCGAATTTCATAATTTCAGCGCAAATAATTTCGAAAGAAATGCGAAAATACCATCTTCAGGGTTCCGCCTTTAAGAGGTTCTAGCCCCTTTAAAAAGCAATTTTTGGGGCATCTTTATAAGACCTTTTTTCATTATTTTAATCTTTGAAACATTTTGGAAGGTGATTCTAAAGTTATTCCTGGAAACAGTGTATGCGACTAGATAGAGTGCTATTTGACTGGTTGAGGCTTTGATTCAACCAGGAAGCCGAACTAATCATTCTTTCGCAAACTCTCAGCTACTTGCTCATGACCTTCGTTCAGTGCCTTCCATTATTTACACTGCATTCTAATCCCACCACAGAACTCCCCATCTCCCCATAGGTCAGACGGAATTGCAACATTCGTTCAGTATTACAAAATCCCTATACCTACAATCCCATTAGAGAAATATCTCAACAATTTAATAGCTAATCATATCAAAAACGCGTAGGCATTTAATGAGATCCGCAACGTACCGTTCCAAGAACGATTTTTTCCATCACGTACCGATCCAACTAATGAAAAGTGGCGCGTGGATCGTGCCACGCCAAACCGCCCATGATTCAATACTGTAACTTTGACCCAATTATACCGGGCGAGCAGCAAAATCGTGACCATCATGCGCTTTTTTCGGTAACAACCGATTGCGTGATGCTGGCCAAATGATGGCCGTAATGATGACGGTACGACTGTGTTGGTACCGTTGCACCTAACTACCATGCAAGGTAATGAAGTTACCTACCATTCGACTTTTTTCCTCTTGTTTTTTAGGTGGGTTAATTAAATAACGGACTAATTCTAATACCCTTTTGATGGATTGGAGAATAAGGTGTGATAAATGGGTCGTTGCAACTTCACCTACCTATATCATATGAAAATGAAATTTACTCTGTGCAACGCTAGATCGTGGACTCTATATCACCGAATTGATCGTATCTGCGGGTTCATTAACATAAAGATATCGTGTAAACAATATTGCTGCAGATAAACCATGCAACAAAGAACTAATTGCGACACGAGTTCTATGAATTGCAAACTGCATTGTATTCAATTTTGCGAATTATTGTAATCAGCTGCATAGAAGCTGAGCAAATGTAACTTGACTTCGGTTTGCTCGGTTGCCATGCTCTATGCAAATTTCATGCGTTCCTGATTCGAAATAGCCGAAAACTGTAATACATTTTACTGTTACAAGAACTTTTTCGAACATGCGAAATAGGTTTTGCTGCGTAATTTAATTTAGTTTGCACAATGCAATTATTAACGAGTGGAACCATGAAACGAGTTATTGATTTTTTTTCTAAAAATCCTTAAACCGAATAATATGGTGGTATAAGCAGTTTTTGGAGAAAAACGGAGCACCTTAATTAAATGTCGTAAGGAGCAATTTAACTGGACAATCTGCCTAAATGTAGACGCACTGGTCCAATCAAGATTTAATCTCAAGCAATTCGGAAGAATAACAGTGGATTTTTATGCGGAAGATGGTCTTTAGGACGATGAAGTGAAGAGATATAAAATATTAAAGTTGACGTGCTGCTAAAAAAATATAATTTAATGCCCATTATCAAGCTTCTACGTAGGTATCATTGCCAGGAAATAGGTGAGATTTTAGCTAAATCAAGAGGTAAATCTAGTATGGACGTGTTAGCAGTTCCAACAGTAATATTCCTAAACATCCTTTTATTATCGTCCAGAGCTCCTTTTAACCTCCTGAACTCTTAAAGTATCCTACCTATATATCAAATCTAGCAAAATTTGGGCTCCGCGATTTACATCGCTTCCGATTTGCTTCAACTCAGCGACATATAAGTCAAAAAAATAAAATGAACAGTTTATTCCAGCTTGCATGATTTAAAGATCATTTGTTCAATTGCTAGTTCAAATGTTAGGCATTATGTTGACTAGTCATAAAATAGCGCTCTTATGACGTCATTTTATATTTTCATTTTGTCACTTTCAGCTATTTCCGATTTCGCCGCCATGAATTTGTGTCTCGTTCGTAAAACGAGGCTTCAAAACTGTAAAAACGATACTTTCCATTTCTTTTAGATCATTGCATTCAGTTCCTTTTATGGCACTCCAAATGAGAATTTCAGTAGCAGAGAATAGTAACAACAAATTAATTTGCACTTTTGAAAATTTTATTAGGAAAACGCTAAGTAACAGAGAGGCCTACTGTGTTTCGGAAATAGTTCATCAAAATCATTCAAAGAGAGAACAGCTAGTGGAATTTAGGTTTAATTATGGTAAATTGGTTTAAGATATTTTTCAGCTATAAAAATGACGCCAGATAGAGTAGCGAAAATTCTGAAACTTTAAATTGTTTAAAAACTCTTTGAATTTTAAACTGTTTTAGAGAAATCGCATAGAAAACACTGTCTTTCTTCCACTGTTCATTTCTTTTGAACCGTTAATGAAAAAGTCAAATGGGTAGTGGCTCTCACATTCGTATTTTAGATGTTCGAGGAGATTTTAAAGCTGGATTTATTAACTCAACGTTAGATTCATATTTGGCATCTACTTTGGCGCTGAAAGATAAATACTGATAAATTTAATCGCTCCATATGTATATGTCGCCGGATGTCACGTTGCCGCTGAGCTGCTGTCAAAGTTTAAATAATTTTATCTTTTTGATGTTGGCGCTCTTAGTAAAAGCGTAGCATGACGTCGTCGTCCAATGAAATCAGTCATCGATGACACATGTTAATGTTTTCATTTCGATGAAATGTCATACATGAAGTAAGCAGTTATATTTTGGTTGCTGAGTTCAGTTATCCATCTTTGAGTTCTCGGGGACAGAGAGAGAAAGAGAAAGATAGAGAGAGCGAGAGAGAGGGAGCGAGAGAGAAAGAGCGAGAGAGAGGGAGCGAGAGAGAGAGAGAGAGAGAAAGGTGGGGGACAAAAATTTCTTGGAGAACAAAAAGAGAGAGATATACTTCTCGAGCAAATCTCGAGAACTTCGAGGCCTTGCAGATCAATAACGGAATTTACAGTAACACAACACCAAATTCAATTTTGAAAATATAAATTGGGCTGTTAAGTTGTCCTATGATAGTGCCGTTGTTTGGAGTTGTTACCAAAGCCAAATCCAATGTTGAGTTTATAATTACAGATTTAACATCTCCCTTTTTAAAGGTATCGACAGTGCCACAACTTTCTGAGGTTTACCGGAAATGTCTTTTTGTTGTTGAATTGTTCATTCTACACTCCTCATCAGTATTGGAAATGGACGAAACTAGAAAGCTTCAACAAATTTATTGTCATCAAATGCCACAAATACTATTCTTACGGATTGGTTCGAGCACCAGCAGTGATTCAGCCAAGACTAGCTTAAGGAACGATTGTAGACCCGATTAATATTTGAACCATCCCTTAAGAAGAGCTTTGCTGTCATAGAAGAAATTAATTTGGGAGCAATGCTATTTTTGGATGGAGTGGTGAATCGAGTCTTAATCGAGTTCAGCTGACCCGACTTTTCAACTGTAATTGTACAACTGAATCTCATTCTATCAGAATGACTCCTTTACAGATACCGAGAGTTTTTCTTCAGGCCGGATGGTTTAATTTCATATTTATCTAACACTGCTTTAAAAACGCACATCTATTTAAGGTAACGAAACCATCATACATCGAACAGTAAATGAAATACTAAATGGTACCAGCTAAAAACCAGTGGTCATGCTTCGGCCTACTGCAGCACTATCCATCAAACCACTTACCGGTAGTAAGTTATCAAACCACAAAATCATATATGTATAGGCACCTTCAAACGCAAGTAAAAGTATCATTAGTCGGTTATTGTATTTTTCATGTAAAATTCGACCTTGCTTAGTGTTGGGCCACACCCAACAATCTTCACAATTCACCCGAAGCGGATCTGCTATCCCGCTCCCACTCGTTGAAAAGTGAAGCAACAGAAACGAAGAGCAACTGTATGGCACACTTACGCCAAGTAAAAAGCGGACGATGATTTGTAATTTATCTTAAGAGAGGATGATTAAGAGAGGATGATTAATAGTTCCGAAGATGCAATGCGAATTTGTTTTTGAAAACACCGACAAAATCGTTTCGATCCGATATTATAATACAAGTCAGTGGGTTGGAAGACTGAGAACAATGCCTTTAATTGCTCGGCTCGTTTGGTTAGTGTGTTTTTAATTATTTTTCTAATTTAGGTCAATGTTGGTACGTGGGGTATATCTTCCATTACTGGTAATTAATACAAAAGCGATCGTTCATTAAGAGAGAGGATCCACAGATTTCTAGCAGAGGCCTATAGCTGCCAAATGCCTTTGATTGAGGTAGTGTTTCTATGATTAATCTGTTGTTACAGAAATTTTAATGTGCGGTAGCACTTCTATAGTTTAAGCGAATGTTAATTACCAAACATGAACAAAAAAATTATATTTGAAAATAATAGCTAGGCAGAACAATTTCTCCGGGAAACAGCTTCGTATGAAACTAAATGAGAATCTTAAACCTACACATTTGTCAATCAGTCAGTCAGAATGCATGGGTATGTATTAATCTATCCAATTCCTTCCTATATGTCTTCATTACTGTTTCCTGATTCATCATGAACATTCATTTACCCTCATTTACATTACTAACCTTATTGACTAATCCGTTAAGGAGCTCTAAATATTCCAGATGTAATACGTCTGCACCATTTTATAAACGATAACCCTTTTTACATTTATCAATTATTTTCATATTTCGAAGGTACTGATTCTCCCTTTTCCCAAAAATGTCCGTGCAGTATGTCTTCAGAAATTATCACGACAAACCTGGTGATCTCTGATCTAATCTAAACGTTAATTACAATGATAAACAAAATTCTTTAATCATTTATTTTGAAAAACTGTCAAAAACTTTCGAGTCGTTCAATTTTTAGGGAAATTACAGAACCACATTCCTATAAAATCGAGTCTAAAATTCAGTTCAGTCCCGATTCTTGAATAGCAGAGTATGTTTCGAAAAGTTCTGAAGATGTTTTTATGTCATTTCAGGTTTCTGGAAAATTGTGATAAAATTGACCTAATTTGCTGGAAAATATTTAAAAAAAACCAAACTGCAAACATGACGAAAATTAAATTAAAAAGAAAAATAAATTTATTTCTGACTAATGGGAAATTATATATGAAAGTCTGGTTGATTCAAGCAAATATCTGGTTAATAGTGAAAAAATTCGGGTTAGTTGTGATTCCTGAAAAACAGTGCAATAAAAGCTGGTTCGCGTAAGTACTTAGAAGATCGAAATGCAAATCAGGACCGATAAGTTTTCAAGTAGATCAGACAATTCCTGGTTTAAAAACTCGAACAATTTTTCGATGTCTCTTCCCATTTATGTTTCTACAACATGAACTTCTTGATGAGCATAGGGAATCTGCTCTTTGGCAAAATTCAGGAAAGTTTGTTTTGTAGTCATTTTCACAGATAAAGGTGCAGATTTCAAAATAATTCCTCGTCTTATCGGGTAGAATATAGGCGCTATAGATCGTGTGAGCTTGAAGTTCCCACATTTATTGATGTGCGTCGTCGTCTAAGGTACCATACAGAGGTACTATCTTCTTCCATTTTCGAAGATGTTGTAATAAAATTGATGATGGAAAATTATTCTACAAAGATAATACTTCAGTGTTATTGATGAATTTTCTTTAAATTATGTTGGGGCACACCTATTCCTCATTATTTGAACCGTGGGCAAAGGATAATGAATCACAAAGTGATAAAACTTATGTACCAAAGCTTGCAAACCCTTCACTTTAAATGAACGCTCCATCTACAGAAGTTATTAATAATACATGTTCACTTTTATGCACAATTTGCTTATCAACAGAGACATTCAACAACCTTGTTAGCAACAATATCTACACTCAATGCATTCACGAATTTCGCTAAAGGCTAAACAATATACAACACGCATAGACAATAAAAACTAATTAATTATTTCCTTGAAAATATCGTCCTTTCAAGCCAAAAAAAAAAACAATTCCAGGGGCTACAGCCCTCCTTGACAACCTTTATGCATTTTTCCATAACATTACCCATTAAAACAATATCGATTTGCAACTATAACATAATTAAAATACAATTGCACGAAATCATTATGATTACATTCAATGACTACTGATTTTCTATAGATTAGGTTAGTAATAGTAATTATTATCGATTATTATGCAACTTTATGTTAGTCTCGTTTAATATCCGCTTATCTACCGATTTCAGTATGAAGGTGCATGCTTATTGTTGGCAGCTGGTTTTATAAGAGTTAAAGGGAGAAAATTGCAAGATTTATCTGCCTCGGTGTCGCTTAATAGAGGTTAAATAGGAGACTTAACTTTCTCATCAAATCTCTCACTGAAATTTTCCAGGAATTTGTCAGAAAGTAAAGAGTATCTCCCTGTATGATCCCATCGAAAGATGCAAATTTGCGAGTGTAAGTAAAGTTGGGCCGCCTACTGGTCCAGCCCAACATGGGCAGCACATGTTCAGCTGAAAGATTATCTGGTCCAGATTTATCTTTATTACTTCCTCAGACATTAGGAAGACGTATATATTCGGACGATGCCTTGCGATAACCGAGGGTTTTATTTGGATAAATTCTAGAGAGATGCTATCGCATGTGGGCTGTAAAGATTCAGGTTTATTACGCATACGTAAGACAAAATTACTTCGAAATAATATGCACACCTTGCATGACGAAATAAAATAGTAAGCGAGAGGGAGCCAATGGACTTTTTTTTAATTTGGTTAGATTAGATACCCAGCTTGAATTTAATCCCAAAAATGGAGGAAATTCGAACTATTTCTATCAAACACAATAAATTCCATTAATAAAACTGGCCTAATCATTGAAACTCGTCCATAAAACACCCCGTAGAAAGATAGCAGCATTCTCGCCTAACACAGCCTTTTCTTGAGAACGGTAGCTTATGGTAAAGTGGAGTATCTTGTAAGTAGGACCTAAGATCATCTTAAGATAACCAGAGTGGCTATATTTTGTGGTCATTTAAATAAAGTAGCTACTTAAGTGCTTGTCCGATTATCGTCGCCTAATAAAATGAGACTTTTATCCGGGTAAATTACTTGTTTTCTTTAGAAATTGCAATACTAATTGATAAGCGCTTAATTGATAGTAAAAATTGGCAAACCGTGATGGGTATTGGCATTTAGAAACTGGGCAGTGGAGCCTTTTACATGGCGACTTCCAACTAATCGTAACGGCGATTTATGACTTATGACTTATGGGAGTAATAAACTATAACTAAAGAAGCCTGAAGTGGCCAGTGGGTGGCCACCACGCCTTCCAGATTTACTGAACTGAATGCCTTGGCTGCTCAAGTAGAAACGATGCGTATTTTTAAAACGAGTGCAGCTTTTTATTTTCAGATGTTACTCCTCAATTTTGATTCATTTTTAGATTTTTTTAAAATCACAAATTGGCATTTGGGAATGAATAGAAGTGATCGAAAGATTAAATAGGTATTTGAAGGAAGAAGAAGAATAATACTTTTCTTCTCTCAACTCAAAATCGGTTTGTGGAGGCAAGAAACAATGGACCTTAATTTTCGCAGGTTTCTTGAAGTGTAAAACAAAAATTAAAGTGAGGGCACTTTTTTCATTAAATTTTTTTTCATAAAAAATTAAAGCATTCTGATTTATGGGTAATCTACGCTATGTACGAGCCCTATCGCCGGTGATTTTCATCCGAAAAATGTGTTCTATGTTTATCAAACCCTTTTATTTAATTTTGTTCAGGATGCTAATGCAAGTGAACTACGAAGTTTGTCGCTTTCAACATTAAAATGAAGCAATTAAACAATTTTTAACTGACAAATTTTTTCCAATTTTGCCATTTGATTTTATAAAGTGTTGTAATAAATTATTAAGTTCAAAATGATAAATTTTTTTGCGATGATAACGGTTATTCCGAAATTAAATTCAATAGAGAACTTTGCAGATCAAATAAAATATTTGATCCATTTATTCAATGAAATGTAGCGTAGAAGCTATTTTTTCCATAGAGCCTCGGTTAGACGCCTTATTGATAAACCATGGCACTTGAAGTCACAAAACCTACTGTGATGTCTAAAGAAGGAAGCAACGATAAAATTTAAAAACACCACTATAAAATTGACGTTTTTTTAAATTTTCTAATGAGGTGATTTATTATGAAATATATCAAAAATTTTGAGATCGAAGCGATTTTACTAAAATCTCTTGAACACGTCGATTTAGTTTTCATTTTGTGGATATTTTTTAAAGTTATTTAGAATTATACAGAGTGAGAGAAAAATTAATCAACAGTGAGTTTTGATTTTTTTAAAAAGAATCCCCCAGTTTTTTTTTTAGCTGAATGCTATTTATAATTCTATAGATTTTTCTTGTAGCATTACATATATCTAACTTGATAGGGTTTCAAATTTTAATATACAAAATAATTTATTTAGGGCACATCACTTCATCAACTTTAAGCGGATTAATGTGATTTTGTGTTGAATTACACCTAATTTCATTAGAAATTAAGTATCCGGCAAGTGTCGCCAAACATAACCCCCTTATATTTTTTCGTTGATGTTAAAGCTCACTTCAACTATAGTTCAAAATTACCATCATTTACCGCTTTTCAGTATTTCAGGCACTTAGAAAATCCCTGCTGAGAACATCAAACATTAGTTCAGGCTGATTGGTTCTTATTGCAGTACTTACTATGTCTTTAGGAACTTCGACAGAAGCGAATTTATTTTGGTATCCTCTTTATTATTATTGATGTACCTCAAAGAAAGAATCTAAGGGGTTCATGTCTGGCAATCTTGATGGTCATTCGATGGTGCTACGTCTTCAGTATCAAGACCTCAATACCGACAGGATCTAAAGTATTTGCTTGGTCTTGGTAAAGATTCCAACAAAGTCATTATTTAACCCAAAGCAGGTTCTCTATTTCCGACCTGAACTAAATTTTAGGAATTCACTTGAACCTCTTGTTTATTTTAGATTTAAGAGGCAAGGCTGTCCAGTAATCATAAAAGTGTTCCATATGAATATGAAAGTACTACTACGATACAGGGTCTCTTCTCACTTGACTTGAAGGTAAAAACGCTAATGATTAACCAGTAAATTATTTTTTTGCGAAATTATTACCGAAAAGTGCGTAGAACGGAAAAGAACCTCAGACGCTCTTTCCACTTCAACGCCCAACATCACCTTGACTGAAATAAAACGTGCTAAGGTCAAGTTTAAATTTAAATTTTTATTACTCAAAATAACTAAACTATAAAACACGTTATAAATATACAGATTAAATATCGATTGCGAAATTATTACAAATAATTCAAGGAAGTACCTTGCCAAAAATGCAAGGATAATAAAATCTCTTCACAAATTAATTAAATACTTTCTTTTAAGCTAGCTATTGACTAATTTTAATGGAAATGTACAAATTGGTAACCACGTTTGACTAAAAACTTATTATAATTACAAATAACGGTTGCTAGAAACTGAAACAAAGAGTAAGCACAATTTTAACAATATTGTAATCAACGCGCAAAAGTAAAACTCAAATGATGTTCGAAAAGAAAAACTAGCTTAAGGCAGTGATCATTTTTACACTCAAAAAATACAAAAATAATCCTATATTACATTCGCTTTCGCTACTTTACACATATAAAATTAAAAGTTCCCACAAAAACTTAAAGCTAAAAGGTAACTTACGACAATTGCACAAAACATTTTCGAAAAATGTTTTAAAAAAATCATAGGAACACAACTACTTATACGTCTAAGAAGAGCAATCAGAAAGCAGGCTTGGAACCTGTCTTAAAAATATTAATACTTTCTGAGCTTTTTTGTCCTATCTACCTATAGTCGTTTCGTTTGAAAATAGGAATTAGCTTTCATCCCTGTCTTACGAATTAAGGTTAGAAATGTGCTCGGATCTAAAGTGCGTCTAATTAAGGTGCAAAATTGTGATAAAAAAAGTAAAAAAAAATTAAGAGCTATGTTGGTAAAGACAGAAAATCTATAGAGAGGAACACATAACTACAAATTGTGGTATTCAAGTCTGAGTATTTGAAGGTAAACTTTCCGAGACAAATTTAGGTGTTTCTACACGAGTTCTACTGGCACTTTAACACACAGCTGTAATTAAAGAAACGGCCAATTAAATCTCTTGTTTCCATGTGACTAACGCCATTGGTGCAAGGCAATATGAGTGGCAATATGAGTCCACCAAGCCCAAAACAAGCGATGCGCGGAAATATCAGATAAAAATGTAAAATGCCGTAGCACCGGTGCCTTACCCACAATATATTGCTTTTCACCTTATTTGATCACTAGAATTAGATAAAACTAAGGAAATTGTTATTTCGCTTTTGCGGAGAATTGCCACTTATGTAACGTCTTTAGCCTATTTGCTGCGCAATGATTGAGCGGTCTATAATTGCTGGAAGGTGACTTATTATTAGGTTCAAATATGTATTGGAAGCTTGAATCAGTTTAATGGTTATGGTGAAGTAGCTTTATTTGATTTTAGACTAACGTCAATGGCGAAAAATTCGAGGAAAACGCGCATCAAAAATTAATGTAAAATTTAAATTGATGAATTGAAACTAGAGCTTTGAGAGTTCATAACGTTCGAGGATCTGGAAAATGAAGAAACTACATGCTGCGTGCAAATGCAAAAGGAGACCGAACGTGGTATATCTGAAAGATCATATCGAAGGGTGGACTATAAAAAAAACTCAAGCAGTAGAGGTATGTCTTGGATAAGTGCATCTGTTATGTGTTGTCAGTCAGGTGTTTGATAGTAACGCCTTAATAAACGCCGTACGTTCCGGTCCACCGCCTACGATGGAGATTTTTTTAATGATCACCCGTTACTTATCAACTGAATGATGAGTTAAGAGGACAGGAAGCCTTCATCTCTTCTTACCATTTCTACTCTGCATCGGACTCGAATAGACTTTATATTTATGCAGCTGCATAAGTAAATTTTAGATATTTTATGTAAATGCTGGGTGCTGGTGAGCATAATATAGCAACATAACTACACTCCTTTTCCATGAATTAAAGGCTAAATCAATGTCATCAGTAGCTAGATTAAGGCATCAGAAACTTCGTTTAGTTCAAAGAAAAGAAAACTGCCCAAACCACAGTCCATCACATCTGCTCTTTAGATTGCTATTACCATAGTTTGGGCTCTCATACTAAAGATATGAAAAAGTAGATGGAATTTAATTAGAAGAAATAAGTATGTAGTCCAAGCAGAAAGTCATTCAAAAGCTTTAGCAAAACCAATTATTTTCCGGAAAAAAAAGAGCAAGAAGATCCAAGAGAATAGTAGCAAGACGGAACAGAAGTAGATGAATCTGTTAGTAAATTTTTTAGGGAGAAGCGAAACAAGTATAAAGCATGAAGCATATTAAGTTTCTGATCCAAAATGAGAAGTTCTTTAAAGGGTAAAATCTGGAAATAGTAATAATTGAGTTTTATCAGTAAGTGGCGACTAGCATGGTCAGTAATGATGTTTCATAGGTAAAGTTCAAATCGAAACCATTTGACACGTTGGGATTACTCAAGAATGGTGATTTTTGTTGGGATGATTTCTCATGTTTGCTTTCAGATTAATTTTACATGAACCTAGACAATTGATCGTAAGGGAACTCGTCCCAGGCACTGGTTGCCTATGGTCTGTACTTGATACGTGGGCCTTAAATCGGTTGTTTCAAGGTGCATTACTCCTTTGTAATCCATAAAGAAACGCGATCTCTCATATGAGCCAAAAAATTAAGGAAACAGGCAGTTAAACCTGATGGATGGTGGTAGTGGTATTCATAAGCATCGTGATATCGAAAATAGCCCAAAGTAGTCCTACCCTTGACTTTGATGTTATCTCGGCTATAATTCAATAGCCAGCTATAAATAAGGAGCCGAAAAATGAAAGTTACGTAACGTGACCGACAAAAATGCGAATGTCTAAGATTTTTTTCTAGTTGACCTTTGGCTCTAATTAATAGTTCGCCCGGTAGGAATACTTTCGTGGTAATCGCTCACGTTCCAAAGTCACTCATATAACGTTATTAATAAACTCCTTTTTAGATAAATACGAAGATTACAGTTACGTTACATTAATATGATTATATGCAGTAGACGTGCGGCGGTTATTAATCAAAATACCGATGTTGTAACGCCCAGATTTTGTATCGACTTGGTGACCTTTAGATTGGTGGTGTTAATCTTCCAACTGCCTCAAACAATTATCGATAATGTTTCCTACTAAGATAAATTAATTAAATTCCCGAGCTTACGCTTCATCTTACACACAACAATTGCCTTCTTCCATAAAGGAAACTTAATCAGAATTTGTCTCCTGATCTTTTTGAGACTTGATCCTGCTTCATATCGCCAACCCTCAGGTGAAAGATACCGGTGCATATATCACATAATAAAACTATCTAACTATGATAACCCTGTAAATCAAAACATCATAAATAGTGGATATGGGAGTGCCCATGGGTACCGTCGCGTGGGCCAACTTGACTTCTCGTTATGGGTTGCAGTAATTCAGTTTTATCGGCCAGTTTGTTGTCTCGTTAATGGCCTCTCAGGCTGGAAACAATTATTTTTGCAGTTTGGTTTTGCTGAAAGCGCCTTGAACGAGAATTTATCCCCCAATATTGCCTAACACCTTAGTGGTCAACGTATCTATTACTATATGGTGGATGAGTCTTGAAAGTGATAGGAATCTCTGGGTAATAAGCTTTGTTGGTATGAGATGATGCTTGAAGGTACAAAAGGCTTGGCAGGAGATCTTCTCGTAATGGAAATCAATAGTTTTGTTCAGATGACCTGGTTATGGCTATTGAACGTGGATTTAAAATGTTTCCACATGAGTTCCTTTTCCTAGTCTATAAAGGTAGCTTTGCGATCAGAATCGCTTTATTTTGACTTATGTTGACCCTTATTTGACCTATGTTAAAACCTGCATTTTTATTGGACGCTCCTGTTACGATCCATTAGGTCATGTGCAACACACCTAAACAACCAGCATAATCCATAACTACATCTGTTAGGTAATTTTCCCTAGGCTCTTATGTAAAATAAATAATCCTGATGACCCGCACTATACAAGGCAGTACACCAATCTCCACGTCAAGGGCTACATCAACAAAACGTATTTATCCTGCCCTTCAGCACATGGTATTACAACTCCCAACAGAACCAACATAGCAGAGAACTCGGCACCACGAGCCTATCGTTCCCGTTTAATAGAATCATTCATTGCGAGCCTGATTGCGATCGCATAGATCAGCGGTACCCGAAGGGTATAACGCAGTTACTCGCGGTGCCACCCACTTCCTGGGCGCAGATCGTGTACTGCGGGTTCCAACATGACGTATGACCTCTAGTTGCCGCTCATCTTGTGGTACGCCCTTTCTTTAACGCGACTGATGATGATGCCATTAGCCACAGGCCGTAATTTTGAAGAACAATACTTGCATACCATCACAAAGTTGAACGGGTTCCAGTGAGTACCGTAACATAACGAAGGATAATTGATGGTGCTGCTACTATAGGTTTAAAGAGAAAAAAAAAATCTTACTAGAGGTTTTTTACGTTGATCATAATAGTGTTATTCATCTCGCCTACGGCCACTTAACGCAATTGCACTAATCGGAAATGAATAAGTTGACTCCTAAAGCTCTCGAGCAGCGAGCCGACGAATTTCAAGTAGTACCATAACACCATAAGTACCCAGCAATAATTATCGTTTAACCACGTGCCTAATAGAATTATTAACAAGAAGTTAAACACTTGTAGAACCATAAAAGAATACAATTGTCAATTGTACGAGTGTTGTATGAATAAGACTGTCTGTTTAAGCCTACTGTGCGTAGTAAGTACCATTAAGAGAAGATAAATAGATGCTTTGAGATGAGTGCTTCTAAATCATTGGCGGAGCTATTTCACTTGAATACCTGCTCAAGGTAATTTAATGGCATCGAGTTCTTCACAGCATAAAGTGTTGTTGGTACACCACTGAGTGCTGTTTTAACGAAATAATTGCTAGATGAGCTGTGAATAGTTGGAAGAGCTGTGTAATGACTAACTTTGTTTTGAAGCAATGCTTACATAGATGTAATTAGCGCAAATTGTTTCTTAAAAGCGAGAAAAACAATGAGAAGTTAAGATGAGCCAAGACAATCGAGTACTATTCGACAAAAATGGTTTTAATTAGAGAGAATAATTCGTCATGGAAATATTGAAAGAAAAGTGAGAAATTGCTTAAAATCAGCTACTGGAAAACTACTACTTTGGACACCCCGTGTGTTATTCGATTTGTTGAAACTAGAAATCATGGAGATGATTTTTGGTCTACATGTCCTGTAACCAATCTCGCTAAGAATTAAGTGGCCTAGCCTCAAATATGACTATAATTGAAACGATGTGATTTTATGAGCTCTTTGTTATTAGTTGATGTTTTAAAAGTACGTCAACACTAACTTTTAATTTGTGACTTAAAACCATTACGATGAACAAATAAGAAGGTAACAAGGATGATCTGCATCTGCTATGTTATTAGCTTATAGATCAATTAATTATTTATTTCGATTTAAATTTATTCACCGTTAATAAACTTATCTGCATATTATTTATAACGAATTTTTCTATATGATTGATTTCAAAATAAAAATCGAAAACTGGAGCTCGAGGTACGTGCAAGTGTGACCTACATCCTATAGCATTGTCGAATAATATTGGCAGAAGAACAACGGCAAGCTTTCAGCTACCTCAAGAGCAACATTAATAAATCAGCAGTAAGCCAATTACTACCAGATGATGTGTTGTAAAGATATTTCACCAAATTAATGATTCTTGTAAACGTAGAGAAATAATAGTTGTTGGACTTGGAGGCAGCTCACGCCTATTTCGAACTAAAGCAATCTACGTGGAAGGCAAGTAGGCAATCTGTATGCTGGCAATTTCACTACCATCCATAAAAAGGTGCATTCTTAGAGAAAAAAGTCCCAGCTACTAGAAATTCTCAATCGAATCTCGTCCAATCTACGAGGCAAAAATTCGAGAAATTCCCATTTAAGTCCTATAAAATCCGATCAATCCGGCCAGGAAGCCAAGAACCGATCTGGAATCCCATATTTGGTCTAACAAATAACGACACGCCAAACGATTTACTTAATTAAAAGAACTGAAGAATTGAAGATAAACATGAATAGCATTTAATCAGAATCTAATTGATATCCTTATTGGATCATGCTGTTCTATTAACATTTTTTTAAATATGGTTCTCTCGGATTGAAGTGGGTTTGTACGCATGGTCCCGTTAGTTCTTGGGTGTAGGCTGTTGATTGCGAAGTAAACCCGAAAAAAATATAATAAAAAATCTGCAAAAGCAAATGCTAATAGAAAAATTTGAGAATTTTGCAAATGGCAAATTAACGACAATCACAAGGTTCATCCAGTATGCATCTATATAAGTTTACAATGTGGAAGTTTTGGATGGAACAGTCCATATAGTTGAAATACTGAACATATGCGGCCAAAATTCTCGGACACGTCGATATTTATTTTTTCTTGCGGTTTTTTTGACGGTAAATTCATGTATACAGGGTAGTCGAAAAATCAGGTACGACCAGTAACTTTGTTTTTTCAAATAGAAATACCTATTTTTTATTTCATTTTTGAATTCTACGTAAAATCGTATGTGTGTTTCACGGCATCTTAGATATACGGACTGTTCCATTCAAAACTTCTACACTGTATAATAATTTGATCATTGTGAACAATTATAAACAAAAAAACTAAACTCTTTCCAAAATGGAGCAATGCGAAGTTCAGGATATATTAACTATAAAAGAGAAAATTTATGTTAAAAAAACTCAATAAAACTGAAAGGAGAAAGTAGATGTAAAAGTTCATGGAAGAGGGGAAAGCACCCGAAGCAATGGAGGAAAAAGGATTGTTAAAATATAATACACAACATGCATATGAGAGCAAAGAAACTGAAAATATGTAAGATGAATTTAAGACGAATGAAAAATTAATTTTTATTTAATTCTAATACGAACATATAATTTTTATGAAAATATGGAAAAGAGTAGTAATAAGAAATCCAATGTCAAAGTGAGAAAAGGAAATGGAATGATAAGTCAGTAGAAAGGAAGAAAAATTAAGAATAAAAGTAAAAGAAAGGTCTTAAAAAACTTAAAATAGCTCATAAAATATGAAAAAAAAACAATAAGAAAGAAATTTAAAGTAGATGTCGTGATGAATTGTGAATGAAAGATGTGGTACATGTGAAGAAGAGATATGTCGTCTTTTGCTGAAATCTCTATGAGAAATGATTTAGACGTCTTAAGCAATTTACTTTTGAATTTCGATAAAATTTTATGGGAGAATCATTTGGTAAACATATATTGGAGAATCTCTACATTTATTTAAAGAAATTAATAGATAATAATATTCTGCGAATTCCCATAAATTCGGCAGCCTTAAAAATTCTATTAGCTAAATGTATTTTTTTTTAAGATTTTGAAATGAATCTTCCATCTGGTTGAATATTCTATATCTTTTGACCGGATATTAAATTCCTTATAAAGATCTTCGAGTAAACTGCTTGAATGAATGAACTCCTACGCACTGACGTAGTTTCACTTGACTTGGACAAATTAGAATGCAGCTTAAGTACATCTCAAGCAAAAATCGGAATTTAATTAAATGAAACAGCAGTGAAACATGATATTGCAGCTTTAAACTTTCGAGAAATCGAGCATCGAACAAGGATTCCGCCCAGCCTTATAAAGATGTATCTAAAAACCCTGAAGCAGATTACATTAAAGTAAATGGTCTATTTGCGGAGGTTTTATTTATTTTTGTGAATCGAACTAATAAAAATCACTTTCCACTTATTTTACGCTTGATCGAATCACTTTCATCTTACCTTTTTACGTGTCTCCACTTTTCGTTTTTAGACACCTTTAAGTGGTCTAACCTCTGTATCAAGAGACCGACAGCGAAGGATCTACATTTTTTCTATTGTTTTCTTTTCAATGGCCTCTGTTCGTATTTTTTATTTTTGGGTGTACTGAGGAGAAAGTTGACAAAAACGAAGAAATTGAAGATTGGGTATTAGTTGATGTGGGTAATCGCAAAGGCGATTAGCTTTGCGGTGTATTATAGTTCCATAAATAAATTGACTCATTTATCTGTTTAATTGATATTTAGTGATAATGATTGTCGATTTAAGTAAGTAGCGAGCTAGTAATAATTGCATACTGATTTATTCGTCTTCTTAGAGGATTATTTCAGTTCTGATAAGCAATGAGGAAAGCCATGGGAAAATGAGCAGTGAACTTATTGATTAGTTTTTGGAATGTTGACACTTGTGAAAAACTCTATATAGCTTTATATAAGTTAGTACTCGTTAGTTGTAAAATTTATTTCCTTCATCTAGGTGTGTTGCACCAAACGTGAATCATAGATGAAGTTTTATGATTCACCGTGACCACTGAGCAAGTTAAATTTAATTTCGAATATGTTGAGTAGGTGTAACTGCTTTATGTCATGAATTGGAATCTATAACCAATTGCAAAATGAATGGCTCAAGCTTTAAGAGCCAAAAGTATTTAAAATATATTCATTTTTGCTATCAATGTAAACCCAAAAACAAACAAAGCTACAAAGACAAACAAAACGAAGTTTGGAGAAAAACAGGAATGACAGATTGAAAATAACAGAGGGCAAGGCAAAAAATGTTAGTAATTAGCAGTGAATGTGAAACATATAAAAAGCAAAGAATTATTAGTGTCAATAAATTTATATAGAAAAATTATTTTAAAAGTAGAAAGATGGATAGAAAAATGTTGAGGAAAGTGTCATCATGCTTTCATAAAATAAACGAAGACAAATGAGAATAAACTAGTAGAAAGCAAGATGAGCATCTAAAGAGATGGAGGAAAAGAGAAACGAAAGGAAGAATTTACATATGGAATAAAATGTTATAAATTAGAATAGTTATTACGGGTAGGGGGTTGAAAAACGGAGATTACACCCGTGGTAGAAGTGCGAGTTTTTGACCAAGGGCATAACCCTTTTTTCATCTTGTAGTACACACAACGTTTTACATATTAATGATATTTCTTTAATTTTTAACATGCAATAAAATAATATTGTACCTGGTTATTTTATTAAATTCAGTAACAAATTAACAGACGTTATTTTTTACTTTACGACTCGTTGTCGTGAGCGCCGGGCTATAAAAATATAACATCGGCCGCTGATCGTAAATTAATTTGCTCTGCCCTGGAAATTAAGATATAAACAAACATACGTGTGTTTCATCTCCAACTGATATAAGAACCATTGATAAAAAAAAAGAAAAGGATTAAAAATATCTACATTGTTAATAAAGCAAACGATGAAAACACTATTTATAGATAAAAAAATAAGAAAACGATAGTAATAAAGAAGTGACAAGAGAAGAATTTAATAATATAAAGTAAAAAAAGCCAAAAACTGAAATATTATTGAAGTATTACATAAAGAGTAGTGTAACATACTGAGAACAAACTGGATGAAATACCTAACAAGGAATGATAAGGTTAGAAAATGTAGCTAATAGAAAACCTGAAAAGGCATTAAAACAGCAGCTTTCAAAAAGTAGTAGAACAATAAGTACGAGATGAGTTATAATTAAAAAAAAATGAGAAGCAATAAGAGAAAGAAACATAAACAGATAACAAGAAAGCACATCAAAGGCACAGTTATGTAATATGTGACAAAGACAATTAGTTTTGGTTGTTCAGAAATTAATATTATTGTGAATGAAGTATGGTGCAAATTATGAATAGAATTACAAAATTTTTCAAAAAAGGTTTTAAAGACCTTTTTTAAAAAATTTAAATGAAGCTTGAAAAAATAAATAAATAAGCAAAAAAGGAAAATTAGCGAAGACTATTCCTTTTATGTCAATATTTAATTTCTACTTAATTTAATGTGAATTCGCTCGAGTGTATCACCATACTGTCATGCTACCGGACAAACAAATTATTGCTAATTGCCGAAACGGGTTTTATTGTTAATAATTTTTAAATAATTAAAGTCTCTTATAACCATTAACGCCTGAGTCATTGTATTTGATGGCAATAAACTTCATCTCCATCACCAGTTTCGATGTATTTTACCTTAACTTTTTCTGGCACTATAAATTCGTTGAAAGCAATTAAAAAACTTTTATTGACGATTTTTAAACATTACTCACTAGTAATTAACTTTATTATTATTTGTCAGGTTTACATCTTCATTTAAGCATCACTGCAGTGGCGCACTTAGGAAGATTTGCTTTAATTTGTGTAATTCGAAATTTTTATTCTAACACTTAATGTTAATTGCTTTTTTATTAGCGAAATGCTGGTAATTGGACTTTTAACTAATTATTGCTGTAATGTGTTTGGTGAACTTGTCATCACAAAATCATTGAGGACGCGCCACTGTGTGGCATCTCACTTGAAGGTAACGGTTTCGTAAATACCGAATTACTTGCGAAAGATAAGCTTGTTTTAATAATGGGTATAATTTTGTAATTATTGTTGCTATCGTAAAACGATGAATTAAGTTTTCTTTCTAGAAGAGAAATGCAAACCCGGCAACTATCTTGCTTTACAGAGTACTTCGTAATAACGATATTAATTTTTTTTTTTAAGAATATTTTACGTGATTCAGAAGGGTGAAATTATGAAAGGTATGTTAAAAGTATGTACTTGAAAAAATTAAATATATGAATTTATTTCCTCATTATTATTAAGTAGGCAGAAGTAGAGATATAGAAAAAAACAAACTTAGAGAAATTAAGACAAGGATAGAGAAGCATAGGAAGACAGACTAATAGTGTGAAAAAGTGAAATAAGAAGGATGCAATAAGAATAAAAACATTTATGATTGTTACATTTCGTATTACATTTAGTAGAAAAATTTTAGAAAAAACCCAAGAAGGCATTGCTGTGATTCTCTAATGAATAATAAAAAGAATTTTTATTTTTCTGGTATGTGGACTTCTTTCTTTTCTTAAACCCATTATAATGTTTATTAATTACTTGGACTAAATTATTACATCACTAGTCCGATAATGAACTAATTACGCCCCATAAGTGTATCAAATTAATAACAAGCCACTCGCGAAGTTACCACGATTGGTTTGCGATCTCTTTATGACCCTAAACCCCCTTTTTCACCGTAATTTTTTCATTTCCTCACTAGTACTGCAAACTTCACTTACGCTATACCCAACAATTTTTTTTCTAGCCAGCATTGGTAACAACAGTACCTTATAGGAGTTTTAAAATCAGATATTTTGATTTCTTTATTGAAATTGTTAGAAATTATGGCAAGTAGGACTGCATAGAAACACGTAATTTGACTTAAAGTAGGTGTTTTGGCATTTACCTTAAACGGAAAGCATAAAAACCTCGACAACAAGGCCAATAAAATGTCACCGAAGATTAACCAGTAATCTTCTTTTGGTGAAAATAATTCAAATTATTTAACAAGAAATTGCTCACCTTGGCAAATGATGCAAAAACCTGCCCTGCAAGTCTTCATTACATCTTTCACCTAAAATCATCTAAAAGAACAATTTTGATTTGGATTCTGTATAGGTATCACATTCACATTTATACCAAATAGGTACAACTTCGAATGAAAAAATTTCACAAACCACAACTCTTATCACAGAGAACATTTCTACCTTAATCATGTATTACCCCCATTATTGTTGTTGTTGCTATCTTCGTCATCTTGCCTCTTCAAACTTGTTTCGTCACTCTTCGTCGTGGCATCATCTTCTTTTTGCGAGGCTTCAGAGCTTGTTGAAGACCGGGATGAATAATTGTCTTTATCTGAGAAATACGACGAGTCTCTCTTCATTTCTTCGTTAGGAGTTGAAGACTTTTCAGTTTCCGGCATCTTGTTACTAGAGTCGAAGAGCTTCGATGGTAGGGATAGAGGAAAGTTTGGGAGGTTGGGTTTTAGGTGCTGAAGCAATCGACTGTCAGTCACTTTCCCCATAAATGAGCGTATTTCTTCGAAGTAGGATTCCTCACTAAGGTTCCTGCCCAGATTCCTTCTTTGAAGATTTCTTTCGTCTAGAATGGTAGGCCCATCAGCCTCGTGCTTCTTTAAGTGCCTGTCTAAATTAGTCTGTTGTCCGAAACACCTCTCGCACAAAGGACACTTAAATGGCTTTTCTTTGTTGTGAATATTCCGCACGTGCCTTTGTAAGTTACTAGATATACTAAAGCTGCGCTCACAGTACCTACACTTGTAAGGCTGTTCCCCAGTGTGCGTTCTCAGATGTCTAGTTAAATTCGCACTTCTTGGGAACACTTTTCCGCAGAATTTACACGCGTATCTATCTTTCGGCTTCCCACTGGTCGGGTCGAAGACCTTGGGGGTCTGCGGAGCACTCGGAGGGTTTCTTAACATATCAAAAGGAACATTATTTACAGGAGGACTAAGCATGTTAGGGCTTAGAAAAGGGTACCTTTGCGGGTACCCTGGAGATGGTGGATAAGGTAGAGGCAACCTCGGCACCTTGTCGCCACCTTGAGCTCTGTACATTGCTTCGAGCATCATGGGATGTAAGGGCTGAGGAGGGAAGAGCATTCCTGGGTAGGCAGGCAGTTGCGGTGAAAACGGTGGTTTTGGAATGTTGTTTGGGGTGGGCGGAGAGGAGCGGTCCTCCACTATCACTTCTTCTTTTTCGCTTGATGTGCTCGGTGCTGGGGAGATGATATTGCGGTTCTCGTCTTCAATCTGGGGAATTCGATATTAGAATAAGAACGTGAACAGGTTTAAGTTATTACCTGCCGCCTCATTATTAGCAAGCTAAGCTTCTTGTGCTCGACCCGCAAATCTAAAGGTTGCTCATCGCCTTGTTGATCGTGGGGCCTCCCTGCAGGGCTCATGTGCGGCCCAGGAGAAGACCTGGTGGTGTTTCTGCTCAGGTCAAACGGGGCTTCTTCGGGAGGAGGAACTCTCACCTGAAACATTATTAGAACCTGAAAAAATATGTTTTAACGTTATTTTGAGACTTACCGATAAAGGATATACAGCCGCTTGCTTAGGTGAAGAGTGGCCACTTTGAGCCACCAACATTTTCCTAGGTGAAGAGTCCTTCTCTCTCATGATGACCGGTGGAGGAAGGAAGTAAGGGCGGCAACGGGGTAGCCAAGCAGGGTGCAGAAAGCTGAGAGCCGCGTCCGCCGTTGACATCGGGGGACCGGCCTAGTACCGCCGGATCTGAAACAAAAACCTTAAATTAACACACTTTGTTCCTAACTAATGGGTATAAATAGAACTATAGTTGCATTCTCAGGTAGTTTATACTTTAATGAATGTGTAATGATGATTATGACAATAGTAGTTGTCCTAAAAACAAAAAAATAGCGCGCTAATGATGTGATTTCATTTAACGAGTTACCACACGTAAATGGTCGTAGTACCCACGCTATATGGAATGAATTAGGCAAAAAGTGGTTGTTTGCTCAAGATATGACGGTTCCTACCAGATTCCGTGATGAATACATGTGAATGGGGAATGTATCTTTACGTTATAAAATGTACGTTTTTTTCAGGGATAATAGAGTAGTTTACTTTAGAACTCGAGTTTTGTATGATTATTTGCCTATATCCGTTACCTCCTTTCTATCTCTCATTTTTCAACCCAACGGCAAGTAACAGTTTCTTTTGGCAAGATGCTTTCACTTATATATGCTACATCCTTGCAGTAACTTTTATCCCTCATAACAAAATAATAATTGCTTCTCTAAAGCCATAAAAC
Source organism: Euwallacea similis (assembly GCF_039881205.1). Taxonomy (NCBI): domain Eukaryota; kingdom Metazoa; phylum Arthropoda; class Insecta; order Coleoptera; family Curculionidae; genus Euwallacea; species Euwallacea similis. The sequence goes on along the minus strand of NC_089633.1, from coordinate 2,815,333 downwards.
TTACATCTACGGGGATTTCCACCGCATCTTACATTTGGATATAAAGTGTCTAGTGAAAATGGAAATATAGCTATTGAATATCAGTTTTTGATACCTTAGAATGTGTTGAACTGGAGAAGAAATGGAGGGACGAGGTGAAAGATTAATCCTCAAAATTTGAATGCATTGTCCATTCATTAATAGATGTCTCGGTAACGCGTAATCCGTAAATTTTTTAACTTTCTCAAATGGTTCAGGAGGATTGATCAGCTCCAGAAAGACTAGCTGTATCAATCGCAGCAAATGCGACACTTAAAACTGTCTCATATCCACGGAATTCCAGGCAAACAATGAAAATAAACTGGGGTACCTTGACATTATGATGCATATAATAATAGGATAGGCAAACCGTAATAAGAAAGTTCAATGAGCAATAACTTAGAATAAGTTCAAAATAGTTCTTTTCACATTAGTTCCACTTAGGTTTTTCCTTTTCCCAGTGGCCTCAATCATCACTGGCCTGCATAAAATGCTCAACTAATCTGAATCTTATTGATCTGAATAAATTCTTTGACTAATACCTCATTATCAGTAATAACTCAACTGACCTCAATGTCTTTCCAGAAAGAATATCCAACTACACGTAAAAAAAATCTGTTAAAATTTATATTACTATAAACATTGCGAATCAACATCTAAATTTAAACAGTGATAAGCTTTTTGCGAAACATATAATCTCCATATGTCTTTCATATTCTGAAAGGTCATCTTATGATTTTCGACGGGTACTCGTAAAAGCTGATTAAGGTCAAAAGAACTTTCCAACAAAGTTACTTAAAAAAAATTACAAAAATGTAAAAAAATAAAATCCCTAACTTTTCTGGAAAGTGATTATATTGATTTTTGTTTCTGTATTAAATTAAGGTTTTTTACGCATGCTAACACTAAAAAAGTTGTAGTGTGGTCGGCAAAAATATTCCAAGATGTTTTTTACTAAAACATTCAATACATTTTATATTAAGCGACTCATGTGAGTCATGGAAACAGCATTTGTAGTTTTACTTCTTTGTGAAAAAATTTTTGGGTTGCTTTGTACATTAATAAGATTTTCATAAATCGTATGAACTCTTTCCTGTAATGTTTATGTTTGAATAAAAAAAATATATCTGAACTCGAAATATAATCGATTCTGTGTTAACAGGCCTAAAGATAGGCTTAGCTTAATACACTAACAAGAAAATTAATACTATTCTATCATTTTCCAGAAAACGGAGGGATTATATGATTTTTTAAAAACTTTTGTACAATTTTTTAAGTCATTTTGTAGGGCATATTCTACTGATCTTAAAAAAGCTTTTTATGGTTAGTAATTGACGATCATGGTCTTTTAGACTATCATGGAGATTATATCAAAAGACTGATTTATGTCTGTTGAAATTTAGATGTTAATTTTCAATTTCCTCATCTTTTTCCTTGTATGTAGATGTTGCTTTTTGTAAGTTTTCTCGGAACTGATAACCACAAATTTACCCTGTAATTTATTAATGACTAAACTTACCCTAAAAGCCATTCTAAATTGTGGGTACTTGGCTCTACCATGGTTTTGCTGAAGTTACCTGATAAGCTGAAGTTAGATCAAAATAAAATTACTGGATGCTATGTCTAGCATTTTTAAAGCTATTTCAATAAGTGGTGCCAGTGTATTACAAGTGTTTTAGATGTTCTGAATTTCTTTTTTCTGCATGTGCGACTGTTGCCTTACTGAAGATATCACCGCAAGGTAGAGTAACTTCAGCGCAATGTCAGTGAATTTGTGAGTAAAAATATGGGTGATTTCCAAAAAAATGTTATGTCTTACCCTTGGCCTCCTTAAATTCTCCTAGAAGCAGTATTTAAATCGATTTTAAATGCGTTATTTCTTATGAAATTGCCCTATCGAGGGATAATTGTAAATGAATGCCTACATAAGCCTAACTTATCAACAGAGGAAGTAAATTACGGATCCGTCCATAGTTTCCCGTAAGCTCCCCGATACCAAGAAACAGGTAAATAACTCTCCACACAAGGAAATCAGAGCAACTACAAAAAATCGGAGTCGAGAGATCTAGAAATAGTTGTCTGAAAGTGTTGTACGACTGTCAACAATACTAGCCAAAGTAATTATTTATTCCGAGACAAAGATTTGTATCTCCAGGTGTAAAATGCTCGACAAAGAAGTAAAACTGGATTGTAGACACGGTATTCGTGTCTACTGAATTAAATTCTAAGTAAATTTCTACTTCCTTATGTTTAAATTGGAGGAAAAAAGCCGTAATCAAATACGTCCAGCACGCGCGATAGGTGATTTATGTAAGTAAGAGGTGCTAACGAATATAGTATAAATTACTACACGAGGCTTAAAAGCTGTCTTCACAGCATTGCCGGGCGTATAGCAAATTAATCGCTAGCTAATTTAGAGCCATATTAACGTAATAAATGAGGCAGAAGAACGTTTTTAATATGCAAATTAAAAAACCCAACTTTTACCAATGTTGAAATCCATTCAGGTATAATTAATCAGAAGATAACGTAAAATGAAGCTATTCGTCACGAAATACAAAGCTTTAGGTCCATATGGGAGAAACTTTAATGATGTTTTTGTCAATAATCGAACTAGTGGAACAAACAGAGCGAAGTGAAGTAGAGAGCTGTCCATTGTCACTTACTTAATGGATAATGGAGGTCCAAACACAATTCCTGCCTTAATGAAGCGATAATGCCTAATAAGCAGTGCCTCCGTGCTGCAGCTGAAGCTAAAATGACTGCCTACATGTTGAAAACTGACTTGGACCACACGTTGAAGCACTCCATTGTTACATTTCCTTTTGGATTTACATTTGATTTTAGTTGCATAGGTATTTTCACCATTGTTTCGAAACGTCCCACGTCGATTTTGGTGTATATGGAAGAATATAATTGGTTAGAAGTTGGACGTATTTTTCGATTAGCAAACTGAATTGGAAGGCTTTGTTTTATGGGTGCTGTTAGACCAGACGTATTATAGAGCCAAATAACTTATATGGGAGATTCAGGTTAGTTTTGTTGTGAGCTCAATTCTTTTCTGTTTATGGTTGATGAAAAACGTGTGGCATTGTTGTGAACAAATAGGGAAACTAATACGAAGACAGGGGGACGTAAACTAACCGAGTTATGTTGAATAATTTCAGGTCCTGAAAATAGGTATCTTGTACTCTCCATTATGTTGTTGAAGATATACTTTTGAAGTAGCATGTTCCATCCAATCTAATTAACATTATGTGAATTGAAGTGCAAACATTCCTATCAGAGAGAAATAACACTCATATTTCGGCAAACTTCAAGTTTTCTATAATCTCTTTTCATACTTAAAAAAGAAATAAAGCACCAATACAAAATTTTGTAGTTTACTATTTCATATTTGGGCACAACTGCTCTTAATACCAGACTTCATCTCTGTACTAAGGATAGGTAACTTATTTTTCAACAAAATAAAATAAACTAATATAAAACTAATAAAAGTGAATTAATCTGATGTAATATCATGTCTGCGGAAGAAATTTTGGTCTACTGGCAAGAATAAGTGATGAGGTTGCTTTCTACACTTGGCGTTGATCTCTCCGAGAAGGCAACAGTCGCGAAATTCAGAAACACGTATTATTATACATTTTTAATGCCGGTCAATGCTGGTACCACAGATTATTTTATAAATTTCATTTCTAAAGTTAAAAGACACTGCAAAAAGGTTTTGGAAACTGAAAACGATTCTGTGATACGGACAGTTCCCTACATACAGTTACAGGTTAAAAATTTGAGGATGGACTTCTCTCAATAAATGATGAAAAAATCTAAAGAATATTTTTAGAATTGAAAGCATTAGACCGTAAGAAGAAATAGAGATTTTGAATGGTCAAGCCTTGTTTTGTATTATGCTTTGGCCTAGAAATTGACTACTTACACTGATGGAAATTTTTTTAAAAGCTTGGATTGGTCATATGTAGTTTCTCAACCGTGAAACTTTGTCTTAAAAAGGGTCTTAAAGTGAGGAATGCCAATTTATGGTATGATTACCGCACATTACATATTTCTTGTAAAAATGTATCACTTCAGTGGGAAGTATATCTCTAACGAGTAAAAACCGCTATACAGCAACATTGCAGTAAACTATTTAATAGTTGATGAACCTTTTCCACCATCATCACCATCAACATGATCGCAACAATCTTCCGCAAAGAATGTCGGACTCATTAAACTTACTGTCATCTGCAGTATATCAAAATCATAAAAATCGCGATTTCTTCAACAATTATTGCCCCTATTATCGCCGTTCACAATCTGACTCTAAATCGTCGTTTAACGTGTTGTTTACGACATTGCTAATACTGAAGCGAAAAAAACTAGTGCCGCGATAAGAATGTCAATAAGAAACTTTAGATTTTTCATTCACCAACTTAGATAACACAATATTGAACCTATATTTAGCAAAAAATATTAAGAATGATTGTTATTGATTGTCGAGAGATCGAGTGTAAAGATCATCGATGATTGGTAAAAAATGTGTTGATAAGGATCTGAAAGATGATACTTGTTGCTGGAAGAAAGCAGACGATGGGTTGTTTGTGAGAAACCATTCCGTGAGGTATTTCTCATGGTGCTTGATCTTCATCTAAGTGCGACAAAAAGTCTGCAAATTTTAGCATTTATTGGCGATGCTCAATAATCACAATTTTATTGATGATAGCCGAAGTTTTCTATTACGATTTTATATGTCAATTCTGGGGATTGAAAATTCTTCTAAAATATTACCTCCTCACTCAACCCATGGATGTTAGGGTGCACGATCGTATAGTCAATGAACAGTTTATTATTGTTAGGAAAGTCGTTACTGAGCGCCTCCTTCACATTTCATTTTAATGTTATTACTTCTTCACATTGCTATTTCATCAGTATTTCTCTGTCCACATTAGCCATCCACACTAGCCATTTGTAACTCCAGAATAGTGTCTAGAGCCTTAGATGCCGTTCAATATACACGTAGTCGGTATACTGTTATACACCTACGTGATGTTGACTTTTACTACAGTTAAACTATAGAGCATTTATTTAAACCTTTCTCTGAATCTCCACGGTATCATCAAATTCTCATGCATGATCACTTAAATGCCATACTATTAAAGCTGCCATCGAGGATACATGACTCATGGAGAAATTAAGCCCCCATCGTGGCAAAGTGCAAATCAATGTTATTGTCGAGTAAATCCATTTATTTTCCTATGTTGATCCAATATAAAATATTAGTTTATAGCATACGGAAGCTAAAATAACAAATTTAAGCTTATGAATATGCAAATCAGGCGGATTCCTAAGCTGCATTAAGACATCCTATCACTGAGAATATGAGGTTCGCTATGGCACTGCCCATTATTCTTGCTAGTTTACACATAAAATGGGTTCGATTTGAATATTCATGTGTCCAAATTACTTGGAACTTTTAATATTTTGAAACGGCATTCATAAACGTGGTTTTCTCTTAGTAATAAACTGAATTGTCAGACGTATCTCACTTGTACTAACGTGACATTTTGAGACCGTAATGTGGTCGATAAGAACAGGAGGTGTAGACTGAAAGAAGACTGAAAACGGCGTGTTTACGTGACAGCAGAATGTTTTGTGTCGTCGGCGAATCAAGATTACAAGGCTGAGACACAAATGGTGTTGAAGACACTTAAAAAATTGCACCTAATGGACCGGTTATAATTCGGAAATGAAAGTCATTTCATTCTTCGCTGAGACAACGCCTTGTGTTTAAAAACTTAGTAAAAGTCACAGAAAACTCCATTCGTCTAACTGTTCTGGTTGTTTTACTATAAGCTTTAGGCTAATGGCTTAAAGCAAGGAAAGTCTGTAATTAGATGATATGTATGAACAACTGGTGCTAGTGCTCTGTATAATAACATCATTGTCAATTTAAACGATCGCGTGCGCGAATTCTTACGTGGAATCGTCTTGAGATTTCCTGGTTGTGGTATGGGTAATTATCAAGAGGTTGTCGAGAGACATCATAGAACATTCTAGGATAGCATGTTTTAACTGAATCTTACTCTCGCATGAAGACAGTTTTTGTGCTAATTACATAATTTTGGCAGTTATAACAAAAATAATCTTGACATCGATAGCCTCAAATATAAAAATCAGTAATTACTTTTGAGAATTAATAAGAATCAAAAATAGGAACTTCTCAAAAAAAATTTACGTAAAAATAGAATGGCCCAAAAAATCTTGAATATGCTATGGAGGGAACTGCTTACAAGGTGGAGAAAACAAGGAATCTCCTTGAGGAACTGTGTGAATCATCTGTAAAAAGAAAAATTATAAGTTGTTAATAACTCAATTATATCGTCGCTATAATGCTGATAACGAGGAAGATGGCCGGATGTTGAATCTTTTCCAAAGAACATACTACTAAAAGATGAAGTTTTTGGAGCCTTAGAGCGTCATCGTCAAGATGTACTGGAGTCAAAATGACAAAATAGCATGTATCTGATAAAATAGCAATTGAAAGTAATCACTCTGCATTCTGACTTCTTTCCTCAACATGAGAGAGAACATTTAAACTAACAAGATCTTCGCAAATAGCCATGAGCCTATTCCTCATAAAAATGCCCTTGTAAACTCCCTCCTTTCATATAAATTAAATCCGCCTTTGAAAATTAATTACCTCAGGGGCGCTTTTGATATTTTGCCTGGTCAAGGCGTAATTTACCGGGTGTTCTCTGCATATGTAAATAGAAGATAAACACCATGAACGATTTAACTTACCTGCCGGATGCACTCGACATACACCTAACAACGGCCCGACAACAACTGAGAATACAACTCAGGTTTTTTGACCCATTTTCAAAGCTTTGATATTCTTTTAAAAAATGTGTTTCGGCATTTACTTATGCTTCGTCCATTTCTTTTTTGTCTACTTCTATCTTTTTTACTTCTTTCTCTTCTGTAAATAAATGTTACATCTCCATTTTCAGATAGAGCAGTAATATAAATAGGAGCAAAACCAAATTCTACAATATAAGAAATTATGGAGAAAGTTTTTGAAAGTTTTTTTTTTTGTTAATGATATTAATATGGCGTTGGATATTAAGGATTGTGCCTAAAACCGGATTGAGCTTACTTTTGTCTAGTTTTGGGCAAGGTTTGCAAAAATTAACTATCTTTTTTAGAAGGTAACGAAATTCTTCGAATTAATTTGGTTCCTTTACGACATTCCAGTCCAAATGAGGCAACTGACCAAATTACAGTTCCCAGGCAAAAAAGCAAAAAAAGCCACGGGTCACTGATTTTTTGAAAGTTTAATTTAAAGGATTTCAGTAATTAATCTAGAACCAGCCATTCAACAAGCAAAACAACAGCTATGCTGCAATCTTGTCCTGCCTTCAATTATTTTTAGATGAGAATATAAACATAGGCTTTCATTAATTTGAATTTCTCAGTCCTGTTATAATGCGTAGGCAATTGTATTTGAGTCCTACACAATTATTTGTACCCCAACCCTCGATACGCCGATTGACAAACATACCAACATCATGCAAAAACGTTCTTAAGGCATTTTAATCTCTTTTTAGGCGGGTAAAAAGTACCACTGCAATTTTATCTCTCCTGACGTCCCATACTCTTTCATCTTAATTAAGGATGCCCGCCTGAAATAATGGAACCTTCGGGTGCCGGTGTCTTACCAGAGAATTCCCCATTAATATTCCATTCTTCAATCTCTTTGCCATAAAATCATTCCATTAGGCCATAACGCCATTCAGGCAGCTCCTTTCGGTAGTATTCTTCAGCGACAAGTTTTTCGGACATGGCTAATGTTCTTCTTCCCCGAAACTCGCCTCGTTCCGTCGATGGATTGTCGAATGTCAATTAACTATTTCTCGGACTTGGTCCGAGTATGTACCGAAATCTGTCATAAAATCTGCATAGAATCGTCGTTACATGGTTCGGGTAATGTTCAAACAACTGAAAGCAAAAACGCAAAGAACATTGGTTGAATCGGTAATGTACGAGGACGAGGTTCTTCAAGTATCCGAATTTGTTGCTTCTTCGAATTGGCTAACGTGTAATAACGTATTCTGTGGAAGTCGTCTACTTGTGATGGCTAAAGAGGTTTTTTTGAATCGGTGTGTTTGGGAGAAGTGCCACTTTTTATTTCAGTATTCTCGAAAACAATAGAATATTACACACATGCTTTATGGTCATAATTTTTGATATAAGGGCACTTCGCTTTGTATAGAGTAGATGAGAAGTCTACCACAATTTTATTTATAGGCAAAACCTTAACACCGTACCTATTGTTGGAGGGATTTTATATGATCCATGGTGTCGCGCTTCTTTATCATTATACAGACAGTTATTAACTCCTAGACTGTTAAAGTTAATCCAGGTTGTCGTTGTTGGCTAAACTGAGTCAATCGGTTTTCGACAGATTAAACAAGTTAAGAAGAGCAGGAGACTGAAATTGAGAAAAAAGAACGAAGGATTGTATAAAAAATACTCTAGTTTGCTGCTAAAACGCGAGAGTAACAACTTAATAAAGCAGAGTAACGACCTGAGTATTGTTACTATACAAGGTGTCTCTGAACATAGTGCCATAAATTCAACCACGTATTCTAGGTCCCAAAATATGACGAAAACTTCATATAAATATCTATCGAAAGGCACTTCGTTTTCGATATGCAGAGTGTGAAGGTTGGTTCCTGAGGATGATTTTCTATTAATATTTGCGAAACGTTTCGAGATAAATTAACGAAATTTAGTGCTTTATTATAACTTTTTGGGCTCTTTCTGAATTTCTGTAAAAAAATTACCTCATTTTTCCAGGGGTGGGTAATACAGGTGGATAATGTTTTAAAAGTATCTAAACTCTTTATACTTAACTTTATGCGTGATTTTGTAGGAAAAATATTAAATTTGAAGAGTTTAACATAAAAAAGGTACTTTTGTTCAAAATCTAAATTTCCAACAATTTTCGAGAAAATTGATATTTAACAAAACGGTGGATACCATATATGTTTTATTAAATAAATATCAATATGAATGATGAAAATAAATATGAATTTATAGCACTCTGTTCAGAGATACCTTTTTAATATTAATAATATTGCTCTGTTTCTTTCATAATTTTCAGAATTTCTCAAATGTATCTCCGTATAACACCTGGCAGCTTAATTTGTAATTTTCTTTCGGTATTAGCAAGATGCAGATGACAGAATCCATATTAGTCCTATTCCAACCACTTCACTTTCATGGGAACTTAAGCGACCAGTTAACTTTTACCATTTCACAAAATTCGCCACATTGACCCGATAACCTGCCATTTGACCCGCAAAATCTGAACTGCCTAATTAACCTTAATCGCTTGCATTCCTTAAAGATGGTAGCAGTATCTCCCAAGATTCAATCAGCATCATATTCAATTAAAATGCACTCATGTCTCGGATCTATTACTGCACATACAGCGTTTAATATCGACTTAATTTTCTGTTTTTTCCTTACCTGTAATTATGCCATGCCGTTCGGTCATTAGGCACCGGGTACCGGGCAGCGGTAGGCATATTCGTGATCATTTGTTTTGGCATGTAATGGGTATTTCTTTAAATTGGGTGCTGAGATATTTACGGGCATTAAGCCACCGATTTGGACATGGAGGTGGTTTAAATAAATTGATTGATTGTGCAGGTTTGTTTAATGGTTTGAACGTGGTATGCGCCAAATGAGACGGGTTCAGGTGTAGGTGGTGATGAGTCTTGTAAAGATACTTTCACTTGCGTTTCTATTACTTGAGCAAAAAGGTAAGTCCTTAAGGCGGTACCATTGAAACCAATAAATTAATACCCTATCCAGATGAAGATCAATAGAAAGGAGCATTGCAGCGGGCATTTTCTAATGCGGCGACGATTTTTTTCGTTGAATAGTTCAGGCGTTTTCCGGTAGTACAAAGACCGGACTAAATTCTTTAGTCTCTGAAATGGTACTGTGTATCACGCCCCATTAACTAACAAGCTAAAATCGTGACGCCGCCATATGTGCGGCAATTTGCAGACCGTTGCGCGCCATTTTTTACGCAAATCGCGCGTACTTCTCGGCGAAAGTTAGTAACATCACTTACTTCGATCGTTTATCAATTGGGTTCCAGTGGTGCCAATCAGGATAGTAAATCTGTCAACACGAGAACGATTTACAGGCTCGCATTTGCATTTGATCTAATTTACCGGCAAGGATAGCAGAATATTTAATGAGAATTCGGTCTTTGGACAGATTGGTATTCGGTTACACTAAGCTTTTGAGTTGTTGAACCCAAGACATCAAACTATCTAGGCAAATTTCGATATTGGTCAAGGTTGCTTAAAAAAATTAAAGTCAACCTAGACAATCTTCGGAATAATCTTCAATCAAAAGGCAGCTTTAGACGTATTTTGTACGGTTCCAGTTGCAGTGAGGAGTGATTTGGGCAGGTGGCAGGATGGCAGATTTGGGATACGAAATTTAACGTTGAGACTGCGTTTTCAAATGGAAGGACTCGGGCAGGATTTTAATGATTAATTTGAGGGAGATAATTTGAGTGAAGAACATAACTTTAATGAAGGCTAAGAGAGAAGACTAAAGGGGAAAATTGAGAAGCAAAAGCAGAAATTTAAAAGAAATTTTTAGTTGTGTACGTTGGTGAATTTTTAGTCTGAATATTATGGTAATTTACAAGCACGAAAATGGAAGAGAATTTGCGAGGATAAATTGTTTCAGGAACCTCGAAATGATAATGGTGCTGCTGATGATAATGATGTTGATGAAGATAAGGTTATTGGCGATCTTAACAATGCGAAGGGCATTCCAATTTTTGAACATCGTCGAAGTGTACTCTTTTCAGTATTTTAATGCCTAAAATATTCCGCTGATTTTATCCGCATCGGCTATAGTTAGAAATGCTTATTCCTGCTGTCAGCAACTGCTCATTCTTGAGAACATGTTAGATTTATCAAGATAATCAATTAGATATTAATTTACGTTGAGGTAGGGCAAGAATCTGACAAGCAAAAACAGGCAAGAATAGTTTTTTGATAAATAAGCAAGAAAGCGAGGCACTGAGACATTCCTTAGCGCTCAATTTAAGTGATTAGACTACACACGTTGGCGATCCATTAATTTTTCTTCTATCCTCAGTAGAAGAGTATTAAGGGGGCCTGATTTGTGCTGCATCTCCATCTAAGTATGTCTATAGTTCATACGACTATTCCACTCAATCTAATGACGCAGTTAAACGTTTTCAATTAGAAATTTTCCCATTACGCCTGTTACTTTGCTACTTGCGGTAATCGGAAAGAGACTTTATGGTATACATTATCGTTAGATGTGATTTGATTATTTATTTTTTCGGGATTTAACTGCGCCGGTAACCGGTAAGCGGATTCAATTATTGGGTTTTAATAACGGCCCTTCACCACTACTGCAATTTCATTGGGCAGCCAAATTGCACACATCGAGTCAGGCTAGAAAAACTTGGAATTGTTAATCACGCAACTGGTCTTTAATTAACTAACAGCATTAACGATTCAAGCGGCAACCTTAAAATAATAATTAACCAGGAATTCCGATTTTTGCCTTCCTGACCTTTAAAATGCCCATTGTTTGCTCTTGAATGCACACGAACGCGTGTGCAATTACAAAATACTTTCCTAAATTACACATATCAACAGCTGATAGATGACTTCATCCCGCTGCTACTACTTCCATTTGCCCCTAACCTTTACCGATCCTCTCCTAACTAGTTTAGTAATTATAATTTTTAAATGCCACATTTAATAAGGAATCAATGAGCGGTTAAAACAACCCATGGACTGGGTGGAGATCGTCGGAAATAATGAATCGCGGCAGCCGATGTAATGTCAGAGATACCAGGACGATTACTTATGAAAATATCACCCGGTATGGCCCTGCCCGTAACGAGATGTTCTTAAGCTTTGATTAGACGATCATAATCTGACGAATGAAATAGAGGTATACTTAAATAAATGTGGTTACAGCGGTAATTGAACGTGGTTGTAGTAATATGCGTGTGTGCCTCTAATCTTGCCATTTTAACTGTGAAGCTGCTATTACGGGTAATTTTTGTGACACGCCCAAGGAATATCTGATTGGATTTTATTACCACTAGTTAAATTTTCTTGCAGGCTACTTCGCGCCTTTGTTGAAACCAAGATCTTATCGATTCAGATTTAACATGAACTAATCTTACCTAACCAGAAATCAAGGAAAAGTGGTTAATGGAATAGCGAACATCACCTACAACTACGAGCAGATACGTAATATACCTTAAAGTTGTCAGCAGAAAGTAGTTGTATATCTGGAGGCTTTGCTGGCCATTATGTACAGATGACTCGCACAGTCCTTAAGAGCTAAATTATTATATTAAAGCGTTTGGCAAGTTTAAATCGACCATAAAGTTCCTGTTAAGTTGCAAATGAAGTTGCATCATTGGTTTGATGATGCATTTCCATGGAAATTACCTTTCTATTAAACTTAATAGTAGTTCAAGAATATCGCCCTCAGTTTATTTCAGTGAATCACCACTACTGGGAGGTATGGTAAATAATAGAAGGACGGTATCTCTTTAGGGACGAGGAACTATGGAAACTTATGCAGGGTGTTCCTTAATATCGTGCTGATTGTTTTATGAAGAAAAGTTGATGTGAACATTTATCCGCAATCTTGTTGAAACTTTTCATTTCAAATCGTTATTTTTTAATTTCTCGAAAAGCACTTTAGATATTACTTTCAATTTTGGTATTTGTTAATAGGACATAAAACCCTATATTTTAATAAGAAAAGTAATTTTATTGCTCAGCCAGTGGCGTTCTTGCACACATGTCTCCCGGAGTTACTTTTGAAAAAAGTGATACGCCACTGACATTATTTCGCGGGAGTATTTTTTCTGATTAAACTGGTCAATTCTACATGAAACAAGCCTGTTACACTTTTCTAATTAGGCTCGCCGTTAAAACAATAAAAATCGTCTTAATTAACTTGTTTATTTTAAAAGTTTGTTCTAACTTATTATTTCACATTGAATATTATATATTTTATAGTTCATTATAAGACAACATTTTCACAGAAAATTGATCAGCTCAATCATAAAAAATATTCCCGCAAAAAAAACAAAAAAAATCACTTCTTTCTTAAATAATATCGGAAGACATACATAGGGACCCCGCTAGTTGAGCAATTAAATTAGTTTTCTCATTAAAATACGTGGTTTACACCCTATTAACATACACGAAAATTGAAAACAACATCTAAAGTACTTTCTGAGTAACTTAAATAACGATTTGAAAAGAAAAATTTCACGCCCTGTAGCTAAAAATTTGGGCAGTTACGGACTTATGTTCGTGCGAACTTTTCTTCATAAAATAACCTGAGAAATCACACTTTGAAATATTAGCACGGCATTAAGGAACACGCTGTATAATGGAAGATGCCCTCTGAGATTATATATGTTAAGTCCGTTTATTATAAAAGCAGACTGACGTCACAAATGAGAATGAATTGTTGCCAACCGATGAATATAGCTTTATCTTTGTTTGTTGCAATGCGATTTGCGCGCCTAGTTACCTCATTTTCGGGCCAACCTGATGAGGCGTTGATACATATTTTATACAAAATATCGAATATTCAACAAATATGTTTAAAAGTGAAATTTTAAACATTGTTGTTAGGTAGACATAAGATTTAAAAACAGTATTGTTGATTTCTTAAACATTTACATTGTAGGAATAAACCTCCAAAAAATACGTTGTTGACGATCTAGAAAAAAAAATGGATTATTGCGAAAAATTGCTATAATAGACATGTTGGTCGAGATGGTAATACGGAAATTGATCGTCTTAATATGTGACATGAAGCACTTAACTAAAAAATAACTGACAAAATTATTAATCAGTGGTATGAAAGGAGCATATTCTGGATGGAGATGACCTCTCGCTTCTAATTACCAACGTACTTCAACAACTTCCAGGTAACTTCACATTACTTATTGCATAATGTTCGCATATACTTATATCTATTACCATTAAAATTCAGTTTAATCCGACATACTCCAAAACTATATTAAGTTTGCCAACGCTGTGTGTTATTTGGGTGATGACGTCAGTCTGCTTTTATAATAAACGGATTATATGTACATATGCTTCAGGTTATACGTTCAATAGCGAGAACTTGAACTCTTATGGATGGTACGAACCACCTAGAGGTAGACAATGACAATGTCTCCTACAGTTTTATCCTCCTTTTTTGGCGAATAAGACACTAAACCATGGCGACAAAATCGGGAAAAAAGTCGGCAAGACCTCTGTGTCGCGTTTCAGCCGGTTGCGCTGGCATGAGACGTACCTTGGGGCAAACTTAGGAACACTGGCACATGGCGGCCTTCTGCCTCAAAAATGGAACCATTGCTAAACAAAATGGTTCTTTTGGCCTGATTATCATGTTGCCACATCCTAAATTACATTATTCTCAGTTAGTTCTCATGCACTTGGCACTTGGAATCATCAGATATGAATTGAGAAATTTCTATTTTAAAACTCTTCGCAATCTACTCTCATAACCCCAACAAATACAGTATTAAAACAACATATTGGCACGACAAGTTCTCTATAAGGAACAATTATTCTGAATCCATTATACTCGCTTAGTGATTTATTACCCCTTGGTTTCAACACAGATGTAACAGCCAACTTTTTAACATTTATGTTACAATTTAAAGGTTGAGAAATAGTGTAACTAGCTAATATAATATACTTACGGATGGACGAAAAAGGCATCATATGTGCAGAGCTGGTACTCACCTGAAACAAACAAATCCATCATTATTAAAAGACAATTCAAAAAGTCACCTGACAAGTTAAATGTACGAATGCGTGAAAACTGGTAACCCAATATGCTTTATTATTATATGCAGCATTTATGTAATTCTCGCAAATAAAACCGGCTATCAAGAAAGGACAAGGGTATCATCATCACATGCTTAAGACGTAACATAAGCCCACGAACCAAGTTTTCAACTTTTACATGGTCCTGCAACGCCATTACCTGTCAGGCTGCATTGGCTATAATCTTTAATGCTGATACTGGCAATTAAACTTTTTATATTCGCTCCATTAAATGAAATATCGACATATTTCATATTGCAGTTTTGTCGTTTACAACTGGACGATAAATCTTCTTTGCCTGGATTTATTGTTAAAAAATCAATCCCACGTGTCAAAGGTTATCATAGAATTATCTTTGGCAGTTATGAATAGCAACCACAGAATATTCTTGGTAAAATGTGGTTGGAATTTATGTCGTGGACACTCCTGTGTGTAATTTAAAGAAAAAAGCTAGCGCAAACTGGAAACATTAATAAACACGTGTAATTTTAAATAATGTCTTTGTTGGTGACACTGAAACGTCTAAGATTTATATTACGTGTCTTGGGAAAGTTGATACATACGTTACAATTGGAATGGTTTATAGGGTCATCTCAAGTGCGTAGGAAACGAGGCGTAACGGAAATATGAACTAAAAAGAGAAATCATTTTTTTTCGCGAATTTCCTTTGAAATTATTCAAATTTCTCTTTGCCTACTCCATTCAGTTGCACAATAGAAAACGAAACTGAAAACAACATTCATAAACCTACTCCCCAGCAGTTTCAGGCATAACTAGTCGAAATCCCAACATATTTCTGATGCTACAGAAAGCAATAAATCAGGCGAACTAATGGTCATCGTTCTCGTTGTAGCGGACGCATAAAATATAGAGAAAGTGCCTCTATTCACATCACAAGTCGCATCGTATGTTATAGATCAGGGCCTGTTGATATAGTAGTTTCCTGCATAAACCACTGGTTAATTGAAGGCTTTCATGCACTATTAAAGTTGGGAAATTGTGCAGAAGATGAAACCTGCCGATCGGATATAAATTAATTGGACGAGAGTACCGATCGACGATTTCGAATCAGTACTGCAGTGCGGAAGAACTGTGAAGGGTAACCTGGTGATGGACGTATTTGAAATGGCGTATTTAACTTTAATATAGATTAAGATCGAGTTATTACAAGATAAGTGCCTATAGTAAAATTGGATCACTTCCTATTGCTATCTATATTAGGTTCCGATTCAGCTTATTAGCTTTTCTACTGGAGTTTGCATTAATTTGTCTTGGCGCGACGAAACTTCTTAACCCTCGGTTAGTTGCGTATGCACCTGACAGATACATGCCTAATATAAGGGGTGTCCATTAAATATGCGGCAAAAATTCAAGGGGTTATTCCCTGGACTATTTTAAAAACGTTTTATTCTTTGATGATTTTTGAAAAGCTTCTTTATTCCAAAGATACAGGGCGAAAAAAATGTTTTGCGATAGCAACATTTTATTACTAAATATTACATATAAAGCTTTTTCTATAAGAACTGTTGAAAATGACTACTTCCAGCTAGAATGCAAGAATTTAACCTCCTTCTCATTAACAGCCGAATTCTTTCAAAAACTCCAGGGAGTTACACCTAGCAATGATTCGATTTTTCAAATCTTTCACATTTTCCCCTAAAGTATTATAAAGTAACGACTTTAGATGTCTCAATAGGAAATAATCCAAGGAGTTTAAGTTTGGGGATCTGGCAGGCCATAAGTGAAGTCCACCTCGACAAATATTGTTTTTACCGATAAAACGAATTTTTCAAGAAATGGATTCATCGATGTGACCCTTACAATGCTCACTTCACTCGAGGTAACCATTTTCAACAGCTCTTGTAAATTAAGAAATGTTATATATAATATTTAGTAATAAAATGTTGATTTTACCAAAAATTTTTCTCGCCCTATATCTTCGAAACAAAGAGGCTTTTCAAAAATCATCAAAGAACAAAATATTCTTTGAATAGTCCACAAATAACCCCTTGAATTTTTGCCGTATGTTTAATGGGTACTCTGTATATACAGATATCGTAAAAACGAGTTAAGATATATTTTTGAAACTAGCAATAGTCCTCAGGGACGTTATTTTGAACAATATCCTAAAAATACAGGCTCAGATGTTCACCTGATTTTTTATAATTGGCATAAAATTGTGCACGTGTTTCAATGTGTACCTCCTGGGTACTACGCAACTCATCTTATTGCACCTGGGTACGCATCACTTTCGTCGGAACTTTTATGTCGTACGTTTCTGTACGCCCTGAATAAAGCACTTTATTTATTATTTTTGGAAGTGATAAAAATGAGTAAAAGAATATGTGTCCTAAATAATACGAAGCACGTTGAAGATCTGAATCGCCTAGCTTTTGTTGATGAGGAAGAACTCGATCAAATCGCCGAAAATTTTGGCGAATTTGACGTTGCTTACGGTTGTCATGAAGACGAGAATTAATTTGTGTGCCTATTTTTCGATATTTTTCTGTAGCGAAGACGAAATGTGAAACGATGAGAACTGATTCAACTGTTTTGGAACAAGCAAAAACTTTCATAAAGAATGCATTTTCCTCGTAAAATGAAAAATAGGAAAATTTCACTTCTTGGCAACCCCATCCGAAGACACAAGTTAGAGTAATTTTTTTGGTAAATCAAAACGAACTTAGATCATGATGAGAATATCTGTAAAAATGGAGTTTAGCACTGTTAGATCACATCAAAAATGAGGTGCAGGAATAGAAGCAGTTCAAAACATCTTCGGTAGCAGGAGAAGCTTTACTCGAAGCTAGGAGGGGAGAAAAGATGTCAGCCATGTTACTGAAATAAAAATATTTGCCAAGAGTGTATTTATGTTTAAAGTTGCATGAAACCGAATATGCTTCAATGGCTTGGATCTGGAGTGGATAATATAGTTCCGAGAAGTTCTTTTTATCTTTATCTAGTATTTCACGTTTTGAATTTATTTAGTTAATGAATATTGTGAATTTATTTGAATAAAAATGCGTAAACAAAACTTATGTACTGACTCTTTAAATAAATATTTCCAATAAAAGCAATAATTTGTTACATGTAGCAGTGAAGTACAACGGGACTAATGATGTTAATACCTATGAAACCAACCGAGGGTGAAAGAGTCTGAAGCTATATGGCTGGACTAACTTTTACCAAAGAAGTTAATAGTGTCTTCTCCATGAGGCAGTTTTTAGTAATCAAAATAGTATTAATTTGATTTATGGTCCTACGGGTCTCGTGTGGATTTAAATTAAATTGAGATTGAATCTAAACCTTTGAGAACACTATTTTATGTAGCGTAGAGAAGAAATTAAGAATAGAAGAATCAATCATTAAAAGTGACAGCAATTTAGGCCACCCTTGGTTGTACCCTGAAATTTGAATCCTATGCCCTTTGCTATGTGTGTTTTGGGATTAATTTACGCAATCCATTGTGATTTTTAATTCGATGCAAAATGGGAATTTTTTTGGTTCATTGTGTTGCCTACATTTTGATGCTTTAGTTAACTTTTAATAGGAACGTACGTATTCGCTAATAACGTACTGATTTGTAATTTAACCTAATCAAACATTACATAAGCTTAAACCGAAACCGACGTATTCCAGCCCAACATACACTTGCCCATGTTTCCAAATAGAAACAGGCAAGTCGGCGATTTCTTTGATAAGGAGGCATCGATTTTACTGTTGTGTCGGCTAGCAATCGGCCGACTAAATGGACACGACAAAAAATACAAGCGGCCGACGATGTTTCCAACGATTGTATTCAGGTCTGTTCATATGGCTCTAGGCCCAATATACTATTTATCAGTTCTTTGATCGCATGTAATAGGACTAGCTGCAAAAACCCTAAAGTCCATCGAAATGTAATATTTTTTGTAGTGATAGAAACGTGATAAAATCATTAGAGAACAACAATCGTCCTTTTTGGAGCATTCTTATTTGAAACTTTCAGAGGAGAAATATTATTATTATGACTATATGGTTTTAAACTCTAAAATGGCGTTCTTGAAAAATTTTAAACGTTAGCTAATGATTGACTTAAGCCCGATTGACCTAGGCCTCCAATGCGAGGATAAAGACAACATTGATATTCAAAATTTTATTTGTGACCCTAACTTTTCAGCCCCTTCAATCCGTTCAACCAAGGAACCTCTGACCTTGCAGTTAGCAAAACTTCCCCTCAAACCATAAGGGACAAAATCTTTGCCTGCAACATATGATTTTCTGATAAATCATAACGGGCCCTCATCCACGTGTTGACTGACCTAGACCACGGCCCAGCAGGACGTAAACCAAGAAACCGATAGACGGTATCAGGAAGAGTTCGAGAGCAGCGGTTTGCAACGCGTTATTTGGTCGAATGCGCTTGAGGAATTCGCACTGCATTGCAGGAACGGGCGATGCTGCTCTCGGCGACTTTTCTATCTTCCTGAAGACCGAACTCTTGTGGTCTCGCAGCATTGCCGAGTCGAGGTGAAAGTATTGTAAAATGCTGCAAAAACGCTTGCACTGCTGCAAAACCAAACCAACGTCCTGCAAAAGACAGATTGTGAAAGGAAAACTCCTCCTGCAACGTTCCTCTTCGATGTGCCAGATCAGTTTTATCGATTCTAAAGAGACTTGTTCATTTCTAAGAGACTTTGAATGAAACTTGGCAACATCACATCTTCTCTTCACTGTCTTCTAATTCTTGGTCGTGCTGGGCGGATTCTATACACAGGGTCCTCTAGGCACGCCGCGCGCGCTGCTGTTTGAAGCGATTTATGTGCTGCTATCTGGTGCAGCGGACTCAGGTCGGGTCAATCGACAGGCCCCGGAAGTAGAGCTAGAAGGACTGCAGATGTTGGAGCAAGGGATTTGGTCTTTTAGTTAATAATTATAGAACTTGTTGGCTGGATTTAGAATAAAATCACAACAATCTTAACTTCCTAATAGACAGTGAGTTTTTTGAAATTAATTTTTGAAAAAACGTGGATAAATTCCGCCGTTTTTGTACTAATAAAAACGATAATTTCTTAATTAGAGTGGGGGAGATTGAAGGGACTGGACCTTGTTATAATCTAATGATTTAAATAAAAAAACCTTCGATCTAAGAACGGCCATTACATGACTTTCTGTAGGTTGTCTGGCATTTTACACATAAAAATAAGTATTATTAAATCAATATGAGAATCTAATGGAAGAGCATAATGCGGCGAAGCGTAAACAACCCCGGTGCTCGCCAAGACAAAGATTATCACCTTCACCATGAGGAACAAGTTCAACCACATAGCTCTGATATGTCGAACACATAGTACTCCATAGAAAACAGGAATCAGTATGCGATCTACAATTACGACCGACTTCTTATCTAAGCAATGTTCAAACTATTGATATAGAAGAACCGTTACGGCGCTTCGACTACTCTCTCATCTTTTTTTTCATTGCACTGTGTGGTGCGTAAGCGTAACAGACGATTGAAGATAGAAAATGTGTAGCAGATCGGCCCACGATATTGTATTAGGCCAGAATATGTTGAACAAAGAAAAAAAGTTGTTTCGAAGGTAGAAGAAGAAATATCGTGAAAGTTTTTTTAATTTTAAATCAGATTTCGGTGCTTTGGGGTGACCTAATAAAATAATGGCCACAGCAAAAATGAGTTCTCAAGAAAATGTATGATTCTAAAACCTCTGTATTTTAAGTAATACTTAACCAAAAATGATGCAGGGTGTAGGAGCATAGTAGGTACGAAACTAAATCTAGATCACTCTGCAGAGATTACCGAGGGCTATCGACTTATTATCGGACATCACTAGCCATAGGTGGTTCGAAGTTTTCTCTTTCAAATAATTCGAGATGCTTTTGCGTACGAAAGTGGATCGATAGGAAACCATATTTGGCGTTCCTCCAGAGATTCTGAAATAGCCAATTAGACGCTAGTTAAGGAAGTGCGCCTAAGAAAATGGCCTGGGTGACTTGTTTTTCTGCTAGCCAGTACTGATATGGGATTTTTATTTCTTATTTACCTAATTGATGTTGCTATTTATGACGATAGCTAATTTAGTGCTTACCTCAGTAGCACTCACAAGTATTCTGTCATAGTTCTCTCAATTCTCTTCCATGAGCGACACTTCCTAGAAGCAAGAGATTCTGTAATAAATTAATAACACAGTTTCTTGTTGGTTTGAACATCGAGAACTAGCACTCCACTTATACTTATTTGTGCATAAATCTGGTTAGAACTTTCATTTTGCATTTCTACTAATGATGAAACACCGGCGAACACGCAAATACACTAATAGTGACAACCTCATAAATAATAAGTGTGGCGGAGTTTATTGGCAATTAATATCGTTAAAATGAGATGATCTTCTAATTTATTGCTGGAGGAAAGAGAGCGGTTAATACGAGGAACTTAACTGAATAGTAAATTTCTTCGCATTTAAAATATTATTCCTCAAGGCGACTTGTGAAAATAATCAACATTGAGTAGAGATGCCCTAATGCTAAACTCACTAGCAACGTTTACGCTAAACTCGTGCTCATAATTGTATATTTTCAATTAATGTTCCTTGGTTTAATTGTTCAAATCATTATCTTGGTAGGTACGATACTCGGTAAAGGTTAAAATTGCAGCAAACATTTGTAAACGGAGACTACTAACTTTCCAAAAGTAGGATTCTGAATTTGCCATCATCCTCGTCGCTACTGAAGAATATAATATAAGCCTGCGTTTATTGTGTATTTTTGTTCTCTTCTAGATTGCTTTGTCGTTAGTTCTGAGTAACCATGGGTTTTCATATGTTGGCATTCAAAATTAGATTGTTAATCTAGAAAAGTGCTTCCGACTATACTAGCGCTTTTAATTAGATTCTGGAATTTCTGCTCTTCATAGCGCATTTGACTATACTCTAGTATTGAAATTAAATGTAAGAAGTAGGCAATACGGGCGTTAGATAAGACTCGCTAACTTCTGATTTACATCTGAAATGTAGCTTAACTTGCCTGTATATGACCCACATTTCTTTTATCAATTTTCAAGATTTTTTCCAGTTTGCACATGAACTTTTTATTGGAATAATGACGAGACAGTGTCATTTTTACTAAAAAATATTCCCAATTTTACCTTCATTAAAAAAAAATCCAAGACAAACCTTTGAAAATTTTCCAGAAGTTGCCTTCACATTAGTTTTAGCATGATGAAATTAAACTATTTACGTTCATTTTCACTTCGTCGCTACATTAAATGGCAATTTGTTGTTAATCAGTTTAAATGGTGGGATTCAATCGCATCTGTGTTGATTTGGTTTAATGACTTCTAGTTCTACATTCTCTAAATAAATTGGTTACCATATCAATGTGGTTTCAGCAACTAATTATGTAAAAGTATAATCGTTCCTTGTGCCTCCTTGCATGTCGATACTTTTTAATGTATAAGAATTATCATTCAACCTGCTATATACATTGAATCCCACGTTTTGATAAAATTTAATCAGTTAAATCGAATTGCGTAACTATGAAATAAAATGTAAGATACGCTTTGAATTTGAATTTATGAATACAAATTTTATTATGCAAATATATAAGTAAGTAAGACCTACTAGTGGATAAATCTCCTATAAATGCTTTTTTCCCAATCTACTTACTTTCTGAAGTAATCCCCAGACCTAGGTAAACTAAAAGCAAAGTGTCGGCCATTGACTGTAACGCTAAAACTGACCGCAACACCTCTTCTTGTTTATGGCTGCGTGAGATGAACAGCGACACTCGCCAGTGAAAGCTATCACCGATTGATTTCGTAAAAAAACTCGAGCATAGGAAATCATTTGCATAGAAATGGACCGCGGAAAATTGATTCTATTAGACGTGGTTTAAAGAAAAAGAGACAACGAGAGAAAGACGAGATACGTGCGGTTCTCTTTGCAAGAGTTTCACATTCGGATTTTTTTCAACTAAGAGGATTTTGTATGCTTTCTTTGAAAACGCAACAAAATTTCATAGTGTGAAGGCATTGCAACAATTTGATTTAGGTTTTTTAGGGTCTATTTCAGTTCGAAATAGTGGCAATCATGACAAGACAACTGATATGGTTCATGCACAATAGTGCACCAGCACAGTTTAATTTAGTTCCGCGTCAATTTCTGGACAATACCTACCCAAACCGTTGGATAGAAAACATTGGGCCGCAATCGTGGCCTCCCAGATCACCCGATATAATGCTGTGTGATCACTTAAAGTCGCTGGTTTATAAAATGGTAGTCTAAAAGGAAGAAAATCTTAAAAACAGGATAGTTCCTATCCTAAAATTCTTCAAAAATTCACCCCTTTAATTTTGTCTACATGCCTAACTAACACCTTATAGAGTATATTTCAAAAATCAGGATTCTTCTAGTTCTCTACAACTAAACAAACAGCGCTTTACTTCAAAAACTTAACCTCCTGCTATCTCCTGACACGATTTCGGCAAAAATCAAAGCCAAATCCAAATGACATCTTTCACCTTAAGCATTTCGGTCTCGTCGTAGGCGTTTTATCTAATTGTCGATTTCAGCCGAGAGTTGTTTTCACAGCCGGTTGCCTTTTCGGCACGTCATTTTCAGATAAGATGCATGGATACACCATATTCCCCGTGAAATTTATGTAATTCAGGTTTTTATATGCTCGACATGACGCTTTTGTTGCAGATCTTTATTATCTTCCTGCGGCGTGATCCCGAAGCTCTTTAAAAGCTAATGTCCGATTTTCCTTAGAACAGACGCACAAATTACCAGTAGGTGCCTTAAAGTTGGCATACATTTCTAGTGCAACGAGGATTAGAATTAACATTTAGTCGTGTTCCATAAATTTGCTATTCTTCTCTCGCCGGTGCAGTGGAACGTGCTTTTCCGCAACAAATATCTCTGTACAGGTGTACCTTAGGTCGAAAGGTTATTAGATTCAGCGAAGACCACGGACGAAGAAGAATTCCTTTTGCCATTGCGGAAACCGAGCGTGAAGATTTGAAACAATTTTTCAATCTACAGTTATGTGTTCCGTTCATGAATGAAGAGAGTTCATGACGAGGCGGATATAAGGTCAGAGTGGGTCACCTGTTGAATCAGTCAATTGTTGATTTAGTCTTATTTTCCAGACTTTGTAGCACTAGGCGTATCAATTTAGCAGAGTCCCATTTCCTCGTAGCTCTTCGGGTAGTAATTTTTCAAAAATACATTTCGGTCAGCATTTCCTTCTCTCTTCTATTTTTTTCTTCTCCGCATAAATGATGAAAGCGGTCAGATTCCCTCACGGTATTTAAAACGAGTAATGTGATGCAACGCTTAAGTTTTTGGTAATAAAAGGTTCAGTTTTACCTTCCATCAATGAAACCACAGAAGACCTTGTCACAAACCTGAAATAAAAGACAAACCATTAATATCATGAACAAAAGACATCAAAAATACATTTAATAGGCACTTTTTAGCTCCCCTCAAAAAACCAACAAAATTGATTATTCAAAACAACCAGCACCGATCGTTTAATATAAGATGCAAATAATAATAGTAGACATCAGAGCCCAACTTATACATAAATGCATTATATTCGTCTTTATGTAAAAAAAGCCCCATTATGTTGTCGTTATATAATAATTTTATATTGTTTTAACGCAGCCGCATAATTTCAGAACTCATTTGAATACAGGACGCTTCGAATATTTAAATAAACAGTCCATTAATTATTTATGTGACATCTTTATAGTGTTAAATTGTTTCTTTCTTGTAACACGATCGAACAAATTGTTGCCGTATTATTGCTTTATTGCTTCGCGGTGTTCTGCTTCTACTCCCACAGATATACAAGGATGTAAAGGTTAGGAAATGAATAGGAACTTGTCCTTTGATCGATGGATTCGTATTAGACTTGGAGATTTGATTGCGTTTTGTTCGCGTTCTTGGGAACTAAAATCCATCAGACGCCCCAATTTTCTCATATGTGGAGGAATTGTAGCAGTAGTCGGGTCTTAATCACGTTATTTATGGGAGCTAACGTCAGGTGATGAAAGTAGCAGTTATACTTGGGCAGAGAGAAGAAATAATGGAAATACAGACGGCCATTAGAGAGGATTACAACATTTTTGCTCGTAAATTAGCGGCATTATGCTATTATAAATAATTTTACTTAATATATGGGCATGATAAACTGCTTCAAACTGACATTCATGCCACATAAATTATGTTAGAGAAAAACGTACCTTATATTTGCTACAATTATTGCTTAAATGGAAGGAACTAAGAGGTACCGGATGATCCTGCTTCAGCAAAGATACAAAGTTGCTGATAAGAGTGTAAGTCATATAATATTCAGACCACTCTGTACTGAGAAATTCTTTAACCATACGCGCAAATCGCATTAGCATTATCTAAGGTCCGACTAAACGTTAGGAATTGCACAGATTCTTCTTTCTTCATTCTCTGCAACAATAATTTTAGAAAAAATGTGCATGAAGCAGCTGGCCTTGATCAACAATAAATATATAGGAATGTTTATTCAGTTCGCAAAGTGCTACGCCCAACGTTATCCTATGTTGAAAGCGACATTCAACGTTACGCCTAATCAGGGCCGGAGTGAAAAAAATCGAGGTCTAAATTGAATTTTGCGACATTGCCTATCAAACGGTTTTCTCAATTTTTGGTTACAATAGATATACAGTGGGAGTTTTTACGTTCTAGAATAGCTAACACGTTAAATTGCGTGTTGAGTCATCTGGTGCAACAGAGATTTGGGTTATGAAAATATTTGATGTAACGATGAGTTGCATGAACACAACTGAATTGCAAATGTGTAATCACAGATTCCGACAGAGCATCAATGTCATAAGATCAGAAATTAGATCACGGGATAAATCTGTTGCGTGTGATACTTTCGAAACTTGCTCAGTTGAGTTTTAAATGATCCTTCCCCTGATCCTCATGAGTAGCTGGAATTCAAATTCCAACGTGGTTTGGTGTTAAAATCTATGATAAAGGGTCACCCATAAAATACATGACCCTGCGCCTATGAAACTTCGTGGAATCTTCCTATGTTCCCAAATCGATGGACTTTTACGTAAACTCTTACGATTTCATGATCTTGGAACGAGGACTTGAAAACTAAATCGTAATTCCAAATTTTGTGGACACTTCTCACTAAAGGTGCATTAAAAAGGAACATTTTGAGGAATGTTTGATCCTTGCAGGTTTCAAATTCCAGGAGAAATAAAACCTACAAGATCAAAGTTCCTACTCCTTGTAGGGCTGCATTATTGCGTATTGTAACTTTGTAGACGTGAGGTGAATGTAATTGTAGTAGCGTAGTAGCCAGCTGCATACACATTTACATGCGTAATTATAAAGAAGCATTCATTTAAAGCAAATTCGTAAAAAAGCTCTATCACAGCGTTTAGCGCTCAATTTGCACTTTTACACGTACTTCTCTAGTAATAGTTGGAACACTGTTCAATGCAAAAACTCACGTCTAAAACCGATGTGATTGTTTATTATTAATTCTGATACAGATTATGTTATTCACTTTCTACTCTCGACACACAATTAAAATTATAACACAGTTTCTTAACTGGAGCTTGTCTACTTCTTAACACAATCTGAATTTCATTAAAATCCTCCGCAAGAGGTAGATTTGTAGTTGTACCAATTTGAAGCAATAACGTACAATTTTAGTTTAATAAGCAAATTTTCTTAAGAAAAACTTTAAAAAGTTGCAATTCACGTTGTTTTAGTGGCTTTCTAAAGATATCGCTTTGCATCACCAATGACTGGCACCAAAGCTCCGATGTCGGAAAAAATCTCAACAGCAGTACTGTCGCAAAACATGGACAAATCGATCTATTGAAGATGAAAGTGCGTCGATTCTGCGGTTTCATATCGCCGGTACCACCGTCAAGGGAATGGCATCTATTTCGTTTCATTTTATTGAAATCAACTGCACCGTCGATCACTCGTTATTCATCGGTTTATCTTGATCAGCAGACCATTTTTTCTCCGATTAGCTATTGCACTTGGATGGGCCTAATTCGTGCAGAATCAATTAGCCTTGATTAATATTAAAAATCAGGTAGTTGAAGTCGACTCGAGATTTGGAATCGTTCCTCTGGTCTGCAGAAGCGAACACTTATGCAAGAATATGACGAATCGACAATCGTATAGTATTTCAACTACTGCCGGTTGGAAACAGCTGAAAAACCCATCAATTACCAGTTGTTACCATGACTATCTTGATCGGAAAAGACACGATGATGTCGAAAGTGCATTGTCTTAGTCCCCATAACCTCTAAAATATGTCTTTATACCACATACTGAAACAAAACGTACCATGTGGGAAAATATGGGAGTTTTATGGTAATGTCCGTTCTTTGTGGCGGCGTCGAGATAAATACGGATGCCGTATACCAAAAGAGTGCAAGTTATATCTTGCGAGAGTCTAACGGACCCATGATTGATCGGTGAGAAAAAATGTTTACCATGAAAGGCCCAATTTTCATTGAAAGATGGGCGTGATTGATAGTGTCGCTAGGCCGATTAATTGCTTATAAATAAGTGTATAAATAAATATCTAATGGAGCGCATCTCAGATGAGATGCCCTGCCAACACATGCATCGCATTTGCATGTGTCCATGCAAGTTACGTCTCAATAATAATTAAAGTGTCACCATAAAGAGTAAACAATAATTACCTTACCTATACACTTCAGATCTTAATCTACGAAAACGTACGCAGTTGAAATAATATTGACTCATGTATGTTGAGGGGCAATTCACACCAAGAGCTGAAGTAGTAAATTGCCTTGTCAAATCGGACAAGAGGTTTATATCTTTTTCATTCATGGGCAGCACCGAGTGTGATGAGTTGGTTTACACTGGAATCAACTGGGTTGTACACATTGTGACCTACAAATTGTTACCCAGCGACGTGTGCAGAAGAATTAAAAAAAAAGAAAAACCAGTTTTTGGGTCAGTTTGCGAGTCTGTGGAGATACGCATACGAAAAAAGCGTTAGTAAAATCAATTTAAAATTGTGATTCAATGATCAATGATTTGACCTCAGATTAATAATAAGAATGGATTAACTGAGACCTAAGTGACAGCATTTGCCAAAAGTATGTTTTTAAGTTAGTTAAGTTTTTCTTGGGGAGGGGAGAGGTCGTATCTCAAAGATCCCATTGATTTCCCCAAAAATTTAGGAACCAATTTGGAGTAAAAATGGCGCATTTAAATTTCACAGGAGTCACAAATCAATACCCACCTGACGGTAAAAATCGTCTACGTGGTCGACCACCCCATATACAAGTTTAATATTCATCCCACAAATCATCATTAGATCTTTCTCTATAGAACAATCGCCTCGATAAATCACTTAACAATTCACCGATATGACACTTTTCAGCATAAATCGGTACTATTGTTTACACCTTGGCACTTGAGCCGTAGAAAAAACTTCATTCATAGATTACAACGCCTCTTCGTGAAATTTGAAGCACAATACAAAGAAATCTTAAGGCGGACGACATTGAACAGCGGCCATGTTCTTCGGCTAAAATGTCATCTAAAAATGCTAATCTGGATCAGTTTATGTCTGCGGGAAAAATTCACAGAGGCGGAGGCTGAAGGAGGTTTGCCTTGACTACTTTCAGTTTATTATTTTCATTTTATAAGCAAAAGTGGAGCTGCTGTATAGTAATTATTACTACGTTGATTGCTTTTCATTCATATAGGTTTTTATGGTTTCAGTTGTAAATAGGAGATCGACAGAAAAAAAAATCATTATCTAGGTCAAAGAAAAAAAAATTGGCGTTGTCCTGATACAAATTAATTAATATTGAACATTTTCGCGCAAAGGAACATTTAAGATTTTAAAGGTACGACGACTACGAAATTGTGTCCTCTAGAGGGCAATGAGTCAAGTATTTTTCCAAATGGAGGAGAATTTACCATCTCACTTCATTTAAGAAATGATCGAGAAGAAGGCCAAATTACAATATCATCAGTGTTACTTTTAAATCAACTTTCGCACCTAAGTCTTACTATCTCAGTCAAAAAGTCGATTAAGGCTATTCATAGAAGATACTCATTAGATGATGTTAATTTTTACAGACACTCACATATTGGTCTGCAGTTAAATTGCTACTTTTTTATAAATAAAAAAACTGTTTTTAGATGTAATTCTCACGAACTCTAAAATTTCCACTCTCGTTACTTACTGCTTAGTAAGCACTAAGAGTTGTAGTAAACCGAGATAAACCGAAGAACTGTGGCGAAAACCTCTGCCTACAAGATCGTTGTATAGTCTCCCAATGGAAAGATTTGTACCCTCCCACGGCCAACCTTGTATATCATCCTGAATTTCGATTACTGCGTTTAGATTAGACATGATAATTCAGCATACCAAACTCGAATTGTTGTCCGATGGGCAGTGCTGACGAACTTGCCCAATAACATCAGTAGCTTATCGTTAGCATGCGCCTAAGCGCTTGATCTGAAGCCTTTCCAAAAGACCCTCCTTCAGGAGACCCCACCGTCGCGGTGATACCCTGCTATCCTGTGCTCACAAGTGCAAAAATATGCAAAATTTATTTCTGGTTAACCCTGTATAATTGGCATGGAGTGAAACCTACAACTTATTAAATAAGCGTATTAATATGAAATAATTTTCATTAAGTCAATTTCGAAATGGTGCAAATCATGGACCATAAATCATGATTCCGCTAGTGTAGATTCAATGACACTAAACGATTTCCATTAGTTCTAATAGAAAAAACTCCTTTTATGTAATATTGGCAATTCATTTCCTGCAGTTGACTGGGTTCTAAACACCAGCGGAACAATCTACGCCCATTGAAGACGAACGCAAAAACGAAAAACTGACACTTTCTATAGCTTCATTGATCGAAAGCAAAATTGAATCAAAAAAATGCGGCTTTCACTTTAAAGCTCGCGCTTTTTGCCTCGAAAGCCATTATTCGTCAAAACAATTTCTAAATTCTGTAGCAACTGCGATTTACGCAAACAAAAAACGAAGATCAATAACAAAAGAAGCAATCAAGCGAGCTTTACGCCATCGGATCTAGTAACCGAAAATCGAACGAACGCCCGGATGACGCAGTAAACAATTGACAAACGCCAACCGATTTTTGACTCGGTTGATTGGTCACGTGGACATCTAGAACGGCGAATCGCATGATTGACTGAAAACTTGACGAAAGTGTTTGGAAGTTTCACGGATCGCTACTCAAGTAGCATTGTTAGACGACATGTGACAAATAGCAGAGGTATTTCTTGGAATTGCGGCATCACTTCGAAACACTGAGTTGAGACATTCCCTCAACAAGTTTGTGAAATTTATTGATTCGGAGGTGCACATAAATTTGGTATCCCAATTGTCTGTTCTTTCGGTGCGTTCTCCACCCATCGACGCAACGAGACTGACGAAATTCTCTGTGATCAATTCATTAACAATGACGAATCGTTCACTAAACTTAGAACTAGAAACTTGAATGACTGTCGAAAAATCGGGTACTTTAAAATAACCTCTAAACTAATTAACATATGAACAATGATTTCGGATCGTCCCATCTCTCGGAGTGTGGCCCGCCTATGCCGAAATGTTAATTTAAACACGAATCCTCGATGTCGCCTTTTGAATGGACGAGGGTTTTGCCGGATCGACTCTATTTACATATAATATGTTATTATTCTTATTTAATAATAACGATCGGAGGTGTAAGTCTGTAACTGATGTCTTGTGGAAGGGTCATTGGCGCACCACAATTTGACCTCTCTACAATGGACCGGGGAGAAGGTTAAAGCACTCTTCTACAAATCTATAGAACTTGCGAACTTCCTGAACCAGGTATTAGCTAACCCAACACTTAAATCGGTCAATATTGGTTTAATCATTTTCGTAGTCGAATATCAAATTTCGTAGGTTTAGAACCACGCAGTGGCATTTGCTCAGCTTCCCCTTGTATCTCTCTTTACAGGATTGGAATTCGTAAACCGAAGAATGGCCGAGGTTTTTAATCAACCCAAATGCGTTATTTGTGTATCGTCCGCGGGTCATCAGCCTATTCAGGAAATAATCTCTTCGTAGTACTATTTACCTTTAAGGGTGTGTTCAGTATCCCAGTATCCTTGGGAAACTGTTTTTTTTTGAATATTATTGACAGCATCGCAGTTCAAAAAACCGGCGCAAATAGGCGCTCTCAGGCATACGAAGCGCCTCAAATCGACTGCATAATATATCTATCTTACGTAGCTGATTCGATATGCTTCGAGGGCCTATCATAATCTGCAATATTGTAAGATGTTGACACATAGTAAAACTTTGCACTACAACCCTTATTAGACTTCGAAGCCCCGAGAACCGAGGATGCCAGATACCTCAGGGAGGAGAGGAGGCTGTTGTGAGTGTATCGGGGCGTATTTCACATTTTTTTGGTTAATTAATTATGTAAAAAATTAAGGAAGTGAAAAAAATTCACAGAGTTTTAGAGGAGAATCTAGGAGCATTTATAAAATAACTGAAACGTTAATTATATTTGAGTTTTGAAGCGAGCAGAGGACTGCATCAAAGGTCAATGTTATCAGGTAGTTTCATTAAAGTCGTATAAAACATGCAAAATTGCAGTCCAACTCCAATACAAAAAAATAATAAATAAGTATTGTAATTAATTATAATGTTAAATATTCTATTATATATTATAATAGAATTAGTAATATCAAAGTTTTATATGTGCTTCAGGGACGTATCCGTGTTTCCACATATTCTGAATAAGCGCATATGCGCCTGAACCTAATTTTATAAATTGAATTGCGGAAGTTAGGTCTCTTGTCCCATTGCCCTCTACAAAAGACGGAACCCTCAGTCAGTAGTCGAGTTCAAACTGCTCTTGATAAACTCCCCATTCCAAAGGGCTGAGTGTCAGGTCTATATGCATCACATATAGAGAATCCAATGTCCACTACAAGGGACAGAATTATCATCACTCGTCTAATTTTACGAATGGAGCCCAGATATGAATCCATTAGTAAAAAAATTGTAAGTAGAGAATGATCTTCTCAGGATATCAACTATTAGGTACAGCAAATTTTGAAATAAAAAAATTGCAGAAGATAGATGGGCTTATCGGAAAATGAAATATTTTTAACATTCTTAATTGCACTTTTGAACCAGAGACAGTGACTTTATGAGCGATACATTATAGTGACATACATATAATACAGGTATAAGTCACTGCTCATGGCTCAGTTTTTCATATTAAAAGTGACCTCCATTAGTTAAATTATATCAGGATATAACTTATAAATGGCATCATAAAATAATCAAGAGAAAAAAAGTAATAAAGTAATAAAGTTGTTTCTCATGCAGTGTAGCTACTTTTGAAATAAGCATTAAAACGAAATGAACTTCAATTTAGTCCAGATCTTCTCCTCAAGCCGTTGGAGTCATCAAAATAAATTTAACCAAACTGGTACATATTACTTTAGTTGTCGCACTAATGTCGACTCAATCTGATTACTGATTAGGCCGACTGTGTAACTCGAGATCTGAGTCATAAAAACGACTGAAAACTAAATTAAGTCTCCCACGTCTGTCACGACATGCTTAAACTCAAAAACTCCTAGAAATTTTGCTTCTAAGGGGACATTAGATATGCGATGGTCTCCTAATAAGGTAAATATTCCACTATTGCTCAGTTAATGAGGTATGGATAGAAAGGCAGAAGCAGATTTTTATTTTATGAAAAATAGGCTGAAAAGCTCGGACTGAAAGAAGGAGAAAGCTGCTTGTTGGTGGAATAGTATTCATGCCCAAATCAATTTAAATCATGAAAAAGTATTAAAATTTATACCATTCTTCTCTAAAAACGATAGATGTTCGACGACGATGAGGACGACGGAGAAACATCTTGTACTGCAACTGAATGTTCTTCCCCATTCGTCCAATACCAAATTATCCGTAACAAATGATCCTGCGTGTAACCCGTTATCAGATCATGCCTTAATTAGAAAAAATGTTTTTTAAAATGTTATTTAGCATAATCCACTTAATGCGGCCATTATGTTTTAAGCATGGGAAATTTCATGAATAGCTGAAATTAAGTAACGCGTGTACCTCTGGGAACACAACTGACATCTTTCCATTGAATGTAGACAAAACGGTCGTATTCTTGAAAACGCACGGTCCATTGTCCTATTTAGGTCAATACCTGTGAATGTCAAATTTGGAATAATTATGACTGGGACACCGGCAAGAATTTTATAATTATTTAATATAGCATGCTGCAGCGTGCATAAAGCGGCCTTTATGATGCGTATGTCTTTATGGTTACTAGGGAAGCAATATTAAAAACATCAATTCTAACATGTCTAAATATTTTGAGAAATTAGTGATACTTCTTGACGCCTAAAAAAAAATTTAACTTGGCAGATCAAATCTAGAAAGAAAAGGAACGAGTGGATGGAATGAAGCGTGCCGCTATTGAAGAAGGACAATAGGATAACAACGCAACGACCCAATAAAGGAAGTAATCGAGCTGAATACGCCACATAATAGGAATGCAATAAACTCTTGCCCCTTGAAAGACGACGATAATTGGGATTTGTAGAATCATAAAGAACAGAATTTTAGCGCCTCCTCGGCACTGAAGATATATCCCCCAGGGACAGTTCCGGGTCGTCGAAGGTCAGTTCCTTAGGCGTCCCAAGGTTTTTAGTGGGTAGGCGCTTCAGCGAATACCACACTACCCGGCCGCCAGAACAATACGTCTTTTTGAAGATTCCCCTCGTGAAAAACAGACCAAATTTGGAGCACAAATTTAAGGCTTTCTACTAATATTGCTGACGAGAAGTCACTTGTCAACTAGCAAGTGATTTTTTGGATAATTTTTCTGTCAATTGTAACAATATTCTTGTCAAATTAATCAAATTATCTATAATCTTGTCAAATTCCTTATTTCAACAATGCAATACTGGTTTTTGATTATTGCACTGATTCAATCACTGGCGAATTGCAGCGGTACTTTTCACTAGCGCAATTATGGTCATAAGTTGTTTAAAAACAATTTACGCTATATAAGACTGATAATTATATAACCTACAATTTAAAGCGTAGGTAGAACCGACATGATAGCAAAATGGGAAGAGAAGACATAAAATATGTAATTAATTATACAGGGTGA
Organism: Euwallacea similis; assembly: GCF_039881205.1. Lineage (NCBI taxonomy): Eukaryota > Metazoa > Arthropoda > Insecta > Coleoptera > Curculionidae > Euwallacea > Euwallacea similis. Next base: position 2,781,139 of record NC_089633.1, on the reverse strand, counting down.
TTGATTAACAGCGGGACAAGCGAACGCTGGAGATACTACACGTTAAATGGTGACGATTTGAGAAAATATGCTTTTTCCGAAAGTTTATGGACTCGGATATATACAGGATGTTGAAAGTTAAAATTCTAATTAATTTTTTGGCTATTTTTCTAAAAATATTTAGGTTAGACATTTGAAAATTTGTACAATTATGTTTTTTTAGGTGACGAATAAGAAACGTTTTGCAATTTCAATAGGAAGCAATCCCAATATGTTGTTCCAAAATGAGATGTCTCTTAGAAAACGCTGTGTAAAGTATGTCAATGTCGATGGTGGGCACTTTGAACCATTACAAAATTGGTTAATTTTTATGTGTTCCAGAAAATGAAAATATACTTGGTTTGTTTCGCTTTTAATTTCTCGTATTATCAAATTTAAATTTAGTGTTCGATAAATCGATTTTTTTCGAAAACGGATCGATATATCGAAATTGAAATAAGAATACATAATTAATAGAAAAATTATTGTTCTTTCAGATTTTAAATCAAATTTCATGTTAAACATACGAGTAAAAAGTTGTCAACTGTTAATTCTGTAAAATTGACCGTAAGTGACACCCTCTATTAGCAACGCAGAAACTGCAAAACGTATCTTATTCGTCATCTAAAAAAATATAACTTTACAAAATTTTCAAGTGTCTAACCTAGATATTTTCAGAATAATGGCAAAAAATAAATTAAAATTTTAACTTTCAACACATATAAATATCTGAAACTATCAACTTTCGGATGAGGCATATTTTCTCCAATCATCACCATTAGATGTGTAATATCTCCAGCTTTCATTTGTTCCATAGTTAGTGAATTACCCTGTATATTTCAATTTATGATATACCTAATTATCGATTGAAATATCAATAAAAAATTTGTTCGCTTACGGGTCATTTTAAACATTCTGGAAAAGTCTTTTCCAGATTGGTCAAATTACATCAATCCTCCTCTTATATTGGAAATTATTGGACTCGCCAAGAAACAATATAATTTTGTGGAATAAAAGATCTTTTCTTGTGCTGTTCTCTCTGACTAAATTTAAAAATAATCATTCTATCGGTCCATTTATCTTTGTGAAAATTACATCGAAACATTTGAAGCTCCATCTACATACAGGTTAAAATTCTGCAGACTCATCAATTTATTTGGCAAAGGTTACCTACCCTAATTTCGATTTGATTGTATTCAATTTCTAATCAATCGCTTTACGTAATCGACTTATTACATTTTATCATAAAAGAAGTAACTAAAAAAGCTACGAAAAATCAAGGCGTGAGATCTTCTCGAACTTCTTGATAATTTATGCAAGATGATTTGGCATGTTGGTCTTTGCTTCCTTCTCATTTCGGTGTTTCAACGAGTATCAGCAGTTCAAAAATTACATTATGCCTGATAATTGATTTTTTTTTTGTGGGGATTTATCTAAATTAAGACAATTGTGCGCAAATTGAATTCGTCAAAAAAAGATGTTTTAGAAGGGCAATTTGTGGTTTGGAGACTTTCACAATTTAAATTTGGTTTTGGCGCTGTGGACGAACAGACAAAAAAGTTGCGTTAGACTGCCGAAATGATTAATTTGCGATGTAACCGTCGATGGTAACAGTGGCGAATTAACGGATAAAGATCACACTTGATAAGTTTTTGTTAAAAAATTCTGTCTCACATCCTTTATTGACCGCCAACATAAAAACCAGAACGACGATAATAGATATGAATTTCATGCTTTCAAGATAGATCCAGCTAAGAGTTCCATCGACTCTGAAAAAGAGATGATGAAACAACTCACATTGTTTACTGTAAGATATGGTTAGAATGTCAATGGTCGAAAATTGATTGGCAACATGTACACATACACAATTTAGTTTTCCTAAGAAGTACAACATCCTTTAATTAGTTGGAAGTGGAACAACTTGTTGAGAATTAATTCAAGTAACACCTATGTAAGATTTGTTTTAAAGCGAGTATTCTTAAATACCAGTGCGATTAAACTCGCTGCTCTTTATTAAGAATTTGGGAAGGCCATCGCTTCTGCTGCTAATGAATGTACCTAATGAGATCGAAAACTGCCCATTACAATCAAATTAAACTTCAACTGAGCGCAATTTAAAAGCTTTTCAAATGTTGACTTAAAGCAAGCTTTTCGTTTATTTGAAAATTAAGGACACATATGCGTTTAAGATACTCTGAACCTTTATACGGCGGCTTTCTGTCCAAACGGACTATCCAAGCCTGTGTCGTGTCAAATTCAAAAAATACCTAAAATGCCAAACAAAAACTGGAACAAATCTAAAGCTCTTGTTCCTAGCAAGTGGACAACAGTTTGTTCGAGTTGCGGTTTCGTTTTCAATCCGTTTCTATTGGAAAGTCAACAGCCGACGTGCCTATAGAAGATTTTCTGGTACTTCTTTGTTGCGGCGTGTAAGAAAGAGATAGGCGCAAGAAATTTTTACATACGCTCCCAAAAATTTTCAAAATTCACGTAAAAGGGAGAGCCAACGTTCTTCAACAGTGGTCAATATTTTCGTAGAAACACTCTTTACTTTAATCCATACCTCCATAATCCAGAGGCACCATAACGGACCGTTCATTAGTCGAATTTGTGAAATTTTACCGTCTATTTTATGATAGTTAAAAATATTTGGTTTTTATTTAGACCTCGCTCTCCCCGAATTGACGAAGGAAAAAAAATCAATTTCTTAACTGTAATAAACACTTAGTGACACGTGTTTCGCCGTATTAAGAATTATCTGACCTCCAATGAAATGAAAATATTTTTTTCAAAGCAGCCATTATGGAGGCAGCAATAATAATCAATATTACTGCGTTGATGACTGCTAATTTACGAATCAAGCGTCATCAACTTTTTCATAAATGTATTTTCGAGACTGTGATCAGGCAATTTTCATATTTTGCGGATAATGACCCGGCATGCAATCAAACATGACAAAATCTTGAAAATATTTACCAATAATAATTCAACATTCGATGCCATAATTGGACGATTATGCCACTGAGTATCAGTTAATAATAAATAAATCATCAACTATCACGCACACTGGATGTTTCCTTTCTTCTTACGGCAATTCGTAACTTCGACCTACCAGTCAGAACCAAAAGAAAGTACCCACATATACCGCGAGATTGATTTGCATGATGAAAGAGTAGATCAGTAAATAATTATACTTAAAACATAATTCATAAATCATACCATAGTATCGGTATCCGGTGAAACTAGCTTGTAGGTAGCACCTGATTCGCAAGGAAGAACCAGTTTAATAGCAACCAACATAACATAAAAAATGACTGTGAATGATATTAATGACTTGCAAATAACAGCATTTGTTTCAGTTTTTGCTCACCTGAGGCTACAATGCAGGTAAGTGTATAATAATTATTAGGCTAAAGCTGGTTTGATTAATTATGCTCCTACGACCTGGTAGAGTCCTCCCGAGATTGTTCAGAGCTGTCCGGAATTCTGCTCTTTCTCCTTTTTCGTCAAGTGCATGAAGCTCCAGGATTCCTTTCTTGGACAAAATTTCGAAAATGGAAAATAAAGTTTTGTTCTAATTAGATCGTAATAAACACAAGTTAAACTATATCTCGGTAAAGATCGGGACAATTAAGGTGAGTAACGCTAACGACATTGCAGAGTTTTCTAATTAGGCAACTGAAGTCTAAGTGGGTGGCAAAAGCCTGTATCAAATTAGCAGCGTGTTTTAATAGATACTAAATTGTGTCTCGAACACGAGTTATAGTAATGTCCTTAGATAAATAGGTAGATTCAGTTACGCAGTGGAATCCAGCCTAAACACACATGCACATAATTGGGTCGTTTGACAATAGAGGAGCTAACGATTGCCTTAACAAAGGCCGCACTATAATGACTTGTAAAAAGAAATTATTCATTACCAGTTAACCGCAAAGCAGACGAATTTATAATCCTTTTAAAGCTGTTCAAAGAAGTGTTGAATAATGAAAAATTAGCTAACGATTCCACGGCTACTGACCATTTTAGGATATCAGTGGAATCGATCTCCGAACAGATTTTTCATCTTCAATTAGATTTATCGCTTGTCTTCATTTACATGGTAAATCGATAGTAAAAGTCGTTTAATTTGGTATAATTATTGTCCAGGTGCTTGTTTAGGCGCGACGTTGGTATTGAAAAATGTGTTGCTGGATTTGGAGTTGACACTTTTGATGCAGATGAGGCTGAAATAAATTTGCAGCTTTTAAGGTAATAGTGAAAAAGAAGCTGGAGTATTGCCATAGAAGGGAATGTGAGAGAGGAAGCGGGAGATCAAGTAAACCGACCTCTAATAAGAACTCCAGAACAACTGGATCCCTCATGACTCTTTCGGTTTGATGTTCAACAGAAATGTTTTAATCTAAGTTGTGGAGAATGTTGATTTGTCTACAAATGTCAGTACTTTTTTATCAATGAATTTACTCACGCTGTCTTCTATTCACGTTCATGACAGTCATTAAAATACCTTAAAATTGAGGATGAACATGAAAGTAACTTTTGGTTTTTTATTAAACCTGTTGGTCAACTTAACGTGATTAGAATCTTTATTAAATCTGTTATTAAACCTGATGAAGGCTTGCCAGAAGGGATAAATTATATTGATGATCATATTATATTCAATTCAAGAATTTAATTATCATGCACCAAATTCCCTTAAATAGTTTTTATGAATACTTACCAAGTAAAAAATTACAGGTAATTTTTTAAATTTGAAAATTAATTATTTAAAGACCTATGACGCATAAGAGTTGTCTTTTATGGCGACAATTAATTAATGATGTAATAAAATTACTTTTAAAATTTGTCTGCGTGGATCCGTAGGTAGTCTCTCTTCCTATAGTTAATCTGATCTTGTCATAGTAACTTATAGATTGGCAGTAAAACGTTGAACACAATGAATAATGTGTAATTTGAGATGATTCACAAAGAGAACCACTAGCAAGCATGTGAGATCTCGAGCTTACCTCTACCAGGAGAAAGTAAGTTCTGAAAAGACGCATTTAAAATCTCTATTCAATTTCAATTCAAAAATTTCATATTTCCTACACCACCTACTCGTTTTCTTCGTCAATGGGTACTTCTGACTTATTTGGTTTTCATACAGAATGTGCCAAATTTTTAGTTCCAAACATTGTTTTTATGTCACAAGCATTAGATTTATGGACATAATTTACAAGAGACTTAGTATTCATTTACACTGCTTAATCATATTCTGTACAAAATTCAGTAACTACATACAGTGCAAGCAATAATGATTGAAGTGTGCCGCTCTATACTGAATTTCAATTTCAATATCTTTTCCACTAATTCTCAAGATCAAGAAGTAAAATGTCCAATTAGCTGAGTTCCAGTGACGTACTGACTATATTTTTGACCTTCTGGAAAAAATTCATCCTTTTGCCTCTTAAAAGAAAAAAAATAATTTGCAAGGAAATAAATTTGTAAATACAAATTGAAGTTATACGAATAAGTCTGGATCAAGTGGTTTTTTCGTTGTTTACAACCACAAATTATAATTACAATTTATAATAAATGCTGGAAGTACTGGCCATTCTGCTCATGTTTTGAAAGAGTGCAATCAGCATAGCAGAGGTAATTGCATTAACTGCTTCAGTAATGGCTTCTTGCAATTCCTCCAAAGTAAGTAAAATATTTTTGTACACAGTATTCTTTAACTAACTAAACAAAAAATAGTCCAAAGGCGTCAAATCTGGAGATCTTACAGGCCATATATTTTTTACTAATGACTTTATCTTCATAAATTAGTCTAGAAATGTTTTAGACATCTAATCAAGTATGGGTAAAAATAATCTCCACGCATCTGATTAATGACTTTTATTTGACAATGGTTGAAAGAAATTTTGATAATCTTTCAACGATAGGTCCACTACTTCGATGAAGCGGACACTTCAGTCGTTATTGCTCACACTGTATTATGATTTTCTAATCTCAAAGGATCGAAACGAACTTATGGTGTTTTTACAGTGTATGCCATTAATTTATCTCCACTCTTACAACCATATTATGGGAATAACATCACAAGAAGAAACCAAAATCCCAATCTCATATTCGCGAAATGCAGCAGCATTAATTAATTATATCATAATATGGTAATCCGAAAGTGAAATGGAAATATTAATACATTACATGCCTAAACTTGTCGCTCCCATTAAAATATTTCGTATTTTCTCCTTTGGGCCCTAATTAAACGGACTAGTAAACAAATTGCTCGGCCATATTAGAATGCAAATGGCTACACGGATCGCTCCCAAAGTTACGTAAATCGAAAATTAGTCTACTTTTTGATGGCAGATGACCATGTCGCCCTGACATGTCAACTCTGTATTTAGAAAGTGTAACAGATTATTTGCATGTCAACAGTGTTGAATAACAGTTTCTTTCAAACAATGTGTGGCGGAACTGGTTTTTGAAACAATTTCGTTTTTAATGTCTCAGTTGCAGTGTCCTCGATAAAACTCACTCTTCACCTACATTATTTTATGATCCTGGCCAATTACTTTATACCATTGCCTTATTGATACACACGCACCCTAAAAACATGTACATCGACCTTCATTACTAGTTTAAAACATTGCATCCGTTTCTACGTCCACATGTTCATCTAGAATAAAAAACTGGTGCATTCTCTATATGACTAACATCTAACAATTTACAAGTCACTGCTTTGCGTATGGTACTCCTTATTTGGAGCTTAATATGCTTAAATAACAATAAATTAAGGCACTTAAATTATTATCGTATTAGTATGGCTATCTTTGTGTGCTTCTGGATGTTGTTTGCATTAATTGTTTCCGAAAGCGAATAAATCTTCGTTGCGAGTAGTCAGTTTAGTAGAAATTGGGTTTAATTGGACCGAACACCTGAGTTGAGATCAGCTGAGGTGGAATTTTATTTGATTGTATAATTTTATTCTCCAAACTCGACGTGAAAATAATAATCGAGTTCGGAGTAGTGTTTCTCGGCAAATAATTTCCTGAAAAAAAAAAACTATTTTCTATTGATAAAATGTTGAAGCGCAATTCAATGGAGCGGTGCCTGAAAAATTGTGCGTCTCAAACATACCGTTAAACTATAATAAACACAAATAAACCGCTAAGCACAGTAAAAATTTAATGCTGAATTAAATATTAATATGTTAGGTTCATATATTCACAAGATGAAGCATCAAATTAAAAACACAATCTTCATACGAAATTTTTGAAACAAAACATTTCAAGGCTATCTGCACGCTGCAGTGTTTATTCGGTATACAGGGTGTTTGGTAGAGCGATAGAAAGTTTTCAGTTGCAGATAGAAAGGTTCATTTTTAATCTATATTTTTATCTTAATATATATTTATTCTTATACAATGTGTCATCGTTTTTGAAATATCAGTCTTTTTCGATGTTTCCACAAAATAATTTAGTTGAAAGAATTAAGTTCATATTATTTTGATATATGTATACACTTCCACTTTCAAAAATATCTTTTAAAATGTTCTTAATATGTACATTAGCAAAGCGAAATAAAAATTAATTAAAAATTATTATTACGAACAATTATGTAGACAAATTAATATGTTAAAACACTTTGGTTCCAATTTATTATTTTGTTAATTTTTTTCTCCAATGTAATCACTAGGTCTAGAAATTTAAATAGTCTTAAAAACTTATCTGTTGTATACTCTTCCAAATGATATATGACATTATGATAAAATTATAATTCACAAAACTGAAAACAAAAGGAAATATTAGTTACAATAAGAAAATAAGCGACATTAAATTTATACATAATTATTAATAATTTTAAAACTTATAGTGCTAGTTCTGACTTAAACTATACTACTACTAATTAATATCATTTTCAAAACGAGATCCTCCATTTCTAATGCATTTACTTGCCCCTCCACTCTCCCTTCTCCACTCTCTCCCCTTGACCAATATTTTAAAAACGATGAGACTTTGTATGAGGATAAATATGGTTACATAGATTCAAAATCATCCCATCTATCTCCAATTGAAAATTTTCTGTCGCTCTAGCAAACACCCTGTATAACAGTACCCTTAATTTCAGTTGTGTTTTTGTAGTCCACACTGGAGGTCTGAAAACATGTTTCTTTACCGTGTGTGATGTGCTTCGTAAAAATTAATTCGTTTTCTTATCAATATCTCGTGGAAACCATCAGGTTTTGGTCCTTAGAGCTAGTTTTCAGCGGTCCTCTCAGATCCGAGCACTATGTCATCAATACCCTTGTATTTCATTTGGTTGGAGTAGTTAGTCGCTCCTTCTATTTTTCCATTAACTGCTACACGATGCTTTTGCATTTTTTAACTTCCGAGCCCTATACGTCCCAGTCAGACCAATTCATTCGTTTAAATAATCATCCACGTTTCCCTTTGTTGGGCAAAATGCCTGAGTTGTAATAACCTCTAGAAAGTAATATTTGAAGACCGAATTATTTAACATTTTTATATTCACTTTGGAATGTCAATTCTTAACGTACAATTTGAATCCTGCGATTCGGGAAGACGAAACTATTTTAACATTTATAAATCTGTATATCGAACCTCAGGGAAAGGAGCGGTCTCCCCTCAAAAAGTGTAATATGCAGCTTTTTGGACTCTACATAATTTGGATGATTTGGGTAATAGTCACTAGAAACGATTTATTGCAAGACCTCTGCCATTCAAAACATTTAGGCAAAGTCCGCTCCGTGCATGTGAAAATTTGCTAGTTCCTTCTTTTCTCGATGATCTATTGGCAAGTCGTTACATTCCAAAACAGATTCCAATTCCCTGGGAATCCAATATAAATTGCAAAAGTGCAACCAAATAGATAGTAATAATAGTTAATAATTGCATAACGATTCAATCAACAAGCTGACGAGTGCTAGATGCATTAAGTAAAATATTTCCTCTTACCAAGTTAGCAAAAGCAAGATGATTTGAGAGGTATTCCTGAGCAACACGAGTGTCAGCAGCAATATTAAAACGAAATCGCGGCTCTTCATTAAAGAAGGAATGTGAAAATATCCGCCACAGTCTCTAGAGATTACCGTATGAAATTATTTAGTTTAAGTTCTTAGACGATCTTCTTTGATATAATATCAAGGTTCCGCTTAGGCACACATTCCAACTAATTACTCTCACATCACACGGCAATCATTTGGCGTGGCCCGAGTGAAAGTTTATATAACATCATTGATTCAAGGCACTAATTTCCTTGAAAAATGTTTTACATTTCGTAATTTTAATAATGAATCGTTTGAGAAAATGCTGATTTTATGGCCATGACCACTAAAATGTTATTAAGCAGAAAGTAAATTGAAAATTGCGCTGAACCGCTGTTAACGCACACATACAACTTCCGCAATGAAAATTTCCGATTTGAAAAAATTGAAAATGAGAAAACAACAATTTCAGCAGAGCATGAAGAAACATCATCGATTATCTTACAATATTAAACGTAAATCCCAAGATGCAAATCTACAGAGCGTTCGAACTTGTTCATGCACCGAGATGTAATTAAGATGATTTTTTAAGGTCGACGCAGCAAATCATGCAGCGACGTTATGAGTAACTTTTATTGTTCAATTCTATGAAAATGAGGATCCTTCAGGTGGTAATCTTGTTTGCGTAAAGTTATATTGCTCATTAGGAATATATGCGTTCGCCTTTTTGATGTACTGCGTTAATTCGAATTACATTGCATTATGTTAATTGATTGTTTACTTTCAATTATTCATCTGCTTGTATTGTTTAATTTATTAGAGTTGTCCTTCGTCTACGGGGGAAAAGCTTGTAGTCTGCAGTTTGTCATGCTGTGTCATCAGTAGATTTGTTTTGTATTGGGTAGATTATGTTTTCGCCTTGTTCTACTTAAATTTATGGATTTAGTAATCGACCTGTTATTATATAGGAGCCCCCTATTCCATATTTACATATTTAGTACAAAGGATTTTTAAGTTTTCCAGCACACTTTTAATTATTTTTAATGTATTTACTAACTAGTTACATAAAGAGCCATTTTTAACACTTATGAATGTATAAGTGCTAAAGAAAATCACTGTTATTAGGATTCAGTTACCACTAGATAGTTTGTTGAAATTATGGTACAAAATAGTACTTAGAAGAGGGTACTTTGTATTGAAATATATCTTGCTTAGACGAAGTCACGATCTTCTTTGGTGCTCTGTCCCTTTCTTTATTTATTTTATTACTAATTAATACCGCAACATATATCAACATGCAAGTTTTATGAGAAATGCCAAATAAAGAATCCATCTTTTTCTATTGCAGCAAGTTCTTAACCGGGATCAAAAATTAGCATTGCAATTGCACCAACGGGGAATAGAGAGAAGCCTTTTCATTCAAGCCTTGAAACTGGCATCCTTCTTCGAAAAAGCTATTTCTCAGGGGTACCATAGAAATGGCAGCTAAATCTATTTGGTGAAATTCTCGTTTTGACTGCATCTTTAGGTGCCAACCTTCACTAACGGTATAGCTCCTTAGTGGAAGTAAGAATACATTATTTTAGCACCTATTTTCCCAAAACAAATTTCTCAAAAATCGAGTGATACCTCATTATAAATGTAGTGGCACCCTGATTATAACCTCTAAGTTTGAAACCATTGCCATTATCCCCTTTGGTAAGACAGCTTGTGAAAGTCTGTGGGAAAAAAGGCTTTTAGTTAATAATTAATTTATCACAATAAGAGCTGCAGATTTCAAAATGAGGCTAGGAAGACCTTTAAATATGAGATATCACTGAATCGTTTTGATGGAAATGAGTTATACTCCTAATCGTATAATTCATGAATGCCACCAAATTACACCCGAAATGTTGACAATGTAAGACACTGCTTTGAACCAAATTTATTTTATTCTATGGAGCTAAGTGGCGACCATTTCCAGCATTTAATAAATTGATCAGAAAAGGAATACAAACATTTTTTTTCATTTACCCACTTTTTTAAGCAAAAAATTACAAATAAAAAAATGTACCGTTTTAAATTTGAGAAATAAAACTCATCTCCGTCAAAACAATCCAGTGATATCTCACTTTTAAACGTCCTCCTACCCTCATTTCGAAGTCTGCATCCCTATTGTGGTAAATTAACTAGAAGCTTTTGTCCCTACAGATTTCGACAAGCTGTCATAACAACGGGAATAATAGCAATTACTTCAAACTTGGAGGTTATAATTAGGGTGTAATTACCTTTGAGTTGAGGTATCGCTACACCCCTTCTCAATAGAAATTTTGAGGATAACCGTCACTCGTTCTGGACTTGAAGCTAAAGGGGCAAAAATATAGTAAAAAAAATTTCCCCTTCGAATCAAAAAGTGACGGTTCCGAGCGTTTTTACATGTTTTCCTTGGAAATACTGACAATTGAGGTGCAAAATTTCCATTGGGTTACCCTGTATATATGAACCGAGGTATTAGCGTTTGAAAAAAATGCAAATTCGACTAATTAAGAACTGCGCTTAACCAGCTTCGTTGCCTACCGATAATCGTGTGATTCTAAGAATTCTGTTTCTTCATTGGTTCGATGTTCAGAGCAACTGACCAAGGCTACAACTTTATAGCATAAAATTTTTGAAGCAAGGTCTTCGTAGATATAGAAAGTGATGGTGGCAAATCTGAGGGTCCTAACCCACCCAATTAATAGGAGAGATACATTAAACATACTTAATTTTGGCGGCCAAGAAATTTCACCGGATATGCTTGTCAGACCTCATCTAAAAGCCATTAGTATTGTATACTTACGAAAACTCGTACACGCGTACCGGTTACAAGATGTAATTAAATCGTTGAAAAATGGGTTTGCGGCATTTTACATGAAAACTTTTGGTATAATAAAAGATAATGATCCTATGTGTGTATGCCACTGTACATACACAACCGCTGCGATATTGTTGAAGTGACAATGGAACTGAAGAAAGCTTTCTATGCCGGTTTTAATAAAATTGCCACTACGTTCTTCATCCTCAGGCTACAACTCAATTAAAGCTAAAAAAATGAGCAATAAAGAGGGCTATTACTCATCTTCTCTTAAGTTAAGCAACATTTCGCTATCTGCAAGTACGATAAATTCCCGCAATTGTAACGTATGCGGTCCATGCAACATTAGCAGCATTTAAGCTAAGAAATGGCCTAACAATAGAATTAGCGAAGCCAGATTCTAGGGATTTCACTTTGTGGAGCAAGGTTAACCGTGTAGAAGTACCAGGGCGTGTTCAAGTTATGTTTCTCGAAAAGTCACTCATCACCATTTGTAGGCTATAGATTTTTATTGTTATGTCACTGATGGTGTTGACACAGTTTATGCACGCTTATTCCTTGAACTTTTATATGTACGAGCTGTCAAAAAGGTAATAAAGTATGGGCACCTGTACTTTCTCTTTATATCAGAGATTACTTAATTGCTCACTTACCAAGACGGGCGATTTATTGCCCAAAAGATAATGTTGTACCCCGAGTGATAACGAGAACCTGCCCTTTCATTTCTCGGTAAATGGGATCGTGACCTTAGCACGGACGCGTAAAGACAGATGCGATTTTATGGTTGTTTCTTAAATCGTGGTCGAAAACCAAAACTGTTGGACAATGACTAGTGTTCACTTTTCAAGTACCTCTGGTATAAAATAGCAAGAGATGCCTGGTAAAGGTTGGGCCGTGTATGGCGTGTGCCGGGCGGGTTTCAAAATCACGCCGAGAACATTGTTTTAGAAAATGAATGGCTACGAGATGCATATCGAGCAACGGGGCTATAAATAAAATATGTTAAATATACTCATTTAAATATGTGGAAGTTTTGTTGTGGAATTCAAATTCGGGCCGCTACCTGATGGCATAATATGGCGCGACACCTCGAATATGGCTAATTTGTCACGAAGGAATCGGGTGCTCTCACTTGTGGGTGGATCGTTTAGGGTAAAAAATTTCTAAATCAAAAATTTTTTACTTTATTGCAGCGTCTCCTTCATAGTATGCCAATTTCCCAAGATTCAAACAAATCGCATTCGAAACGCGTTAACTGATGCGCCTTATTGGAATTAAAGGAATTACAGCCACACCTAAATTTGGAATTTGAAGTGGGCGAATCGAATTCGCTAATACTGGAATGTTCAAATTATGATTTCGTATTAACATAGATATTTCACGTATTCTTGGTGACTTTGTCTTGTTCTCGGAATAGGTTGTGGAACTCGAGTGGTTTTGGGGTCTTTTAGAAGATTTTTGAGAAATCAGAATAGTTGAACACGTTTTAGGATTTTTCTTTTAATCTTACGGATTGTCAAGTAATCATTAACAACAAAGTTATCTTTCATATATTCTTGCAAATAACTGGAAAACTGTGATAGGTACAAATAACATGCAAAGGTGCAATCAAAAACAGTTTATAGTGGTAAAAAAAAGCCTAATTCTAGGAATTTCGAATCCGAACGCACTTTCGCACTTTTCTAAATATATGTTTAGTTCTCTTCTGATAATTATAAAATTACGACAATACCGATTCTTCATTTATTATGGTTTGTTGGATAACTAATGGCCATGCAAGTCACGAGAGAGAAAAATCATAAGAATTACGTTTGTTCAAGTGGTGATGAATTTTCATAAAATTTATCCTGAATGAGATAAATTTCAGGAGTATAGTATCGGATGAACTACACCGGGTGTTTCTGAAATGTTTGAAACAGCTCTACAATTACACAAAATATTAATCATTAGGTTGCACAGTATATATATATTTTGACTAAATCTTTTTTGATCTTCTCTTCAATATTTAAAATATTTTGTTATACTCATATTGTCCATTTTTGCATCCAACTACTCAGAGATTAAAAGGAAATACTACTTTTTTGGTTATTTTTTCGTCGAAATGAGGAGGTTAATAAGATACAAATCGAATGAAATGGTCATGTATATGTTATAATGGCAATCAAAATTCACTTTTTTTTTCTTTTATGTTAACAGTCTTTACTTAACATGGAAATCAGTCAATCAGTAGGGCTAATTTTCTGGAAAATTTGTTAAATTAGCCTTTATAAAGAGAGAAAAAAACGGGAAGGCACCTATAAGGTGTTTTCAGATATCAAGGATTTTTGTCGGATTTTAAGGGGACATTATTGCGGGGATATTGATTATTAGATTGATTATAATAATAACCTTAATATTATTATATTAAGGTTAAGATAATTCCTTGAAGCCAATGAAGTTTGTTTTTGAAATTTTTAAAAGAAATGGTTATTTTGATTTATCAAAATTTTTATTCATCAAGATCGTGAAAACTATTCAGGAGATATTCTACATAATTAAATATATTTTTTGTGGTTAGTCTAGATGTTGACTACCATTATAGTAGGTATCTGGTAAGGTAGTTCAACCCTTAGAAGAATTAAACAGAGTGACGTGTGATAGGAGTTTTAAAATCGACATGTAAGCCTCTACTTTCCATGCTAAAGATCTTTAAATAACAAAGCTATATGCATAAAGTTATTAGTGTTCCTAAACTTGAGAATGAATAGAAGAAGAAAAAATCTAGATTGAAATTACCAGTTGCTCTAAAATAAATACCTAATGAAAAATAAATCACAATACTTCATCCAGGTGATCAGGTACTGCCGTGGGTAAAAAGATGATTAATTATTTTAGCCTCAAGTTAACATCTTGGTTATAAAACAAGAAAAAAATCATAAATATTTCATATTAGCAATAGTTCAGGGGACCCACTATTTTTTTCTTTTGGATATCGGAAGGCAAATCTTATTTTAAGGAGATGCTGAAACCTGGCAATAAGATTTTTCATTATTGCGCTTATATAACTTAATTTAAAAAAAAAAAAACAGATTTTTGGTGAGTAAATATTTAACGAAGTTTTCTAAAACTACCTCTTAATTAAAATAGGTAAAGTAGCATTCTGCGGTCTAGCGAAAATCAAAGTATTGGTCTATAAACCATACACAATCTAATACCATTCCAACAGTAACTAACCCTGCATCATTTGGATAACAAATCATCAATGTAACTTTGATCCATAAAACTTTTGGTTGTAGAAAAATTAAATAATTTAAAAAAAAATTAAAAAATACCTACTGAGAACCGAAAATTGCAAAAAAAAGCGTTTTTTTTTACCAATAATTCATAGTAAACTCTTTTCTATTGTAATATGTGCTGAAGTCAATTATAAAAAATTCTCACCTTTTTGCTATCCTGGTATAACCAATTCGGTCAACCAGCTAGAACTTCAGGAAATTGTCCACTCACAAGAAATAATCCTCTTATATTTCACTTTGCAGGTATCAGGTAATTTACCACTCACATGCAACAAAAGTTTCCAGAAACCGAATTTGAACTTAAGTCTACAAATTAGTTAATAGAAGTATGGAACGCACTTAAGTCTTTACAATTCTCCGAGATATCGACAAGCGGTTTGAGCACTAACTTGGCGGCAATCAAGAGTCGTTAGTTTTGGTAGCAGAAAGTACCAGTAGGTATTTTATGACTTCTGTTCCCGTCATAGTGTCCTGCGAAATATCAGCGAACATAGCTCTACTAAATATGTTGCTTCTGCATCCTTCATAAGACACACTACCTATAGAGTTTTTTTTTAAAGAAAATTTACGATTTTTGGTGTACGTGCTTTCGTCACTCGGCACTAAAAGTTACAAAAAAAATCGTAAATCAGTCCGTAAACCCCGACAGCAACACACGTCAACTCCTCCAGAGAACTATCTTCGATTTGTTCTTCTTGTCCAACCAAAAGATCTCTCGTCACCAGGTACGCGCGCACGTGCTTTAACGGTTCTCGGAATATCGGACGTGGTACTGCCTTAACGATGGTCGGCGGTTCACTGAGTGTTGTTGTGTTTGCGTCCGGACCACGCCAAAGGATCTGCTCTAGTTCTGGGCGAGATCGAAAGTGTTTTCTTCGCGGATGGACCCAGCTGGGTGTAGTTGGTGGAGGTTGGCGGTTTCTTGATGGTCAGTTAGGTTTACAGTATCACCTAGAACTGTTAGGTTGGCTGGACACTTAATAGGAAATGTTGACCATAAATAGTAGCATTATGTGGGGTAATAATGAAAAATTTACGAAAGATTCGTATTGTTGCCAAGAAGTTCGATTTGTATGATTCAACATATTATTTTGTTACAGCGGAAATTAGGTAAAGCTGAAGGGGGATTTTTTTGTTTTTAAGGGAAAACTTATTAACATAAAATGCACTTGGTTTGTTTGAGACCAGCCTGAGTGAAATGATCACTGCAGAGAGTTTAAAGTTTGAGAAAAGGAGCGGTATTCCCTAGTTACTCCCGATTTTATTGTTGGTTTCCGTTTCATACTATCTAGAGTTCCTAAAAAAAATACTACGTTTTCATGAACAATACTACGCATATTGTGGAACTTTAAAGAATCATTGATCATAGTTTGATTCAATGTCCTTTTGGTTCTGGTATTACCATGCCTTCCTCTCCGTTCATCTTCTTTTTTCGTTATAGGAGTTGTTTAATTTCTTTGCTTCATTTTCTAGTTCTTTTCAACAATTTTATATATCCTGGTGCTCTGCGATTTCTGTAAAATTAATTAGTTCAGGTTCAACCTCCAAGTTTAGCGAGTCCTGAGAAATCCAACAGGTC
This sequence comes from Euwallacea similis, assembly GCF_039881205.1. Lineage (NCBI taxonomy): Eukaryota > Metazoa > Arthropoda > Insecta > Coleoptera > Curculionidae > Euwallacea > Euwallacea similis. The sequence goes on along the minus strand of NC_089633.1, from coordinate 2,764,445 downwards.
TGTGGTTAGAAGAGAGAGAGATCAGGTCTGTTTTTGTTCTTGAATAGACGTGGTTGTGTCATTGTGGTCTCTACTTATACTGTTATGATCTCCGCTGAATCGACCTAATTAGCCTTGTACCTCCGCCTTCTATCTTCTCTCCTTTTATTCAGCTTTTCCTTTTTTTTTGTCTCCCCCGATCTATATTCTGACGACTCTTTAATTACTTTCTACAACTGGTTTAATAACATGAAATGCATGGCATGCATTTTAAATTAGATACATGGCAGAGGACCTCAGATGTTACCACTTCTTCTTTATAAATGTTTGATCAGTTCGATATTTTCGAATTTTTAGGAAGTTTATGTGCTTTTTCAGGAGTATTCAAAATCCCCAGGTGAACCCGATTCAATCTTGAATCTCGCATTTATAAAGGACTTTTTCTTACTTTCTAGATCAATCAATCGCTCAAATTTTATTTTCATAAGTCAGAGGACTCAAGGACAGAGCACAGATAAAATACAAGTAGAAACAATAAGAACACATAGACCATATTATTATAATTATAGCGTGGTGAATCACCGATGGTCAATGATTAATAAATGTAAGAAAAAGATTCAAAAGCTGAAAGAGGCTAGTCAATTGATTGGCTACCAATGATTTCACTTCGTTGCATCTATTCACTAGTATTAGCTCCCGTGGTAGCAAATTTCATAGATTTTTATATTCATACATCACAATTATCACATCGGACAGAGGTGATTGGAAAAGTACAAAGAATAAATAAAAAGATGGGCAGAGTGTCCGCAAATGAATTAATCAAACAGTTAATCCTTTTTCAAGAACTGCGTCCTTTTCGCACGTCAATCCATTGAGAAACACCAATTTATACTATAAAACGAAAAACGGAAATAATCAACGTTGTGAAAAGCACAAACCGGTATGACAAAAATCCACTAATAACGCTTTACAAAAGATTATCAATTTGATTTCGCGTTTTCTAGATTAGCTCCATTCTCGATTCCAGTGAGTGTCTTTTAAATTAACCCTAATTAACCTTATCGAAGCTGTGGCAGCAATACGACTGAAATGAAAGTGTTTTACTCCAATCCAATTAAACGGACATAAAATTACTGCATAATGAGCGGAATTATTGGATGTTAATTAGAGTTATAACAGGTAATAGTCATCTAGAATCACTTGAATATGGAATACAGAAAACCGAATTAACAGGTATCGACGCAAGCTATGGCGTATACAAAAACAGACTTCATAGCATTTCTAAATGGCAATTTAAAAGATTTAACAGGATTAAAGAACACTGGCCTTTGATTGGGACCGACAACGCTGTTAATTGAGGAAATAATACTGAGGCGAAAGCCAATATTAATAAATTGATCAGGTAGCTTATTTCAATATATTGCTAAAAATCGTCACATATGCGTATCGCAAAAACCCTTTCTTAGTGGTAACACTAACTAGACGAGTTTTTATCGCCACAGATTTTTATTGAGCTCTAACTAGTGATGCTACAATATGTCGATAATCCTTCCATTTAACTCAATCAATTAATTACCCTGAGAACTAATTATCCGATTGTGCAGAATTTTATTCCAATTGTCCTTGTTTAATTGTGTCGTAACTGAACAGAAGTTGTTTCCTAGATGCAATTAGCCCGTTAGAGCGCCGATAAGCGAAGATTTTTTAGAATTGATAATGATTTTAATATACAACATTATCCATTCCGCAGACATATTTCTGGTTTTAGCGTTATTCTTAACACGAATATGTGTGTGAGTGACAAGCAATAAACCATTGAAATTAGCACTAGGAAATAAAGGTTTTCTGTGATTAAGCTGTTTTAATTGAGTAATAATTGTCAAACTGAAACAATAAATGGAAGAATAGGTATCTTTCCTGAAAGTTACTTAATTCAATCTAGTGTTAACAACTAACCCCAGGGCTAACAACACACATTTTATTCTTAATCACAAACGCCCATAGCAAAGTCAAAGCGAAATGAGTAAAAGTAGCATGTAACTAATTCGTTTAAGTTTTAAACGGCATAATAATTGCGATGCTAACCTAAGATTAACTATAAGTGTCTGAAACCATAAATTGGCTTTTTTTGGTTGCAAGTGATAATTAGAAATCATTAAGGGTGATTAATTATCTGGTTTTATAGCCCTGGTTGTTATTAGGACAGTGTGTACGTTTAGTTTTCAACAAACATTTTTTTGCGTTAAGTGGATAATAAATTGCTAAAAAATTGATTGTTTCGTATGGTGGCTTTACAGATTTCGCTGGATCTTGCCTAAGGTGTCTTTAAAAACGAGATAGAGATAAGATTGCCGGTGCTTGGGTTGTCAATCAATTTGCCACGCAACTCCGTAGCTCATGTTAACTGCGATATGGTCATAAAGAAAACTACTTCAATTTCTACTCAAAATCGCGATTAGCAAAATTAAAGTGGAAGGGCAGATAAGGACGTTATCACTCCGCTTGCGTATCACAGAATTTCGATACTCAATAGTGTCGCCATACCACCACACAAGGTGAGCGCATGTTGATGACTTTCCATTTTAGCTCCCGATCCTCAATTATGAAGTTGATTGCTGATTAATGGACCACTGACTCAACCATCAAATAAAAGACTAATTCTTGGATCTGGAAAGAGCAAAATAATTGTCACTGGCAAATCATAATTTTTACCCCTGCTAGAAGAGTACCCACCTTAGAAGTTAATCACCGATGCAATCATATACAACAGGGAAATAGTAATTTTCTTCGTTAGCCCACAGGAAAAATCGACTAAAACATACGTTAGTAGCTGAAACATCTGCCGGTTCTTAGGCGAGGGGTTACCGAGGTTAGGTACCGCTCACGCCCATGCGGCTCATTCTGTGAGTTACTGCATATTACTGCCGATTTTTACGGTGGTCAGCGTGAAAAGCTCCTGCTGATCTGAACGGCAACCACTCCCTACCGGTGACTGAAAACGATTCCGCCAGAGGAAGAATGAATATCGCACTATGTATCTTCATGTACGGGATGTCTAATCTTCAGCCGCGATCCGAAGACGAAATAGGCAACATATGGGAAAAGACATTTTTCTTCGTGTAGATGGAGTGGAGTGTACGCTGAATGATCACCGTATGTATCAAACATACATGATGTCATAATAACTTGAGGAAGTGAGCAAAACAATTTAATATATTCGTTACAATCTATTTGCAACGTGATAACTTAAGGGGAGGGGGGGGGGGGGGGGGGGATAACAATCAGTTATTCGGAGGAAGATAACTCATTGCGAGTATACAAATATAGGATATCCTAAAAGCAATATTATAAATTAGTCTTGAGTGCTAGATGGTAAAATATAGAGCAATTCAGCTCAAGTTATTTAGAAGTCGCTTCTGAAAAATATCTGGAACTTTATGTTTTGAACGAATTTATGCGACAAACTGGCTGAGACTGGTTCATTTCGTTGAAACCAAAACTTCTCACTATGGATTAAAAAGAAGAAATCCTCGTCTCAATATTGGGAGATCCAGAAACTAGCACCAGACAAATCTCTGAAACAACAGGAGTCAGAGAATCCTCAATTTCTATACTTCTACGGAAACTATTTCCATGTCGTTTTAACCCTGTTTAAATTATCTCGCAGGGAGTTTCAACCCAGAATTGATTTCTGCAATTACTCAAAAAGCAATATCATGATTCTTTGTTCTATAATAAAATATTGTTCACCAACGAGGCTACATTTACAAGGAGAGGCATATTTAATTGGAAAAACAGCCATTCACTTTCAACATGAATTTTCAATTAACTCGTTATGTGGAATTTTGAGCTCTGTAAGGGAGTTCTTGGTATGAATTTCCCATAGCGATAGATTGCTCGGGGTACCGAGTCACTACGAAGTCCTGACTTAAACCCATTGGATTTTGAAGTTATTGGTCTACAAATTCGTGCCTAATAACGGAAAGGAGTTATGGAATAATGTTCAAGAAGATGTAAATACAATTAGAAATAATTTCCAAACCATGGTCAAGATGCGCCAAAAATTTAGAGAGATGCAAGGTTTTTTGCAGAATAACTTTTTGATGTAAAAGAGTTCAGAGTATCAGAAGTTCGACTTTTTGTATGTTTCCGAGGCGTAGGTAGCGTAGGAGCAATTTCAAGTTTGTAATTCAAAAATTGTGAGATTTATTTTCAATTTACAGAATGAAAAAAAATACTTTGACACCCTGTAAAGTCGAAACACGTAACTTTTGTATATGGTAAGATTTCTGAGTCGCCTTATATATTCATTCATATCTAGATTCTACTGGTAATTCCTTCTTTACTTTATCCCCTCTTACACCTGTCCCCTCAAAGACAATAAGGAAATACGAGTATTCTTTGAAATAAAAGCTTCAGGTGAGAGTCAAAGGAGATATACAGATTATGCATTACGGAAAATCAGTAATCACTGGGCATTGCCGTTTTAATAGGAACTACTACAATTAGATTTAAGAATCTTTTCAAAATCTAAACGTTCCCATTTATCTAATTCGACTATCTAGGAAATTACAATAATATAGCTATCTATATCTAAACACGGCGATCAATCTTAATACTCAACCATTAACCAATAGACAATGCTACCCATGTTACATATTCAAACCCGGACATACATAATACAAACCCCGAAAAAAATCGAAATAAATTCACGCATAGCATGGGCCGCACTAAAAGACAAAGACGGACATTTGAACGATTAATGTAGACAAACAGAGAGGTGGAACATGGCAAGTATTTATTATGTTATGATTTATTTACGTTTATCCATGAAAAAACATCCTTTAGCAACCAAAGGAAAAATGGCGTCGTCTGATATCAGTCATGAAGCGTAACAATGTGCAATATTATTTATAGCGTGACCTAAGGCTAGTTTGCATTATAACGTTGCCTTATGGAAATTGCATAGGTTATATCTCGGTTGCGGACAGATTGTTTTCAGGTAATTTCGTGTAAGATTGTTTATTTATCATTTTGAAATTATTTTATGCTCCAGTTTTGAAAATGGTTGCGTTGGTTCAATTTTAGGCCAAGTTGTTTGTCCAACTGAAATGCCATTACGAAAATCGGCAAAGAACGCTTTTCCGGTCATCCTAGAATAAAGCACAGGAATTTTGGCATTCCATGTTGAGAAACATTCCACATTGCAGTGGACAAAGAATCCCAGGACCAGAACACCCACACTGAATTACACTGTGTCCTGCGATGACCTCTTGGGGGAAGTACTTGAAATCACGATTATCACTAGAGGGCGCACTCCCATGTTGTTCCGTGTACGTACCGATTTTCAGTGGCTTTCTCAACGTTAATTGTATTTTGATTATTGTTTTAGTCTAAACCGATCTTCTATTGTGGCGACAATATTCGTAGCCCAGCTGTTCAGATTTGAACTACATATTCCTTCGCAGAATGGCGAGCTGCAGGAAAGGGCAAATGAACGAATAATAGAGCTGTTATATGATCAAAAATCGAAAGTTTACTAGTATTCACATCAGATATGAGATTATCGCTTCTTACAAATATCATCATCATTCTCGGAATAACGTGCATTTTACAACAGATTTTATCGTCTGATGAAGCCCACCAGGGGAACTAAACTGCTGTTCTGCTCCTCCCAACTCTAACCCCAAGAACTTTCGTAATATTAAAAAACTTTGGTTTCTCTAAGCTACTGAAGATTCTCCCCTCTTTCAATGTCGATTTTGAGAACATTTAAGGGCTAGTCATTAAAACTTAAGGTTAAGATTAAAAGTTACCATAGCGAGGGCACGTAGCATTTTCTAACTTCCAGCTCTTCCAGCTCTAATAGTGATCGTTCTATTATTTACACTTTTCTAGGAAACGGTAAATCTAAAGCAATTTCTTAAATAGATATGAGTTTTTTAAATAAAATTCTATAAAACATTCCTCATTTAACCGACACTGTATTTTGTACGGTCACGGAGATTCCCGTACATAAACAACCAATTTGAGACACGCTGTATAAGCTCCGTGGTTTATTGCAGTAAGAAGGTGTGACAAGATAAGCAATAGTTCGTACTTGCCACCGTATTACAGAGCCGGCCTCTGATGATACGGGGTGGCACCACCTATCTAATTGCATTTTCATTTTAGTGCAAATGTTTTGTGAATATCGACAACTGACATCTTTAATATTCAGTGCATTCCAGTTAAACTTGTGGTGTATCCAGGACGGACGTTTTTTCTAAATTTGTTTTTCACTTTAGTTAGCATTCTAATAAATCTACCTGTAACCTAATTTTGCTTCAGCACCCGTGAAAAAATTATGGTACTCAAAAGTTGTCAAATATAATAACAAACCGATAATGAAAAAATTATGAGCCACTTGCAAATACTTTAAATTTCATCAGATTTAGCGTTATTCAAGGTAGACATAGCAACTTAGCAAAAGGGTACCGCTCCGTTATATTACTATTTTTTATAACACTCGATGGTTTATGCTAGCAAAAACCGAAGAAGTTCATAATTTGAGAAAGACGTTACCTCTATTACAATGATCATTTTTCGCTTATCCCCTGAGATTTAGCAGTTGCTTCAGTCTGTGCGAATTGTGAATTTCATGTCGTGTAACATGACTTTAATCGTATCAGCAGATTAGTAAAATTAGTAAAAATATAACACATCGTCAATATGAATATTTGTTATACATTTTTATAATTTTTATTTAATTTAAGCGCACTATCGCCAATGATGTGGGTATCTCTTTGCCGATTTCTTAGCGTTCTATAAAAAAGTTTTGGAAATAAGCATTGACCATGACGTGAGACATTGCATCTTATTTGTCGTCCATTTGACTGAACAGGTTAACAAAGATGGAAACTGCGACGTCATGGTCAATAGGTATTGTATATTTATATATATAATATATATATATTATTATTATATATGTATACTATATATATAATATACTATTACATATTAATAGTATTTTTCCATGAACACAAGTTCTACCTACCTAGAGGAGCAATATTGTGCGAGTTTGGTAATGACCCTATTGACAATGACTGGAAGGGAACTAAACAACTTGGAAATTTGACACATACAGGGTGTTCAAAAAAGAGTGTAACATATTTAAAAAGGTAATAGTATGGGCTAAAATAAATAAAAAAAAGTCTTAATAAACATGAGTCCGAAAAATAACGGTTTCGTAGGTATTCAACGTTATTCTTTTTTGAAAAATTTATTTACAATTATTCGTTACTTATTTATTATATACAAACAAACAAAAGTTATTCTTTTTTATTTCCTTTTTTATTTTGCAAAATCTTGCATTTTCTTACCATACTACAAACATTATGTATTTGACTGTTGTCAGTGCACAAGTTTTTATTTACTATGGCCGTTTAACCGACGTGCATTTTTGCTTTTAGATCAAAGACAGCAAATCTGGTTCCAGCATAACGGTGCTCCAGCTCATTTTTTGATTGCCGTTGAAGAGCATTTACACCAAAGTTTTCCACGTTGTTAGGTAGAAAGGAGCGGTCTTGTATTACGGCCTGCAAGATCGTCTGATTTAAACCCTCTAGATTTCTTTTTTGAAGATATTGGAAAAAATTTGTATATGATACTCCTGTAAATAGCCTCAAGAGACTGTAGCTACGAATTAACCAAGTGCCAACAAATCCGAGGCAATGAGGAGGTTTTAAAAAGAGTTCGAATATCCTTTAGAGAAAGATGGCGTGCCTGCTTGGAAATGGAAGGAGGGCACTTTGAATATCTTATGTAACTTCATTTTTTGTTTTTGCTAGAAGTTTTGCTTTCTTTATTTGTTTGCACGTAATAAATAAATAATAAATAATTGTAAATAAATGTTTCAAAAATAATAATTTTCCATATTTCCGAAACCATTGCTTTGCGGACCCATGTTTATTAAGACTTTTTTGTTTATTTTGCTTCATACTATTGGTTATTTAAATATTTTACTCTCTTCTTTTAACACCCTGTATATTTTCAGCTTATGTTTCGGATACACATACTTTGTCGCTTCTGATACTCTTATTGATCATTACTTGAACATTGACATGGAACCATCTGTCGTGGAAGTCTAATTATACATACTTTGTGCGAAGCTGACTTTCCACATGATGTTGGACATTCTAAATATGAGCATATCCAATTAATTGTTAGCCGAACCGATTAAAGGCGAACTAATCCACATTCGAACAAAACCGTCCGCACGTCCGTGACAGCTCCACTCCATATACTTTCTACACAGGGTGATTTTTTTTATACAACCTCACGAGTTGCAAAACGATATTCAGCCTTCACAGCCCGTTGAAATGGTAGCAACGCTGCAATAGCTCGGACGAAATAAAAAAAGCGTAACTACTCGTATTATTGCGTAGGCTGGTGACCACGCCCGATGTAGAAAGCAAAAGTAAAATCAGGGTGAACTGCGACTAGATGCTCGTTTGTCGATACTGAATAAAGGCCAGTTAATCTAGCTGACTTTCAATGTTGGTTAACAATGAGTTAACGATTTTCAATTGGATCGAGACACAGCCGTTCATTGTGTTTTCCACTAACAATGAGGAACATTTACCTAGCTCGATGACAAAGTTCATCGCTAACCGACAGGTTAACTGCGGATAGGTTAAACCGGGCATCAGTGATTTTACTCGTATTTGTTGTCTCTAGTTATGATGAAACCGGGCAGTTAGACAGCATTACGCACAGAGATTGTTGTTTGCTGTCTTGATGTCAACTGCAAGATCTGGTAAGAATAATTTGCACTCATGCACATAAAGTTTATTTGAATAAATATTATTTTATTTGTGGTCTTAATTCGCACCGGAGGAAGATAATTAGTCGAGCCCCGAGCAGAGCACGCCTTAAGTATGTAGCGAGCCATCCTCGATCACACCTCCTTTTTCATATACCACAGGATTGTATGAAAAACATTCGCCCATCAAACATTAGAACAAGTGAGCAGCGTAGCTTCACCAAACAAACGCCGATCGCGGTAAACTTTCATTTGTTTTAAGAGGCGGCGCAAGTGCAGGATTGGCGTCGATTCGTCGTCGGGACGCGCGTGGGGGGCGAGGAGTGGTGCTGTATTCAAATATCTCTATGAAATATAAAATAATATGTCAATATTATTCTGAAAGTATATTATAAACGTCTTTTGCTTATAGATGTGTAATTTTAAAGTTTGCCCTAAATTTTGCTACGTTTCAATTCTTGCTCACTATTTTAAAAAAATACACTACTCCAGTCTAAATGTAGATAGTTGCTGGGCAACATTTAGCCACATGATGAACTTCAACAGCACTAAAAACTACCTAGTAAGCCAATTAGACTAATTAAGACTTTCAAAGCGTTTCCACGTAAAAACCAAGAGCAGGCAACTTTTTGTCATTTTGAACATGTGTAAAGAGAATTCGTTTTTATTTGAAGTTGACAAATAAGCAAGGCGAAGAAGCGTTAAAAACGAGGCTTAAATGCTGCTTAATAAAACCATTAACGCAATATGCCCTAATCGTGGTATATAACTGTAGCGATTGTTGTTATTTCTTGACAAAACCGTATGAACTGCTTCAAGCTCAATATTTTAAATAACAAAAACGATTCTTTTAAACGAAAATTTTAGTTTCAGAATTAACTAATTTGAACACATTCTATTCCTCTAATACACACTTATTAACGTCAGTAGTTTTAGTAACTTCAGGTTTAGGTAAAAATCCTCAAACGATCAGATTTTTGTCATTTTTGACGACAACAAAGTTGAACAGATTTTAAAGCCAAATTAGGAAGGTGTTGGTGTAGATAAATTTATGAGATAGATGGGGTATGGTAATAAACTTACAGTGGTTCATTCATAGTTTTAGGATTAGAATGATTATTTTGAAGGTATCGACTAAACTTCGTAGAAACAGGTCAATAGAGATTACGTTCCTCAGAATGGTACGAGTAATTATAACGTTCCGCGTTGTACATAATATATTGTGGGTGCTTAACACCTTGATGGAGTTGCCGGAACTTCCAATCTGGATCAAAAGAGGCACTATAACTACCTAAAGCGGGTTAAAACTAAAGTGGGTATTGGAGAATGAAAAGTGCTCAGACGAGAGAACTACATAAACACCATCATTTAGCAGCATCCACGAGAGTATTTTAAAGTAAACTTTAATTGCTAATGCACCTTTCTGATTAGAAATATGGCAGAAATTTGCTTATGCAATTTTTCAATACAGCGCAGTACAGAAAATTCTTTATTACTGAAGACATGGTAGAAAAAATGAATTTCCCCATAGAGCGTAACAATTTAAAACCTAACCAAGCTCCACACGTTTTATTTATACAAAATATTTAAATATCCAAAAACACGTCGATTTTATTTTAAGAGAGACATTCTTTAAGTCGATTTTTTATCAAATTGCTTGCACTCTTTAGCGGGGGTGGAAACAACCATTAAAACTTAAATGGGAAGGAGGGTTGAGTTATACCCCATTTGAAAGGTCTTTCAATTACTTTTTCAAATGTATCTGTTTTTTTATTGATATGTTTTCGAAAAATCATATCTAAACCATAAACAAGCTTGGGTGTCAACTATATTGTGGAAAAATTATGCATTCATGTTTTAAGTGTTCAAAATGCTGTCAATTATTTTTTAAATAGAAATAGAGTCCGTTTTCAAACTCCACTCTAACATTCACAAAGATTTCTTCTTGAATTTCCCTACACGCAACTGTAATTCTTCTCTTCAATCCTTCAAAATCTTGAGGCTGGGTTTTATAACAGATGATTATTTTGGTTTTTATTTGTTTATTGGTATATGTAAATGCATTTATTTAAATATTCTACTCGTAGAAAAAACAGGAAAAATTAAACTGTTCGATTAAAAAAAGACAATGGAATTCTTGAGTTTTTTTGTTAAATTATTATTTATTGTTGTAAATTTTATTTCGCGAATTAAAAATTTATAATAGCGTTTGCAAGAAGATCTTCTTCAATTTCGATAAGATGGCGCTCCACTACATTATTTCTTTTCTATTAGACAATGGTTACACGGTAGATTTTTTGGCAAATGGATTGGCCCAAGACGACCACACGAATGGTCGTCGCGATCGCTCGATTTAATGTCTCTGGACTTTTTCTTTTGGAGCACCTTAAATCTATTGTTTATAAAACCTGGCCTCAAGATTTGGTAGGGTTAAAAAGAAGAATTACAACTGCGTGTAGGGAAATTCAAGTAGAAGTTTTTGTACATGTTAGAGTAAAGTTTGCCAACAAACTTTATTTAGCTGTTTAGAAAATAATGGAGAGCATTTTGAACACTTAAAACAATAATAAACAATTTTTCTGCAACACAGTTGATACTTAAGCTTATTTAAAGTTTGAGCATGGTTTTTCGAAAATATCTCAATGAAAAGCAAACAGGTACATTTGGAAAGGTAATTGAAAAACTTTTTAAATGAAGTATAATTCAACTCCCCTGTAGTGGCATTGTAATGGTTGTTTCCACATCCACTAGAGGGTACATTTAATTTAATAGAAAATCGACATAAAGAATGTCCTCCTTGAAAATAAAATCGACGTGTTTTTGCATATTTACATATTTTTTATAACAAACGAAATATCGAGGGTGGTTCGTTTTCAAATTAACACACTGAATACCAGATGGAACGGATACCTTACCATAGTTGGAATGTTAATTATACTTGCCAAGGAATGACAAAAACACGGACAAAACATGCCAACTGCATAACCAATGCTTCAAATCCGAAGTTCAAACCCAAAATCGGGTATAAGAATTTTTCGTTTCAGTTCATAGGGACCTATAAATTTGATTTAAATGATAGGTACGAAATAGGGTATCAGAATGCTTTGCTTTATTAGAAATAAAATCTGATCTATACGTAACGTTTCGTCGTCAGTTTTGCATGAGCTGAGAACACTACCAACCAGACTGATACAAATCGTGCAACTACACTATTCAAACTGTCGCTCAGTCTTTTGCTCATGGAACTTGTCTGCGGTATTGTTTGTACACAAAGCTTCAGCCTTCAGTCTTTTGCAATTTTTTCAAAGCAATTTCAGTTCACGCAAAATAGCATCAAGTTAAACATCAGTAAGATAAATCTATCTATATGAATCACGTTGTTTGACAAATCTGGCATGATCATGGAAGACTAACTACAACAGATTGCGTGCAGACTAGACTCCTCCTAAATCTTTGAACCATAAAGTGTTATAAGAAAAATAGATTTCACTTAATCAAGTTCTAAATTAATGCAGTTTTAAGTTTTTACCCAAAAATTAAGTCTCCACTGTGATATTATACGAAAAATCATCCGCCCATTGATTTTCACAGCTCAAATCCATTTTTAGTTACGCGTATGGAAATATGTAGGTAGGCATATGCTATAAGTGGGTGCCTAATCAAATTGCATAATCAAGCTCAGTTTCTAGGAAAATTCTATATAAATATATTTAGCCATCTCCAGGTACTGAAATTACACAAAACATTACGTTATAGTCCAATTACTCTTTGGTATGTGGTGCCGCCTAAAGCCAACCAAAGTCATCGTGGCCAGGTGAGCATAGATTACCAAACACAACATATGTTGTGTACCTCTGCAAATGACGCAAAAACTGGTCAGTCTGAGAAAAATCTTCACTCCCAGAAATTCCAATTAAAAGGCGGATTTGGTGACAAATAGCTTGTAAAAAGGTAATCCTTGAGAAGCATTGACGTAACTCAAAAAAACGCTCGATTAAGTGGAAACGTAAACAAATCTTGGAAATGTCTCTCGGGATTAAGCTTCCCGATTTGATTTTGCAATGACTGAGCAATAATTTTAGATAATTTAGGTAAGTATTCTGTTTTATAATGATCCTTGATAGATTACTCTTTCGAATATAAAGGTTCGATTTTTAAAAAAACAATCAACACAAAATCAAGTCAAGGACAGCTAAAGGTGAAGTGAAGAAGCGTCATCTGCAAGAGGTTCTAAGCTAGGTAAGAACAAAATTAATAACTCGTACGTTCAATCCATTAAGTAATCTTAAGATAAGTGACGCATGTCAGCGCGATATTCGTAATCAGTGACATCGCATTAGCATGACGAAATATGAATTTCTTCATCATGGGACCATATTGGTGCACATATGGACGTCCACCATTAAAAAATATCATATCTAAATTACACGGGCTAGTAATACACTTTTACTTTCAATATTAATAATCTTTTATAATTGATTAGCTCTTATGGTGAATTAATTATTTTATAAACACATGCAACAGTATCTCGAGCTATGTAATTATGTATGTGGGCTTCGGATTTAGAATCAGATTTGTGATGTAGGCATGTCAAAAGTTTATTTATAATTTGTGACGTGATTAAATTAAGTTCATATATTCAAATAATAGGAAGTCGTGGTTAACTGTGTCTGAGTCAGGTACCTGCCGCCATACATAACGCAAACGGCTAAAACTAATTATGGGTTTTAGGACATAGGTCAGCAACATCACACAGCAGGGTCGTAGCAAACCATAAATTGCTAACCAGGAAGGATTTTGCAACACTGGGAGCAACGAAGTGTTAACCATTGGATTGAAAATTATTATTTATGGCCGTCCCCGTTATTCCGATACGATGACTGGCCAAAATGTTTCAGTAATGAGAATAGTTTAATTGAGTAAACAGGTTACTATTAAGCAACTTATAATGTTTCGATTGTGGTCTAGTTTAGATTACTCAGTACATATTTTTTCACTAGAAAAACCTTTTGTTGTCTTGTTATTGCCATTTAACATTTAATCAGGTGCAAATTTTGCATTAAAATAAAATTAAAATTTTATTTTTTTCCATAAATTTAATTTTGACGCAGCGATTTTTCCAATTTTGATATGTAAGATGGCAGAGTGTTTTTGCAATCAAAATTGGTTTCATTTCACAACTAGTTACGTAACGGCATCGGAGAGCTTCATTTCATAACTCAGTTAATAAGTGGAACCAGCAGCAATAATAGGGTTCTTCAAATATAGTATCGCTTTTTTTGTGTTTGTTTATCGTATAGCAAAAATGGAAGAAATCATATTTGAAATTCATGAGAAAATGCCATTTTTCTACTACGCATGAATTTCGTGGGCTGCAAGTGGCACTTTACCGCACGCATATCGAAGTGGAATTTGTTACTATGCAACATTTTGGTGGATATATAACATTGCCATATGTGTAATAAAAGTTCTTACAATACGCGTGCGAAAAAAAAATTTGCCGCACGGCAATATTTAATTGGATTTTCCGAAGATAATAACATGGTAAAACACATACGATGCAGCAAAAATATTATGCCACGGCTTCATATCGGCATCCACAGCATCAATGCAAGACACACAAACATTCACTACCATTCACTGGCAATTGTGATGACACCTTTTTTGATTTTTTTGGATTTAAAAAGTTAAGTCCCCTTCGTTTTTCATAAATTGTTGTACTCGTGGAAAAAGCATCGTATAATACAACGTGCTCAAAATGTCGTGCTCGTTGCTTGATATGCTATTTTGTGCAAGCGTGCGATAATGACTCTTTACCGCAGGCATTTGCGAGCTGAGAGTAGCATTTTACCGAATTTTTGCGTTATTTTGAACATAAACTTCTTGAACCTGAAAATTTGAGCAGAGAACCTTTGGATTTCAAATCTTTGATTCCATGTCCCATTACACATTCTACATAGCTGAGCGTGGACTTGGAAAATAAGAACATTAACATCAGTTTTCATTCAAGCCTTAAGGTGTGTAAATGAATAGAAGATTTATTTCCTACAAGAAATAGTTTAAGTTTGTACAGAAGTAGATACAATGAATATGAAGTAAGTAACAAAATTACAAAATGGAAATTTGCAAGTAATTTTCATATTCATCAACTTCTTATTCATTGCACCTACTTCTGCGTAAACGTTAAAAATACTAAACTTAAATTAAGGTGTGTAGTTGCGTTGATTGATAAGTGATCGAACAACAGTAACATTTGGCAAATATTTCCTAACGAGCAATATCTACCTGAGCTCAGAACCATCAAGTACCATTAATCTTAATCATCTTAGGGCGTTAAAATGTCGCAATTGGCTCCGTTGCTCAAAAATTAATTACCTTCTCGTGGTATGTGAGTGGACAGGAAGGATTTGTCATAACCACGTAATAGGCGTGTAAACTTTAACACATAGCTTGATATAAATTTGCTTAGGGCGTGCTTTGAGGGCTATGTTCAACTGAATGTATGAAGCGAAGCATAGTATGCTTGCAGTTTTGATGAGATAAGTTTTGAAGTCAAGGATAGGTTTTTCCATCCGACATTAGATTTGTCATCCGACGTTTCGTCTTTCGGCTATCATCATCAACTTTATTTTTTCTTATGGGCGCCACATTGGATTTTTCGACAGAAAAATAGTCCGATGGCAAATTTGAAAACGTCATCGTGTGGTTGAGAAAAAGTAACAATGAAAATGTACTTGAGGTTTTGGACTTTCTTGTTAAACAACGCTAAGAAAATAAAAACGAAATCTCTAATTTTTAGTTTTTTCCGGCTATCTTCAGGAGTACTCAGAAAATTCAAATTTTTGAAAATAGCATTTGGTCAAGCGCTAAATTACGCAATTTTGCCTCATTTATACTCTTTCGTATCTCCACTAGTTTCCGAGATCCCAATAGTGAGAGCCGAATTTGGAATGCCCCGTATACGTATGTAAGAACCTGTCTAAATCCACCCTCAATTTGCATGTTAACACACTCGTACATCTGCAAACACATGATATGAAATGATTATCTCTACTACGAAATACAATTTCGAAATTGCTATTGCACTTCATATTATTACTAAACACGCGATAGTTTTTAGAACAATTTTGTGCTCTTTAACGATCTACAATCAAAGCAATACCTCACTTTTAATGTGTAGCCCGTGGCATCAAAGGTACTTTTTCATAACAGCCACAAGAACACAACTCAAATAAAACCATTAGAACAACCTTTGCTGCCTCGAATAAATCACTTTTACTGATATTACTGACCAAGAAATGTCAAACTCTTTTAGCTCGATCGATCATCTCTTAATGATCGGGTGGAGGATATCTCCGACGATTTATTAAAGTGGATATTCAATTTCAGGCCGCAAAAAGTATCATTTGCTAGTGCCTTTGAATCAGTTTCACAGTTAATTGCAGGTGAATAATGGAACAACCCTGTGGAGCGTAATTCGCATAGAAAGGAAGAATAATCTTCCAAACAGCCTACCTGTTGAGTCTCATTAACTTCCTGCTAATTGTCCTAGACATAAATCAATCTTTATTACCGTAGGCATCGATATTATTGTAAGAGAGCGGTCTTCAAATATGCAAAAGTCAATTGCGTAAGCTATTGCCTTCGGTACTCTTTGGGTACCGCCATTAAAAATAATTAGTCCTTTCTAGGCACGTGTCCATTCTCGGATAGATACCCACAATAAACAAAACTTCTTTTATCTACCGTTTGGGCTGCAGATTACATTGTGCCCTGAAGAGTGAAAGTACCTACCTAAATGAGGTACCTGCTCGCTTCACTGAGATAACCAGTCTAAATATTTTTTATTTGGCAATCGGAGTAATTTATATTTGTTTGTTCGGTCATGGTTTTGGCTCTCGATGTGTGTGGCATTGGGGCGTTTCTCAGTTGATAATTATTTCTGTAAATTAGGAGAATGAATTAACGGTCAATGATGACAAATTACTTCTGTGAAATTGACAATAATGTAAACTGTATTATAGATAATTAAGAAAACGCTAGTGATTTTAGTCATAAATCAGAAATGAAGGCATCATTAAATAAATGAGGTCTGTCTATCTACCTATCTATCCATACATGTAGTAATCTGTAAACCGTCCTCGGTCCTACCTGTATTACCAGCACTAATATAACCCGCTCCTATCATTAGGTACACATCTTCCTCTTCCTCTGTTATTTCAATAGGCAAATGACAACATTTTACATCTTCCACCCATCATTTTGTGTGTGCGGAATTTCTTTTTATCAAATTTTTGCCTCTGCTGCCTGTATCGGTTTTCCAACATCATTTGACATCATGGCAAACATTTTGCAAACATTTGAAAATATGCAGTTCGTGCTAGATAAGGATGAACTGCATGATGATCTCGGAAACGGTCAAATCTGTTTTTATACCGGCTAAATTCCGAATGATTACGAAGATATCCGGAAAAAAACGAATTTGGTAGTTTTCGTTTTTTGCAAATAACCCTTATACGGTTACAGTTAGAGGAATAAAGGTTTTACCTTATTAAGATACTTTTTTGAGGACTTCTTAGCAGTGTTCCCAGTTTTCTTGCTTTTAGAGATAAATTGTTAATTTTTTTATTTTTTGTTTAATTTTAGGACTATAATTGTCATATAATTTTCTTATGTCCAATATTTACACTTTTAAAATCGTCATCAAATTCTTTTTTCAGGCATGCATAATATTTGGTATTTTTCTCAAAAACTCTATGAGTTATAGCTCTAAAACATTTTTTTAAATCGGCTGTGATTTTGCCTTACAGTAATGGTACACAATGAATAAATAAATGCCATGGAAATGTCGAAAATACTTTAAAGTTGTAAAACCTTCAGTTTGTTTAACGTGTGCATAATTATATTTACTTCTACGTATTCCTGAAATCGGCATAAAATTAAAAAAAAATTAATTAAACTAATTTATCTACCTAGTGTGCAAAATACTGCTTTGGAGGATGAGACGTGCAAAATAAAAACAAAGGATGCGTGTAATTTAAATCAGAAATCAAATGCAAAGAAATTAGAGGTTTTCTGAATTTCCCGGATGCATCCGAAAGTAAACTTTTTTTATATTAATAAGTTACAAACACTTTTCTGTTAAAGCCTATCTCTATCGGTTTTCAAGATCCCCATGTTAAAATACGACTTTGAAACCACCCACACCTAGTTCTTATTATAAATTTTATAACAAAATTTGCCATCGTCCGGCAAACATCTACGCAGATGTGGTACCACTTCACACCCGCCTCTGCCAACTCAATAATAATTAAAATAATTTTATTTTTAGATTAATTTTCACATATTCGCACCGTTCACACCTTTCTATTTCGATCATAAAGAATAATTGTAGGAAATCTATAAAACCCATAATAATACATCTACTTGAAGCACGAAAACAATCGTTTTAATACACATTTTAGGAGGTCATGTTTACTCTGAAACCATACACTCGGACGGTAATAGCTTTACAGCAATTAACTGCATAATGGCGATTTCTTGCTCGTAGCACGTGCATAACAGGTATCGACGGTAATACAATCTAAAAAGGACCCTATAGAATTTCACTCTCAATAGGTAACTTATCTGTGCATCGAGTCACGATCCTCAATGGAAACAAATCTATTTTGAAACCGCCATAACTCCTAAACAAATGACAATCTTGAGCGGACACCTAGAAGACACACCCTGGTCCGTTATTTAACAGTTGAGTCGGTTTACTCTGGAAGCTTCATTTCCTTAAACTGTTATGGTGGACTAAAATCTATGAAGTTATGACACTATAATCGGAGCAGGAAGAGGTTTGGAATTATAGTAGTAAACCCAATCAAATAACTTGTATTTGTTTATTTATCGATTTATCGCAAACTGCATGCAACGGCCGGAGCGTTGATCATTTTTTTTTCAATGGGATTCAACGTTTTAGAAACGGCTGCCGAGTCAAAGATTAATATTATTATTTCGTTCTGGTGTGATAAGTACCACGCCCGACGAGGAACACTCTGTACAGGCTAGTTTGGAATTTGCAAAGGTCACTCTAATGGTATTCCGATACACATGATGTGTTGGGGCGCTTGCAATGTTCTATGGAGATTGCAGATAAAATACTTGTATGATTTTTCAACCTCAATTACAAGCTTGTGCAAGTGGCTGTCATTCAGAAGTGAATCAAGCATCAAATTTAGTTTAAGTTTTTCCATGGAAAGGGCTAATTTATCTAATGGCGCTTATTCAATGCATTAACCTAATTCGAGTTGGAATTAGTAATGCATAGAATAAAAGCAGAGCAAATAAACAAAAGAAAAATAGAGTAATTGTAACAATTAGGTTTTGTTGATGTAACTAAGTACTGAACCTATAAAATAAATAATTATCATTAGCTCGGGCAACTTTCATTTATAACTAATTAAATCAATTGGAAAAAGTGTCTAAAAATGGATAGAAACTAGAATAGCAGGTGTGTAATGTTGCATTGCATCCTTTACTTAACGAACTCTAATGGTGACCGCAAGCATTAATTTCCCAATTAAAATTTAGTCTTTTAATAATTTATGGTCATAATTACGTCTTCCGAAAAACTTTGTAAAAGTGGCAGACGTATGCGCATCTATTTCCTGATTCACCTATATTAGCGGCAAAAGGTTTTACAGAGGAAGTCAATATTTTAGAAATGCCACTTCTTATCACTCGATTTTCCGTAAACGTACTCATCGTCATTAGGCGTCATATAATTGCATCTAATTCTCCATAAATGGATCCTTTCGGAAATTTATCATGAGCTTTTTCTTCTTATTGATCGTTTGCTTATTATTAACCTAAATAGGAACTTCATCACCAGGAAAGAAGTATTCATTTATAAATTCCTACCGGTTTTTGGAGGAAGTAACAAATAATTCGATGAAAAGAACGATATGACATGTTAGTTAATCAACGGTAGTCTCATATTATATTGGGTCAACCGAAACAAAACAGGAACCTAAGTTCATAGACCTTGTTAGTTGGTGTTGGTACAGCAAATACGGGATTCAACCCTAAGATTGCTCGAATACCAATATTCTTCTTGTAGATCAATCTTCGATCGTCAGTTGAAGGTGAGTTAGTTGGCATCTTCATTTCACACCCATCACACGCACATGATACAAACTCGTCTTTTCCCGTCAATCTCAAGAACCAGTTCGATATATTAACAGCAGCATGGAAATTAAAATTTGTGATTTATTTACCCAGGAATTTTCGAAAATAGAAAAGTTTAAAAAAGTAAAAATTGTTTTGAATCCAAATTAGTATCAGGTCCTCAAGAGGAATCGACCGTTTAAGGGGAACTGGAAGAGGATAACTAGCGACACACAAAAAAGATCCATAATATAGCCTGGAACGAAAAAAAGAAAAAAATTAAAAACCACATACAAACACCACCTGAACCATTTGTGAGAACACCCCTAAGTAGAAACACGTGACGCGAGTTGTGCAAACATCTTTTTTTGGACTTGGCACTATCTTCCTTCCAGAACTAACCTGAAGCAACTGACAGGAATATTCGTGCCAACAAGCTCTGGGAATTTTAGAAAGCCTTTAAAATGAAGTTTTTTAATAAATCCGATTTAAACTTGCCTGAAGAGAGCGGCTACAACTTTAATTAAAACTCCAGGGATTTCACGGCGATGGGTAATTCAAAATTGAAGGAAGCACAAAGTAGTAAATCCGATTTGAATTGAAGTAATTAACTGATGGAGCTTAAAACCCGAAGCCTAAATGAAGCCTCGGTGAGAAATTTAACGTTACCTGAGGTCAATTGCTGGAATATGCATTAAAATTCCATTAATTTCGACATAATATTCAAATTTACATAAAGCCCCAGTAATAAATCTGAAGAAAGCTGAAATAACACCAGATATAAACTGTCTAGACTACGCATCCAAAGAACATGAATTTCGATTTAATATTCAATCCTGAATGAGGTAGTTGCTTCAGGTTTATTAACACCAGACGATCCAAATCAAGAAGTATCCTGCGAAAATCTGCACCCTCCTTAACTTTCCTTAAGGAGCTAAATATGACATTGAGATTCATTCAGGTTTGCTCAGAGGGATTTATTCCTTAAATACCACTTCAGCAATTTTGTCTTCCAATGATGTCAAAATCTTGCATTTCGGATGTTATCAAGATCAAGATGCACTTCATTCATTCATCAAAAATAATTCTAAATGTCAAACAGTATGAACTTCAAATTATTTTTTAAGTCATTCGAAAAATACGTTAGTTTCCACATCCATTTTAAAATTTAGAGACAGACTTAAGAATGACGATGAGACAACAATAAAAAATAAAAAAGTCAATGAATCATCACTTATTTCATTCCTGAAGTCGCAACACTCATCTCTATTGTATAATGGAATAGAGGAAATCACCATCATTTAAAAAATTATTACTGAAAATTTTAATTCTCCATTATTATTGTCTTCATAGTTGTTAGGTAATCGTTGGCGCTTGAATGTATCTATACCCTTCAAAATCTTATTCTTGACTGAATAAAAACTGCTTTATGGGTTTGGCAATAACAATAATAATTATTGGCACATAATACTCACATGAGACGAACAATGCTTTATCTGGCAGAGATACCATCTCTTATATGTATAACAAATTGTCATCCTTTAATGTTTAAATCTATTTCAGTGATTTGCAATTCAAAGTTGTTTTTTATTTTTTGTTGGGCAGAGATAACATTCTAGAGTGTAGGATCCTCAGGTGGAATTAATGAAGAAATATATACAGGGGGAGGGCAATTATTATTTCTTGTTCTGATCACTGAAAAGTAGATATACGAATGTGCCATAGATATATTTTTTTGAAACTGCATATGTAACATGAGAATTTGGCATTCTCAAGTCAATAGAAGAATGACTTGACGCAAGTTGAAGCTCCATCTCATATTTAGTTAATGGAAATCTAGACAAAACTGCAACGACCAAATTGACTTCGTACTTACATGTGACAATTTTGTAGAGTACAAAGGAAGTGAAATATACAATTCACACTCTGCAAAAAATTTGTTTAACCCTGTATGTGGGATAATAAAATTAAAGGTTCTTATGTAACTATTTTTTAAGTGACACTGTACAGATATGATCGTATCTTACAAGGATACGTAATTAATGATTAAATGACAAAGAATTTGGTATGAAGACGGGTGCCTTACCCATTCTTATTATTATGCTGACTTACGTGGTCTTTATGGATTTATTTGGAAAAAATAATAATTTCGCTTCCTTAAGAAGACTAAATGTCAGCAAGTCAACGTAATTTTACAATCGTTGGAATCCCACACGTAATAATTGCGCTTGACATTGAAATCATTGAAATGAATCTATTTATTATATGATATGAGGAATGTTTCCAACATTTTTCAATGCTTTCGTATCACTCAATTGTTGGGTTGGAAATAGTTTTAAAATGTCAATAGTTACTGATCGAGATTTTAATTCAAACGACTGAGTCAGAAATGAGGAGCGAAAAATTGAGCTAATAAAAGAGCTATAAAATAGCACATTTTCGCTGTATATCGGCAGTTCCTCCCAGGTGTACTTTTACTACTTTAACCATTAAAAGTGAAGAATTTTATAATTGCGGTTGTTTTTACGAGCAGATCATTAACACCACTGCACTTATCTGCATGTCGGTTGATGATCGACCGCCATTTAAGCTTTCGACCTACTTACTTCTTCTGAAGTGAGTCACAAGAGTTGCCGTGTTTTTATGTGTGTTATGTGATTCCACCAAAGAGCCGAGATTATGAAACGGTGAGTGTAAGCACCCAGGTGTTGGTATTTCAACGCAACATGCCCAACGCAGTGTATAGTATGGGTGGTACCTAGGTTTTGGGGTTCATACATCCAAGTATTTAACAACACTGATTCTCGCCGAATGCACGTTTTGAACTTACTTTGAAACTAACAAGGCAACAAAATCAAAGCGCATGAATATTATCGAAAAAATAATAACATGCAGGTCGTGTCATCAAAGATTGTGAATAAAAATTATTATTATGTGAAACAATGTGGATCTTCTTAGATTATTCATTGATATTGTTTTCAATGAAGTGCCAAGTGTATCCTTTCTAGCTTTGGCGTGTTACTTTGGTTTTATCAATGGGAGAACTAAAATACGAAACACAATGGGCCTCGGAAACCGTCCAGGCTAGATACTTTGGAGTAAAACTTTTCATTGGATTTCTGAGCTAAAGCGATTTGAAGTTCCGCCTCTGAACCAATCGCAGTCGTGTCCATCGGATGCACTGGCCAGCGCATTAGCGATTGCACTTCGGTTGATTGGGAAAAGTAAAAAAGAACTGGAGGGATCAATAACACATAGTTGTTTTTGTGTCAAGTACGCGAAATACTACTTTGATAGATGAAATCGAAAGTTTTTAACGAGCGTAGATTTCGCGCACAAACTGCAAACAATTATTTGTTATAACCGATGGTAGTTCGGTGTAAAGTATGAGCATTTCCATGTTCTAAAAATAGCAGTATGCGAAATAGGCGCCATTTTCACTTCGCTGCCATGTTGCGGACTGGAAAAGTTGTAATAAATGAAAAAATGCATCTCTTTATACACCAACGTAGATTCGCAAAATTTTTTGAGATTTTAATGTTTATGGAAAAAAATAATTTTTTGAGCAGATAATGTGAGAACGTCTACGAGATCCTCGTTCTAGATATTTTTATTTTGGACACGCTGTATATTGCTCAGTTCAGCACCTACACATCACTTGACCGACATAGGTATTACGAAACCGCTACAATCACATTAAAATTAAATGATCAAAATCTCCATTCACTTATATCGTCCAAACCCCATAGGAACCATAAAGTACCTCCCATAAAGACCAATATGGATGCCCGCGCATTTTTGCCTTAGTGCTGACATCCCAGCAGTGGGCTCATGAATTATTTAGCCGCTCTGTGTTGCCTCTTCCTGTTGCTTCATAATAATGTCCACGGATTTATGCACAATATAATAAGCCCATATGTCTTTGTGTGCGACAACACGACGTATCTAGAGTACTCTCGGATGAAATTGCTTTAGCGTAGACCGACTTCGGGATTCCATAGAAAAGACCTACGATATACTTTTGAAATTGAATACTTAATCACTTTCGATGGACATTTGCCATACCACTTTCGCTGGGGTCACTCTTGTAAGTCAGTAATTTGTGTTCCTCCATTTGACTAGTACCACTATGTTTGAGCGGTACAAACAAGAGCATGCTAAGGGAATGTCGGCGAGTTGGTATAGTAGGTTTGTGGGGGATTGAAAATAAACTGGACAATCTAGTAGACATGCAGAACAATTGAACGCACGTAGGATGGGTTCTTGATGGGTATGGGGCGTTTTAAATGTATCACTACACGATACATATTCAGGAAATTTTAATGCCCCGTAGGTGAGCCCGTTTCTCATATTTATGCACCGGCCCTCATCAGTACCAAACGAAAGCTTTGTGCGGCTCGCAAGGGCTTTTTTATACAATTCTGAAGAGTCATTAAGAAATGAAAGTCCACATCTTGTCATCAGCAAATTCAAGTATCGATTAACAGATGATAATGTCAACAAGGTCACCTTTGTTCCTGAACGGTGCTTTTGACAAAAAAAAAGTAATTAAAGACCCAGTCTGTCCTACCTTCTTGACCCTAATGCAAGACGTGAAGGACAGGGTGAGATGTATTGACATCAAAGCGAGTGCCTCCTTTCAAGAGATTGAATCGGAGGAAACCGATGTACCGTGGCCAAGTTAGGCGCGGTCAAACGTACTGCAGATCGTACCGAAAGAAATCGAAAGTTACCTTAAACTAGAGCAAATCTCGGTGTTAATGCCGCGGGTGACACAATTATTGATTCGCAATTGATACCGATGTTGTTGCATCAAAACGGCAGAAAATAGGTTTTTAATTTGAAAGTAATTGTGCTCAAATAGCTGGCCTGGAAAGGATTAAATCATTATTCTGATATTACGCAGGATAAGTGCATGTTTAGTTCGGTATTTGGGGCCAAAGTTGCTTTTATTGGAATATTTACATCTTGCGTCAGCAACCGAGAGACAGGAAACTCTAACACTAATATATATAAACTGCAATATCCATCTTTTGATCTTAAAATTTTTAGGTCTTCTGGCTAAAATTAAGAGCAAGTTAGAAAAATCCTGCGTTCCGCAACAAAGCCTTAAAACCACGGATGTGAAATTTAGCCTACGGTTTATTTATTATCGTCTAAGCACTAAAACGCTACAGTTACTTAAATGATAATATTGGCGACTCGACATTAAATCGATCACACTTTGTGGTTGAAACTTGTATAAATCACCCATAGTATGCCGGAGGATTGGGCAAGAGTTCTGGTTCTGCAGGCAATAACAGGATTGGCTTCATGACATAGGGTTTTTCAAACATTGCTCAACTAAAAATTCTAAATCAACTACAAAAAAGTATACGTCAGCGATACAGTTTAGTTTCAATTCATCAAAGATGAGAATGGCAAAGAGGTCCATGTTCTTTATATTATCCTCACCTCGAATTTTACTCATAATCCAAAGTTCAGACTATATTTACATAGAGGAATTTAAAATACTATACAAAATATCAATTTCAATATTTTTGAAACGCCACATGCAGTAAAAATAGCGACACTAGGCTGATAGGAAAATCAAAGGGAATATTGACTCATAATGGTCTTACAAAAAAAATTAATTCAACATTTTTTCAGATGGAACAAATCGGTTTTCAAAACGGCTGTGAAAGTACCTTTAGGATTCTATTAAAGATTTTTCACCCAGCTATTTATTTACGACATTTTCACTTTAAAATTAAAAAATTTTATTATTACATATAATTTTTCATTTTTGAAAAATTCACATACGTACACGTTACACAGGTAAGAATTCGAAATCCATACACAGTTTTATTGGTCTCAAAGCTTAATGACACAATGAAGTAATTCTTACTTCAACTCTTTGTTAATGATCATTTTGGGGGCTGGGTAGCTGACCACAGCATTAACAAATATCGGTTAATGTTGGTTCTGGTGACTGGAGCACCTGCCCCATCTGGGTGCAGTGATCTTTCTTCCCCTGAGTAACAATAAAAATGTAGTAAACTATAGATAAAAACCATGAATCTCCTACCTGAAAATTAGGCATCGTGAGGAAATCAAATATTTAAATATTTTTAGGAGCGAGATTTTTCTGGCGGTTATTTGTCAACAGAACGCAAGAGGTGAGAGATATAAAAACCCTATAAAAACAACAAATTATAATAACGCTAAATATGGGGGGTTTCGTTCTGAATTGCAATGAAATACCTACATATAGATCGCAATTTTCATGAAGATCAAATAAATCTTCGAAACTGATAAGCTGTTGAAAATATGCTTTCAACGTCCAAAGTCTGATATTTTCTTTGCGTTTTCCCCAACAATCCGATGCCTCTTAAATGTCCGGTCAAATTTCTGGAATATTTCGAAATTACTGTTTTCAGTCAATATACAAATGAAGTCAAATAGACCCATCAAAATATTTTTAAAACTCAACCCATACGGGCGAGAGATCAGTAAATATCACCTTTAAACGATTTCCTTTTGCGATATTAAGTAATTTATTGGCGAAGGAATGTTATTTCTCAGTTAATGGTATCGGAATTATTGATTTTTGCAACTTATGCTGCCACGCTTTCAGTGGTTAGATCTTAATTAGATCTTAAGGGGTCACATGGGACTATTATTTGCAATATTAGTTCCATCGAGATACCGTGAAGTGTGAGTATTACACACATGCCTTTGGTTTCTTCTTGCCGTTGAAAATCGATGATGTCGGTATGTGATTTATGGCTTCATTTTAACCGCACTTTTATATGACCCCGTATTATGTATTAATCCCGACTAGTGCGGTTTAGAGCTGCATACAGAACTATAAATCAATGTTACTGCTTTATTGCTTGCTCGCTTTTAGTGCCAATTGTATAATGCAAAACTTAGGCTGGTAAATAAATAGTATGTTAATAAACCGCTATTATAGTTCTAATAGCTGGTACACCTGTAGGAAGCTCTTAAAATAGCAGGCTGTCCAATAAAGTCTGGCACTACGTAGCTTTATTAACGCGGTTATTATGCTCATAATGAGTAGGAATTCTTGGCAAAACACGCGGTTTCAAAATTGATTTATTATCTCACGGAAGAAATCATTTAATGAGCGATAGTGTCGTAAAATCTGTTTATTCCCTTTAGATGAATAGGCGAGCTCCAAACAAATCTACTAAAACATTTAACTGACTCACGCCTTTGTGAGCCCATTGAGCTAAATGCGAGTAACATTAATCTTTGTTTCAGGATCACTTTCGCAAGTCTCGCAATGAAGACCCATCACAATACTCCAGCACCTGCAAAAAAAGCATTTTCGATAATAATACCTCTGCTATTGCAATACACCAAATCCTTTACAAGTTAGATCGAATCCACCTCTAAGTAAGATTAATGATGGTATCAATCAAATCGTATTTTAATGGTATTTATAATAATAGATGAATGCAGGATCAAATCTTGCATAATAATTGGGTTCCTGTAAATAGAGAGATGATCGCTATGGTGTTAGCGATTTAGCTAATCGTCTGTGCAAACATGCACTTTAGGCGCCATTGTTATAAGTCGAAGCGTTTTGCATAAATCTGATTAATGATGGGTTGTGAAATACCTTTATTCCTCTGTAGGTACTTGACTTTATAGAATTTTTCATCCAAGGGGTTTGAAACATTTTTAATTAGAAACATGACCCAATACAATTTTCAACCGCTAAAGATGCTCAATGATCGTGACGTCTCCTGCTGTGATGCATCTTCTGAATGCAGATAAGTGGATATTTATTTAAATTCCTAGTATCCTACAGGGAGGTCTGTTTATACCAATTCAATCCAAGTATCCGCGAAGGTATGCAGATGGCTATTTCCAAGCAGTTCCACCTTGTAGAGCGGTTTGGTCAATTCTCAAACCGCAGTGAACATTATTGGATCGTGGCTTCTTTCTGTTAAACCAGATTACAAAAGAGTTACGTCGATTGTGAGCATCTTTGTTTACATTAGCAAACGAGAACGTTATTGTAATATTGATGGTAGCAAAATTATTATTATGCATTGCCCATGGAAGCAATTTCATGGAAAATTGCTCTGAAATTGTTTCTTAATAAGAGGCTCGATTGTAGGTCTCAACGGAGTTTCGGTGACAGAATAGTATGCAGATTCTACATTTTCACATGAGATTCTGCAACTTGTGTGATGAGGACAGAACATGATCTGAAAAATGATGACGCTTTTCAAAAGTGACTATTGATGAGTTGAAAAATTAAAGAGAAAGTTGAGCTTATAATCAGCAACAGAGTGGAACTTCAATTTGCCGATTTGCATGTCATCACGAAGTTGTCGAAAAAATGGGTTTTCTGATTTATGTTTTTTCGTAATGATATACAGTAGGTCGGCTTAGGGCTCTAAATGTCTCATGCTTTGATGCAAAAGAGATTCATATAATTCACTGAGGATGGATGATTAGAAAATCACACATTACCCGTTAAGGAACATTATTTATCAATCTATAAAATATTATCCTTTCATTTCATCATTTTCATCTCAAACTAGATGAATGCATCTTGACATATCATTAAATAAGAAGTTACGGACGTTCACAGAATTTCTCAGAATAATTAAGAAAGAAAAACTAGCTCCTGCCTGGAATGAAATCAAGCGGATACACAAATGGATTGTCTCATGGTAATACCAGAAGCTCCTCTTCCAATAAATTAAATGATACTAAGAAAATCCAATTACATACGGCAATTATTCCTTGTCACAATATGTATATTAGGTGTCAATGGAATTAATCCAATTAATACTAGATGACATATTTATAACGATTGTGTTTACCGTTCGACCTCCGGTGACATCATACGAATTCCAGTTATGCTTCATTTGCAAACGAAGGAGATTTGAAGATCCGCATGCTCTGCAGAGTGAAGGTAAGGAAACAATTCATAATGAATATGCAAAAAAATAGATTCAAAAAACAAATAATTATGCCGACTGATTGATTTCCAACACATTAATTATTACAAAAGATATTGTCAGAATCTCGTTCGCACTTAAGACCGTCGAAAAATATCAATCCTTAAACCATAAACAATTAATTATTAGAACTTTCTATTTTATTTCGATCTTATCATACAAACGCATATTTTGTATTTATGTTTCCCAATTCACTAGACAAGATTTGAATGAACGCCACTGGTGAGGTTCGGGGCGCGCGGGACGTCTATAGTAGCGCTCTGCGGGGGCCTCATAGCCGCAGGGCAGGGCGGGGCACCTCCGAGATGATGCCCTTCCTTTCACCAGTTACACAATGCATTAGCCAGTGTTGCCATGTAAATCGAATCTCTCTAAAATCCCCACAAGATTCACGTCTCTGCATTGCCGGTGCTTATTGGTAGGAGAAACTAACGAGAAAAATCATGGCTACATCATACCAATAATAAATGTGGAGGCTCTGACAATAATGGTGTGAATTTGGAAAATCTTCTTTAAAAGAATGAAGAGTGTGCATGCGAAAATGCATCAAGTTGCTCCGGCAGTACCGTAAAGCGTGCTGTCAATGGTTCCATAGGTACCGATTCAAGTCTGCTGGACGGGCAGGCAGTGTATACGTCGGACTTGCCTTATTCCATTATTGTTGCAACTGAGTCAACTGACATTTTAGTAGCAAGTTCAATTTGGTAAGTATTTTTGTGGTGTTGAGAAAGGTTAGGATGTAAATAAAGACAAGTGGATATGTAGAAATTGCAGTACTAAGTTAACTGAGTTTCAGGCCGAACGACCAGGGTTGTAACCAAGTTTGTAATTGAGTTGTTGGGTGTGCCGGACGCGGGGGTTAGCAATTTTTGCCCGAAAATATTCAGGAATACCTATTGCTAGTATTGAACTATAACTGATATATAAATAACATTCTAAGACAAACTCAGTGTTCGATATTCTTCATTAAGATCTGTTATAGTATAATTTGCAGTATCATGTTGTGACCGTCAAAAAATGAAGATCTACCAATCCACCATTAGAAAATTTGCTTTACCTGTTTCTTCGCACATTTCTTGTTAATAGAAGTAAGATCTCAACACAGACATGCACACAGCTTTCAGTTTAATGAACATTCTCCTCAGATGTGCTTGCTACGCTTCAGATAATATTCGTCGATTCTTACCCAGAGGTTTGGGAGAATAGACGAGTGAGGGACCCATCTGACTTCTTGAGTAAATTGGAAAACTGTAGAATATCCATAAAGTTGACTCTGCCTACAGAAAACTTGACCTTGAAGAAACTTTGCAATTAGAATTTCGCCAGTCTACAAGTCTGAAGCTACAATAATTTCCATTCTACACAAATGAAAAACTGTAGCACCAGTTTCAAAAACAGTTGATTTACTTCAGGAAAATTCGCACAATTTTTTTTACCTGTTCGAGGTGAGGTATTAATGTAAATTGCAAAATTTAGTTTTCAGGATTTTCCGTTAATTTCTGAATTTTGAATTTCATTCACTCGAAAGTAGAATTTTTAATTCTTTAGCTCTCTGCAGGATATACTGTATACTGCATTTTAGACCTTAAAATCTCAGACGAACGATCAGTGTTTAAAAGTATTCAATATCGATCATGAAAATCTTAAATAGCAGGTACATATATTTCTAAAAATTCTCTCCCCGAAGTACTTACACAATATCGTCAAGAAAGAAAGTATCGTAGTTTTGTCTACTTTTCTTCTTCAAAAAAAAATTAAAAACTATACTATTACCTCTCGCTATAAAGGTCAATTTGCCATCGGAATCCAACTGAAGCAATCAATAATAGTTCATTATACAATAATCACACAACTTCATTGTTCTTAGCCAATCCATCATTAATGAGATAATTAAATAGGAAGTCTGAATCTGCGATTCTAAATATTAAATGACCGATGGTAAAAAGTTGCCTTCAGCAGGAAGACCAAATACGATCTCACAAAATACAATCTGTTACTGACATCGTATTGTGCTGAAGCTATGGCGTAGGATGGACATGTAATTTGACAAATTGTAACACAAGCTGATTTCTATTAGCGATATATTTGCAAAAATTATAATTCTATTTTTTTCTATAAATTATAGCTATTGCATTAGAACGATCTATTTCCACTCAGAAATAGGCATGAGAATCGAAACCAACGATTTCAGAGGATTTGAAAATTTATTTAACCCAGTTAAGTTTTTGTTAGTCAAAATGCGAAATACATGATTTGCCTTAATTCACTAAGTTCATTGCGATAGTTGAACCTACTTTTCGTTTATCATCTATTGAAATCTATCCTTGCAAAAAAGATATTTATGGACACTCCGTTAGCAACAAATCGGTCTCTGTTATTTACCCAGTTTTTATTGGGCGTTTCGTCTTTTGTAATAATTATTGCCTTATTACAATGTGGCACCGCAATCTCTTCAAGATTGGAGGTCAGCCTCCATCAGGTTTTAATTTTAAAAAATTCTGCACATTCTAGCTGTTACGCAGTTTATCTAAATCTTGAGGGTATCGAGATTACTGTTTATTAGGAAACTGTAATAATTAGTCAATCAGTACCCACAATTTTTATAATTGATCTGACCTAATATGATATCTTATTTCAGAATCTAAATTGAACGAAAAATCAAAATCGTGTAATGAAGTATGACAGGCTATACATGGAGCAGACCTTCATTGAATAATTAAAAAATGAAGGAAAAAGTTCGTAAAAAATTTGGCCTAACTCAACGACTTGATTGAAATCAAACATCTAGAAGAGCTAGATATAGCAGACAATTCCATCGCATAATAGTGGCATTGCAATAACATTGAAGCATTTTTATTTGCAGACCTCTGTTTTTTAATATTAAGGATCATACGTCGCATCACTTTCTTCGATTTCGTCGCTATGCATTAGTGCCTTATTTGTCAAAAAGGACTTAAAAACAGTAAAAAATAATTACATTACATAACTCATGCTTTTTTATTCCTAATTGCATTCATGCATATGCCCTAAAATTCATCGATAATTTTCAATACGCTTATTATATTATATATCATTGCTATGGCAAATTAAATTGTTCTGCACTGATCAAGTACATTTAACAATGATCAAGATCTTTATCTATTGTTTTTTTATGAGGAATGATGATGTATAACCGCAGTATAGGAAAAAATTGGAAATCAAAATATTGAATCCGTCTACAGATATGAAAATCATGTGGTTTGCTTTTGACTAGCAGACGTATGGTATGGGATTTACGTTAATGAGTAGTTGCATCACTTGCGTGAATCCCATATATCTATGATTGTAGGGTCCAATAATTAGGCTTTTCTCCGATAGTTATCTGATTTCCTGACACACTATAAGCTACTATGTAATATATGAAATTAAATTCCATTTTGAGAAAAATAAAAAAAAAACGATTTTTTTGTATTGAAAGGACTGTAGGCCCCACCAACAAGCGCAACAAGAATACTAAGCACTTTGCTGGAGGAATATTTGTCAAATTTATTACAGCCTGCACATTTCAGCTTTTCCTTGCATTGAAGTTAACCACTAAATATCAATGGAATTTTTCTGGCTTCTGAGTACCACGTTATGTATAATCACGGCTTGACCACTAGTTTCCTCTTACGCGCCTATTTTTAAGACAATTAAATTTTCCCACACACTCTTTCTTCTAGCGCCTGAACGAATCCCCCGTTTAATCGCTAATTATCCTACGACAGCCAATAAATATCCACAAAGACAGCTTTTAGATATAATTGATTTAATTTATATTGTCGTATATGCACGTACCTATATGTATCGAACAAAACGACCTTGCCACAATGACCATTTGAACTTTAAATTATAAAAATGGAACTAGTTAGTACAGTTCGAGTAGTTGCGTTCGAATTTTTTTATTATAATTATATCGATTGCAGAAGTATTCTATTATATTGGGTGACATTTGTAAGCGTCTATGATAACAGGAAACGATCCAAGGTCGGAAAGATATAATGAGAGAGAAGAAAAAGAATAAACGACGTTTCTTAGAAAGGACCTTGTGCTGGTGCAATGTATATTTTGATTTTTTCAGTGAAATGTAGGTCGGCGTTGGCTATTTGGAATATTAATGGTTTATCGTCCTTTCTTGGCTGGAACCAAGGCGATTAATATCCTATAGAACAGCGTTTTCTTTAGTCCACGAAAAGACATGCATGCCAAGTTAAAGGACTCTCTGCAATAGTGACAATTCAAATACTTCAAATACCACCAAAAATCCAATTCCCAAATTTCCTCTTCTTTCCTCTCTAGTTTTCGAGATAATCATGTCCTTTCTACTATTTACGACTTCCTTTACAGCATTCGCTACAAACTTTCAGTCAATTTATGAATCGGTATCTCACACAACTCTAGCCGAGAATAATTGCAGTTTCATGTTTTAATGTGCATCACGCATTGAATTCGAAATTTATTAAAGCTCTTTCCTCACAGCGCCTTGTCGGACACGACCGACCTCTTTTTTAGAAATTTTTCCTTTAAAAAAGCAAATTTCGAGTAAAAGGTTTCGTAGTAAAAATTCGGCGCATCGACATTAATTAAACCTGGACACGATCTCGTCCTCGATTTTGCTGATGGATATTTCACGAATATTTGGTATTTCGAGATCCGTCAATTCATCATGGTGTCCTCCATTATGACCAGAATGCTTTTAATGGAAATAACGGATTAAGGCTTTCGTAATTAGCCGCAAATTGTGACTATAGGGAAAAGAAGCAAGCTGCTGTTTAGCTTCCTTTTCCCGGCTATAAATATTATACTCATCGGTTCTGATCAAACTAATTACAAATTTTCACTCAACACAACAAAAATCAGAACCGGATGCACGTTTATTAAATTAATATACAGAGAACAAGTACGTTCTACTGTAATACCTATTTTAGTGTAATAAATTTACAGGGAATGGTTGGAAACCTTTTAACCGTTAAATTTACGAGGTGCGAGTAGGCTCGGTTAGTTGACATTAAAGGATTATTACCTTTTTATGGCAAAAATCTCATATGCTGCTTGTATTTACATGTTTTTGTTCTACAGATTAAGGACAAACAAGAAGAACGAGCACTACAAAGTACCAAGTTTTGTAATTCATTAACAAGGCTGCACATCTATAGAAGGGCAAACCATTTTTCTTCTTTAATCGTGATGAAAATTGAATAGTAGGGAGAAAACTTGATAGAAACTTTGCTAGAAAGCTCACTTTTCAACACTTGCTTCGAAGTCCCAAAACAAGAAAGATTGATGCATAAACGTTTCGAGGGAAGTCAGAAATATGCGACATAACTTGCTCCAAAGAACTATTACTTTAGCTGAGAGATAGCAGAAAACGTAGCAATTTACTCGTGAATCGTCCCTAACTGATCTCTTAAGTTACGTTTTTTGGAAATACATCTGAGTGAGTTCACATCATAGAAACAACATGAGATAGGAAAAACTCCGGTGTGAACTTTAATACCTCGTATCTTAAGAATGACAGATTTAAGGACATGAGCAAACTGGACTTATTTTTCGATTTTCTATCACCCTATTTGATTTTGACACCACAATTCGCAAGTCCCTGTATAGCTATCTGATCAAAAATCTGCAATTGAATTTTAAAAGTACAACAAAATCGTATAATACGTAATCGCATCAGTTGCTTAAAGACATGATTGTTTTTCAATTGCCTAGTGGATTAATGGCATTTTTAATGACACAAAAAGCCATGTTTACAAGTTTTTTCCGACACATCTACGCGATATACCTGTTTCGTGCAAGACCGGCAAAAAGCTGTCTTTAATTGTATTAATCTAAATGTTCCGAGAGATTTCCTACTTTTTCAGGAACATGCCCATTTCCCGTACGTGCGCTCACTCCCCGTATGTTAATCGCTCTGTTAATTGATTACCACTCATTAGACACGACCATAACAAGCGCTTATAAACGACTTCTGATGACATCTACATGGAGAGAAATTTACTTATACCTTTTTTGCCTTACATAATGCTTTGTTACTTTTTATCGTTTAATTAGTTTTTTTTTGTCAGAGTTTAACTGCTAAGTTTGTTTTGTTTTTCTCTTCTTCGCTATAAATACACTTTATGCATAATTAGAGCTGCAGAAAGGAAAGCTACTAATTGGGTATTGGGACAAGTGTAAATTAGACGGTATCAGCGACATCATCGGGTAATGATCGTTTCAGTTTATTGATGAGAAAAAACTTTCTACAGAGTCCAAATAGCTATGTAAAACAAGATGTTTGTTTTCGGAAACTGTAAAATGTGTTTCTCTCATAGATATCACAACCGTTGCCATTATTTTGCAGGTACTTCAAATATCACACAAGTAAACCTACCCAATAATTATTTCCTCGTTAAAATAATTACGTGTATCATTGCTCCAATTTCGCTTTTCCCAAAAAAGTTCTCTGTTATGCGGATTTCATAATAGTTCCCACTAATAGCTGCGTTCTAGGATTTGCACTAATTGGTGCTCTTTCAAGTGTAAAATGGAGAAAACTCATAAAGCGCCCTTAACAAATAGAAGATTTGCGTTATATTAGGTTTTGTTTATTTCCTTCTTCATTGTGAAATTTTCGCTGTTGAATACGTGCGTTTAGGTGTGATTAAACGTATAATTTAAGAACATAGCATATTAGGCACGCAAATAGACGTATGCGTTAGTAATGAGTAACGACTGTCGTATCCACGTAGACTAATTAGACAAAATATAGTGGATTTTCAGCAGGTAACGTGGGATTGAGACACTAGAAATAAGAAAAAAAGAGGACAGCCTGTTTTTGCTGCTACGCGGCTACGGTAAACGATAATGAATCGTGATGTAAGAGCGGTTTTCCTTTTCTTTCATAAATTTATTGGTCTGCGCCCTGAATATTTGCATATAAGAAGAACGCTTTATTGGTCAATTTATTCGTATTTAGAACGAGGATTTTTCTATTGGTAATCAAAGTTAAAAGTAAACGTTTGCTGTTGTTTTTATAAAATAATCAAGTTTTCGCATGAATTGTCAAATTTTCCCATGAAAATCAAAACAAGACGGTTTTGAAATCTTGTCTCATAACACCGATTATTAATGTTATTCTTTACCGCGACGCATATTGAATAAACGATAGGATATTGAATAAAAGTGCGTGGTAAGAGAAACTTTTACTTGTATTTTTTCAAACTAGAGCTGTGGGTTCTAGGATTTGTATAAAATTATGGTTTCCGCGTTGGATTGAGAATCTAGCCTTTTTTGTGGATTTAATTGATATGCAAGGCCTCTCTTATGAAATTATTTTTCTCCCATGCTCTTGCGATTCGAACAAAAATGGACTTACAGATTATTTTCATTTCACTTGCTTGCATAAGTCTAAAGCGCTGCCCTCTGAATATATGGTTACGTAAATTACGATGTTCACGTAAAATGCCCGAAATTTCGAAATCAATAAAAAACTGTGATGTATATCGTGTTAAACAACTTCAAATAATTTGCAAAAAGTTAATAGAGAAACAGTGATTTTTTCGTTTCGTTTTTTTTATCGTGTTTTCCATCAATTCACAAGAAACATCTTTTAATTTCATTGAGTGGCTTTGTAATATTCCATTATGTAGAATTTTTCCTCACAAATATTCCTTAGAGCCCCAATCAGCCTACATTCACATAACTTTTTTCATTGACTAAATTAAAGGAAAAAGGAACGGGACAATAAGTTCAAGATGTCAGATTTCGGAAAACCTTAGGAATACATTCGGTACAAAATGTAACAAAAATAATGTGTCTAAATAACATGACCGATGCATTTGGCCCTGTTTTGACCCACTGATAAGTATTTATGAATTAAATTGGAAGTGTGAACATTTGTTCAATCAAATTGAAAAAAACGTCGCCAAAAATATAATTCTCCTTCTCATACTTTCCTATAGAATCAGGGCCCTGATGAGAGATCCTGGGCTTCCTCCTCACCTCTATCATATAGACAGTTTGAGTGAGTTCAATGGCTACAATCATACCTCGCAGTTTTGTGGAGCGACTGTGAACACTCTTTCAAAATGCTTCTTAAAAATTCATTTGCTTTGCTTCAAACCACAAGGCAAATTTTTGCGGGAATTTTATAGCATTTTTATGACATTGAATGCCACGAGCCCATCCCGTTAAACCAAAGATTTAAAACGCTTGAAGCAAATTACTGAAAAGTCTTATTAGGTTTAATTATTAGGAAGCTAAATTGGTAAATAAGAAAAATATATGGTATATAGACGCAAAAGTATATAATATATTAAACAAATTATCACTTGCTTTTAAAACAACATAAAACACTTAAGCGTTATTAGTTTAATATCTCCAATTAAGTATCATCAACTGATCATACTTAATTGTTGCTAACGACGAAGTGCATCTTCATAAAAAAAACAGTCACTTTTGCTCAACACTGCAATTCTTTAATTGCGTGTCTGCGTTTTCACGTTCCTGTCAAGGTGAATTTCGATCTTCTGCAAATACCAGCTTTCCATGCCTGACGCATTGTTTAAATCGCCATATTCAGCAATTTCTCAAGAAACGAGCTCTTACAACAAAGATGATACCCCGATACCCTAAAAAAGTGTCCCTGTTGTCACATAAAATACACCAGCTCCGCTCTAATGAAAAAAGGGGCCGCCATACAAGGTGGTAGTTAGCGATTACACACTGTTAGGATAAACTCATTCACGATGGGGCATCAACAACTAACTCCATCACCATTTTCGTTTGAAAAACTGCTTCCACGGTTGTTTTCTACCATCTAATTGGAAACAGGTCTTTTTTCTCGGTATTTGTAACACTCGAAGATACATGGCCGGTTCTCATCCGGAAATAAGTATGCAATATTTCTTGGCAGAGTTTAGTAAATTTGCTAATCTTTCACTATCCCTTATATCGCAAATTTATTACCAAATTACA
Organism: Euwallacea similis; assembly: GCF_039881205.1. Classification (NCBI taxonomy): domain Eukaryota; kingdom Metazoa; phylum Arthropoda; class Insecta; order Coleoptera; family Curculionidae; genus Euwallacea; species Euwallacea similis. Next base: position 2,726,546 of record NC_089633.1, on the reverse strand, counting down.
CGCAATAGGTAGGACAGCTTCAACTGACCATAACGGTTATTCGTCGCAGAGTAACCGTTGCGACTAAGGCTACAATGGCTACCTTTCCTCTGTATGCAAATTATAAATTGCCTGGGCGTTATCTGGGAGATAAGCAAAAGCGGACGATAACTCGTCTAATGATACGGTATGAGCTTAGCCATCTGAGGCCATTATCTTTATCTACATATTTCATTGTAGTGGCGCATTCCATTTAAGAAAATTGCCGATGATCTGTTATGTCGAACAGCATCTTGTTCCTGCAAGGAAAGAATTTCATCTGCCAGATGGAAATCTTAGATTCTGGTGCGATAGAAGTACAAGGAGCGGTTAACACGTGATTCGTCATGTAACGTTGCATCTTGCTTATTAATCGAGGGAAAAGTATGTTGTATGTGGTAAGTTAATTAAACGACAAGTCGCGATTTTGTTGCGATAAAGAGTAAAAGAGAAAATATGCATATTTTTCAAATTTAAACTCCCAACTCCAACAGTTTTTGAGATAATAAGGTAGTCAAATACTTGAGATTTAGACTGTATAACGTCACTATGTCACTGAGTATGTTGAAAATGATTGTTGAAGTGTAGAGAATAACATTTTTATGGGGTAAACCCATTTTTGTTCCTTGCTTCAAATGGGTTAAAGTCGTTTCTCAAAACTCTCAGTTTTTGTAAAACTTTGAGCTAAATTTAATATTATTAGAGATCTTTCTTTGTAGCAGTCCCGACAAATAGAGAATTTCATACTCTTACCTCCTGAAGGGAGAATGTGCTGTCAGGTCTCTTAGTTTTTCACATAGTCTTGAAATTACTACTATTTTTGCGTATATCCGAGATCCGAAACAAGTTTATCCTGAAAAAGGTCAATTTCCAGTTGGTCCATTTTCTTCAATTCATTCAATTGCATCAGGCAATATATATTATTTTTATCCGGTTCGATTCCCGGTCTTTTACGTCATCCGTATCCTGGTCCAAAAAGGGGGATTTTCCAAACCAAACAGGATGAATTTTTTTATTGAAATAAATACGTTTCAAACAAAACGTCTCACGTGTTATTAATCTCCGGCTTTTTCAACTTTCCTCTCTACGGTTTTTGGAAAATTGCATACGTTAAAAAGCTATGAGTCTACCGGTACTACATTTCTCGTCAACACCTCACTACAACTCATTTTAGCAACTCATTGGTGTAGGAAGACGCTATTACTTTTCAAACCCATAAACAACGACGACAAAAAATAATAAATGAGGTATTGACACGAACTCTCAACAGCAGACAACGGATATGACATATAATATGGTAATTAGGAAACTAGCGACTAGCAACATGTCGTGTATTTAAATATAAACACAAGACACGTATTAGGTGTACACTAGAATCACTGCTGGGGCTATCGTCGAAAGGAATCTGAGAACGCATTAATTATTTATCACTTTCAGAAAGATTAGTGCACGAGACATAGAACCTCGGCAATAGTGGGATCCTGCATCTCGTGATTCACTCCTTTCTCAAAACCCATTCATTACCATTAACACTACCTACTAAAAACCAAAGAATTATGCGGTAGCTCTTCATTTTTTTAATTATACGGTGGTCACGCTATCAAATGGTACCACCTCGATAAGTCAAAAGTATGACTGCAACTCGGTACATTATGATCAAAACAGTTAGGTCTTCTCTTGGTTCCGCATTTATGGTCAGATGAACAAGGTCAATAACGTCCAAGGAAAAAAGGGCACGAATGCGCAGGTTAGGCAGGCACTTAACCCTGTAAATCAAGATATTCTAACAGCACCAGCGTTTATTTATACACCCATTCCGAGTGAAAATAAGAAAGAAAAAGATTCTACCGAGCTCAAGAAGCACCTTGGGGAACCTAACTGTTCACGTAATTTCCTGGGTGCACCGCAATATTGATTTATAGGAGATGGACCATCGGACTTCCAAGCTTACCAATGATGGAAATTTTATGCATTCGCCTGCTAACTATTAGATTTTTGCTACTGCGCTCATTCGTAAATAGTACCGATAAGTATGCGTACTTGGAAGTATATTATAAGTAGTAACAGCAAACGTGTTTAAGTTTACAGCCCACAATTACTTGACTTTGCAGTTAGTTGCGTTTTAATAGTATTACCCGCAGAAGGGGCCTTAGGGCTAGAATGGTTTAATTGTCGTTATCGAGTCGTTAAAACTGAGAAAGTGTTAATTTTGTATTTAGCATCTCTCTATCTACGAGCTGGAGGTTGTAATATGGAATAAATTTGAAATAATTTGTTTACGTATGAAGGAACTAGTAGTACTCTCATTGCTTAAAACCATATTAGAGTTTGTCTAAGACCAAGATCTAACAAATTTATGGACAAGGTAATGGCCAGGGCATGGAAACCTTCAGCAATTCCCAAGTTGAACCTCGTGCTTGGGCCATGGGCCCACAAATTTTCCACAGATTGGTAATCAAGTTGTGAAAATCAAAAAAGAACGTATTCCTCTTTTGAAAGTTCTCTAGAGAATGTTCACTATACTAGACATGACACGGCAGAAAGGTAAGGAGTAATACAACTGAATGAATAGTACTAGAATTTTTGAGAGGAGGAAGGATAGACGTCCTTAATTTAGTATACAAACAAGACAAGAATAAATGTATTTGTAAAGGTTTTAGAACTGAAGAATCCGTGCATCTTAGAATTTTTAATAGCAAAATTGACTGATTAGTTAATAAGACTGAAAAACTCAAGGACTTTACAGTACCTGTTGAGGGACATATCCAAAGTGACAGAATAGGTCGCAATTTAGAAGATATTTACATGTAGACAACGAATTGGGAGCAATTTTTGATCTTTCTCCCTAAATTCTGGATAAAAAATGGCCTTTTGATTAACAGCAACTAAGATACGAGTAGTGCTGCGCAACGCATGAAAACCCTTTCAACATGAAAATCACTATAATTCGCATCTACGCCAATTCTCTCATTTCGCCGATCTACAAATAACGGACTAGATTCTTCCACACGATGCAAAACATTAAAAGAAAATAAAATTTCAAATTTAATCCTGCTCTGCTAGCCATGAACTTCCTCTTCAGCAACGGCCTAGTTCCGTCATTCCTAGCATGTAATTATGGATGTGCGGAAACTTTTTTATTTGGCCATCCCATGACGTTGTGACGATGCAGTTAATCCGAGCACGAAATGAGAGCACTGTCAAACGGTCATTCTTGATAGTGAATGTGTCCAGTTAGTTGGTCCGAGAACCGCAGTTGCACGACCGAGTAAAAAAACGTGAGAACGCTCCGATATAAACACGCTCATTAGTCAGTTTTACACCTATTATATCGTGTTATTAATTTATGACAGATCTGTGAACTGATAGGGCTGCAAACTATTGACTTCAATAATAATTTACATATTATGTAGCGTTGAAATGAAGGGAACTGCTTCGCAGTAACCCGTAAAATTTCAGGAAACTTGACATAGTCTGCGAAATGCGCTTTGTAGTATTAGAAATACCGCTAGTTGGGTACACATAATTCAAAAGTCTGCAAACTGGCGACATCTCTTCATAATACCAGGACGAATACAGAACGAACATAATTGCAAATTATGGGACGTTTATGCTGCAGTCCTGCCAACCTACGTGGTTTACGGCTTATCTGGTTCAGCTGCCCACGACATACTACTTACTAGACGATGCAGGAAATCGTTCGCTGCCATTAATTTGTTATAGTTTTCTGATAGAAATTGTATATTTTATGTTTTGCTGCTGTAATTTGGAATCCTGCAGTTGCGTTTCGTTTTTGGAATTCTTCGAAACCGCAGTTCATCGCTGTAAGGTTGAGTTCCCTAAATGTTTAGAACCCGCATTTTTTACGTATTAGGTTGAGACTCAGGCTCATTTCCCAGAACCTTGGAAATCCTATATTTTGCATTAATTTTCGAAACTTCTAAGCGATATCTTCTAGCACACGTCGAGTGTTATGCCTGGCTGTACCTATCCCTTTCAGCTGACAACGATTGATATTCGGCAAATCATGAAAAATAGAGCTGGACTACGCAATGTTTTACTGATATTTAAAAAAGTTAATTTAGAACGCTATTAATATTCACAAAACATGATTTTTGTTATTCAGCCAAAGAATGTGACTTCGAAAAGGTGGCGAAACCGCAGAGAGTGGTCTGTCCGGCCTTCGCCGATGCCATTCAGGACCACACCGGGAGCGACGCCCGACACCTCGCTGAAATTGACATGAAGGGTTGCAAAAAACGGTTTTCAAATATTAGAAGCAAACAGTAATAGAAACCGATCATTCCTGTCACCGAAAAAATATTCCCAGCAGAATGTCGGGGCCAAAGGACCCGAATGGCTGAATACATACACATTCGTACACGAATCCTTTTTCAGTTTCAATTGGATCAGTGTCAAATTTTGTAGTCAAGAATTATAGATTTAGTTTCGTCGTACGAATTGTTTTTAAGGAGGGAATTTCATTAAATAACATTCTCGAAGAGTACGGACGTAAGATTAAAATATTTCCAACATTGCTAAGGTGACCGGAGAAATTATCGCATTAGCGCAAATTACCATTGTTATTCTCCAGTGATTGGTCCAGCGTAACAATGAGATACCAGTATTGCATTGTTAAGATATCAAATTTGGTAGATGAATGACTTCTGCCTGACTGGCTCTGATATTACTCATACTAGCTTAGCCGTTAAATTTTGCGAATTTTCTTAATTATGCTTTATTATTCAAAGAAAATCAGGAACTAATAAACAGGTCTAAAGCAGCTCTTTCCATCACCCGATAATCAAACAGTGAACAATATCCAATAATGCGGTATTCAAAGCATAGATACTTTGCCCCTGCCCATGATACTGTTCAATATTAATAGCCCGTGTGTGTGCCTATCTGATCCTGAAGATATCCGTAAGCGAGCAACCTACACAAATCTAAGAATTGACAATCGTGGTGTAATAACAGCAGTAAATAATATTTAAACGGCAGAACTATGAACAGGAGACATAACGAGACGAAGTATTCTTACATAAACGACCGGTCCTGCGTGGCGCGGAATCGAAAGTGAACGCCTGAATCGCCTGATCTAGTTCCGTCAGAAAAATTGCGGGTGGCTGCTTGGGCGTGGCACCAAGGATCCATCTTAGACGAGGCTCTGTTACCTAGAACTCATTCATTGACACTTAGGCAACCTCACTGGTACAGAAAATCATTTTTGATACCTGCGTGACTGACAGAATCGAGACCAACATGTGAGCATTGCAAGGCGTTGCTATCTACCACATAGATCGTATCTCCCTCGCATCTTAAAAGGCATAATTGTTTATGATAATGAATTCGTTTTGTAATTTTTTTTCTTATCTGATCGAAAGATCACCACACGACGAGTGTATTTATTCAGCTACAAGTAGGACTTTCACCGGCCCTGCTCTGTTGTGATCTTTATAATAAAGACTTTTTTTGTCATTGTTGCTAATTGCTATATACTGCAAAAAGATAATTGAAGTTTGTATCTTGTTTGATGCCGCAATTATTTTCGTGAATAATGACCTGCATGCGGAGAATTGAATTTTACATAAAGGAAGTGAAATTTCATACGAAGGTTGGAATAAATGAGCCTAAAACTTATTCCACTTGTCTTATACGGTTTTTTAAGTATTAATTGATCTAGCGAATGCACTTAATTATTAAATAAATATTCTAGTTTTACATTTGAAATGAAACACACTTTCGCCTGGGTATGCTATGATGGATCTTGATCGGAAGTCCAGTACCCTCACGTATCCTCACATGTATGAAGGAATGTACACAAGTGTATTTGAATGATATAGAATGGGATACGCAGACCTAACTTATTCAAATGTATTAATTGAATAAAATTAATTAAAAACTACATTTCATGGATGGGTTAAATAAGAGATCTTCGCAATAATAGCCTTGGCAATTCTGAATGTCGCATTACTGTCTTCGCAAAACCTTCTCCATGTTTAAGGAAGATGATTCATTGTTACAAATTGCTATGAATCCACTACTATCTCAACTTAAATGATCATATACATATATATTAGTGCGGCATAATAGGAATTTCCCAGTATTTCATTAATCTTATTTGGAATGATTGAGCATCTCAGCATACCAATCCATTGATCATCATCTCATTAAGAGGATAAAGCCTATGAATGAAGCGCTGCAGACTACTACAACCGATTTCCTAGATCTTTGAATTGTTCATCATTACATGGTTGTCTTTTCTTCAGTGTTTAGATTAGATTTAGATAGATTTAGATTGATGCACTTTCGTGTTTAATTTAATTTGAATATTTTTTCTTGTAAGCGAATAAGACTTTTGTGAGGCTACATTTTTCTTAAAATTACCTGATTTCGCCAAGCTGCATTTTGTTTCGTGTTTTTAGAGGGTTCTGTATAAGCTTTCTACTCCTTTTTTTCTCTAACAGTTTATAAGAGTTTCTTACACCTTTCTATACGAAAAATCATTCAATTTTGAAGAATAAATCAGCTTTTTAGTCAGCAACGATGGTTTTCCAATGAAAAATGAGAAAAGCGATGGTTCTAAAAATGAGTCTTTATTGAAATCTGAACGAACCTGAAATGATATTGCATCAAAATTTAATCTTTAGAAGTTTCTCACATACTCCTCATTCAAAGTCATATGATTTTTACGAAAATTTTGGAAGAGCTTCTCTTCATTAAGACTCCATTAAGCCATCAGTATTCGCGAAGTTCAGCAGTGACCTTTCTGAAAATGGAGTTTTCTGAAAATATTTTGATAAAAAACATATTTCAGGATGTTTCTCATCACATTCTCACCTTTCCCTTCTTGTCTGACAATGAATGCAATCTCGATAGAAATCGCCATATCTCGGTCATCAGTGAGCAGTTGCAAATCAAAACTGATGGTTCTGAAGATGGAGTTTCCTGAATCTCTATATGTATTTCAAAATTTTAATTCGAGGGATTGAAATCTTTCAAAGTTATTCAATATAATTGACATATTCGTTGTAAGCCAGCGGGGCTCTCCTTGAATACAGAGTTGCCCATAGATGATATAATACTTATTAGAAGTTTAAATTTGTGAATTTGTAAGAGTTCCTCGGTCCCTTATTTGTTAAACTTATTCAATTTTATGATAAACATGATATCAGGGTCTAGGGGCACTGTCTAAAAGGCAGTATGAGGAGGGAATGTGTCCCTTTACAGATTGAAGTGTCCGGTCTCTGTTGTGCTCTATATTTACGAGATTATTCCACTACTTCTAAACTTTTAAATAACTCAAATTCCACAAAAATTTGCCTGACTAGTAGTAAATCACAACAAGCACCAAGAAGTTTTCCACAATGCCCTTCCGATGAATTATAACCTAAGCAATATTGTTTTCTTGTTCACTCAAGATCTCTAAAAATCAGATCATTCTTCTCGCGAAGTGCTTCAATTCTGCGAAAATTTTCTAAGTTATTGCAATAATAACGGTTTGAGGCTCGCCCAAACAGAACCTATTTTACACTCATCATAGGAACCACTTAGTCTCGTCCGGCAACCTTTTCCTCGACCTAAAAGTTTCGAAAAAGTCCAAAAATAAAAAATAACCACAACAAACAGTTAAACATTCCAATGTACGCACTTGCCTTCCACCATCAGACAGTTATTACACAATAACGCTCATTCCCATGTCAATTAAAACCATTGCGGCATCTTTAGCTCCAAGAAATCGCATGCCTATCTTCCAGCCGCCGATTTGCATAATGTCAAAATTCATTTTTGACATTAACCGAGTTCGCTGAGTGGCCTGAACAAAATCCTGTTTAATTGCTTATTATAAATGAGGTACAAATCCCAAAAGTAAAAGTAAGTATTTAAGTTATAAATTGGACGATTATTTGGTGGCGAGTGGTAATGCGAGCAGGCTAATTTGTAATGAGAAAATAAGTCAGATCACAGCACAGATCATGCACTGGGTAAATTGTTTATTACTCCTATGTGAATGTTGTTTGTGTGTATTGCTCGTGGTATAATTAAACTATTTAATTAATCATTTTGCTTTATAAGAAAGTGATTATATGCGAAAAAGTCAGTAGGAATAATTCGCTTATCGCTATTAAAACCTCCATCCGAGGGCAGTCGGTATAGCCTAATCCAGTTTCTGAGGGTGCACATATCTGTTTTTAAAAGCTCCTGCTAGAACCACTCTAAATCTTGCAAAGAGAGAAGTCTACTTGTTTTGAGGTAGTCATCCGTTGAACGCCTAAATTTGGCATGTAATTAGAAAAATATAATAGGTATATGTTTTTATGGTTAAATTAAATCTAGACGAACCGCAATGGTCGGTAACGGGACTCAAGGCTGACCACGCCGAGCCCTGGGGCTCGCACACTTTCCCCTCGCAAGGCCGCGAAGCGTCGCACTGAGACTTCCGAGGCGGCGGCTGTTCATTGGTGTAGATTATTCCATGTTGACAAGCAGATACATATATGTATATATATATATATATATACATGCACAAAAATCTTTATTTCCAGAAAAATAGGCTATAGGGTCTTTCTGCCCTTGTCACAAAAACACTTACATCTACACAAATAAAAATTCATAAAATGCATAGAAAAATTTAAAAAATACATTTAGAAATGCTCCAATAGAGCAGATGAAGGAAGACTAAAGCGGGATTATCTAGTTTGTTCTGGAACGTAAAAAGGGTTCAGGATGATCCAGTTATGACGATTATCTTTCCGTTTTCCCTGAATTTGTTGCCATCTTCCAGTTAATTTTGTCATGTATGAATTCGTATGGTAATTGGATTCCTCCCCCACGCCTTCCTTCTCAAGAAATCGGAAATTGTAACAGAGCACTAACAGGTTAAATCCACAATTACTTTCATTGCCTGGCACGCAGAGTAAATTGTAAACAAAATAACACAAGCCAATCCAAACTACCGATCGACGGATAGTAAAAAATATTTACAGATGTAGGTATTAAAAGAAGTAATTAAAGAAAACCTAAAAGAAGTAGGAACCTGCTTAAGAAACCTGTAGGTTTCTCCTACTACTTGTGGTGCCGCTTGAGCACCACCTGCTTTCACTGTCTCTACATTTATGAGATATTAACGACTTCATATAGACATAATAGAAAATCACTCTTCATTTATGCCTTGGAAAAATCTTCTCAAATACGCTTTAATAGTCCCATCACTGACATGAGAACTAAAACAAAAAAATCTCATTTTATCGCTCTAGTGATACTATCGCTTGAAATTAATTATATCAAAGCACCGATCAAAGAGTCTTACGCAATTAGCTTTTGAATATTGATACATGATTAAAATAGAAAAATCAATGGCAGCTTTTTTACGCAATAAGCTTCAAGAATTTAATAAGTTTTTGCTTAATTGCCTTTAAAGGTTGAAACGGAATAATGAAGAAAATGATTAGACTGATTTTTTTGTCAACTCTAATTGCTGCCATGGTTTAATTAAGGAAGTGACTGTTTTGGAACATAAGTAAAAAATGTTTGGTAAATGTGGTTATCACTTAACATATGTCATCAAAAATAGTATACATTTTCAAATTATAACAGAGCATCGCAATCATACATGATTATCACACCTAGAGGTGCCTATTCCATGCAAGAAGACATTTGACTAATTGAGTGTGCTCTGAAAAAAAAGGAATTAGTAATAATTCTTCTAAGCCTATGAGCAGTGAATAATAATTTTTTTAACCGCATTCGGCATTGAACATGCTTTTTTAAGAAAAAGTGGCGACTGTTTACCGCATCATAGCAAAACCGCAAAATGTTGGTTAAGATCTGTTGCGTAGAGCCGAAGAAAAATTTCAAATCATTTTAAATAATATTAAGTTGTTGGAATAAGACGCAGAACCAATAATGTTTGCATAAATTATTTTTCTCTCTTTATGCCAAATTATTCATACTAAGATAATGCTAAAAGATTTTAATGCCTGCTAGAATCTGCATATCAAAACCTACTAGCTAATCAATCACATCAAAGATACAGATAATGACGCTTTCCCTAGTGTAACGTAATAAATCTCGGCAGTAATTGCTACACAGATTACTGATATCGGGCTTTTTTGTTAGGTGAAAACCAATATCGAGCCTATTAAGACTAAATAGGAACATTAGCCCATAAACAAAGATGAAGAAATAAGAAGATCCCGTGAGACAATTTCATCTATGGGCATCCTGCGTTGAGGCGACCGCAATACCATAAATATGACCATACTGAACTGATTAATAAATTTCTTCAATATGTCAGGATGGTATTAAGGATTAGTATAGCATATAATAGCCCTGTATGGTGCAAGGATAAAGACGTTAATGTGATCGTTTTTTTGTCCTAGTTTAGATATTAATTACGTCTATTTAAACTAACTAAACACCTGCATTAGTGCAGCTCCCATAAAGAATAGACTGCATATGTTATTGTCAGCACTTAGTGAGAAATTAGGGTATTAGGTTCGCGTACTACAGTTTATGACAGAATTTTAAACAGAATGATAAATGAAGAAATTAAGAGTCAAGCAAATACTAGAATTGCAAAGGAATTAAGTATATTAAACACGAAATGCAGAGTTTTGTTATAAAGAGTTATTTATGTACCCAGTTAGGAAATGAATAGTTTTGTGTGCGTAATAAAAAAATTTAAGTTTCCCCAGAATTTTTTATAATAATTAATTAATTAAGTATTTATTCGTTTTAAACAAATATGTTTCGTTAAATATGATATTTTTTATGTTTAAGCGGTTCTGCAAAAGTGCCGTGGTAGTTCTAATTGTCCAGCTCTCAATAACTTCTCAAAACTAAAATTAGATATGGAGAGAAATGAAGATAATTAACATACAGAAGATATTATAAACGATCAAAAAACTTTATAGAATTTACTAATTATGCCATGGCTATATGTACCATTATAACAGTTGGAGAAACACAATTTCTCTTGAATGAAAGTATAACTACTTTTTGATTATTTTATACGGAATTTTCTAAAAAAGTTGAAATTTTTCCCATCCCATCACAGATATTTTCTCTACTATTAGTGGCTAGAGAGAAAATCTGTCAAAAGAGTAAGACATTGACTCGGCCAAACAACAGCGTTTTCAAGACCATTGGGCTTCCAATCATTCATTGTTTAATAGATACTGTGGCTTCAAAGAAAACCATCAGTAAATGATTTACATAAACCATTTTCTATAAATCTGCATAGATAGATCCAAAATCATAATGTTATCATGTGCTTTTAAGTTATCGCCCATTTTAGTAAGGTGCGTAATTTTCAAATTTCTTACAAGAAAACTCACCAGTGCACCAAAAGAGTCACAAAACAACCGTTGTATTATTGCATGGATTAAGTTAGACAAAAAGAATTAAACATAAAAAAAACAAGTCAAAGTTAACATGTTGATTTTTTTTATATGTGCCAAAAACAATATAATTCATCCATTGCCAATGCTCGTCGCTCCGCTTTTCGTTTTGCAGACTCACAAAGAAGTTCGTGAGAATTAAGGACTTGAAGAAACTAAATTTGCACTAAGAGAGTACAGAAACTTTTCTAAAATTTAATGGCTCCAGGAGAAAGAAATGCATTGCACAATTTGGAGCTTAAAAGAAGACTAAAGCGTAGATGGTTTGGGCAAATAAAGGAAAATAATGTAAAGTAAACCGGATATCCTAAAGTGGCCACAAAATAAGATTTTATGGATACAGAATTTCCTGAAAGTTTCCGGATTTCTCTTGAATCGCCACGAATAATATCCTCCTTGATGCATAACCGAACTAGCCTATAATACTGAAACTACTTTATGCAGGTGTGGATCAACTAATCACCGGACAATGTATAATTTACTGAAAGTCTATTTTCTGAAAATCAAGTCACTGGCAATTACTTTATTTATTACCTAAAATTATCATTTTGAGTTCACATAAATTGGCTCATTTTCAATTTAATAATAAGCAAATTTTTGAGGAATTATATAAACCATTAACGGAGACGGAATAACGGTAGTAAAACCGCTATCATTCTCTGAATTCGATAAATTTTAGCAAGAAAGATGGCCTGGTACATTCTTACAACCAACTCAATGCCAAATTATGTCTAGAGTCAAGGCTGCAAAAATCATCAAAAAACAATAATTTATCGGCAAATATGACAGTCTTCCTAAGACATCAATGACACCACATTCCAAATGAACCACTCATTCTTAAATAATTGACAACCACTTGAAGGTTTTACAAGCAATTTCCTCGAACATAATTCACAAATGACCGACTTCACTCCCAAATATAAAAATTTAAATTACCTACAAGCAACAATGCCACGCTATAAGGAACATAATCATTTAATTACCTACGGTTGCTATAGTAATTAACTGCTAAGCATCAAGATGGTAAAAATGGATTTGCTCAGAGTGACCACACCTTTTACTATCTGCATTATCGACCTCGAAACTATATCAGGCTGCTGTAACATAGGCGTAGTACTGAATGGTTACGCACTCTCTTTGTATTCAATTTTTTAAATTTAAGTTCCAAAGGATCTTAAAGCAAATTTTAGGAGTGTTCTTTGTGCTTGCAATTGCTATGAAGGTTTGCTTTTGTTCAAGTTATTTTAAGTTGTGATTTTAACCGCAATTGATTAAAAGGAGGAGTGGGGCGCCACTGTCCAAAATCTAACCACCCAGCGATGTTTTGTAGTCGAGAAATCGAAAGTGAACCATTTAAGTCATATTTTCATTGATTGTTATATCTCTTGAAGTGATCAGAATATACGTTGTTTATTCTCCAGATATATTTGTTCTTAATCTACTTTGTATTTGCATAAGTATTGGTCAAGCGTTCGATTCCCATTTTGAAATGGAATACGTATAGGCGTCTCAAGGCTCTGCGAGTTAGGACTTCGATGGCCAAATTAGGACCAAAGCTGAAATCGGTCTCATATCTTCAGAATGTGAAATATTTGATGGAATGATACCTCACTATCAATTAATGAATTAATGAGCGGTAGATCTAGGTCACAATTTTAAATTCTTGGGGAGGGTCTAGATAATTCGTTGAAGCTGCTCCAAACTAGATAGTGAAAATGATTCCAACGTCATTTTGATATTGATGAAAAATCTATGCTCATTTTAAATTTACTTGTCATTACTTTAATAAGCCCCATTTTTGTTTGTTCTCTTGATCTAAATATACCTATCTGGAATCAGGATATACATATAGTACAAATTCAATTTGACTAAATTGTTGCTAAAGGTTAGTAAAGCAGTTTGGGTATGAAATGCTATTGTCATCAAAAAAAGAAAAATTCAACAGTACTGACGGAAAAAAATCAATAGGTGTTAGATCAAGACATCTTGCTGGTCATTTTACTGAACTCCTTCCGATTCACTCACATAGATGAGCGTTATTGTGTTAGTAGTAGAACAGGAAAAATGTGATGGAATATTGCTGCATGTTGTTGAAAATATATCAAATTGTCATCCATCCATACGTTTAAGGATGTAAAAACAGAATAAATGATGGTTTCTGCACACAAAATGCAAGTCGGCATTCGAGGTCATCTTCATTCAGGAGAATTTGCATTTTATAGAGTCGCAAATAGTTGGAGTGATGTAATTTTGAATTTGAATATATACATATACACATACTTGTAAAGATTGAAGAACTGTTTAAATACAAAACTTACAAGACGGAGGCAGAGGTATAGGCTAATCACAATTTTAAACGTACGGGGTGACTAAAAAAATATATTAAGATGTAATGCAATCCATTGTATGTTTCTCATTAGATATCTTGAAGTTTTTTTCTGGATGATATAAAAATGTTTGAACAGCACACACTGCAATTTATAGACATTTTGCTTACTGATACTTATTGCCCTGATGTTATTAATGATTTCTTGAATTATACAGGAATATCCGGACGAATATTTTTGGAATTTTGCCGAATGAAATGAAGTGGAAGGAGCAGTCTATTGACAGGTACTAAAGACTCTTTGTATATTAATATTTTATTTTTAGGGTAGGTAGGTGCCTTGGTAGGGCAAATCAAAATCATTACCAGAGATATTTAGGAAGGCTACTTACTTACATAATAACGATAATTCTCCTATCAGAAAATCTCTATATTAAATTTGAAATGTTGAATCGATTTTAATACATGTTGAAAATGAGGCAGTAGGTGAAGTTGAAGTAACAATAAACTTGCATTATCAATGTGAATATATGTGACATACATGAGAGGACAAGATCACTACAACGCCGAATCGGCTCATATATCAGAGATCTTCCAGCCTTGAAATCAAGCATACATTATCCCAAAAGTCCAACCAGCACCAAAACCAGAATCAGCGAAGGTAAAGTTAAGTAATCACTTTGGTAATTATTTCTGGGTCTCGTCATGATGAGACACATTAATCTTCTTGACCTTTCTCTTGTGTATGCGCTTAAGTTCAGGACCAGTTTACTGGCTCACTTTGCAATAATTATTATTGGGCAAGACAATTTATGATGTGTTTTTGATCTTGCTGCACCGGGCTTACATAACTTAATCGATGAAGATGTGACCGAAGCATTAATAATCCCAGTTTTTTTTTTCCGAAAAGAAAGGGTTTTGAGGACACGTTTATGTAATAATTCTCCCAAGAACCGAGAAGTAATTATTCCCACTTTTAACTTAATCGATTAACCTTAGTATTTATTTACGTTGATATAAGGACTTATTTTAATGAGTAATAAGTAGATTAATAGTTAATACTGACCCTCAATTTGAATCAATTCATCAATCGGCTACAAGAAGTCAAATCATGGGGGACTTTTGTTCGGAGAATAATGTCAGTGTCGGCCATACGTTATTCTTTTGTGGTTAAGTAAGTGGTTAATCTAATCTTAATGCTACAAGCCTTTACTTGCACAATTATGAAAATAATCGACTCTACCTATTAATTATCGTTATTATATGCTAGCGTTTCCTGCATAAGGTAAGCAGCTAACACGGATAAGATACGAGAAATCTGCCATCGTTTCTCAGTCGGGAAAATTTATTGCTCTATTTCAAAATGTTCCAATTAAATTAAATGTCTTTGTAATAAGTGGCTTATAATAATTGATAGGGTTTTGTATTTTAGGTAAAAATTAAAGATATCAATTTCTATATGTGAAGGTATTAACATTGATACTCGTTGATTATTGTTTGGCCTGAGAATAAACACGTACCGCTGTAAAGCAATTACTAGTCTTTCATAGTTGAAATGTATGTAATTTTTCCAATAACTGTTAAATACAAAAGTAAAAATTGCTTCAAGAACGGCACTTCGAAGCATAATAAACATCAGTGGTTGATTTCAATGGCTTTGAAAGCTCATTCGATGAGAATAGTTCCTTACAGCATTCTTCAATCGATATTCCTTATTTTGATGCAAAAAAGGCATTTGATTATAGAATAAAATGTAGCAGATCCGGATGTTACTATGAATTATATACTTTAATTAATTAAGAGGGAATTTATAAGATCTATGAAAAAGGTAAAACCAAAAACATCAAAGAATTTTTAAGATCAACGAGATAAATCGAAATTGAATTTGATTAATAAACTGTAAATATGTAATTTTCGAGATACAGGGTTTTAAAGCTTTATATTTCAGCACCCTGTTTCAGAATTTTCATCTTTAAATATTTGGGAACAAGTTTATTAAGCAAACTATTCTTATTTTTCGATGAACTATCTTCATACATTACAGTTCTCAAACCCCCTGATGTAAAGATTTTGTTAATTCAATAGTAGTTGAATAGGTATTCAACCGTTGTTGAAAATATGTATATTAAAACCATTTTAATTTCTTTTTAAAAATATGTGTGTCATAGTCGGAAAGGTTAAGAGATTTTTTTCCTAATTAATCCAGATTTGAAAGAATAAGTTTTATTTCAAAGAGCAGTGGCATGCATTGTTTTTTCTTTCAATTGTCCAGATTAGCATTGTGGTACAAAATTCCTTAACAATAGACAACACTGACTTTTTCAATAAATCTTACAAAGTGAATACTTCGGCTTGTCGCAACTTTCTGGTGAGGTTTTGCGGTTTCCTTTGAGTTACATGTTGATCAAAATATATGAAAACAAATAGGTGAAAACAAAATGTTGAAAGCGAGAGAAAAAAGGAAAATAAACGCCAAAAAATTAATTTAAACTTTGCCGCCTTGACCCTCCTTTATTATTATTTTTTCTTTTTAAAAATACAGTAATAGTTAAATACAGGGTGAGTCGGGACGATCGTGCCAAACTTCAAAAGCGTATTGTACATGAACAATAAATGTAAAAAAACTCAAATGTTGTTACCCGATTTTCATTTGTTTACAAGGTATAGCGTGAATAATTTCTTTTAACTACCGTTCTATTTATGATTAAAGTACCTTTGTTATTAGTGGTACTGATACTGACTTGACATTGGATTGGTCGCGGTAGTCCTATTAGTTGGCTTCCAAGATCTCCAGACCTCACACCATTAGACTATTATTTGCGGAGCTGGTTTAAAAATGAAGTAAGGAATGAAAGTGGACTCAAGAATCACTAATTGATATGAAGCAAACAGGAGCGCAACAAATGTTGTTCATAGACGAAGTAAAGAATGTTTTAAAATCAATAGCGGTATTTTTGAGCATTTATTGACACAACACTATGATAACCAAAATGTTTCTTTATTAAATTTCTTATGAAATTTATGAATTTTTAAAATTTTATATTTTAATTTTATTTATACTATAATTTATAAACAAATGAAAATCGAATAATATTTGAGTTTTTTTACATTTATTTTTCATGTACAATACGTTCCTGACGGTTAACGCGATCCTTCCGACACATCCAGTATATAATGGAAATTGTAACTTGATTCATTGAATATTTTAATTTGGAGAAAATTAATATTATCAGTCCTTGATTAGAGTGTAATTTTTCTTACTCATATAAGTATGCAAGACACGCGAACAGATTGAAAAGAAAATTTTACACTAAAGAGCACACTAGGTCATTCAGAATGTTTTTCAACGGAGACAGTTGGTATTGTGACCCAATAACGTTAATTATTAATTTTATAGCAATAAATTGCTCTCAACATTTTCTATTGTTTTATGAGATAAATTAGGAAATTTCAGAGCAAACGCCATAGATTAATTCAATAAACGCCTGTAGATTTTTCTATTTCGAAAACGATACAAACGAAATCATTCTCAATCTTACAATTTTTTAACGGCCACCTATGCAAGATATACATATACAGGATGTCTCAGAATGAAAGGGTTAACGCTCAATCACATATTCCTTGGTCAAAAATATATCGATTCATGGTGATATATTTATTCGAAATTGTTTTCTTCTGAAGATACAACCTCTGAAAGTCTCACTTTTTTCAAAATTTTGCAGATAAGTCGAAAACGGCTATATGGATTGCAACGAAATTTGGTGTATAATCTTTCTACCTCTCGGGGCACATTCGACGGGGGTTATTATTCTAGAACCATCAGGGGTAGTGGTCAATTGCTAGAAGATCGAATGTTAAACACACCAGAAGTTTTTTATTCGCTCATAAAGACGGTTGATATTTTTTATGAAATTTCTGGTCTGTTACGTAACTTTTTTTAATCTCTTATTGAATTGCCAGATTCATTCATTCATTGACATTGTCAACAATAAACTGAGCTGGTGACAGCGTTCTTGTCAATTACACAACAATGGCATCACATTCATTGTAACTTGTTTTCCAAGAATCGAAATAAAAACTTACATTTTGTTTTCGTCTAATTGAGGTTCCAAATCAAAATTCAATAAGAGATAAAAAAATTACGTAACTGACTGGGAATATCATTAAAAAAAATCAACCGTCTTCATGAGTGAATAAAAAAGTTCTGGTGTATTTAACATTCGATCTTCTAGCAATTGACCACTACCCCTGATGGTTCTAGAATAATAACCCCCGTCGAATGTGCCCCGAGAAACAGAAAAATTATATACCAAATTTCGTTGCAATCCATATAGCCGTTTTCGACTTATCTGCAAAGCATTGAAAAAAGTGAGATTTTCAAAGGTTGTATCTTCAGAAGACAATTTCGAATAAATATATCACAATGAATCAATATATTTCTGACCAAGAGTATGCGGTTAAGCGCTGATCCCCGCATTCTGGGACACCCTGTATATTATGGATGAAATATGTTAAACCAGAAAAGTTACAGAATGTTTATTGCCTTTAAATAGTATAAACGCAATGATAAATCTAACGGCTGAACAAATTCATTAATACGATTCAGATCTCGCTAGACCGGCTTACAAATTAATGTAGCAAGATAAAAATCGCTTGAACCAACATTGTTCTTTTTGTTAACAACGTTAAATTAATGGGTACATTAAGCGAATTGAAGAGTCCCATATAGTTATACCCGAAGGTTTTGTCTTCAGCAAGAACGTCCGCCTACAAATTAAGAAGAAAAATATCCGGTTTTAAATTAAGCTAATTTATTAGAGGATATTTATGTAATGTACTGTGCCGCTCCTCTCAGCTACTTACGCATGGAGAAAAATACGTTAAATTGACCAGACACTGTAAAGTTTTTTGCCTTAAAGAGCGATCCTCATTGAAAACAGTAAAATCCTGGGAATCTAGCACCTCAAAGCAATCCAATATAAAATTATCACTTCTTTCTCGCAACGGAACGGGAAAACTATTCGATCGTAAATGGCAGTAAATCTTGGAATTTAATTTGATGTCTGCAAAAACTCATACCATTAAT
Organism: Euwallacea similis; assembly: GCF_039881205.1. Taxonomy (NCBI): domain Eukaryota; kingdom Metazoa; phylum Arthropoda; class Insecta; order Coleoptera; family Curculionidae; genus Euwallacea; species Euwallacea similis. The sequence goes on along the minus strand of NC_089633.1, from coordinate 2,707,714 downwards.
GTAAATGCCCACTTGAAACTTTGAAGTCACCAGGTACTGCGGGGCAATAACCGTATCGAGCAGTACCACCTACGCCTACAGAGATTGCATTATAACGTATAACTGTATGTGCATGTAACTGACCAGCTTAACGTTTATTTGTGACCAAATTTGGTGTCCACGGGTAACGGCTGGACAATAAATTCTTTAATGAAATCTAAATCTACCATTGCTTGTTTGGAGGTGGTGAACAATGCGTTTTACTTTCAACGACCATAATGTTTCAATTGTGCATTATACTGAGGGTTCTGGACATCAAAAACTTTGATCAACAGCTCGATTAGATAGAATGTCCAGGAAACAATAGTTTGGCGTCAAGTATGAGATGACAAATGGGTCTATCCTTGACACCGAATTCTATCTGCATCAACCGATGTTGTAATTTTGCAATAAAGGAGTAATATACTTGTCGCTTTGTTGTTTTATTATTGTTCTCAGCTAGTACCACTTTAATACCGGCATAGGAAAATAAAAATTGGACCGTTGGGTAACGTGAAATATACGGTGGTATCGCAACTTGCTTTACGCTTTTCGGTTTTCTTGACAATACAATTAATATATCGTTTGAGCAAAGTATTATCACGATAGAAAAGTTGAGTGAATTACGTCAGGGAATTGCTTTGTTGTTGGATTTGCATACGGTTGAAGTGATGAATGGATTGTTCCATCTAGAAGTCGATAAGGTAATGGACAGTCGATAATTCATATTGTATGAGATTGCAGTAGAAAATTTGGTAAGGTAATTCGTTCAATTAGTTAGGATGAGTGTACTAAAAAAGAGGGTGAAATGATAATCCACAGGTCCATACCAATTCATATTACCTTCGATATATTTTTCTACAAAAAGTTAAGAGAACCTGAAGAGTTAATCTTAATATGAAATCAATTTCTGGGTATAAGTTATGCTGGCATCGTTTCGATCACTTTTCCTCCACTGCGAAATTACTATGCTATGAGTTATTTTCATGCTTAAATATTCCATAACTCTTCAATACTCGATTCTTTTCTCAGGAAATCTTAGACAATTCTGCTTGCTCATTTATCTCTAAACAAACCGTTAAGCATTGCAGATACTGTTATAGCCTTCTAGGCCTTTTATCGAGAAAAAATCTTCAAAAGTCATCCAGCCTGTTGTTCCGGCGGCTGGATAATGTGAGATCCGCCTACTGCGCCTACCCACTAAAAAACCTCGAAATTTCCATGTATCCTTCGCCGACTCAGCACTGTCCCGAGGGATAAAACGTCGATGAAGCCTTCTAGACTTGGATCGGATTGATCCTCATAAGCTGATTTTCTACCAATCCTCGATGATACTCAATCCATAAAAATCAACCAATAGAAGGTACTCTGATTCAAATTATCGTTTCTGGAAAAACCTATTGATATAACATGGGGATGCTCTTCTTGAAGTTTTCGAGCAAATTCGAACAAATCGAAAAAGTAGGATGTACGCGGATGACTCCATCTTCTAGATCAAAAATTAGTTTCGAAGATCAAGAAAATTTGTCTTTTATTAAAATTATTACGGGGAACTCCAGCTGCTCTTCTACGACGAGCGCTCACATAAATTTATGTAAGATGATTCTACTCGCCAGGCTGCCCAATACTATGAATTATTAAATAAGCTGTTATATAGTCAAGCATCATATAGTTTATATGATGGATTACATTTGTCAATGAGTATATGCTTTTCATTCCTCCTTTTGCTTCCATCATTCCGAATGTTCACCGCGATTCTCTCCACCGACTGATGAGTTCTTCCAATCTCACATCTTGAACCGGACCATTGGGTCCCTCGTCTGCATTTTCCATAGAATGAATATTTTTTGGTAATTTTTCCTTTGTCTTGCAGTTATTCCTTGCCAATGGTTTCACTGAACAACTGTCACTTTAGTCTCATTTACTCATTAGGCAAAAAATTTGTCTATTCAGAGCTCACAATTGCAGATGTTTCCCTTTTGCTTTTGACCCATTTTAACCAGTTAATCCTCTGTATGACGGAATTTCATGTTAATTTGATGGACATGTTACAGGTATATGACAAGTATTGGAATAGTGTCAGCTTACCCGTAACAGGCCTAGAATTAAAAATATTTTTCGAACATTTAAACCGTAGGCCAAATTAAATTGCTTTGTGACGTTTCCTTTACAATTCCGGGGAACAATATAAAAAAAGATGAGGTAACGAACGAAAGGATTTGCCGTGTCGCATGACATTGACTGAAGAGGTATCTCGACAGCCCGGTGTATTTATTGGTTCTTTTGTGGCGGTGGGGGGCGGAGTATAGACGTATATGAAGCATAACGTAGCACCCGCTTTCAGTCCGAATTAAGAACCGTGATTTCTTCTTTCCTGCTGACGTAGCGTGACAATACAGTTATTTGCCTAATAAGTGCGGAAAGTGACTAAAATCTTCACACGGACACATGCGGTAAAAAACTTTAACGCACACATGTCAACGTCAAATACCTTCAAAAAGTTGTAATACTGACAGATGTCACTTTGATTTGAGTACAGTGAAACTTTTTATTTCACGCGTGCAGTAAAATGTCACTTCAGCTAGAAAATGCGCTCGTAAGAGAAAATATGTCAAATTTTTTAAATTTTAACTTGGTGTAGTGGCTAAAATTGGCACTTAATTGAAGAACAAAATGTTCCTATTGAAGAGCCCATAGATAAATTTATCCCGAAAGTACCAAAATGCTGAGAGCCCAAATAGCAATAATTAAACACCCAAAATACTAAGTAAACATCTACAGTTAGATGACGCTTCAGAGGCTCGACATCAAAGTACAAACGGTGGGTGGTCGAGCGATTTCAGCTCATCACCCTGGTCGCCATGACGACTTTTAACGACATATGAACATCGGCCTAACAAGTATCGCGATGCACGATTGATTTCGCGGCGTTCTGCTATTAATCGTAGAAGAACGAAGAACAAAAAGAAGAACATCGAGGAGGAAGAAGACTGGGAGATGATTAAACGTTGCCCGATTGGTGACCGCGATGGCATATGTATAATATGATTTCAGCGTTGCCAGTCTCCTCTATCGTGACACTATTAATTCGAGCCAATAGTCAGAATATGTCTCAGAGTCAAGTTTTTCAATATGTTATTTGAAGGATGACATGAGGGAATTTCAAGCGAGTTGCATGATCTGGCAACATGAAGCAACGCTATGATGGAAAGCATCTCGGTCTAAAGACCGTTTTCTCCAATTGCAAACATATCGTATAAAGTAGCTTAGCAATCGGATTGCAATGTCTACTTTTCATTTTGATTTGCGGTGGAGAAGAGCAATTTTAATGGGCGCCCATGGTTATATTATGCTCTTTTCCGCCTCATACAAAACGAATTTACATCCACAAGTAGCTACCTGCAAATGGTAAAAAATAATTATTAACTTCTGTTTAGAATCTATTTATATAACAGTACTTTTTTCTACACGTACTTAAGCATCCACCATATTTTATGATGGCAGCTGGCAGTGTTATGAAAGGAACTTCCTCCGGCTTATATATGATATCAAATGTCGTCACGATTTTTCCCTTGATAATGAGGAGCATTCCATGTTACATACAATGCGAAAAGTTATGTTATTATCTCATTAGCGTTGCTGAGTTTGGTGCTCAACCGAGTGAAATGAGCCGTTGAAAAAGCGGGCTTAATATGTAGCATGTAAGTATATGTTTAGGAATAATTGCCAGTCAAATGCCCATATGTAGCAAAATTGTGCTCAAATATAACGTTTTAAGGACTGTTAAGATTTTGTTATCCATGTTACATCATGGAATAATGTGTTTAGATAGGATACGAAATGAATTTTGTAAACAGTAGGATTATCTTCTTCGGTGAAAGGGAAAGGAATTGGAAGATCATTGAACATATTGTTGATTATATTAGAGAGAAGATCATTTTTCGATTCACATTTCTTTCGAATGCAATGCCCGGATGGTCAGAAATAAATCCTAAGACTATTAGACCAGGCAGACTAGTCTATCAGTCAGAAAAGTTCCAAGAAAATTGAGGTTGCGCCTCAAGAAGCTTAGAGGAAACATGGTCAAGGCGTGTGACCAAAAGGTAAACGGGCATTTTGAGATAATAGAGAAAATAGAGCGAAAATGTAAGGAATCGCAAGGTAGGCATATCATTCTCGGGGATGCCTCACCAATTTGGACTCAATGGTAGATGTTATTTTGCTCCGTGGGGGATACTCATGTGCATTCTGGTTCAAAATCATAACTGAATCATAATCCGTAACTATCCGTAGCTCAGTAATTGTGATCACTAACTAAATTAAAGTTTATCTACTATCTTAGAGAGAGTGTGTGAATTTGAAAGGATCTGTTTAGTTAATAGGCGCTACAGAAGCTCCCCTCTCCATTTAGAGACCAACTGAAAATTGTTAAGTAATAAAACGACCTTCTATTTAATAACCTTCATTCAGTAATGTCGTCTTGTTAACGAGTGGCGAACGACCGACAGCAGATAGCTAATGAGAGGTGAAACTTGAAATTTGGACGGTAAATTTCCTGTTACAGAATGTCTTGAACCCATCTTACTTTTAGACCCGGTATGCCTTGAATCTAAAATCCACTTCTACTCAAAATGGTTATTTTGCAAAATAACATATCTTAAATTTAAAATTCAACTTAGCCTTGAAAGAAGTGTATACAATTAAGTCTTAGTGTTATCAAATTGAACATAAACTGGTACATAAAAACAATACTTATGAAAGAAAATATGAACAATGACACAGCATTATTCCTCGGATTCATGTGATTGAGAAGAAATGTTACAAAGCTACGACTCACTTGATGGTTTAATATTCAATCGAGATTATTAATTGATCATTAATATACGTGTTAGTCACAACACCTTAGTCTCGGCTGCATCGCGAAAAAACCAAAACTAATAAAATTATAAAGATATCTAATTTAAATTTAAGTCATTTTATCTTAGTATTAAGCTGAGTTTATACAGCGCAAAACGCACACTATAACATACAAAGTTGCCTTTATGATTATACCTATTACCGTTTATGCGGCGCTTAACGTATACATTGCATATGAGCGAGTTTGCACTTCTATCAGAAACTTAATCAAAAATTAGAACCTTCATAAGTGACAGATAGAGACCTCAAGCATAGTGTGGGGGATTGAACAGGTGCAAAGAGCAGTCATGTGAGTTAAGCGCTCATGTGATTTGACGAACACATGGAGTATGGAGGTCATTAATGAACGATTCTGAATGCATTAACAAGACATGTTCTCTTCATTCTATGATGTTACTTCTAGATTGTTAAGCAAAAGACCAAGATTTCTATTTTGGTCCTGGTTATATTATTCACAATTTCTTGAAGTATAATTTAATCGTACCTGTTCCTTGTTTGCCTTTATAATGTCGTGAATAGTGCAAATTTTAACGTAAAGCATGAGTCTAATGAAATGATTGATTTTTACAAATCGGATTAAAATAATGCACTTTAGAAAGGCTGGTTGTTGTCCTATTAACGGAATAGTGACTTGACTGAAATAGGCATAAGTATTTTACATTTACTTAGGTCATATTAAACTTAACAATCTCAATACAATTCATTAATTGAGATATGAAAATCTGCAAATAATAATCATTGAAATATCAGAAATGGGAAAAAGAATGAAAATTTTCTTCAGAAAAGAGTTAAACGGTTAGACCCTCTTATAAATAAGTCTTAGAGTTCTTTCTCTTTCAGCATTCCAAAAGTTATATACAGTGTTTTAATGTACTAGAAAAAGCTATAAATCCAAAATGCCTTTCTGGGGGCTTAATAGCGCGTAAATTTTAGTTACGAAAAGCAACTTTTTAGAGAACAAAAACACGTTCTTCGTACAGAAAAAAACGACATTTTACATGTTCGCCTATAATGCATTTTGATACAATTTTGCTCAGGCTGCTATGTGATCTATACGGAAATTGAAGGTAAGATATTCATTAGAATGCGATTGGCTTACCATTAGCCTCCAAAGGACTGTTATGGTCACGTGAATTTTAATTTTAATAAACCAATTTTCTGCGTTTCTGAATCGGCTGCCAACAAAGCATATGAAAGTTTTTATTGTAAAACTGAGAACTATTGAAGGGTATACTGTTCGTGTTTTTAAAGTATGATTTACACACCAAACAAAATGAAATGGTTTTTTTCTATATGAAAACCACGCCTTCGTTTTCTAAAAAGTAACTAGAATTGACGAATAGTTTCGTAATTAGAATTGACGCACTGTTAAGCCCTATGAAAGACATACTGAGTAAAATCACAGCCGAAACATCTGTCGTCATCTGTTTCAATATAGCTTTTCTTGAAGGTTTTTGCCATTACCTAACCCATCATGCTCTAGATTCCCTAATTAATAATTTACTTCTACCTTTTCGTGCTTTACCGACATTTCTAAATAGCATCTAGTTAAAATGGGACAGCCAGCAGTAAATCTGGTGTCTTGGAATATATATGGTAATTTTTACTTTTGTCATTCAGATTTAATTGTTCTTTATTTTATTATATTTTTGTATCAATTTAACAATTTTTAGCCGCCTGTAATATACAGGGTGTTCCTTAACGTCGTGCTAATATTTCAATGTGTGATTCCTCAGGTCATTTAATGAAAAAACGTTGATATGAACATATAGCCGCAATGGCCCAAATTTTTACCTATAGAATATTGAAATTTTCTTTCCAAATTGTTATTCTTAAATTTTTCAAAAATAATTGAGATATTACTTTCAATTTTGGTGTATGTCAATAGAACAGAAAACCCCGTATTTTAATAGGAAAAGAAGTTCTATTGCTTAACCAGTGGCCTCCCTGCATACATGTCTTCCGACATTATTTACGAAAAAAATGGTACGCCCATGACATTTTTTCGCGGAACGTTTTTTCGCATTAGGCTTGTCAGTGCTACATGAAAAAAGTCTGGTATAATAAACTGTGGAATATGTAATATTTAATGTAAAATAATAATTTACAATGAACTCTTATGTAAACGAATTAGCTAAGACGATTTTTATTGTTTTAATCAAGAACGGCTCGTCTAACGTGAAGAGCGTAACAGATCTTTTTCATGTAGAATTGACCAACCTAATCATAGAAAATATTCCTGCGAAAAAATGTCAGTGGCGATCCACTTTTTTCGAAAATAATATCGGAAGACATGTATACAAGAACGCCACTGCTTAATCAATAGAATTACTTTTCTTATTACAAGACGAACTTTTATGTCCTATTAACTCACACCAAAATTGTGGGTAATATCTAAATTACTTTGTGAAAAATTAAAAAATAATTATTTGAAAAGAAAAATTTCAACATCCTGTAGCTAAAAAATTTGAGCCGTTGCAGACATACACATGAAGTTTTTTTAATAAAACGACCTGAGGAAGCACAACCTGAAATATTATCACGACGTTAAGGGACACCCTGTACATTGGCAATCTCATTGGGAAAGTTTGAATAGATTCAAGGCTCTTCCACATTGGTTTATACCTATGTAAGTCCATAAAAACCTATTCAATTTAATACCAATTTGATCCTCGGTAACGTGCGACGCCTCTCCGTATCTAATCTCGTAATTAGATAAGCTGTTAGGGTAACTAATTTAAATATGCATTATACTGCATCGCAAACTCGCTACAAGAGATATTTAAGAACTCCATAATATTGTATTAATTCGCACACAATCCTTCCCACAACTTAGTATAGGTTTACGCATACGTAACCACGGCATCTGAGCTATGTGCCTTTCAAATTTTTGCGGCTAATCATCCAACACAATCTCTCTAAATTCTCTTTTTTGTGCCATTATCACGCTTATTTAACTGCTCGATTAAATAACAATAATAGATTGTCATGAAAATAACCGAAATATTACATTGGTCATCATCAATCTGATTGTTTGTAGGCCAATTTGGTGAGGAAATCGTCTATAAAACTTGTCACCTTTCTGCCACAAAGACGTTTCCTCATTATTTTGCGGTTTTTGTCCTTTCATGTGCAATAAATCATTTAAGGAAACCGAACAGCAATTTTTTGGTTCACCTTGCATTTACTCATAATTTAACCGCTCTATTTGCCAATGTTACGGCAAATTATTATCATATATGCAAAATCCCGACCACTGTTCACCACTAGAATCGGGTTTTTGCTGATTTTGTCTCAGCAAATTAAAGTCACCTTTACATAAGTTAATTACAGTGCAAGAAACAGCTTTCCGCCTCTGAAATAATAACATGTTACATTTTTCTTCTCCTATGAATATACATTCTGTATGTCTGCTAGATCGGATAATGTTGCACATGTCACGGTAGCTGGTATTGAAAAAAGCGCCACATAATTGTATGATATGTATTTCACACCTTGGGATCATGGTAATTCCTCCGAGTGGGTTTATTTATGGAACACTTTGGAAGAAAGTTTAATTACTGTTTAATATTTTTAAATTGAAGTAACAATAGCTTGAACTATTGCTTTTGTTAGAAATTACGTCTTAGTTTATTCAATAGTATAGACGCTGCTTCCGGGTACGGAGATGACTTGCTTTGTTATAATTAATAATCTTCTATCCATTTGTTTTTTCCTTTTTAATGCAAAAGTTTAGTAGCTGATTCGTGACAATACGGCCACAGTTCAAGGTTTGTTTGCTGCAACGAAACTTTGCCGTTTTTAATAGACCAACCTGTATTACGTATTTAGAAAGCTTGAGAAAAACTTCCTTAACGATATTGAGAGCTGTTGATGCAAAATTTAGTTATTTTTTAGAGCGAGTAGGGGAATTTGTGCATGGCCGCCTACGCTACCGTGGCCTCTATTCCTTTTCTAAAAATGCAAACTGTGCAGCCGAATTTGTCAATCCCCGTTTATGCGAATATACAAACTAATTTTAATTGTTTTGAAATCATTTTGTCAAGCTTTCTAAACATGCAATAACATACAGAGTGTACCATTAAAAGAGTTATCATTTCTGTAATTTTCGATGTTTTTTGTTTTTTTTCTTAGCCTGCATATTTTGAAAGTTTATAGAGGAAACTGGCATTTAAAGTTTTTCCATTTTCAATAACACACTCTCTGTGGACTTGATAAAAGACAGGGTGGCCCACTAAAAATGAAAGTGACGAGTTTGTGCCCAAGAATCTTCTTTTCTATAAACACTGAAAAACGTCAATTTTATTTTTAAGGGAGACAACTTTTGCGATAAAATTTACTTCCAAATTATTTTACACTTCGAGCCGTAATTACAACCGCTAAAATATTAATAGGGATATTGGCCGAATGATACCTCATTTGAAAACCCTTGCTTCCCTGAATTCAGGGTAATTTATATTTTTAAGTTTTATCGCGTCATTTGAAAATTATTCAGACTTGAAATAGCAAAAACATATTTCAGTAAATCTGATAAGAACTCGTTTTGATTTCCATTTTTTTGTAAAATAAATCTTTTTTAACGTGTCTTTTTGTCAGTGTTAAAAATGTTCCCCTAAAAAATAAAATTAACGTGTTTCAGTGTTTATAGAAAAAAGAATTTCCTGGACACAAACAGGTCTGTTTCATTTTCAAAGGGCCACTCTGTATATGGACCAACATTGTCTAGCTTTTTTTTAACTGCGTCAATAATGTTGCGATGCCGAATTAGTAATTTCCAATAAATAACTCAAAATATTCAACTTTTTTCATTTGTAATTATTCCAGAGTAGTGTTTTTCATAGTTCAAACTAGATTTACCTAGAAAATTAGCTTTAATTAATATGCAATCATTTAGCATCTCAAAGCCCATTCTGTCGACTGAGATGCACTTGATCACTCTTTACGACGATAATTTCATCCTTAAAACTACATGGCTAATTTTTTATGCTTATTTAATTGAAGTTTAGTCGAAATATCTATAAAGAGACTCCAATTCTACTTTAGAATCTTGAATGTTCAGATTTCAGAGAGAGCTGGCCCGTGACACTGAAGGACAAACCCGCAAATGCGGGAAACGAGTTTAAAAGTATTGGGTTACTTGGTCCATCGACTGTTGATGTTCCCAGAATATCAACAGTCGGCAAGTACAGTCAAAAGAATAAATTGACAACTTTTTAATGCAATTTTTAAGCAATTTTTGTTATGTTTCTTAAACTTGCGAAATAGTAATCCACCAACGAGTTCTACTTCTGAATTGATATCTGAATTGCATTCTTCTACGCTGTTCAGATGAGAACACTACTAACCATTTAATTTATCCTAAACAGCATTTCCATTGTGGATCAAACAAAACCTAAAAAACAGCATCGATTGTGTCAACCGCTACACTTGTCTTATTTTGGTTGTTCCCCCAGTCAAATTCCATGTATGTGAGACGATTATTCACTTTATATTCAGAAATCCTGTCTTCAATTTGGCACAGTTTGCATTGTAAAAACAAGTCGATATTTCAGACATAATTGCCCCCAAAATCCCTCGATAACCAATCTTCGTTGAACTTGTGCGTCAATCAATCACTACGTTTGGGAAACGCATCGGTTAAGCACCAACTTGCATACGAGTTACGTGGATAAAGAAATGAAAAAAAGGTGGACTTTTTTCTCATTGTCTTGACGCCTCTCTTGAGAATTCGAAAGCAGTTTTCCACTGTTTCATGTCTGCTTCCAACATGGAGTTATGATGGTAGTCTCAGAAGCAAAACGAAAAATGCGTGACAATCCAATAAACATAATAGAGGATACAGATGGATATCCTACCGTTTACACGACCACGAACCTTCGAAACTTGAAAAAAAGTAGACCTTGAATCCCAGTGGAGATAAATTTATTTTAAATAAATCATCTTTGAGTGATTATCAACGTGCAGTAAATATTTCGGGCGTGGTCAAGTCAATTAGAAACAGTGATTGAGACCTTCACACTGTTTAGATGGGAGTTTCCGTATTACTGTATGTGTCTGTAAGTGGGTCAAAGTGCAACTTATGTAATTGCTATTGCCAAATGAATGTTTAAGTTGAGAGAGGTGGAATTAGAGGGCCACAATGATTATACTACGTCCAAAGAGTTAAGGTTCCTATCATTTGCTTAGAAAATCAGTGATGTAAAATGGGAATTTTTGAGTTTGAGCAGCAAAATGTACAGTTACTTCTCTAGAAGTTCTTAAAAAGTCGTAATTTACGAATTACTATCAGCTTATCTCGCCGCTTAAATGCAAATCCTCCAAGGCAAAAAATCTCTCAAACTAAGTTATAACACAATTGTTAGTCTAAACAACACCACAGACGTATATTCCTACCGGGATGCTTAAAGCCAGCCGCAAGTCGCTGAAGAATTACTATGCACTATAGAAACGCTCTTTTTACATTCGTATAAACGTCTTATTTAGCACAAAATGGTCCCCGTTAGTGTCATGTGCTATCAGAGCGGCATCTTTGTGGCAATCACCAATTATTTTGCTCTTGAGCCTGTTCGAGCCCCACAATGAAAAGGCTCGTTTAATTTTTTTCTAGTTTGAGGAAAATATGGATCGTAGAGGCAGTTAAACCAGAAGTCGATTGAAGTTAACGTCGATGCGCATTCAACGAGCTAGATACCTGGAAGAACAGATATATGTATAAAGGGTGTTAACATGAGCCATTAGAACAAGTCGCAAATTATAGGCGTCAGGCTGCAATAATAGGTACCTTCGCAGTGCATTAGCGTGGCCTTGGTGACGTACAGGCGGACGGGTACTACTCGGTGAAAGTACTCCACCCACCGCGTGCTGGCTACTGGACAATCAGACTTCAAGGAAAACGTCCCCGTCTATCGGGGTACTACGCTACGGTACGATCATTCTAGCGCTCGCGCTTATTTCATCATACCCGTTTTAAATTACACGATATCTAGGTACGTATGCATGCATTAACCGTAATATATAGCATTTCAGTCTGGGAATCTAGATCACAATATTTATAGCACCTAAAAGTATCCAGCACACCATCAAAAAATATGCGCGTAAGAGATGCAGGGAACACAGAAACGTTAATCAACTATCTACAAGTGCAATAAAAGACCTTTGATCAAAGATTTTCATTTTACCAAACTAAGAACCTTTGAATAAGCTTTCATTTACCTAATGGCCTGTACGACCACCAGATCTGGATCTCCCAGACTTGTAAGATACTGAGAGAAAGAATTTTACTTTCACCATTCAGTCAAGATATTACTAAACATATCTTGAAGTGTACCTATGATTTTCAATTTCATTTCATTTCATACGATAAGTTACTGATGTAACAAAAATATATAGCTACTCATGACTTAACTCTAAATTAGTACCTTTCATATGCTCCAATAATGGACACCAACCTGAAGTCGAACTACATGAGAGATGGCTTTGTCTTAATCGTTTCAACATAAATCTATGCTAGACATTAATCTTCGCTTAATGTTCTCTCGAGGCCTCGGTCCCGGACCTCACAAAGAGTGTTCGGGGGAGTGGTCTTGGTATCAACACGGTGAAAGGTCAAAATGTAGGTCAAACGACTTACTTGGGCACGCGATGTACACGAGCTATATCTACAACAGTAGATTTGTCTATACCTTTTCTTAATCTCGAGTTTTCTTGCTAATTAGTGGAGGTATGAGGTGCACGATTTTTCGGTATGAATGGTGTGCTGGTAGTTTACGAGGTTTGATCCTTAATTAGGGTTACCCAAATACGGTAAGAATTCGTATGCAGGCAGTGATTAACAGGAAAAACACCCGAAGGAGTAGAACAGTCCTTGGCATGAGACCGAATATATATCTAACTACTTTGAATTTGTGAATCAGGATAAATTTAAGAGGAAGATCTGATTGTTCAAAGTCAAATTTCATTTTAATGGTAGATACTTCTGAAGCAATACCTGCTGAAATCTGTGATATTGTAACCACTTGTTTTATTGTTGCTTGTTGCTATGAGAAAATTGTTGACGATATACCTTTGTTAGTTTCACAAAGAAATTCGCGAAGACCACATCCACCTCTATCTTTTTCTTCTTTTTATCTTTTTTCTTTCTTCAATACAAATTGCACCTCTGAAATCCAAATCATTTCGTCCTATTCTAAAATTCAACAAAGGAACTCGATTGGCCTGATTTGAAAAAGAAAATATTCACAAAATAGGGTAAATCTAAGAAACTGGATAGTTTTAACGAACTTTTGAGAAGCACAAAATGATTTAACCTTTAATCGCAAAGCCCTGTTAATTTCTGAAATGTTACAAATTGCAAAAAATCTCCATATCTGTCATTGTAATAAAGTTTATTTTTCGGATAGTTTTACAATCAGTGGAATATCTAAATTACATGAGTGTTGAAACTGTTTAATATGCGTTTGAAAGTCCCATTAAGTACATTATAATACGTGTATCATACTTATTAAGTACCTTTAAAATAATAATAATAATAATAAAAATACATTTTATTTATAAACCTAAAATATTCAAAATAAAAATCCTTTGGCTTAATTTCACAAATTTCTTATAAACTTTTTTTGATATAATAGCGTAAAACAATCATCAAAAATTACGATTTCATTGTAACAGGTAAAATGAATAAAAATATTTGAAAAATCCTAAATTATTTACACAAACCATTTCTTGTCTCAAATATACTGCTTAAATGTCTTAAATCTATTTTAAGGTGATTTTATACAAGTGCGGTGACAATTTTTATTCATTAACAATAGTGCTAAAAACGCCTCTAAGCTGACGAAGAAGTCGAAGGTGTAGGAACTTTAAAAAATTTTATAATCATTTAAAAACCTTATTCCTAAGATATGTACCATAAATTAATTAAAATCAACCAAAACTACGTACATTAAATATTAACACAGATGGCTCCTATAATATGCTTAGTTCTACCTCAGTTGCATTTTGGACGCTGCTACTCAAATTATCTACTAGGCTGCTCATTATTATTTAGAGCCTCCCCAACTGGAGCTTCCTTTTTAGAGAAATCTTCTGCAGACTCTGTGGAGTAAACTTCAGACTCTTCTTCGTCTTTCCCCACAACATCTATATCGCTCTGGAAGGGAGGTGTGTAGAGTCTTGTGGGATTGAAGTAATCTTGCCCATTAGTGGTGACTTTCCCAACAAAGTTCCTTATCTCATCCAACCTAATGTACGCCTCTTCACGTTCGTTTTCATTACTGCTCCCTGGAGAATCCGCCACTGCAACCACCCCATTCCCGTCATCTGTTTCATGCTTTTTCAGATGTCTATCCAAATTAGTTTGTTGTCCAAAGCATCTTTCACATAAAGGACACTTGAACGGTTTCTCCTTATTGTGAATATTTCTTACATGTCTTTGCAGGTTGCTAGAAATGCTAAAACTCCGTTCGCAGTACCTACACTTGTAGGGCTGTTCTCCAGTATGCGTGCGCAAGTGCCGAGTCAAGTTGGCACTTCTCGGGAATACCTTCCCGCAGAACTTGCAAGCATAGCGATCTTTGACCTTGCCTGGGTTCGGATGGTGTATAACATCGTGGTAAGGTTTGACCGGATTGAAACCTTGAAGGCCTGGCCGAAGAAGGTCAAGTCTCTGATGTAAAGAAGAGTTGAGGAATGGAAACCTAGGAGGCGCAAATGGGAGCAACCGATCGTTGCCCTGCTGGAACATTGGAAAATTCGCTCGGTACATTTCCAGCATCATTGGGTAAGTCGGTCGTGGGTAGGCCATGGGAGGTGTTATAGGGGAGGGTTTCTTTTGCTCCTCCACTTCAATTAGTGCGGACGTTGTAGGTGGTGTTGGGGTCCGGCTAGGGACAACTTCCACCTTCCGTTTCGTAGTTGGAGTAGGGCATGAAGAGTGCCACCCAGAAAGATCTAAGGGCTGTTCCCCGTCTTGACTTGACGCAGATCCTGGCCTGGAGATAGTAAAATCTTTAGGAGCTTCTTCTCTTCCTTTATCTCTAGTTGCAGTGAAAGCTGTAGGCCTTGCAGGGGATGGAGTTAAATCCGCCTCCTCCGCTGTCGGAGGACTAATTTTTTCCACCACACTTGGCAATCTTGGGGGCGTGAACCTCTCCTTGTATGCCTCGATAGCCTCAGGAGTTTCCATTTTTACTCTCCTAAAAGACTCTTCTTCTGCTTTAACTCTATGCAGCTGGGCGAGGATACTAGAGCCCTCCTCCACTTTACATTTCTTCACCGCAGACTCGCTATCTTCCAGTTTCACCCTGTGAATCTTCGTTTGATGTTCATATTCAGCTCTTATAGTTTCAGGAGCCTCAACTTTGAACCTTTTTATATGTTCTTCGTTACTGTCTTCCACTTTGCGCTTCTTCAACGCAGGTTCATCTTCATCTACCCTCCTATTAATCTTCATCTGATGATCATCCTCAGCTCTAGCATTGTGGTATTGATGCAGAAAGAAAGGGTTAATAAATGCGGGGTTAGGAGTAGTGGGAAATATGCCTTGCATCTGGTAGTTGGGAAATTGCGGAGGAAGGGCAAATGGGAGAGGGGATCTGTAGAACGGGTAGCTACTGGCCATTGGAAGCTGAGGGGGTGAGGTCAGGGAGGGTGGCTGTCCAGTTGAGTCACAGAATCGTTTATGCTTAGAGAGAGACGTAACAGTGGAGAATGGTTGACCGCACTTTGCGCACTTGATTTGGAGTCGACAGTCTGAGTGCATGCGTTTGTGTCTGCACAAATTTGAGAATTGCGTATAAGCCTACAAAGAATCAAAATCATAGATTAGGAACCTTATCAGTGTCATAAATTTATGATTTCTCCTGACCTTAAAGCAAACCTCGCATTGAAAAGGTTTGACAGACGAGTGAATATGCGTATGCTGCTTTAACCCGGATGAAGTGGCGAAGGTTTTTCCACATTCTGCACATGCGTGCGACCGTGCTCCCACGTGATGGGTTCTGATATGTCTTTGGAGGTTGCTAGGGTCTGTGAAAACCTTAGGGCAGTTCTCGCAGTGGTACTTCTTGGTTTCACCATGGGCTTGCGCCCTGTGTCGGATCAAACAGGGCTTGTAAGAGTAGGCTTTAGGGCAGAGATCGCACTGGTACTCGTTTTTCCGGTGGTGGTGCTTTAGGATTAGGTGCTCGTCTAACCTGGAAAATTTTACATGTGAGAATGCTGATAACGTTGATTCGGAAGGGCATTAATAAAAGGCTGCTGAATAATATTGCTGGGCACATCGATAGTTTGGTTTAATGTTTCGGGAAAGCGACCACTAAAGTGGGTGATGGATTATCGTGCATTGGAAGGCACCATAATTAATAAATTATTTACGAGATTCACACGCGACATGTACTCCTTTTATTAATCGCAGTGCCATCTGGTGATGTTCACACGATTAGTTCCTTTTCTAAACTATATCGAGCCTTTATATGAAGGTTCTTGTGAATATCGTTCTCGAGTAAAACTCGGTACAGTATCAATGTATTTTCTAAAGCAAAATTTCAGGTGAATGAAAGATTTTTAGAAAAAAAATACAGACTATAGAGACTTTTAATCAGATACGATAAGACACCGTATCCAACATGGTTATATCTATTATTCAGAAGTTTTCACAATTTATGAGTGTGGTGAGTTTTTGATGGTTGTTGGTTTTCGTGTGGAAGATTTCTAACTTTTGATAACAGTTGACATGATTTAGGATATCGTAATTAATTTTCCGCGTTAAAAAAACTGTGAAACTCATTGGGCTCATTCATATTAGTCTTACTGGGTACCATTAAGTGAAATTTGGTTTAAACCTGTGTTGTCAGTTATTTGTATAAAATAATATTGATTTTGACAGGTATATTGCAAAAAGGATTAGATTTATGTACGGAGATAATAGAAAATTTTCTAAAATTTGTATACTAATACATACATAACATAGATTAACCCCTAGTTCCCTGGTTTTGAAATGGTTTTTTGCAAACTACAAATAATATAGATAAATAAATAAAAAATCACTATAAATTTGTATAATGTAAATGGTTCTTTAACATTATGCATTAAAGCAAAATTTTTTTTCTTGTTGACCAAAAACTGAGAGTGCGCAAATTAAGTTACGAGCCATTAAATAAAAAAAATTATGAAATATTTTTTTCTTAATTCGTAGACCTAGAAGAATATATGCCTTTTTTGCATCATTTCATCATGTTTATTTCGTATTAAAATAACAAACGGTGGCCAAGGTGGAAAAAACAGGGAAGTACGGCAAGCAGGTCGAAAATAATTACATATTAATAATTATATATTAAAAATGCTATGGAAAGCACTATGGAAAATGTGAATTTGCGGAATCTTTAATATTATCCTTTCCAAAAAAAATTATAATAAAGAAATCTTGCAATATGCCGTTTACGGTTCTCAGCGTTAATACATTTTTTCACGCTTGTTCGAGAATTAAATTTGATATTTTATTATCTTCTTTAAGTCTATCGACTTACGTTATAGTAAAAATGACTAGAGGGAGGTGGAAATTTTTAGACTCACACTTCATTCTAACCATGTCCCTAGCAAGAATAACATCATCAACGGAAAAATCAGTCTAATAAACTCACTTATGTCAATAACAAGGCCACATAAACAAGTTATTTTTCTCCTCATAGTCTCCTGTTCAACTACAATAATCATGGTGGTATCTATTTTTCTAGCAGAATCACCAAGGTCAACAAACTATTTTTATCAAACTATTATCTTTCAGTACATTGAACTTTAAATAAATTCACAACAATTATTATTATTGGCCACACAAATTAAACTCATTAAATTCAATTTAAAATAGAATCAAGGATTGAAACCCCAACTTACTTATCTACATCACTAAATGGTTGATCACAGGTGTAGCATCTGGTTTGAGTGTCGTCGTCTTCCTCTTCCTCACGCTCGTCAACCGTTTCGCTATGTTGTGAGGCTAAAAGAGAATGTTACGTAATCACAAAAATAAAGATATCTTATATATATATGTATATATATATTATTATAAAACATATATTTATTATATATTATATATATTTATATATAATATATATATATATATATATTATATTAAAAATATTCCGCATGTTGATCTATGAGATAAGGAAGGGCCATAACTTGTAGAGAAACTTCAAGGTAAATCTGAAAAATTTTTAACATACCAAGAACGAAGCAATTTGACCGTGAAGAACAATCACATCGAAAATCAACAGGTTGTAGAACAATACAGCACCCACGGCACCCTTGCACCCCTAAATGAATAGAGCAAAGCACTAAAAAAGGGCGATATCACTTTGCGTTGAACCAAATGACCCCCTCCAACCCCGGTCAAACGATATACACACAACATTTTTACCCTGTTTCAATAATTATTATCACTTATGTCGGTCAGTGAGTCCCAATGGTGGGGGATGGATTGGGAGTTAGTAAATTCGGAGTCGTTGATTCGGCTAGAGGTGTTTATGACGTATTTTTCGTGGTAGAGTAATTGTTAATTTAGGGAGAAAGAGAAACTTAATTGCGTTGTCTTTGCTTTAAGACTTAATAATAATTTTAAATGCTTCTTTGTGCAAGGGATGGGAGTTTAATTGCAAATTTTGTATAATTAAGTATTGACAAAAAGTTAATTCTCTCACATATCGTCAGAGCACTAGAAATGATTCAGTAGTGTTAAATAAGGGTGGGAAGTTTAATTATTAAAATGAGGGATGTGGAGAGGGTGAGCTTCCGGCAAATGCCCGGAAAAAATTGACGTTAGATCCTGATTGATAACTGTCGCCCGATTTGGGTTTTAACGTTTGTTACATCACGCACATGAATTTAATCATTTGGCATTCACAATCAGTATTTGAGTGTAAAATTCTAGCAAATTGAGAACAAAATATACAACCTCAACCTTCAAGATTTTCTTCTGTTGCAGCAACAATTAGAGGAGGTTGTAGCTCAAAAAATTGTACAGTCAGATAAACCGGATAGTGGACCGTACATCTCACTTTTTCTTATCTTATTTCGTTAGTAAAAAATTTAGTTTTGGTTTTCCGAGATGACAAATAAACAAAATACAAAATGCAAGTAACTATTGATTCTGATACTACTTAGTTAACTTATCAAAGGCAATCTGACACATTCCACACGTGAAAACCTCCGAGAATTATTTTAAAATTTCGCAGAAGTCTTTTTTAAAAATTTCGCAGAATTCATTTTTCAAAACTCTATAAATTGCATTCAGTCGACGAAAAAAAAGTTTCAATCACTCTCTAAGTGTGCAGCTCTAAATCTGCCGACAATCGAGTTAAAAATGTTGTACCCAAAGAAATGCAAAATATCCAATTAAAAGATTATTAATTAATTAACAATTTCACATGACTGTGCAGTACTGTCGCTTTACTGCTGGGTAAGACATTTTGCATACTTTCTAAAAACCTTTGGTATTTCCTCTCGATGAATTTCCAAATATGGAAGTTTTGGTTAGTGTGGGTTTTTTACAATTTTGTGTATCTTTTTTTTAAGTCCAAAACTTAAAGAAATATTGTTGTACTCTTCATTTTTCAAATCTATGTTTCTTTTCTAAGAATTTTTGCAATTGTGTAAATTTTCCAGAAGATTTTCCGAATGCTGCGATAATCTGTTTTTGTTTATGTTTCCTGGAGTTTTTTTGTATTGTGTTGCCTAATTCCTTCTTCAATTTTTTCATTTTATATGTCTAAATATATTCACACAAATTGGCCTTAAATCCCTTCGAAAATCATGACGGTTGGATGGTAAAGTCAGGTGTGTCAGTTTAACCGTATTTACCGACACATCTGTCGGTGGTACGGTGCGTTACGCCCCAATCAAATATTCATTGCATAACGTTTGGTTAAAAACAAAAGGGGGCCATATGGCACAAGGGACACACAACTTTATCTGATGGTTTAGAGCACTCCAAATCTATTTCAATAAATTTGCGTGCAACTCAAAAAACAATCCACCTTAATCCTCTATAGCCGATGAAATTGTCTAAATATTATCAAGTATTTTTATCTATCAACAGTTTTAATCCGGGTACCCCATGAATGGGCAATCTAAAGTTACATCTCAATTTCAAATGGAGTGAAATAAGCCCTTTTCTATTTGCGTTCGTGCGAGCGGCTAAGGGTTTTCACCCCCTGAACTTTAAAAGTTTTTAATTCACACATTATGGGCAGGGGAGTTGTTTGCTTGTACCATGACTGCTTTTAGCGGTGGTGGTGGTGGTACTATTAACCTTTTCTGGGTCAGTTTCTTCGTTCAAGTTAGTTTGGACACAGATTTAGGTCAATGGAGAAGGGATTGTTGGCCTATAAATCTCATATATCCGCCCTAATAGCAACTATTAGTTGTAAAGGGTGCATCGATAACCAATAATAAAAAAAGTCGCATAGAAACCGCTAACACATGAAAAACTCGTTCTATTATTATCGCTTTAAGCCATAAAATCGCGGGTAATTTTACGCACACGCCCCGTACACATGTAACGTTGGCGAGAATCATTAGAGAAAAGGGGTAAGGCCGTGTTACGGGGGTTGTTTTTACAACCCCCCGCGGTCGCACAAAAGCTAAAAGCAAATCCGATTAATCAGCGATCAGCTGCTGTGCATTTGACAAACATTTTAAAGTCATTCTGGAGGTTTTGATATGAATTTGTATGGGATGTTTCGATTTAAAATTGTATATTCATTTATAATTTTTGTCAATTGGACATGTCGCTCGTGACTGAAATTTAATATAAGAAGTGTCTAACTCACAAATGAAAAAAAAACCCAGTGTGAAAAATACTATTTTTGATTTAAAAACTGCAGGTTATTTCGAACCTGTTCGAGCTTTCCAATTTTTGACACACCAAAGTGGCTTAGAGTTCATAAATTTATTTATAAAAATTCAAGCGTTTGTCCTAATTAGTTCTTCTAAATAAAGGAGAGTTGGTAAGGTTTAAATCTGGTATTAGTTTCGGATAGGGGACTGTTGTGTAATTTGAGAAGCAAATTTGTATTTACTAAGAAAACAAATTTACCTCCAATTGCGACAGAATTATAGGCAGAAATTTCATATATAATGAAATTCAATTTTTTTAAAATTTGAGTGAAAAACTGCACTTCACTCAAAAATTTCGACGTTTGACCAGGCGCCCCTGGCTGGTCCGAGTCCGACTGGGGAACCCCGACTGGGTAGGTCCCCGAGTAGGAGGTCCTAACGATCTAAGTCCGACGAAAGGACGGAAAGTTTAAGTGAACTGCAGAAAACGTCTCAGTTGGTAACTGCCCAATTAGACTAGAGAAACTCAAAATGGGGTGGAAATCCTTAACTAAGATTTCCCGTTAGCCCATTCTGCACATTTGAGAAAAACATTAACCCTGACAGGACATGGAAAACAATGATTTGCGGTACATAATGGCCACGTGACCTCCGGCAATGCTGGATTATCACATCTATTGTAATCCGGGGCACTCACCCTTTCGCCGGATTAAATAGAGATGTCACACGTCAGGGACGTTATTTATGATATTTTGGACCATTACTGTATATGGTCCAATCCTTTAGCTCCTAGTTCAGGGTGGGGTATAATAATAAATGCATTTGCTCCCGGGACAGATGCGAGAAGTCACGGATTTCATCGAGCCTTTGCGTCATAATGACGAAGATAATTACGATAAAAGATGGGGTTAGTTTTTGGGGGCACGTGCGAGTTTACCAATGGGATCAGTTCATGATTGATCGTGGTGTTTTTCATCTCGATATTTGGACGAGTTTTAGTCTACACCTTTCCCTAATTTAATAGTGGAACAGGTTCGAAAACCGTTGGAATTCCTGACCATCAAACCATCGAATTTTACGCTACTTTACGCGCACCTGTTTAGTGAACCCATAGACCACCATCGCCCAGCGTGAAGCAGTAAGGCACCATCAGGTCGGATTCGCTTCTTTGCGTGGGAATCGCCACTTAGTATGAAGAATTACATATTCATGTTTAACGTACTTTTGGTATTAGTCAAGTGAAGCTTGAATTCTTCGGCAAGTCATTTTTTTAACCCTTTTTGCGTGACTCACCCACCCTTCAGGTCCTTCACCGATTATATTTTGATTTTCCTCCGATTCTACTCTAATTGCACATAGGCCGGAAGAGGTGACCATATCCGGCCATGTGCCGTTTTGACTTCACTTGACACGATAATGAGCGCGAATTGATTCTAATGGGGTGGACTTGATTGCCCTCTGTCGGCCCTTCAAACAGGATATGATTTTGTTCGACTAGATAAGCGCGAAAAACAAGCAAAATATCACATAAACGGGCTCACCAGTTTCTCTATCAGATCTATCGTCACTGGTAGTGGAATCTGCGAACATATCCTGCAGATTCAAAGCTTCTTTGGGCCCCAAGAAGAGTTCTTCGCCGGCAGGAACATCCACGAAAGTTTCATACCATACCTACGATTCCATTCAAATCATCTAAAATTTTTGGTTGAAAATATTTATACTGACTTGTCCACTAACTAGGAAATGGCGCATATTTGAAGCATTTTTATTTGGATTGCTCCTAATCAGCTTTATCCAGTTCTGATGATCCAGAGATCCATCGAGGTAGCCTCGCACTCCAGAACCTGCCAAAATCTGCAACAATAATTTTCGTTAAAGGTTGGAAATTGCATCGTACGCAATGTGTAAAAAATGTATACAGAGTGTTTCATAAACATATCGATAAACTTTCAAGGTATGTCGAACTCATAAAAACAAATACTTAGAAGGAACAAAGTTGGGTCCGAAATCGCTTTGTTTCCAAGATACAGGATGTTTAATTTCTTATTTTTTTAATATTTTTTAAATATTTCAAAAACGGTTTAGGATACGGACATGAAATTCGGGACACGCTATGGCGAGATAAATGTGTATGTTCTGGATTAGGCAGAATATTTCCATGTGCTCTAGTGACATCCGTGCGGCCATTCAATGGAAAGTTGGAAAAAAAATGGTACGCCACTGACATTTTTAAATATGAATATTTAAAAAAAATATTCCCTCAGTCCCTAACAAAAAAGGCTTCTTAGTGTTTTGTTGCTCAAGTAGCCGTTTTCGAGATAAAAATAATTTCTCATTCCTGTATCTACCAAAAAACTAGTATAGTTTCTAATCATTGCGACTTTCAAATTTGCAGATTTTCAAGTAATCTCATCAGTATAGAATCATTGGAACAATATCATGGAACATTCTGGATAGGTGCTATTATGTGTCACTTATTCCCGATTCCAGATTGGCGCTCGCTATTTATTGTCGAAATTTTAGGAAATTAGGTCACAATTATTTTATAAGGTCTAGGAACTCCAAAGTGCCAAACTCCGATCAATATCTAGCTAAACTTATAGTTGTACGTATATGATACTAAAGCATGTTAAGCATATATGACACAATAAAAAAACTACCTACATTTAAATATTTTGATAAATATTCGCAAAAATATTGAATGAAGTTCAGAAAATACAACAAAACTGCACAAAAAACAGCTATAAAACTTGAAATAGAAATAAATATTGATTATGAGATAGTTCATACATCAAAATAGATACGTGAATCGCAAATATCTTTTCTACCCTAGGCGTTGCATCAGCATAGATTTCCATTCAATTTTGTAATCTACTTTACCCCCAAAACACTGTCACCTGCAGATTTTCAGCACCAACTTGTTAGTCATATGAGATGTGTTTTTTTTATTTCTCACTCGAATGAATATTTTTTTAAGCTTACCATCTGCACGGGTCTTGGACCCTGAAGAAATCCAAAGTTCTCAATCAATCAAATTTAAGCTTTAAGAATCCGTTTGATGTAATATTATCACAATACCTGGTGTCGATCATCTCTGAATTGACAAATGAAGTAAGTACTTCTTAAAGCTATTCGATAAGTGTTACTTACATTTCGGTAAAGCACGAACTCACGTAAAGTACGAAGCAGTAAATTTCTTTAAAGTCTTCGAATCTTTTATTTCAAAAGTCTCGAGATTCAACATAGAAACTGCCCTTGGGTTAATTCAAATCAGCACAATTTGGATGATTTTTCACAAATTATATTCTATGTTACACACAGTAGTTATAGTAAGTTAACGTTCAAAATGGTTAGTTGAAGTTAGTTAATTTTTTTATCAAATTGCACTAATTACCATCAATAATTGCTTCTGATGTCGAACAGCTGCCAGACGGATGGTGTCAGAATCCTATAACAGAGGAAATACTTCTGGTCACTAATTCCCTTTACTTTCATGTTTAGATCAAAATAGTCAACTGTGAACTTGGAGTCATTTTTCTGGAATTGCAATGCTAGGAAAGTCTGAATGGCAATTGTTAAATGAAAAATGATTTCTAGAAATATTTCGGTGATAGGTGTTCGGGAGTGCGATTTGATGCCTTTTCGAAACAGCTTAAAAGCCAATTGATCGAGAACCTAATGAACTTTACCAAGTAGATAACCAAAAAGCTAACCAGTATTGGCATTTACTTCATCTTTTCCAAAAGAAACTGCAAGGAAAACAACCAGAGGAAATATTACATTGACTCAGTAGCTAAGTAGGAACATTGAATTATTGCAGATTTGTTCACCAGCAGAAAGGATAAATTGATTATTAATAAATCTTGTAATAATTAAGCGAATTAGGGATTTGCATCAATCTAGAAACCGGTCAAGCCTACTGATTGCTGATTACAAAAAATTATTACTTTATGTAGAAAGTATATTAATAAATGAAAAATATTAATCATACTATTATGAGACGAGAAGTAGATTATAAGGCAGTTAGGTTGCACCTTGATATTTTAGTGAGATTCGTTGTGCAATAGGAAATTATGTGTCGATTTTTGACAACTTAGTTGATAGTAAATTCGAAACTGAACTTTAACAATATCTGCCCCTTCGCGTATGAGATTTAACGCCAAAATCATGGCATCAATTAAACCCTCAAAGGGAGGAAACAAGGGCAAGAGGCTTCCGACACCCTCAAAGCGGAGAAAACGACCCTTCAGCCGCCCTTTAATGGGCTGATTCTTAATCCCGCTGTCATTATGTCCTGCTGGCAGGACATGAAAGGGAAATTCTGCAAGAAATTGCGGTTTCCCGCTAAAGAGGAAAGTATACATTAGCTTTGTTTAATGCGATTGTATTGTAGGAGTAATTATAATTTAAAAGAGAATTAATATAAATTGATTGCCCTGTACAGGCTTTTAATTTAGTGCCTTAAATTCAATTGGTTCTTAGGTAACACGTTCAGTTTTTTGTCGTAAGAGTAATTTAAGCGAATGCATAATAATTTGAAACCAAAAATTTTTAGGTAGATCTGGAACGTGTGAAATAAGCGAATGTATTGTGTTTTGCATGATTCTTTTCGCTCACTATCACCACGATGGAAAGTAAAACTCAAAAAACATTAATTCGAAGATCTATAATTATGGACATTTTTAATTTACCTCCATCAAAGATGTTAAACCATCTTTTTTTGTTTTGTTTTTCTTTAATTTCTTTCAAACGACTTTGATATTATTGTCTAAAAATAGCTGCTACCGATGTAAAATGCTGTCTAGACCTTGTCTGGGCGTAAAACGATCCCACACCGTAGAAAAATAAACAAATTACAGGAATTGCAATATATTCTAAGAACAGAGATTTGCATTCCTAGAAAAAAGCTTGTAAAAATACGCACATAATTCTGTTTTGAATATGCAATATTATAGAAATACTGCGGCCACCAAGGACCACAGCATTCTACGTGGGATTGGCTGATTATATTCAAAGAATATTCGTTAAAAATTTCACTTATGCATTTTAATATTTTACCATATGTAAAATTCCTTCAAATTATTAAGCATTAGATTACCGGTACATATTTAAACACGTTATCTAAATTTTTAAATAGTGCTATATATAGAAGTCATTACGATAAAAGTACCTAATTGCGGCACGTGTAATATTATTGTCCCGAAAGTTTTCGGTAAACTTAAAAAATGGATCTTAAAAGGCCAAATTATAGAGGGTAGTTCGTGAGGCATGACGTTATAGAATTTTAGACTGTCGTCTCTTAAATTCGATTTTTATGTTTGACGATAAGCTTGGGTGGGTTTTCAAGCGCCGCTGTCCTTAAGTGATTTAAAGCAAGTTGATGATGGGGAAGGAGTTTAAAATGCCCTTATTTTAGTTCAGTGATGAGGACCACACCTTAACATGAGAGTCATGTTAAGGTGAGTTATGAATCAATTATAGGCATGTAAGAAATAGTTTCTTGGTAGATTAAATCTCCACGAAATTGATATATTTGTGAATTTTTACACTTATTAGAATTTAGATGGTAATCTAGGTCTTGCTCGTAGAGATAATAATAAAAATAAAAGATAATAATTAAATCTTCTATTTCTATGCCCTCGAGCTTTTGCTGATCTTATTACTCCCAGTGAAACATATAAAAGTTACTCTTGCTCTCTATTTGTAGACATACACATTATCTAAATAACAGTCTCGCTTCCGGTTTATTTATATAATAAACAACGGATTAAAAGTTGTGCCATTACCATTGTGTTAATTTATTATCAATTATTAATATGACAAGTGTTGTATATAAAAAAGCTTAAAGGTTGGCAATGAATTTTAATGCAAACTTTATGAAATTAACTGAACTTAACAGGTTACTGTTTATTTTTGAAAAAACTAGTCTAGTTCTTTAAGATCTTCTTGGTAATTTTTTCCTAGCAAGACTTATTTTGTTTCTCTTCACATAATAGTAATCTTTATTGTTAGAAGCTTCCAAATTCAACTTAAATATGATGGTAATTTCGCTCAATTTGCGAACATCCTAATATTCTCTTCCTACTCGTTTTTAAATTTATATGAACAAGTTTGTCAAAAAAAAAATAGTCTAATAAAGTTTTCAAGTTATAAAATACTAAATGTCCTATTATCATATTTGGTAGGTCTCTTTGACATCACTTTTAAAATATGTCATTAGATCCCTATCTACTCATTTGATAAGTTTCAAAAATAGATCATGACCCATTAATCAATCGCTTTGTCACTAGCACGGTGTTAATGATTTTCATTATTTTATCTCTATTATGATTATAACAATGTATCAAAAACTAAGCCTTTTTCAAATTGTGGCGCCATCTGTCCGTTAAAGCTTTAACGCTTGTTTCACCTAAGCCAAGTCTGTATCAGGTAACTGTAAAGGTATACGTGAGATTGTCTATAGCAAGGTATCGATTAAGCTTATTGTTAAATTTCGCCGCTAGATTGCGGCATATTTTTTGTGGTTTTCTGACCGTGGTTCCTATATTTTCAGAGAAATTGGGCTTCTAATAACTTTTATATTTGGGAGCCGATTTATGAACAAGAAAACTTTTAACACGCTAAATTTAAAGCACCAATATATTTTTTGTTTATCGAAAAACAATCCAGACTGTTCCTTAATGAAATTTGACAAAATACCTCCATCGAATAGGTCACAAAAAATATGAGATTTTTTTATAAAAATGAAATTTTTGGTTTCGAATTTGTATTAAGTTTCTGAGGTATATACGATCGATGACCTTTGTGATTACAAAAAAATCCTACTTAATTTCAGTAGTATCGCTTTAAAAAATCATCGAAAATTCAAATGTACTTCAAAGGCTCCTCTTCAGAGAAGAAACCAGAATGGCTCAAAAACAGATAATAACAGTACAACAGCGTCTTCACCATTCCAGGTTAGACTAGCCCCTAAAATGGCAATTCCATCTCATCTTTTGAACACTTCTAACAAAAGTGATACGAAAATAGGCGTTCAGAAATCGATCAAGAGCATAGAAAAGCTGCAAAAGCTTCCGATATTCAAAAGCTGTCAAGTGTTAATAACCCGATTAGGTCGGACGTGATTTCACAATTGAAAGGGAGGAATTGGGACGTTTCTCGAGAAAAATGCCTTTTTTTAAGGTGTTAGTTCCTGAATAATGTTATTCTTACACTGTGATGGATGCATCTGTTGCATAATATTAGTAAGATATTTTTTGGGACTGCGTCCTTAATGGGATTAACCTATAGGATTTGAACCTAGGGAATGAGATGGTGGCAGCTTTTCTGTCTCTAAACAAATTATCCATGCAGATGGCTCACTGAAGGGCCGATTACTAAAGCTAATGAGTGTCCGGCATGTTGCAACAGTTTTTGTCACGGGCCATTTATCTTTTTACTCCACTGTGTTTAATAGTTGCAAAGTGGCACTTGTTCTAAAATTCATGACTCGCACTATTTGCGTTATCAAGCACGTTCCTAAAGATTACAAAGTTATTCGAATTAAATATTTGTAAAGACATTCTAGGATCACATCCTTCAGTAATTAGATATAATAATGAACAAATCTACATGCCAACAATGATAAAATTACAATCATCCCTTCAAATACTGAAAGCAGTATCTAATAACGTTAGAAGTTATAATAACTGCGAAACCTCAAATTTCCGTCGTCATCCCAAGAAATGGCGGCCGGAAATCAACCGGAAAATCTCCGGAAAAGCGGTTGAGACTAGCAAGGGAAATGACGCAAGGAATATGCAGCTGACTCTTAGATTTCAAGCCTTCCTGAACATTGATGACTTATGATACTTCTGGCAAATTGCCCAAAAAAGCTTTCGTTCCGGATCTCTTTCAGTTCCAATTTAATAAGGGAATTGCAAATGTTACAAATCTCAAATATCCTAAAACCAAACATATATCCGAGGTAATAGTAGCAGATGTCACATTCACACGACACACAAATATGGTCAAAGCAACATCCTGTAAACAGTCACATAAAGGTCAATCCCATATTGTTTCTATGATTTATTCTTTTAAGGATATTAGATGAAATTTTGGGGTGAAATGTGACTTATGGTATGATGGCTGTTTGATCTAAAACTCTCACCCTTAATACAAGAAAAAAGCGTTATAAACATATTCATATGCCCATCCCTCAACAGAAGACAAGGTCAAAAACTGACCCTTGAAGTGTATGTGTTTTCTTTGAGACATAATTGGGAATACAAAACGCATCAAAAATGTGTCACTAGGATCCAGATCCGGCTATTTAGGGTGTCAATCTTCTCCGCGCCCAAACATGTTATTTTTATGCGCGACTTAATATCTGTTATACTTGATAATCTTGTTTCTTTATGTAGTTTTTTGTCCGGCTTTCTTCGATTGTGAACGTTTTCACCGTTTTGGGATGAAAATTTTCAATAGAATAGCTTAGAAAATATAGTTAGTGTGAAGTGTGAGAACCGTATAAGCTGATTTGCATACGGGTCAGAAAACAATGCTTCATCATGGCCTTCCCGTCAATCATGTGTCAATGATTCCAATTGATTTTATTGATATTGAGATGTTTTGCAATTTGCATAACAAGTATAGGGAGGCTACATGTCGACCTACATTTTGGTTTTGAGTGTTGACTTTTAAAGTATTAGGGAATTTTTGTTTTCTTAGAATTGTATTTTAAAATGAACTGATTGGGGTCATATCTGAGTTATGGGCAAACAATAATTCTAAATTACAAACTTACAAAAAAACACAAAGTGTTATCAATTTAACATAGTATTTTTGCAGCATAAAATGCCAACATTTTTCTCCTTCATAACTATGTTATGCAATTGTACATACATAGAAAAAATCATGTAACTTGGTTCAACAATTCCCAAATTTTGATTTAAGCGTTTATTCTTGAAAATGTCTTAAATACAAAAGATATTTTATCAATACTTTCATAGATATTTTTGTCAGTTCTTCGAAAATTTGTTGTAGTTTTAAAATGTTTTTGCAGTTCTCCAAGGGTTATTAGATTTTTCTGAATCACTTGTTAGGATTCTATTGAGCCTAGCAACACAGTAGGGACAATTTGCAACTAGAGAGATATTTGAATTTTTGGATTTTCTTCTTCAGTTGTTTTTAATAAAAATTACTTTGGAATCATAGAAATTCAGGCAATTTCTTATCTTCTATATGGGATTTCAAAGGATTTGAAATTTAATGCTTCTAAACTACATTTTCTATTAAATTGTATTAGATTTCAAAGCGATTTAGAATGTGTTTTTGAGAATTTCGCAGCGTTAAAATAGGTTTCCTACCAACTTGGCGAATTTGTAAAGACGTATGAGAGTCTTAGGGTGACAAGAAACCTTTTAAATTTTTACCTAATATTTACCTAAAACATTTAGAAGTTTTGTCTAAGGAAACGTTGATGAGCTTATTCCAAATCATTACACGTGGACACATATTATCGGCAAAAAACGTTAAGAAAAAATATAGAAGTTGTTTCAGGATATCAAAACAAAATTCCCCCTATACCCATCTTCATATTTCCAAGTACATAATAAGAATATGAAGTCCAAAGTGTAAGAAGAAAGATAAGATAAGCAGGAAATGAAACGAAATTATTCTGAACTAACCTATGCATAAGCAGGAAATAAAAACGGTGACGTTGATGATAAGAAGGGACCTCCCGGATTCTATTACCAAGTTCGTACATTGCCAATTACAATAAGGTAAACATTTTAAAATAAAAACGACTCTTAAGTTGTCCTTATCCTTAGACTTTCCGAAAACCTTGCTGATAGATATTGCAATCAAAATAATGATTTAGTATGTTTTAAATAAATGATGACTTAGCAGTTTTTCCCATTATATTCGCTTATCGAGCAATCAGAAGCAAAACAAGAATTTCTCATCACCATATTTTTAAAGCTCCCAAATTAACCTATAGGTATGAACTTGTCCCACCCTATATTTTGTAAGAGAGCCCAGAAACAACAAAAACATCAAATCCACCTTCCAACGCACTTCATCTTAAACTTATTATCGTGCCCGTCAAAACAACAAGATCATAATTGATCATAAAACCAGAACAGCTCCGGCAACCCCTCAAAGCGCGTCTTAAGGGGTGAGAAAGTAAATCTTCTGGTAATATCCCAAGCGAGAGGTCAGATCCGGAACATGCCATCATTGGCAGATGTCAACTGATATACGACCTCACTAATAACTCGGCTTATTAACAGTAAATTTCCTTCTTGCACCCCCCAATCGAATTTCAACCCCTTGGGAAGTTTTACGAATAAAGTTTCGCCGTACAAGGGTGCAAGAAGAATAATAATTGGAGTTTTTGAAAGTGTGTTAATTGTTTCTGGGGGTTATTTATGATTCTTTCCACTGATAGATAAGTCAAAGCACGGGCAGGCAAAGTACGATCTCAATCTACTTTTTTGATAAATGATCGAAACACAGGCAGTCTTCGATCAAATTTCAGTACACAAAAGATAATAAATCACCTACAAACTGCGACACCCCGTCCCAGAAGCCCCATTCAGGGTCTAAATTTTCTCAATGACGCCCTCCTGGCCTTTAAATTTCGGCAAAATACAAAGCGAGCAAAGAGATGCTACCGTTCAATTGACACGAACCGCATTTAATGCTTAGAATATGATTAGGTTCCCAAAATAGACCCAATCTGAGCTACAGTACCCATCCATGGTATAAGTTATCCAGCATTAGACTGTGAACTAAGGACCTGAAAACACCGGTCAGAGATAAGGGATGAGAATAAGTGATGGTTGACACCTCGTAAAGGTACCCAACTGAGTTTAGAATGACGTTTACATGGTAAAGCTTCATCCACCGGGCTTAGCAAAGCTCTTTTGCAGGGTTGGAATTTTGAACATGATGGATGGGTTTGGTGCTTTCTTAATTTTTCATTTTTTATTTATTTTTATTAGTTTTTATATTAATGGTCGACGTTTAAGGAATCGTTCTTCTTTCATATTAATCTGACAAGTAAGTCTGTGATCTTTTGATGCTTGTTAGATAACTGCAATGACACCTCATTAGGAGAAACACGGAAGTATCACAACGTGAGTTCCATTGAGTGTCTTACCTAGATATAATTTTCGCTTTCGAAGGTTCAATAGCTCTCAAAATCTATATCAACGACCATTGAAAATAATAATTTCTAATTAGGTAATATTTATCTTTTATTGTCGATTAAACCAAACTTGTTTACACAATGATTTACTTAAAATTAATGGACATCAAAAATCCCCTTTACGCATTTTCAAGTAGGCAAATTTTTCTTTATTCAATTTCTAAAAACACGTAATTCGATAATTTACCTTTCGATACAGGCAGCAGAAGCAACTTCTAATATTGAATGATTACATTCTATGACGTATTCGGAATATTTAACAAGACTACGTTTCGTTAGGTAATTTAAGTAATATTTATCAATCGATTTAATTAAAATAATTTCTTTCAACATTTTTTAACTGATTTTAAATTATCCCGAGATTGAAGTCCCTGTAACGTAACGTAATTGTATCTAATTTAGATTATTTTGCTCCAATATTTCTATTTAAAAAAAACCTAATAAATTAAGATATTATATTTTCTTTTATTCATAATTTGTAAGAAGGACTAGCAGAAAAGCCTAAAAAAGCTTTCTTAAAAAAACTATTGTCTTGCTCCTTACGGTACAAAGCAAACGCAAAATCATCATCTTAATGGTCATTTACTAACTGTAACTTCTTTGTCGAATTTGCCTCATGAAAATTATGAAAAATTTCAGCTTGTTC
Organism: Euwallacea similis; assembly: GCF_039881205.1. Lineage (NCBI taxonomy): Eukaryota > Metazoa > Arthropoda > Insecta > Coleoptera > Curculionidae > Euwallacea > Euwallacea similis. The sequence continues at coordinate 2,675,111 of NC_089633.1, read as the reverse complement.
CGTTTCATTAACCTCAACGATCCTGAATAAAACTTCCCGGGAATTCTAAACAGATACGAGATAAAGCGAAATATTTTTGAATTTCAATACAAAACAGATGATTATGATGAAAAGAAGATACGGTAACAAAAATTTGAAGAATGTTCGAATAGCTTGTAATAATCTGTATTAAAATGTTTAGTAATTTTTGCAATTTTTGAATAACCTGAATTAGACTGAAAAGGGGTATTTTGGCATTAACAGCTTTTCTAATTCAAAAAAGCCACACAGATCAGCGCAAATTGCAGAAATTAAAATTTCTAATATCTGGAAAGAACACAGCTCAAATGAAAGAATACGCACCTCGACACAAAAATCTTCCAACAAATATGCCATAAATTCAAATAGAATCCTCATGAGATTTATGTCCTTCGGGTGATCGTTTCAATGGCCAGCACATCATCTATTTAATGATTACCCGCATTGTTGCGAAGCAAAAAGGAATTTTGGCCCATCGGACCGTGTTTTTGTGTTCACTAGGCAGTCTTTATATTGGCGGTTACAAGATAATCATCGGGAAGGTATCTTTTTTCAGAAATTGCCACTTTAGGTGTCAATACGTATGTCCCAGCTTGGGTAAATCTATCCGAAGATAAAGCTGGGATCTCTGTGTTTAGGAGAGGATTTGTTACCTGTTCTTTTGTTAAAGGTGCGAAATAAAATGTTGAAAATTAAGATGAAAAGTTGATTGCTTAAAAAATTGTTGGCGAAAATGAACCTTTGCTACAAATAAATCATATAGCTTCCGTCTAATCTAACGTTCTCCCTAAGCTGTGCCAATACCAGGTGCCGGGATGATTGACAGATTCACCCAAAAACCCCTTTTTCAATCAAAATTCGAGAAGATCGATATAATCCCTTACAGGATATTTGGTTTTGCACCCAATAACAATGCCACCAATACACCCGAAATCTTCCCTTTTATTGCCAAAATTAGGGCTTTATGCAAGAAATTTACATCCCCTTTGTCAGCAGTTGGGGGATGGGCATAACGTGTGAAACTCTGTTGGCGGATTATCTGAGCTTTATATTTATCGATAAAATTCCGAACGTTTTTCACTCACATGTACGCAGTGACGTATGAGTGGATTACTCACTTTATACTAGCAATGTAAGGAATCCGATGTATTTTAAGATGCTTTAATCAGTATTTCAAAAGTGGAATTATTATTGAGATTTACAAGCATATACTTATTTTATCATCTTGCGTCCATAACAAAAATCAATGTCGTAATTCAAATTGGAAAATCACCCTAAATTATTTACTCACACCAATAAAGTTAATCTGAGTAAATATCAAAAAGGCCTCCAGGTGTAAGTACAATATTCAATCAAATGTTACGGTATCACCGAACCACGCGTTATTTACAATGCAATCACAATAATAATGTGTACAATGATGAGAAAGTATTATCTATAACGTTAAAAAGGGACTTAGTGATAAGACAAGATATATGATTTCTTAATTATAGCTTTAGCGCATATAAAGGCATCAGGAGATTTAAAAGTCATATATTTTAGTTTGAGTGAAATGCGGTAAAAAATTTATTGGGGACATGATTTATCTGGTAAACATAAGTGATTTGGATATTACGGATATTAAACAACACAGCTGATGGATGAACAGTTATTCATATTTCATCATCATGATTGGATTACACACTTACGAGGAGGTGATTGGGGGATAGAGTGATGATGAAATTTGATATGAAATAGATGAAGACGCTAAGTGATCATTTTGTCTGACAGAATACCATATTACAAGCTAGCAAATTTAACTATTGGAAGTAGGAGAGAACATTTTTCAATCTTTGGCATTGACACAACAATTATTTTTGATCTAGTTGATGATCACATGAATTCTATTCAAAATTTCTGTCAGAAAGGTCCTACTCCTGATTTGATTGGTACCACCTGAGCTACGTACCACGTAAGCTTGGTACTGCCAAATTGTTCTCTATAGGTTGTCTATGTTATCCAAAATAAAACGAAACGGAAAATAGGTAGTTATCCCAACAACTGGCTCAGTATAAATTGAAATTAAGGCCTTTCGCACTTTCATATCACCGAAACACGTACCTTCTTCAATAAGCATGCAATTTTGAGCACATACTTTTTTCCTTATTTTGTTAAAAACTTACCTCATAATTCGAATTTTTGCACATACCACCCTTAAAATAACGATTGACCAAGCATTTATTCGCATGTACTTCCACCGCAATCAAATCGCTGACTAAAAAATCAAATATGCTTTCATGCAAATTATCCAGAGAGATAAGAAGCTCCCTTGCGATAAAAGAGATAACATGATAAGTTGTTTAATCGACAAATCGTCAAATGATTCGGGAAACCTCAGGCATCTACATGTCACCCATCGATCGGTGGGTGCGATAAACAGTGCACCTTGTTCATGTAGATTCATACGTAATGATGCACTTTTACTAAGCAAATGATTTATATTTGACTATAAGTTTGTGAGAACGTCATTCGCATAGTAGTGAAATCATATCTTTGAGTTTAGCTAAATAGTCCGTCAATAGTTGTAAAGTTTCAGCAATCTTTTTATGTTGCATGCAATAATAGAAGAATCAGGTGGAGATCGAACATTTTCTATCATTTGGAATCTTCATAATTTCTTCATATTGCTTTTTAGCCTGTAATTCTAGATGGGTGCGAGACAATTCTCGGAGTAGTATGTTTTGGAATGATTTTGTGTGGAATGATATTTTTAGAAATGTACAGTCTAAACGAAACCCGATAGATCGCTGATGAAATTTTTGTACAACGAAATATTTCAAAAATACCTCTAAATACCTCACAAATAGCCCGAAATACCTTGAAATATTAACCTCGGGAACACTTCTAAATATCTTGCAAATACCTTGAGCATGTACACAGTTGACGTTGTTTATACATATAAGGAATGTTCCCTAGAGAAGCACTCTCGAGATGTTTTTTTTTTTGGCTACGAGTCTAGAGGAATTCATATCATTGTTAGATAATTAAAACTTTTTTTTGAGTAGATTACGATGATATTAAGAAAAATATTATATTCCGAACACGGACGAACTCATGGAACTTGCAGAAACTACTTGTTTTATTCGGTGTTAGAAAACCTTGGTTAAACTGAGGAAAAATTTGCAGTTGATTTTTAATCACCTTGAATGAGACCTTCAATAAAAAAAAATATTTTGGGGCTCAATAATACTTTCCAAAATTGCCGCTTGATTCCAGCAATTTAACAAAAACTATCATTAATGAAGTTGATTTGGGCAGCAGTAACAATAAATAAATATAACAGATATTTCTGCAATATGCAACACATTAGCAGCGTTATTCCAAAGCACAAAGATACGGTATGCCTGTTCTTGTAGCATCATAACTCAATGCTATTACAAGACAACACTTATTTGAACCACAAACAGTAGGTAATTAAGTGTATGCTGGGAAAGGTGGAAACTTAAGCAATTGCGAATTTTATTATCATTATCATTTAAATTCATTTATTAACGTGTAGCACTCAAAAGCTTCAAATTTCGACCCCTCTCCCCTGCTTCACGACCTCTCAAAAAACCGATACTCAAGCTAATAAGGAAAGTTTTCTTTGTAAGATACACTACACCACTAAACTGTTAAAATAACACTCACTGTTGACAGTTTTAGATCCAAATTGCATGAAGAGGTCTAGTTACGTTACGTTTATCGATACAAGGGGTGGCTGATTGGGGTGAGAATGCTGAACTTTATTTGTACATTATTTCCTAAAATAAGGGATATATAATCCGTGGCTATTGGGGTGTGAAATTGGGACGTATGTTTCGAGGGTTTTGTAACGAAAATTTTATGGATAGTACAGTTTAAATATTAGAGAAGAGTCACTTACCTCCCAAGCAAACCGAGGATCTTGAGGCGTTCCTTCCCACTTCCCTTGAAAAGGTCCAAATCTGGTACCCTTGTTAATGGCGCTCTTAGCAAAAACCCCATTTTCTTTCAATTCCAAATCGCTAGGCAGCACCCCACTGGCCCGAACCATCTCAATAGTGCTGCGATAGAACTGTTCCGCCTTCTCTTCATCTTCACTTTTCAAAAACTTGCTAAACTTGTTCTCATAGAGATCAGCCTTAACAGACAACATAGCTGTCTCTGATACCATATCTTTGGGATTCCGATGAAAGTTGTTGTTGATGTAAGTGTGGGGCTCTTCAGTACTATTGTCGATGTGATCTTCTGAAGCTTCGGACGCTACTTCGATCTCATCTTCCGATCCCTCTGCAATAAAATGTTAGTTATAACAGTCGGTTAGAGCGATAGAGGCGGTTAAACATTGGTAAAGCTGGTCAAAGAGATAACGAAATTAAATGTTGTGAAAATTGCAGAAACCTGATAGTTTCGGCTTCGTGTGGATTTGATGGTCCTGAACAAACAGGCCAAACGACGGCCACTTGGCTCTCAAAATAAAGCCATCAGCTTGTCAAACACAATAAAACCAGACCTTATCGATATCGTGTATTAAATTTGCACAAGCTATAAAGGGTGTTAACACTGTGGTGTGAAATCCTTCGTATCTCCTTTTGCTTTTCGTTTTCCGATTGTTTTCGTAGGCCGACAAAATCATCCTGACCTGACCTAACATTCGGGCCTTAAAACAAGACAAAAACCCAGTTAAGTCTAATTCAGTCTTTCTGAGAAGTTCCTGAGACAAAACAAGGTGTCGTTTTAAGGAGAACGACCTTTTTGGTACGTGCTTTTCGTATGTTTGTACTGAAGAAAGTCCGATAAAAGTCTTCGGGAGCTGCATGGAAAATATCTCGTTACAGCCCGATCGTTTTCACGTATAATGTTGTTTTCGCAGAAGGGCGATAGGGATTTGCTAGGGAGATCACGTGAGTAGTATTTTAAAACAACTAGACCAATTAAGAAAAATGCAATTCTTCTTCATAAGCTATAGTCTCAAGCGGTCTTGTCTCGGGAAGTACAGTGTTTAGAATCCATTATTTAGAAAAGGTGAAGCAAATATTTAATTTCACTTATTACTTTTCTTAAATAGTCTTATGTCTCGTAATAAAAACTGTTCCAAGCCTATTTATTTACACGTGCCTTAAGTGATAACAGCATGAAAATGAAGATTGCGAACAATGAGTTTTTAAAAGCTCATTGGCAACTATACTATACATTGTATATATCTATTCTCCAACGCTCAATCAACATACTGCGGTTATAGTCCAATATATTCAACCATCTTCAAATCCGGTATTTAGTAGGAAATTCCCACTTAACAGTCCTATGACGTAATTGAAACTGTCTTCTTATGTGCTAATTATACAACAACGGGATTGTATTATTAAAGGCCAACTCTAGGTGTCCCAGCCATAAAACATTTTTCATAGATACCAAACCAAAGGTGAGAATCCGTCAAACGTAGGCGTGACGCCAATCACAATATTATGAATGGGTGGAAATATTATAAAATTATATAATTCTATAACATTTATTTTATTATATGTATATAAAAAAATCCTTTTTCTAGTGTCAAATTATGATAAAATAAATTTTTATGCCATAAGATATGCCAAGAGATGAAATTCAACTGAGATGAAAAATTTATGTAGTAGAGATTTTAATTATTCTTTTCCTTATTTCAATTATTTTTTTAAAATTTTCTGAAATGGGTAAGAATCGGAATTTTTTAGATATTGCTTTGGGAAATTACTGAAAAAAATGCGCAAACTTGCCTTCGTTTATTTAAAGCTGCATTTATCGTTTTGTGGTGTCGCTCGAATTTGAAAACCTGATAGGCACGACAGGTGCAATCCTTAAGAAACACCATTGAGTTTGTAGAGTTCCGTTAACAATTCTCATAAAATAACACGAAACCATTATTACTAATAATACTTCATACAATACTTCAATCGAGATTTCAATAAATTTCTATATCCATTCTCAAAAGCAATTAATTTAGGCTGCAAATTTAATTTCCTTTATTACAAATCTGCATTATGCCGCTTTTATGACTTGATCTTAGAATATAGGTCACAAATATCACTTTTTTCAAAGATAACACTCAATTTAAACTAACTTGCGGTGGTGTATTTTCGTTAAACCGCCAGAGAGATATGATTTTATGTACTATAGGATATCCGTTTTAATATAATTATGCTAATGAGATATAGATAAATAATAATATCATCTTCCTGAGTGGTTACAAAATTTAGTAAAGAGCTCTTCCTTGGCTCAACCTGAGAATACAAGTTCCCTTCAACAAATGTCCCGAATTGTTTTATTTCTAAAATACAGGGCATTGGAAGTTTAGAAAAAAATCGTTTTTCTTACTACTTTTTAAGAAATGCTTAAACCGATTGCATGTCTTTTAGACATATAAGAATTTATCGAAGAATTTCAGGAGTTTGCCTAAGAAGATATTTTAGAATTTTACACAAAAATAGTAACGCCCAGTAGATTTTTGTAATTTTTATAATTATTCCGAATAGGGCAGTTAAAGATAAAATTTTTCCATTCTTTGATTATTTTTCGTATCTTATTTCGTTTTCAAGATTAAAAGTAAAATTCAAACTCCTGTATATCTCTAAAAAAAACTGAATGCAACTCAAAAAATTAAAATCAATGAATTAACATTGTAAAATTTACAAAAGGAGGTTAAAATTACTATCTTTTTCAAATTTAAAATTTCCCTAAATGCCTGTCGAACTCTTTCGAAAACATGGGGATTGTGTTTTTTTGACCTCCTAGATTTAGTAACGAAAGAATTTTTTTAGATATTATTTAGATATGCTTATAGAGATTTTTTTCCTCACTTTGACTCACCGAATATGCCATTAAATTTGCGAATGAAAGATATACAGGCAGTATAGAAAACACCAATAAAAAATATAAATTTTATGGAAACTTTCTTACACATGGTGGTCTACATCTCATATCATGATCTCTCCTACTCTCTTTTCCATGATGTGGTTTTCCAATTTTTTTGTTGTTGCAAGAAATTCTTTCACATTGTATGTGTAAGTATCATTTTCTCGTTATCTATAACAGTCTACAGTAAATTTCGAATGTAGTGAACACCTGACGGAATACCGCCATTAACTCATTATGCATTTATGCATAACGCACACCTCGACAATAAATACTGAAAGAAAAAATCTACATCCGTTTCTAACAATTTTAGTGAAAGAACTTCGAACATAAACGTTATGTGCTCGCTTCTGCGAACCATCTCAATTGATACCATTGTCTCTCGCTTTAAGCACATTGAAACAATACCGGGTTCATCTTGAAGATAATGGGTTGACTGACACGGTTATGCTGGTAAAGTGATTATTCTTCAATAGGGTTCTAAGAGTTACAAGTGAAGAATCGGCGGACGCATCCTTGCACAAATTTCACGCCGATTTTAACTTGTATATTGTCCACGGTGGTTCAGGGAACCTTGGAACGAAGAATACCAGTCTGATGGTGTTCGACAAGGGACAGGGTAAGTACCAGTTTGCTTAAGTTAAATATGCAGAGTGGCCCAAAGAAACGAATGACTTAGCCTTACATTTTTTTTAATGAAAGAAAAAAATACATGAGAGAAAGTTTTGAGTGCGTATAATGGCGTATACTGGATATAAAATCTTGAATTGAAGCAAGGGTGGTAGCTTATTTTGGACAGTATTAAGGTTCCTATATATAAATGAAGCGTAGGTAATTAAAAGCTTGGTAAGGGACTTACAACGTGTGCTAACCTGAAATTCCTAAAAATAAAAATTATGGTTCATCATATTTGACAAAAGAAATAATTTTTCAGATCATTCGGAAGTCAGTTTCACTTTACAAATCAACTTCACTGTAAATCAACTTTACTACGTTGGCGTTTCCTAAAGACCTTCATTTATGGTGATTTTAGGTTCTTTGCAGATATCTACATGTAGCCCTTTATAACAGTCCCAAGATCAAGTTTGGAGTAAATTAAGGTGTATGTATCAATTATTCATAAATTCCCTCACATAAAAATTGTATGTATGTCTCAAGGTAAGCGCCAAATTAACAACTTTAACATGAAGCTGTTTAAGTACAAATAAAAAATCTTCGTTTCTTTCAACGTTTCTAAGGAAATTAGCTGGAATGTCAGACTGGAAATTTCAATGTTTACGACAGCTTAATTCTAAGGAAAGATGTGCAAATGTACTCACCTTAAAAAGGTAATTATCTATAACACGTTATATTCATGATTAGTAAATGTTTTCTACTTTCACATATGATCACAAACATAGATCATTGACAAAAACCCCTGCAAGAATCGATTTTTTTAGCAAGTAAACACCATTCGTGAAAAAAGTATGATGTGCAACAAGTGCGAAACCAAAAATTTGTAAGTTCTACTCATGAAACAAAACATTGTTTTTACATATTTTGCACCTTAATTTGTAACAAAATAGGTATTAATACGCCATGAAGATCTGGGTTACACCAATAGTTATGGGAAAACTCATGCAACAACCCTATGACAACCTTCAGATTTAATAGTGAAACAGTACATTAATAACAACGAAATTTAATTCGCTTACAGGTAAACATTGAACATTGGTTAAAACAAAAATAATACCAAAAATACCTGATCGAAAAAGAACAGAAAAGTGCAAATACGGACATTTTTCAAAAGAAAACAAGACCTAACTTAGTTGACCCAATTACAAATTAATGCTCTAATTGGACAGATATGAATCTGAAACATTAATCAATAATTCATTACCTGTCATAATGTGGTTGTGCTGGAACAGTACCGCCGCAATCTTGACAATAAACCTGGACCCCAGTCCAGCCCAACCGCACACAAACCAAAAATGACCGAATTCCTACAGTCACAATACTTCTTGCAATTCGATCACTACGAAACTGTGCCCGATCACCAGTGACGTGACTCCAGCCTGAAATTACATCACAGGGGACGTTCGCATCACTCGTCCAAAAAAGTACATGATAAATGACAGCGCTGATCAAGCATTGAGCCCACACTGAGAGATCACCAGAGACAGTAAAGATTCAGGGACTATCCGGGATACAAGGCGGAGTCTGGGGAGGGGCGTAGAGGGCGTGGTTTATGTGGAATCCCTAGGGATAGCCGAAAGCTACGCTCTCCCCTCCACCGCTCCTCCGTTATCTCAGAGATCGGAGAGATGTAATGTTGGGTAGGTATGTATATAGAGCGACGGTTTGTGCACGGAGCGAAGCTTTTTAATGAGCTTTTAGCTTTTGTGCGCCGTAAAGGTGGTTTTTGTTTGGGTAATTGTGGTTTCGCAATGATTTATGGGACGTCTAGTAGACGGGTTTCTTCTTTTGTTGGACTCGTGGACGTGATTGCTTATTTAGGTCCTTCTGACAAATCATCCACTAGGAGGATTGTTTGGCCTGTCCTTAACCTGCAGGGTTGACCTATATTTCAAGTCATTATGGAGCTATATTTTTTCAGTTTATAATAAAGTTGATATACAGGGTGACTGTGCCTGGAGTTCAACCATGGAGATCTCGGTAGCCACAAAAGACTCGAGGTCGGTTAAATTGAGACAAAATTGCGCAATTGGGAGTTCCAGAATATGTCGTTTTAAAATTTGAAAAATTACGACTATTTTCGTAGGTATTCGGAAAAAACTGAACTTTTGGGAAAACGATTTTATTTATTTTTCAGTTTTTTGGCGTTATAACTTCCCGTTCATTATGACTTTTCCCCTTCTACCATGTCACGAAGTCATATTTTCAATCCGACGTTTCCATTTTTGGGAACCATAATCGACTTGCTTCTTCTAATGAGCGCCATCTTGAATTTTCACATTTTTTGATTCAGAACCAAAACATCGTGATATACCAAAGAGAGGAAAACAGTTTAACATTCTTCTCCATTAAGTTATGACTTGTGACATCTTCCTATTCTTTAAAACGCGTGAAAATCCAAAAATATTGAATCTTTGTCACTTATCCTCATACCATAAAAAAGCAATTTATTTTCCTACCTAACCCAAAAAAACCTTCTTGTGTTGATCTTTAACTTTGGAATTTCAACCAGTTTCCCACTACTAAAAACTGAAATATACCATATTAAAACATAAAATGTTTCAACCTAAATTAAAAACGAATATACATCGAATCAAACTGGAATCATAACAATGCCCATTCGAAACAGGCCCTAGAAACGGTTAACACATAAATAAAAAACCAGAAAACCCCTAATTTTCATATAAACTAAAACCAATTGAAAAAATCACGATAAAATATCGAATTACATGCAAAACTCCATTTAAAGGATGTGAATTTAAGTGGCTGACTTTGTGACGTCTCAGTCAAATAAAAATTTGAATGAAAATGGAGAGGATAAAAAATTTGACTTTAAAGAGGGATGTTGGGTCGGCACAGATAGTAAGTTTATGAATGTGAAATCTAGCGAGAAGCTGATAAAGACGTTTGTGTTGAATTTGGGGTTCAAAGCAGTTGGCTTTTACCTGTCTCAGATCATTGTTAATTGTATCGTATAAGATGGGACATTTTGGAGGCAACAGAATATTTTAGAAAAAGCTTTCAAACAAAAGCAAACATCGTTAAAGATACAGAATAAAAGAAGTTAAAAAGTTCGTTAAACGTAATGAGTAGTTCCCACCCCAGACAGCGTTAACTTTTGTCAAATTGCCGCAAGCAAAGAAAAGAATAACGCGAATATGCAGTTCTGATTTCTGATCTGATCGCATTCTCATTGAATTCCTGGAGAGAATAAAGGACTTCCGCGCACCTTTCGACAAGGGTGGCCACTAATAATATGTTGGGTGCGTTCATCGAGAGCAAGACATGCTGCGTTTTGTCTTCCCGACTGTTTAACTGCGAAGCTATTTCCAGAACCGTACTTTTCATCTTAAAAGAAACAACATTTAAAAAATACTTAATGATTTTCATCATCGCCACCACGAACAAAACCATCTGAATGTGTACAGCTCTATTCTGAAATGCTCTGTAAGTTCTTTTTGATTATACTGCAGAGTCCGCCCCTGTAAACAGAATAAAGACAGGAGCGAGATATTTTATTTGCTGTTTAAGCTATTGATGTCTCGAGGACATTTTTCTTGATTCTAGAGCCTCTCAGGACTTATTTGCCTTGACACATTGCTCAGGGGGTAAAAATCCGTTACCATTCATTAACCCCGGCGATTAAAAGAGCCAAGCAGAGGCACTCGCTCCAACTATTCTCCTTTGTCGAAATTGACCAAATGGATTTTCCAATTGGGAAAAAAACTTTAAAACTGATAAGATCGGAGTGAATTATCGCGTGGCCCGAGCAACAAACGCCGGAATGACCAAATTTAAATGCAATGGCCCCAACTTTAAAGCACGTTTAGATAAGATATATGACCATCTATATCCCGAGTTCCATTGTTGGATTTCTATGAATGCGATTGGGAAAGGAAATCCTTTTAAAGTGTCAGGAGTAGGACGTGGATAGTATATCTGGATAAAGGGTCTAGTTATGTGGGTGAGATTGAAGACTGCAACTTAGAGAAAGCAGAATGGAGCCAATATACAAGTAAATGAGTTAAATTTCTGGGCAAAGGCATGATTCAACACAGGGAGGCATGTAAATCTAACGAGACGTAATGGATGTAATAAATCACCTAAAATCTCAATTAAAATCTGTATAGAAAGGTAAGTAACAAATAAACCACTAATTAATTAAAACCAAGCACCAAAATACCCAAAAAACGACTTCCATTTGCCCCATATAAACATGTATTTAAACAGGAAAATCGCAGAACTTACAAATTAAAATTGAGAAAAAATTAAATCCCTTTCATACTCCCCCTGGAAATTTCATCATAAAAAATAAATTTGCCTAAATAGCAACCTCGGTCTTCATCAAAACATCTCCAAAGCCCCATTCTTCAGCGTTATAAGTCAAAAACAGCACTTTCCCCCGTAATTACAAAACCCGCAGGATACCAAGTATCGCATCCCGAAATCAATTTGGCGTCGTGACGCCTCTCAGGCGCCTTTCTCGTGAATTTCTCATGAACACTTTTAAGCTCCCATTTTAAAGTCTGCTACTGTTTCTGACAGGAGCTTGTTGATGCTCTTGTTTTGACTTACCAACTGATATTAAATTTTGAGGCTCTGGAATGAAAATTTTACTCAAAGAAGACAATTTAACACTGAAAATAAGTATACAAAGCTCATGGAAAAACTTGATGAAAAATTATGGTTTCAAATAAAGGAAAGACACGTTTCAAAAAACTTGTCATTGAATTACACAATATATGCAGCCATAAATCTCTCATAATATCTCCATATATGACTGTAATATACACCGTGCAAACACGATGATAACCCCATTTGACACAGTCCCACGTACTAAAAGGGGAAAAATTCATATAAATAATCCTATCTCATTTCAGAAGCTTGATTCTGGGGTGGTTCTGTCTCTGTTTTGGATATTAGTTATGCTGCGAGATAAATGGTGCAAATTTAAAATGTTTTACCCTATGATACAGATTTGTTCGTATTTGGAGGGAGAAAACAATGAATATGACATGTGTGCATGTTGTGTCTGACTTTTAAATTATGTTATTTATATCTGTTCGGACGATATCACAATATGCTTCGTATGAAGCTCAAAGCATGGTGCGACTGATTAAAATTCTGCACTTTTTCGACGTTTATTCCTTTCAAAGAATTTGTTCTTTTGTTTGAAATCTATTCCGATGACCCTTCTTGCTTAGAATATGCCCTTCTGTTTCATTATGTTCACATCTCTTCCCGTTTGTGCAGACTATTCTCCAAAGTGCTAAAAAAGGCCCTACTAATTTGTTTCATTGTAGTTACGGATGGGGTGCTGATTATTTTAAAATTTTACTTTACTTGAACTGATCACCCTTTATAATTGTATGTAAAAGAACGTTACTTCCAGAATTCACAAATAATAATCGGAAACTCGGAATTTACCTGTTCCACCCCTTTTCTATAACTCTTTCTGCTACCTGGCGCAAGTCATTTCTCAAACCCTTATTTCGGTTTCATGGTGGTTAATTCCGCATTTTATATGTTTTTAACAAGATCTTTCAGCCCCAAAAAAGGGTAAAAGCGGCGTTTTTAACCCTTGAACTATTGGGTTTCTTACAGGATGGCCGTGCGAAATTGCTTTTTTTTTGTACGTTTAGAGGGTTATTTTAAAAGGATGGTTTCAAGGGTTTTGATGGGGTTTTTCTGCTATGTCGAGAAAGGCGTGATTGCTAACGGTTCGCAATGAATCTACAATTTTTTCCACAATTGAATTAAATGAAGATGTCAAAAAGGAGTGTGTGAATATTTCGCTTCTTTGGCTGCGATATTAAAAAAAAATTTTATCAGTCTTTTGAACTGGGGTATTCGTAATATACGACCTCTTAAAATCTTATCCCCCGATCGAAAATTGGCATTCATAAATTTAAAACAAAGCTGCAATAATGGAAGATTTCCTTTTCAATATTTTATTTGTTAAGGGTGCTTCACCCCCAACGTGCTTTTTTGACACCCCTCAAAAATTAGAAAAAGATTTCTCTTTAGTCTTAAACATCTGCGCGTGGTTCAGTTGTGCACGCTTATTTTGTATTGATCTTGAGTGATATTTTTCCAAGGACCGTAGCAAGAATTGTCATAAAAGTTTTCATCAAGCTTCTAAATTTTACCTTTCCCTTTTGACGACGTCCTTTCAGGTTCAGTTTATGCTATAGTTCAAATAGGTTAGTTCGAAATTTAATTTTTAATCTATTTTATCAAATGCTAGTCTATTGTCTGTGAAAGAAACTCATGAGTCCGGTTCTGTCTATTAAGCTGCGTGTGCAATCGAATTTACTTGTCATTAATATCGGAAATAATGAAGTAACACTGAAGCAATTGAAAAGTGTATAATAACACTTCGGTTTACTCCTGTTCAGTGGTTTTATTATATTTAGTTTATTTCATTGTTTTGTCGCTATTCTACTAAAGAATGGGGCGTAAGCCCTAGCTATTCAGCGATTTAGGCTCAGTTACAAACTGGGTTTTGTTTTAGGCGGTTAGCGTTCAGCAGATGTATTGAATATATTTTTGTAGAGTGAATGAACGTTTCCATTTGAGGAATAATTCCCCCAGAAAAAGAAAAAACTTTGATAATTTGTCTAATATGGAAATTTTGCAAAATTCATCAATAATAATTGGTCTGGACATAGTAACGTCCGAATAAATTCACATACAAAATAGCAAATCAACCAATTAATGATATCAGGCAAACTTGTGTAGGTATGCGATGCATCTCATCAAGCAGTTAGTTCCCTTTTAGATTTAATTCGGAATTGGTCCATTTCCATACCAGTGAAATGCACGATCAACCACATGGTACAATTTAAGTGATCTAGATGCTAATTAACTTCGATAAATCCCGCGATATTTCCGAAAAGAACTGACTCACCATTATTTGCCAGTTACTGGCAAAGGACGGATGAAGAGTTTTAAGCATTTAGGTGCACAAAGAGCTGAATTAAATTTCCTCGAAAGTGCCTTTCGATAAATACCTCACCGATTTATTTTATCTATTATATGGCGAAGAAATAAAAGTTGATCTAATTAATCCATTTTGTTATATCGCGTTTATTTAATTTAAATCGACAAATTATCTGGTTGGATAGAGATGACAGTCTGATCCTGAAATTTAAAATGTTGTGATGGGTGTAGCATATACCATAAATGAGCCTCATAAGTGCACGGGCGATTTTTCTCAGTTTTTCGGTTTAGGTGTTCACACGTTTTGGAAGAGTTTAGCAAGAGGTATTATTTATTATAATTGGTTCGTGAAGTATTTGCAGTGATGGAAAAAATGTTTTAAAGAAATTTGTTAAAAAATCGTCGAGAGAGATCCTGTTTTCATATTTTTCCAAAAAACTTTCAATTCAGGAATCGGTCATATGTTATCATATACATATAATACCGAGAAACTAATTACTTTTATATAGTACGAAATTAGAATAGGACGCCACTGACCACAAAACCCTCCATGTTTCTTCACCCACTAAGACGAAACAGAGAAACAAAAGTCGCACAAGCCGATAAAATGGCGATCGTCAGGAGAGGAGACGATGGCCAGCTGACGGAATCCGTTCCAAGTCACGTTTCTGATCAATATAAGTTATGGTTTTTGGTTTTGGTTTCAGGTTTAACTGCTGTTTTGATAGTGATTCATTATTTTACATTAGGCATGCATTCAGCCTGCGTGCGAATATATATTGCTTCTCTGCTCAGGAAAACTTCTCGAGTTACGACGATTTGCTTGCTTTTCCTGGAAAGGGTTCGACGGTAACTCAAAATTATTGCCTTCAAATTAACTTTTTTTTATTAATGGAGATATCTTTGAGTGATTTGTTGGTAGATCGCTAGCTCCGCCTCTGGCAAATCAGTTCCATAATTACGTCTCTCAAATTTAACGACTTCGGTCGGATCCTATAAATGCCACCCAACATAAACATGTATCAGAGTTATTGGACAGCTCAGACATAATATTTTAGCGTTTATGGCTATCCGAATCACTCAAAAATAACTATGCGTGTTATGGTTATTGATATTTCAGACAAATAATTAGACACTGCGTCCCTTCTAATTGGTTTCAAAAACGAACTTCTTTCGCTCCAAATTAATCCTGAAACCACATCAAAAAAACTGTGGTAAGTAATAATTTTTAACTTTATTTCCCCCCTTTTCTCCTCACTCATTTCTGTACATCTCTCGACTAATGGTTCGGTTAGACGAGTGGCACTCAGAGCCCCCCGGCAGACAAATGAACGTCGCTATCCAGATGGCCCTATCAAAGACTCGCGCTTTTTAAGACTCTTCCAGGGGTTGTTATTCGCTCGTTAGGGTCGATGTGATAAGGGCTGCTATCTCAAAACGATTAATTAAGTGCCGTTAATTGTTTGTTTTATTGGTGGTTACGGGTTGGAGCAAGAGTTTGGTTGTGTCGTTTGCTGGAATGGAAGTTCCTCAACAATTCTATAGATTTCTAGTAGGGAACGGTACAAATTGCCTCTTAATTTCATAACTGCAAATGTAAACAAAGAAACTAATTTCGGACATATCTCCTCCATAATTTATAGGCAGCTGACTTGCAGCATATTGAAAGCGGATTCCCCCGCTGATTAGATTTCTTGCCTGGAGGTGTTTGTTAATAAAACAGGGTTATAGAATAAACTATGTATAGGGGCTTAAGTTTGCTCATTTTACGCAGTAATTTTTAAGTCTTTTGAAGAGTTTCAGTTCTGTTTCTTCATTTTTCTCATACTAAATTACTTTTTATTACATCGAACCTACTGCTTTCTGGGAAACTTTTTTTTAATTAGTAAAGCTGAAAGTCTAAAAATATGTAGAAATTTTAAACTTTGCATATAAGATGTTATTTAAATACGTGGCCAAACAAGGGGTGATTCTTTGAGCGATTCTAAGACGAAAAGTTTATGAAACATAGGACTAGTAATGCTCCGGTTTCAAGATACAGAGTTTCTTCAAAAATTGTTACATATTATAATACAAAAAACTCCTAAGTAACAAGACGCAAACTAATATGACTTGGTAACAGTTTTTAATATAGTACAAAGGAATCTTTTGAGCTAGGCTTGTTTGTCTCCTTTTGCTAGTGGTGTGCCGGAAATATAAGAAAAATAAAAAAAGAAAAACGCTTTATTAAAACTACACTTAAATAAATGGTATGCAATTTTTTTAGTAAAAAAAACATTTAACAACAAGTAAATGTCAAATTTTAACAAATTCGGCCAAGGGATTATTAAGATTTTCACGAAAAACGATTTTTAAACAAGTTCTACACCTTGAATCTTGAAAACAAAGCATTGCCGTACCTATGTTTACATAAACGTTTCTTCTTAGAATCATTCAAAGAATCACTCTTTGAAGTTTGGCCACATACTTAAATAACACCCTGTATATGAGAGATATCTTTCAAATCTTACTTCAGCAAATTGAAATACATTGTCCAGCATTAGAGATCTTTGACTCTTTTGGACAACTCCAAAGCCTTTAGGGAATTCTAAAACTACTAACTACCTATTGGAAAATTCAGAGAGATAAAATAAAATTAAGAAGGAAAAAAAACATCTCTATAATTCCTAGCCTATCAGGAATGTATCTAAATTATCTATCCATTGAAGATGAAGAAATATGGAATAGCCACAAGATAAAACCAAAAACTCTGAGAATTCCTTATCTTCTTTTCTTCGAACCCGGAAGGGGCCAGAAGTAACATAAATTCAAAGTTATCTAGAAAAATTCGTTATGTTATTTTGAATCAGTGATTACATTTTTTCATTTTTATATGAAATAACAGATAAGTTACAAGAGGTACCCACTTTCCTTTGGTACACGGTATATCTGATCCGAAATTTTGTGGATTAATTATCATTTCCAGCACTTTCACTTTCCATAAAAACTGATAATTATCTATTTAAGTTTTTTTCAGCGACTCACTTATCAGCTAGATATAAAAGCTTGTTTTGAATATAAATAGTCATACATTAGGGGCTGGAGCTGACAAGGTGAAGCAGCACTACGACTGTCACTGTACAAGACAAATTACATAATTCCACTACTCCATTAGTCCGGATAAAGAGAGGACCAGAGTTTCATTTCAACTAGTTGAGATTAGTTCCGACACATATGTACATCGTTGCGACAACTAGACAAGGAGATTGGTCAACATATGTTCTTAGCTTGTACACTAATAAAATTTCTATTGGCCAAATTTCATCACTCAGAACTCCTTCGAATACATTGTAGAAATTTTGAAAAAAAGACGCATTTTTCGATACTTAATGAAAGTTTTATTAAAAGATTTAAAAAACTGGAAAAATATTCGAATTTTTCCTAACTCACCTGTTGAATTTGCAGCATCCGAAATGCTCACCACGTGATACTCGGTAAAATGTGTAATTCCCACCTGTGCACCCAACTGAACGTTCCTTCACCCACTCCGAATTCCGAATGTCAACTGTCACCAGAAATCCAACAGACTCCAGCAGCGATGAGAAGACATCCAACGCAAGTGGTGCTCCTGTTGATAAAACGTTTTCCCACACTTCTTATCGCTCTTAACTTGCAGAAGGCATTGATGCGCCTTTGTGTTATGTTTTATCCCATTTGATAAGTCGGAAGGTTATTGCTTTTGTTTTCTTTTTATTGATGGATGAGAGTCAGTCATTACTCGTCCCTGATAGGACTCATGCATGATACTGGTTATTTGGCAAACCAAAGAATAACAATGCGTGTGCAAACATCACTTTGGTATGGGAAAATGGAGGATTCATTGCATATTTCCTGGTATGGTTCATATGAAATTTTAGTATGATGAGGTTGTGTCTTGGTTGGCTGATTAACTGATATGTTGACATTCACAATTGCTGACTAAGGTTTATTACGTGTATCAAAATTGTGACCAAAATTTACAGCTGAGACGTTTCCTTTCGCAGATTAAAGCATTTATGATGAGTATCGAATTTCTACAATTCATTTTACTTGTCAATTCGGTTTGTAACGAGAATAAGTCTTTATTTAAATTAAAAAAAAAATGACAAAAGATTTTTCGCTCATACATACGTATAACCGTTCAGAAAAGCAGTAGAAAGTATTTGGAGTAATATTCTAAAAATTGCAAAGGTTTGAATAATCTGCAAAATTTATTGAATGGGAACTCTAGTACCAAATAAAGAATATTTCCGTGTAATTAGATGGCTTTTTGAAAACTCTGGAAAGACCTTTGAAACTCCTTTCGAAATTGTAGTGAAAATTTCCTTTAAAATTGCTCAAATTTACAAAGGTTTTTTTTATCAAAACCTAAAAATTCGTAAAGATATTTACAGAACGTGTAATGCTTATACACGGGTTTTTCACCAACATCTCTAAGATTAAATTTATTGAAGTTTTCAGTGGAACCAAATCAAATCAGGAAGGAACGGTAATAAAATACTTGGGCGTCTAGATTCTCAAAAAGCAATAAAAAGCCACAAAATATTAAAATATCCGGAAAAAATAGCAGGTTTAATTGAAAAGTCGAATTTTCAAACCTCATTTTTTGAAAAAAAAGATATGCGCTACCTCTGCACTCGTCAAACTTATCCCAGAATTTTCGCTTGCATCGAATGTTTTCCATTGCCATTAATGCTTCATGACTTATCGCATTCTATCAAATATGGTAAAATAAACCAAGGTAGCCCACTGAGGCTAGCAGCGGATCGTAATTTTCAATAGCTTCCAAAGCACGGAGGCATTCGACCATTTCAAATGATTGTATAAATACGAAAAGCGACACTTTTCCTCAATATGCGAACTTATACAAATATATGTGATCAAATTACGCTAGAATACAAAAAGAATGGACAATTTAGTGCATTTCCTCACCGTCAAAATAATCAAAAGAGCGGTGGATGTTTGATTAGAGGGAATCCCGGAATCGTTGACTAAGAGATGCTCTGTCAATATTTAGAAAGGGCCAAGGTGATGATATATCCAAAATAATTCATGCCAACGAAATTCAGTTTACACATGGGTTATCGATATCTAATAAATTAGACAACTGTTTATTTCGAGGAACTGCTTACACACCTAATTTGGCGGATGTAAATAATTTTAAATATTTGTAAATGGAAATGTGCATAATGTGCATTCGAATGTTTATGTATTAAGGCGCCTTGTTGATCTATAAAAAATGTTTAAATCAGATAAATTTTTAACCTAGACATTCAATGCATGGTTCTACTCAAAACTTTAAGGTCAACATCCCAAGGAGATTGTCCCATGAACTCGTAATTCACGAAATTAATAAAATCTCATCAAGCCCGCGTGTGCACTCAGGATTTATGGCCTACTAGTGGGCCACTTGAACGCAAAGATGTCGTATATCTGTCCGTAACACTTGTGCCTCCTATTAAACCACCTTACACAAAGTGGTCTTGTACTACACCAATTTTGAGGGGATATTAAACGTTATTACCGACTTTCCAGAAGCTGAATTGGATTCCTTAATATTAGACAGTGATTTACCGATCCTCGAGTAAGGTACGTTGTTACATATCAGGCAGGAACCTTTTAATTTTTTTCTAAGCGACGAAGAAGCTTCATTGGCCGTGCTTTGTACATTAAATCTCTTAAACAAACAGCAATGGATTCTATTAGCCCAACAACGACAGTGTCCATACGTTGGGGAATTAAATGATCGCTCAATCGAGTTTGGCACTGCACACATCGATAGCAGATGTTTTCGCGACACCCCATTCAGGGTCACAATGGGGTCCATCATTCGATTCATTAGAATTGCCGAAATTAGGTGATTTATGGAAAAAGATACGGTGCGAAATGCGACATTCGAGATAAATGATACGTCCGAGTGGATGGTTTACTTTTGGATGGGATGGGATTAGTAAAATTGACATTTATCGAGATTTTGAACTTACGTTACCAAAATAATTGTTTATATGCCAGACAGTAATTTCCTATCCTGATCAAATCCCCAGTTTCGTGACACCAATTAATCAACCGCCTTTAATTCGCCGACACTCAATCCCTTCAAATCACTGTTACCAACCCTTCTAACAACTTTTGTCTATCCGGACGCCCTATAGAGAAGCCAAAAGGGCTTTATAGATGAATCGGGCACGATATCGCGTGATGGGATGTCGTTTCCAACTTTGAAGAACTAATTAAGGATCCATTCAGGCTCGTCGGCAGCAATTTTCCCTAATTTAATATCTGATTTCTTGTTAAGTTCTGTATTTTGATGGGATTCCAGTGATATCTCCTTGGAATTGGTTTCGAGTCATTTATGAGAAAATTTTGAGGTGTTGGAATTAATTACTACTATTTGTACACTCAATGAATTATGAAGAAACGTTGTAATTTCCTAAGTTGCATGGATTGGTGTGAGACAACAAAATGAGATAAGTTTATACGCTTTCCGTATTTTTATGTAACCCTCTTCAACCTCAAATATGTTTATCAGATACGTACTTTATTTATATTGCAATGATATCAGTTAACTGATGCAACTTTGTCGGGTGTGTCCAAGATAGCGATACTCTCACCAAAGGTGTCTTTATTTATTTCCATCTCTCTCAATTACACTAACAAAAATTGATTTATCACTTCAAAATCTGAATCCAAGTAAATAGTATTCTGATTCTTAAAAATTTAGCTCATGCCACTCTCACGGTTTTAATTGGTGAGGTAATCTGATCTGAGCAGATCACTGCCTAAAATCTTTATCCCGGACGGAGACCTCTAAGTGTTATAACTTACGAAGTCCATAAAACTAAAATTCAGCACCTCCTTGAATTTTAACAGCAATTCCATATATGAGAGTCTTGGCACGAAATGAGTAAAGCAAATGACCACCAAATAAGCAAGATTAATTACCACGATATATCGTCACGGCTTCCGCCCTGTGATTCTAGGTCTAAACCATCTGGCACAGTTCCAGAAAACAGAAAATGCTTTTAAAATGCTGAAGTGGTAAGTGCAAATAGGCGTTGAAATATCATCAGGGGCCTGTCTTGCATAAATTCTACTGTTATCTGTTCTTCATCCGTTAATCAAGACAATTTCAAGTTATTATTAACTTGTAGAAGGTACGAAGATAGTTCCAGAAGTACCCGACCTGACACATAAATGACGATTTTTTTGTTAAAAATTTGCTTATATTACAAAGACATAACCTTAAAAAGCTTATTTCTAAATTAAGTCTGTTTTGGAGTCGTTTTTAAGAAATGCTTTCGTAGATTTTGTGAACATGGAGAAAATTGATTATTACTTTCATTTGAAAGGTCTTGGTCTATCCCACATCGAATCAAATTCTACTCTGGGGGAATCTGGTCCTTCGTTAACAACTGTAAAATATTGGTTGGTAGAGTTTAAATACGGTCAAGACTAACTCCGCAGCGGTCGACCCCTTGAGGTGACCACTCGAGAAATTGTGGTCAAAATCCACAAAGTTGTATTGGAAGACCGTCGGTTAAAATAGTGCAAGTTGGCAGACATGATAGACATCTCAAAAAGTAATCCATATCGCATTTTGATGGAACAATTGAATATGATAAAGCTGTGCGTAAGATGGATGTCGCAATTACTCACAATTGAACAAAGAGGAGTGGTTGGTAAAGTTTCACAGCAATAAAGCCGAGTTTTTGCATCGATTCATAACCATGGATAAAACATGAATTCATTATATCACACCTGAAACGAAAGAACAGTCAAAACAATAAAATAAAAAATAAAGAGGAGAATCAGCTACATAGAAGCAGAAAACCGTTCCATCGGCAGGAAAGGTGATAGCTTCAGTTTTTTGAGATATACGTGGGATAGTTTTAATTAACTATCTCCCTAAAAGAAAAGCAACAACCGGAAAATATTATACAAATTGATTACTGCGTTTGAGCGAAGAAATTAGAAAAGAGCGAACGCATTTGGGAAAAAAGAAAGTCTTGGTCCGTCAAGATAACGAACCAGTTCACACTTCTGTCATCGCGATGACCAAAATCAATCAACTCGGTGTTGAATTTTTTCCTCATCCACCCTATTCGCCAGATTTAGCCCCCTCGGATTATTTTCTATTTCCAAATTTCAAAAAATAGCGTGGTAGAAAGAGATTTGCCAATAATGAAGGGGTGGAGCCGAGGTTGATACCTATTTAAAAACAATCGAAGCTTCTTACTATGAACAGGGTATAGGAGCTATAGAACATCTATGGAAAAAGTGTGTCATTCTGAAAGGTGATTATGTTGAGAGCTAATATAATATTTTCCATTTTTTTTTTTTAAGTATTAGGTCTGGTACTTCTCGTATCTCGTATCGTATTAAGTTAAACGAGTTTTACTAAGACTGTAGGGGATGTCCTCAGATCATTCAGAATTCTCCAACAATTCGTAATTTTTTCGATTTAGGCGATATTTAGCATCGTCTCCAGAAACGATTTTAACTTACCCCTAATATTGACATCTCCATAAAGTCCCGGTCACGTGTCCGGGATTGTAAATTGTCGGCCTGTCGCTTCGGTATCACACAAAGACTGTGGGTGAAAAATTGGACACATCAACTCACGCAGGATGCTTACAGGGGCTGCTAAAGTGCAATGGGGTTGATCCCGACATGGAAACCCTTAGCACTCCTACTGGTTTTAAGTCGAAAACATCAAAGGTATTGACCATGCGACTGATCAAATGTCGGACTCTTGAGATGGTAATAAAACTAATATTAAAACCACTAAAATAAACAATATTGCTGTCATATGAGATTTTTAATGAAAATCCCGACATAATAAAATATTATATTTATGAGGATTCCACAGAACCAATATATCCGGTTACCATCATTTTCAATCCGGCGATGTTTGATTTTTTGCGCACATATGGCCGCTTCAAATTAACCATAAAGGAGTGTTTGAGGGTGTTTGGACATGGTATAAACAGATTTAACACCTCATTTTAGCCGAAACTGTATCGGATGTCTCTGAAACTCCGCCGCAGTGTAACTCAAATTGTGCATAAAATTATAATCTGTAACAGGAGGCTCTTAATGTGTAAAAGACTTTCATCCAGAGAAAATATAATATGAAGGATTAAGAGGGCTATATTGTCATTTAACGCGACATTATCTAAAAGTGTTTTGATCGCCTATGGTGCTAAATGGGGGATACCACTCTACCCCCTGCTAGCGTCAAAAGGGAGTCCACGTTGCAACCAGGGCTTGATAATGGACCAATCATGAAACTAAAGATGGTTACCTAAAGCCGGATCTTGAGTATTTCTTTATGAGAATATGAAGTTCTACACAGGGTGTCCGAAAAATTACATTTCAATGAATTTAGAAAATGTACAATCCAAACATGCGATCCAACATTCGAACTAGGAACTAAATAAGGTAACGATGATACTAATTTTCATCATTGGGACTACCAAGAACCATAAAGTTCTGAAATAACTTTCGTGACTCTCTAGTACCTTGTCCCTATATGTTAATACACGACTCACGCATCATTTGCCAAAACCTTAATAAAACCATCAAAAATCAGTGACGCAAACAAAGTCATCACTTTGTTCTTTTATCCCTGCCGTTCATCCCCATCCGTACGGGCCAGGTGTGGGGTGTGAATAGAGATGTCAGATATCTAGGATCATCCCTTATTCGGCCCTATGCCCTTTACATGCGTATCTTGTCGGCACATCGGGCTGTAATATACATTGGCAACTTTGGGGTTTTGGAAATCTGCATCAACGGCCATGCAACTATGACATATTACTATAAAGTTAAAATTCAGAATTTTGCTATTTATAACAATCATTATTACTATTATTCAGAAACATAATCAATTTTAAACCTGCTTATCATAGATGTCTTCAACAGACACAATTCTCTTTGGTGTAGGTGATCGATATCCACTAAAGAGATTCATATTTGGTCGCCCCTGCTTCTATAGAAACGTTTTGCCGGATTTGCTTGACACAATAAAGTGATATATGTTTTGCTTTGCCCTTGTAAGCATTGTATTCTTGTGGATTATTTAAGTTGTACTTAGAAAGTACAAGAAAGTCCCATGTAAAGCAGAAATGGACGTGATTATTCATTCCGGAGAGCCTAATTAATCTTAACAAAATCGCGTTAAAAAATATAATGCAGTAATTGTTTACCGACAAATTCCAGTCCCCCAGGAGTAACTTACAAACTCCATTCCAAAATTAACACATTTACACCCTCCCTGTTTCACTTTCAACTGATGAATCCTCTCTGGCACCCTCTCTTTTCCGAAGTGTACACGCTACACTGGACATATTCAATAAGATGTTTAATAGCGGATCATCACATGTGCACTTGATTAATGGACATCAAAAACACATGTTTTTGCTTGCAACATTTAACAGATAATACGGGTTTTTAAGTCCGTTTTTTCAATGTAAAGTTAGGGCCCTAGATTTGTAAGGGATAATTGTTAATTCGATTATACATATAATGATATAATAGCTAGGACGAGTACGTTTATTGATAGCAAATAATAATAACAATATTTGTGAAGTTATTGAGATAAAAGAGGATGTTAGAGATTAGGTTTTACATTGGAGAATCCGACAAGGTGACCTTTTCGAGTAAATCGATTAACCGCTATGCAGCCTTTCTTCCTTATCTGCATGTTTCTACATACTTTTTTACTGCTTTAGAAGAGTCATACAAGCGTTAGGTCAATATGAATAATAAGTTTAGCATTAGAGAGTTAGCACATCAGCAATCCATAAAGATATACATATACTAAACATTCTAGGTTAGTATTTGTGCGAAAAGGCCCGCGGAGTATTCATCATGCAGGGTAACCTAATCTTTATGCTGTTAATATAAACAAAGACCCAGAGGGCTAGTCCCATGATAATGACTTAATGTAAACACCATGGGCAAGATCGGTGGTTTTGAAACGTTATGGTTTTTGCTCTGCCGTCCTTAATAATTTCCGTAAAAATATCTGGCTTGCTTTCAAATTGAAGAGTGCTGACTGTCCTGCTCAGGAGCATGCAGATTTGGTCTTCACAGAAGTCAGGAACTTTGCTTCTTGCGATTTACACCGTTACGTTCTACTTTGCAAAAAATTCGCAAAACTCTTTTTAATAAAAATATTTTCTGAATTGCTGCGCTGTTTCCGGCATGATCATGCAAAGAGTTCGACTGAGAAAGCAAAAACCGAAAAGTCAATTATTCCTCTCCATCAACCCCTATCCAAGTCGGACCACTGTTTTCCCAGCCAAACTTAAATTACGATCCTTTTGAATCGAAACGACCGACGCTCTCGCACCCCCTCAACCCCTGACAAACGTGCTCTAAGCTCTCGGTCGCAGGATTATTGACCAATTTTTTCCACCGTTGTTTGGCGGTTATTATTTAATGAGTGTAACAGACTCGTCGTTTAGTAGGAGACCTCTATTATTATTTTATAAATTATGATCTTTTTTTCAGCCAGTCGACGCGTGTGTAACTTAGGGGTGTGAGTGACATAATTAGTTCTTTTATTATAATAGTGTCGCTAGTTGAGAATTCTTTGAAAGTTCCGTAGTAATAGCTGACACAAACACCCTTGTATCGAAAAGAAGGAAAGAAATAAAATGAAAGTTTCCTTTATTAAGATAATTAAGACAACTCCGGAACTCCATAACTTGCCGTTACCAAAACAGCGTCTTGAACCCTTTTGACGCAAATTGGTCGTATCTTTGGCTCATTTTAATTAGCAGCAACACCCTGTCTCACTTTATTGTCACTCTAAGACGTCATTTCGCCTGATCTTAATTTTTATTGCTTATAATTATCGCCCGATGGTGTCACGAAGTTATTATCGCCCAGCCTGTGAAGTTCGGTCTTAAATTCGTCGAACAATTTAAATTTTCTGATTACTGAAGGTTAAATCGAGAAGGGCGAGTTTCTTCCTTCAAATTCATCTGCAGACTCACGATTGTTCGGAAATTAATTTCAATCTCCCTCTTATTTGCTCGTCTCCGGGGGTTGTATAGGAAAGACTACAACATCTAAAACAACCTTAATAATCGGAACTGTGTCACACCGCAAATTTTCAATGGAATTCAATTATCTTCGCCTTAAAAGCGGTCGAGTGTCGCCTGAAAGGGAGAAACCATAATAAATTAACTCGACAGTGACAACCTCCATGAGGAGAAACCCTCTTCAGTTGTTTTACTACGATATAGAGATTTTTGCCTCTATTTTGAATAGAGTACACTAAGACAGGTAAAATTTCTTCTCGAACAGTGAAATTTTATTATATTTGGCCGAGCCAAATTAAAGTAATAAATACCAGGAAGATGATAAAATCTACAGACACATCAAAAACAAGATTATGATTTACTTATAGAGAGAGAGCATGCTGATTCTTAGGCAGAGAAATGTGTTGAATATTTATATGAAGAATAGACTATTTTGTGTGTTACTATTTGCCTGCTTCATAAGATAAAATTATTAAACAAAAACAATAACGAATTGTTATGACGAATATAACAACAAATTCAATAATAAGAGCAGTTGGCAAGTCACCTAGGTGTCCATAAGACGGGAAGATTCGTTTTGAGATAGATTCAACCAATTGCTACCTTTAGCTACAAGACCTCACCGGACGCAAGCCAATTGCTCTGAATTTTCCAAAATAAGGTTTATTTTATTTTTAGATTATTTATTCAGGAGCATTTAAGTTTTGCATAATACAAATTCTAGCACGTTAATTGCCGCTCAGAATATCTTTATAGTCCCGCAACAAGACACAAATATCTAAAATTATATCTAAGTGACATACGTAACTGAAACGTATAATAATTATACGAGCTGGCATAACGATTCAATTTCCTAGGCCAAAAACTAACCATAAAATCAATATTGGTTTTAATTTTAGATTAGCAAACATATCCCAGAAAATATCAGTCATCAGACACGTTCTTGTATTATTTATAGTCTTTATGTTATAACTTTGAATTGTATTTTTTGTCATTCAGATGCCAAAATGATCGTCACGTTTTAGCACAGTTGGCATGTGTGTGAGGTTCCACTTTTGTACCTTTAAATGCTGATTTTATTTGCAACACTGAACGTTTAATGTGGTCTGGATATTGATTTTCCCAGAATACCACGGTGGACGTCTGAGAACATAAAAATATTCATATCAACTTACCAAGCATCAACGATCTAACTTTAAAAATGGAAAACGTGGAAATTCAATATTCTCGTCGTTCTACATGGGCAAAAACAATTTTCAGAATTTAGCCTTACAACATTTTTCCATTATTCAATTTTATATGTTTCATGCAGATTGTTCTTCCAAATTTTCATACCACCTCAGACTGATGGTTCATATGAAAATAACATTCACTCCTCACTAACGACTCGAACGAAAACCCTTGTGAAGGTTCGGGTGACAAATCCGTCACTATCTTCAGAATCTAGTGAAAATAGTTAGAAAAACGAAAAACAACAGTTAACAGTTAAATCAACAGTTACAGTTTTAATGTATAGAAGGTGAACAGTTGAAATGTGCGAAACTGGGTTTATCTGACTAAAATTATGTCATCGTTCTAAAAGGCCGATTTGGGTGGGTTAAAGTGGTTTGTAGTCCATGTGAATCGTCTTATATTCGTGTTTGTTTGCACCCTGATGATGATGCTACAGACTTAAAAATTTGTGTGTGGTTACTCCAAAGTCTATGCCTCTCGTTTCTCGAATATCAAGCTTTATATTATAGTTGTAATCTAAATTATGAATTCAGTGGGTACTAGCGAACATAAGGAAAACACTTACGTAAAGTGTCCATTGTTAATGCCGACTAAACCCCTACCTGGCATGGATTTATTTAATTCAGCTTCGATCTCACTTGGATTGGATTGATCAGAAACGTGTTCTGAAAGAGAAACTGGATATCTTAGGTTTTATCGGTATATTTACTGGGTTGCAAACCTGATAGGCATTTCTGTTATTATATTATACAATCGAATTTTAGCCCCAAATCTTGAGTCTTGTGCACTATTCCATGTCCTAGTTTTTTAGTTGAGATGTAGAAAAGATTCAAAAAATATGCCAGAAGACAATCTTTTTTCATACGGTAACTCGAAGAAGCTGTCTCGATACAAAGAGTCGAGATGGAAAAGTAAAGCCGTGTCAAAGGAAGCCATTGTTTAGTGTCTCATTGAACAAAGTTGCAGAAAACAAAAAGACATAAACTTGACTACGTTAGTTGAAAAGCATGAATGTGAGTGAGATCAAACTCGTTTTAATATAGTCAGGATAGAGATTCCTGAAATTTGAGGAGACAAGGCATTTTCAGTCACTCATCCACACTTCCATTACACTTCAAACCGCACCAATAGCTTTTGAAATTTCATAAGAAAAATTTAAAAAGCGTATTTAAATTATCTATTATTTCCATAGTCTTTATCTGATCAGGTAGGCTACTTGTAGTGTAGAAAACACATATACTAATTTACTTAACTACCATATTCCTGACGTGAGTTATTTTTATAAATATTCATTTCAAGATCAAAACATCAAACACTTTTAGTTGCGCAACAACAGAAACCCATAAAGTTTACTTTTTCGGTCATCCCATAACTTATTAAGCAACATTTCATAGCCGGACCTTTAGCCACAAACACAATTACCCCTCCTAAGTAATTCTCCCATTATTCGTTAGCTTCATAAAGCCCATTTCGAAATCCATGCACCATAAACTAACACGAAAATGGTTTCATCATTTCCCGGTCATCGAAACAATCAATTCCGAGCCAGAGTTTCAAAACGGTATTGTCGCAGTAAAAGCAAAAACTGATGTGCAATAATATAATAAACTCCCTGGACCTTGTATAGCGGTCATTTTGTAAAGTTGAAAACGTGGCATTTTGCGGTCCGAGGTCTGTCATCCAGTCACAAACAGAATCCGAAGTACAAAGCCTGGAAGTTGGCGACTTTATAAAGTTTCAATCGCTTGACCAGGAACTCATACGCACACGTTTATTCAAAATGCATGGCGTCTGTTAAAGGGAATTGGGTTTATCACTGACTTTGACAGTGCTGCCAATTGACCTTTGTGGCTATTGTGGGGCACGGTGTTCCAAAGAGGTTCGCAAGTTGGGGATAAATTTGAAGGGCTTTATATTACTAATCAGAAGTGTAGAGAATATTCCGTGTTTACGCCTCACATCAAATACTCTGGATTTTTTGCGGAAAATAACATTTTCAAGGAAGCTACAACACGATGGAATTCGTTAGCGAATACGCAAAAGTGTTTAAGAAAATAATCGAGTTTTCACTTATTTATTAGCAATGAAAATGAATTAGGACCAGCGCAAGAAATGGATCCATCAAAGAGGGCAATCTTCCGCTCCTTGCTCCTTCAGAATTCCAAAAACACGTTGAGAAGCTTCATATCTATATTTTCACAATACTCCAGGAATGTTTGAGCACTGTGTTTATCCTAAAGTTTCTAGGAAATACATCGCTTTCATGGTAGATATAATTGGAAGATTAATTTCACCGAATTACACGCGGAAATTTTTTTAAAATAACGCGGTCTTGAAACATTTATCTATTAATGTACGGGTATGTGCGTATGGAGGTAAATTTGATCTGCAAAATGAAACCCGATATTGTTTTTCTTAGTATTAACCAAAACTTTGTATATACAGGGTGTTTAAAAAAAACGAGTTCCATGAGGATTTTGGAAACGATAAGAGATGCATGGTGAGTCAAATAAGAAAAGAGGAGCATTGATGTGCTCTCTCAGATAACTCTTTGATATAAAACTTATTTGCAAGAGTTGTCAAAATATGAGTCAAAAATTATTATTTTCAACAATCGTAATCTATGAAATATGACAATATTCTGCGATCATCAACTGGCAATCAAATGTAATTTTCAGAATTTTTCTTAGTTTTCTAGTTTTCGAGCTTACTTTATCTAGGACACCTTGTACATGGTCACCCACAAGGTTTTTTTTCAGTGTCTGTCATATGGGTTCCTACTTCTAAGTATTTGCAAATACGTTACTTTTTGCCAATTTCTCCTAATTTTAGGAATATCAAACATTGTAAACCAACAGATAGCATAGTTTGAATTAGACGATACTGCAAATATTGACATTCGACGATATACTTTTATTATAATAAACTAAGGTTTGGTCTGATATTACTATAAGAGGCTCCCAGAGGCATAAAACTCAATATCAGTTAAATGTACGTTTCAACAACGGGACAGTTGTTTATTCGGAGATAAACTTAAGGAAATTTCAGGCCAAATATTTCACCTTTTTTTCGCAGATTGGTAACTCCCCTTTAAGGATGATGATTTTTATTGTTGTTAGATTAAAATGTTACCCCAAACACTTTAAGAACTGACGGAATATTATACACTAACGCGAACTAACTTTATCTGGATTGCAAAAAAAAATCAGGGATTTTTTTGAACATTCAACCAATGACTTCTAGGTTTCACATAAAAAAATAATAACTTATGAAATACCTTATTTTTCCCCCTTAGTACGTGGAACTGTTTTACAATTCAGTTATTTTTGAGAAAATAAAGCCTCACAACGACGAAGAAGAAACCATACGTGATATAACCACTTTTTACAATCTGAAGGCCGAAGAGTGGCCTGAATCTGGATTTGAATTTGACCCGAACAAGATCATTGTAACAAATTCTAAAATAGTCCACTCTCTTCAAACTCTTTCAATAGGAAACAATAGCAATGAAAGAAAAGTAATCTGTTCAGCCTCACTCTTGCACCGCCCACCAAAGAAAGTCGGTTAATCCAAACATCTGTCGAACCCCAAATAGTGCACCTTTCCATTATTCCATGTCTTAACCCCGACTTGCTGCAACTACTGCTTTCTTATCACTTCTCTTTCATTATAAACGTTCGCGTGGCACACGTCTGACAGCCTTCCTATCCTACTTCCGGGATAGCGGGATCCTTGACAGCCCCATTTCCGTCTAAATCCTGTCTACCGTTTATCCTGGTATATTGCTCAGTTTTTTCGCTTATTACCCTTGACGGTTTAATGAACTACCCTATGCTTTTTAACATACCCAACTCTGGTCAGTACATGCATACCTCTCTCTTGAAGTTGATCACTAAGGGAGATTTTTACCGGTCGAAGGGCCCTTCAAGCACACAAATTCGCCGTTTATTAGATAAAGCCACTTGAAATCAAAAAATCAAAAGCTTCAGTTAAAAGAGGTCTATTGTCAGCCTAAAGAACGAATCAGTTAGTTGCACTCTAGAGCTTGTTGAGCACTTTTGATGTCCGCGTTCAGTTAATTCGGGTCTTTCATACATGAAGTCTTTGTTTTAGAAAACCTTATCCTTGAAATGATCTTAAACCGTTCTTGAAATATTTATTGTCGTAATGCAGCTGCATGCATACGTAGATAAAAAAACTTGCTGTTTTAAGTTGAATAATCGCACTCAGTGATGATCTCTTTTGAAGCAATGTCGCGTTTGATGCGGTGAAATCGTAGACGAACTTACTGAAATCGCAAAATAACTATGGTTTGAACCCGCAAAGACCTGGAACGATGTTTTGAAAAAAAAAAACATCCCTTCGTCGTCAAATTTTTCTTTACGCAAAAATGGATAGAAAGTGTTTGTTTACATCTTAATTTCCATTGCAGAAACAACGAAGTTATGACTAGCGGGCGTTGATTTATTTTTACGCTCCGTCGCTCACGGCAACGGGCCGTAAAGTTGCAATAACGCTTGTTGCTGGTTACAACGGGCCGTAGAATAAATATAACGCCAGTTAATTTTTTAACCGCCTTTAATCAAATAACTAAGTATAATATTATTTTGCTTGCAAAAGATTTAAAAAACGATTTGTGCGTAAAACGTTACGACAGACCGAAAGAAGGATTACGCCCTTGACCGAATAAATTCGCATGGGACCTCAAACTTCGGCCACGGGCATACTTTTCTTCTTTCAGTCCTCTACACGTAAATAACTTATACACTGCTTTAAGGTCAATTTTTTTAAGCACTGATGCTAAGTTTATCGGAGATTTAGTTTCCACGGAAGTCGAGCAACGAATCAATAACGTTATAATGAACATGCAACAACATAACAGGCGCTAGATACTTCTACAGTTATTCTTTTAATTTTGTATGTGGAATTTTTCTCGTATTTGAAATTTAATCACATTTTCTCATCTTTGTGGCGGAGAGGCTTAATATTTCCATACCAAAATTTCTCAATAACGTCTAAATTTAATCAATCTCTCAAACTGTCTCACGGTTACGTGCCAATTATGTGTGTCAGTTATTATTCTTCCGGGGCTGATCATTACAAATTCATAACCAACGTCAGATCCATTATTGACAGACGAAGGAACTTTTTGTCATCTGTAAAAATAAGTCCTGATTTATTCAGTAATAACGAACTTAATAAGGAGTGATCTGTAGGTTTAGCATAAGTTTCCAATGCGGTATTTAAGGTTTTTCATTCATCCCTTCAACATACTAGATATGCGGGTACGAAAGGCTAAAACTCCCTAGAAGGGTTGCCCAATAAATTTATCGATTCGCTTGCGTTTCTTCTTTGGTTGAGGCTTAATACATATATTCATGGGGACATATTAGAAATTAAAAACGGATTTATCAGAGTATCATTTCAGTTATGACATCTATTATCTTATAACGAGTTATACAAAGTGCGGCTTGTATCTTATAGTAAAGCTGGTAGGTTATTGGATGGATTGAATTTCAAATTAGAGGAGTGTATCAAGGGTTTGCTAGAGCCTTATACCTGTTTTTGATTTGAAAATGAATTATAAACATCAAGTATTAAAGTTGCACCTAAGTAGGTATTACCTAACATTCAGTCTTTGCAGGAGTGTGTTAGGACTCCTCTTAACATTACAGAGGAAGTGATTTGTTAATGGGGATTTACTTCAACAATTGGCTTTTACGCTAGTTCATTTAACGCTCCTTAAATGGTTTTTTGGTTATTACATCATTAGCAGATATTCTAAATGTAGATTTTCCTTTAAATTTTAAATTATCAGACAAGTTCTAAAAATGTTGCCAGAAATACTATATTCTCTTAAAAATATAAGCAAATTCTTATGAAGTAACAAAAATGTTAATGGAATATATTTTTACACAAATATTAAAAGAATTTATTGGTACGAGGAAATATTAGACTAGAACCAAATCCCCACTAATTCGTAAGTTAACAAAAGCCAAAAATGACCCTGGATTCTAAAGAAGTTTCCTACGTCATTTACATATAAATTTGAAATAAAACACTGAAATCTCGTATACAATATGAGCCTGTTAGGCCTAGTTAGTGGATATAACGAACGGGTATGAACAGTTAATAGAATCAATTATCCATATTTAATATGGAATTGCATTTAAGTATAAAGGGTGTTTCAGTTTAAACTCGCATAACTTTAATAGTGTATTGAACGTCCAAAAATAATATCAGTTTGTTAATATAAACTAACGTCCAATAAAACATACTTTAGCAAATACAGGAGGTTCAAATTTAATTTGAAAAATGAAACTATTAAATTTCTTCAAAAAGAGCTAGAGATTCTTTAACAAAATTTTGGAGGTGTTAACGACGATAAACGACGCATATGTTTTACTGAAAGAAAATATTTTTTAATTTTTTCAGCGGCATACCTACCTCCATGTTAGTGGATATTTTTTCAAAAAAAGTGGAACGCTACTGGCTTTTATGAAATAAATAAATGAAATAAAAATTATTCTTGGATTCCTCATTTAATTCTAGAGAAATAGTTTCTCTCGAGATTTTTTCATCCTATTCACCGTTTCCATGTAAAAAAATTAAAATAATGTTAATATGCGTCCTAAATTAATAATTAGAACATTATGGTACCAATACTTTACTGGAAATTTAAAAAAAAAACGAAAATGATCCACCATATTTTACTTATTTTTACTCTTAAAATATAATTTGTTTTCAAGTGAAACATAAGCATCATTTATAATCGTCAATACCTCCAAAATTTCGTTAAAAAATTTCTAGCCCTTGTTGAAGAAATTTCATATTTTCCATTTTTTAAATTTAATTTAAACCCCCTATATTTGTTAAAGGAAGCCTTATTGGACGTTGGTTTATATAGCAAACTGACATTATTTTTTGACGTTCAATACGCTATTAAAATTATGCGGGTTAAAACTGGAACACCCTGATATATAGGATGTTTAGTAGAGCGATAGAAAGTTTTCAATTAAAGGTAGATATAGGTATAACTATATTTATCCTTATGCAAAATCTCATAATTTTTGAAATATTCGTCAAAGAGGGAGAGTAGGGAAGGTAGAATAGAGGGGCAAGAAAACGCATTAGAAATTGAGGGTCTAATTTTGAAAATGAAATTAATTAATGGTAATAATGTTTAAGTTAAAAGTAGCGTTATAAATTTTAAAGTGATTTATACTTACTTAAATTTAAAGTTGCTTATTTTCTTGTGAATAATATTTCCTTTCGTTTTTAATTTTGTGAAATATGATTTTGTCATAATGTCATATGTCATTTGAAAGTTTATACAGTAGAGAAGTTTTTAAGACTATTTGAATTTCTTGAGCTAGCGCCACATTGGAAATTTTTTTTATGAAAAAATAAATTAGAACCAAAGTATTTTAACACATCAATTTACCAACATAATTGTTGAACTTAATCAAGATGTATATTAAGAATGTTTAAAAAATATTTTCGAAAGCGGAAAATATTTAATACTAAAAAAAGTGAACTTAATGGTATAAACTCAATTATTTCGTATAAAAACCTAAAAAGGCCGATATTTCAAAAACGATTGACGATTGGTCAAGATATTTGCACTGGGTTTTGACTACACCAAACAGAATTTGACGCTCTTTCGAATCGTGACACAAAAATTATACCTTTCCATTTAAGTTTTCCGAAATAACTTGAAAAATTACCATGGTTTTCAAATAGCGTCACCTAGTGGGTTTAGTGTTGAACTAATATGAGGTGACATAATCGCCACGTTATAGCCTGCAAAAAGCCTTTTCTCATGAGGTATTACAGTATAGCTTTGTGTTCAGTTAATATCGAGAAAACTGACATTGGAAGCTTCTCCCGCTCTTTAGTTTCAAACATTCAAAAAAACTTTTCCTGCAAAAGTTGTGGCAAATTTTTTGTGTATAAAATTGATATTTTATATTTAAAATATGCATTTTTCGAATAAATTTAACTAAAAATTGCATTTTATTCATTTGTCATATAAAAACACCCTTTAATTGTATAATTACGAACTTGAAAATACTTTCCAGCGATTGGTCGTGATCGATTTTGTCATAATATTTTTTTCTCCAGACTCCGAAATAAGTAATTTCCCAGATATAGCCGACGTCCCGACGATTTGAACACCCTGTACATAAGAAGCAAGACTCTTTCGAGCTTTCTTGCACTGTACTCTGCACTTAACATCAAAAACTTATTGTACAACCTCCCTGGTCTCCAGCTTGTCATTGAATTCAAACTTCTCCATACGACATTAATCAAATAGGTACCTATAAAAGAAATATTTTTGTCAAAATCCATAAACAAAGCCCTAAAACATTCGTGATAACAAGGAAGTGTCTGACATTGATCCCACTCCTGATTGCGGTTGATTACTTTAGATTGTAGGGCGGTTGTGAGGTAATTTAGATACGATCGCTGTTGTCTGTTGCGAAACTACCCCTCGTTTTCCCTTATTGCCATTAACTTCGCCAGTTAGCATTAATTCACTTTAAGGGTTTCTTCTCTTTTGTTTAGAGTGATGAAGAGGGACGATTTTATGGCCACACTTGACAGCAATTATTGCGTTTAGTAAATCAAGACTTTGTGGGATTAGAATCGGATTTTTTTAGAAGAAACATGATTGCTTTTTTCGTCGAGATTGTAGCTTCAGTATTTTAAGCCATCATCAGGACAACTAAAGACGTAATATAACAACATCCGCGTTTGGTTCTCTGAAGAATAGTCGACGGAGAAACCAATATAGTTTCTATTAAAAAAATCCGACCTTAATCCCGAAAAACCTTGATTTATCGACTGATTCGTAAAAATCAATAATCAAAAGTGCAACATTATTGCGTTTCTGGTCGAAACGTAATTTCTCACCTATTTATATTGGATAATTATTAAATCTACTATTTTTTGACTAATTATTTAAAATTAAACTCTTAAAGAACCCTTTGAACTTAACTCGAATTGCTTTCGACTTTTTCGATGTGAACTCAAGAAAAGCACATCGTTCTCCGAAGGTGTTCGGTTAAGGAAAACTGTCAGGTAATAAAGCGCACATGTAAGATATAAAACACGCAATCTGGCCATCGCACGCGAGTTCCGCCATATTGTCGTCCTTTGTGTCGCCGATGAGAGATTGTCCTGCGGCTCGGTCGCATGTCCTGCTGATGGCGATTCGAGTCCTGCGGCTAAGGCCTGTTCAGGTGCGGGCATGACCATAGGATACTAAATTATTATATTTTCAGCTAACAGAAGTTAGAAGTTCTCATGCAGAGATAGTCTTCAATGCATACTTGCCTCTTAGTCAAAACCGCACCGGACTTTTCTGTTTAAAATCTAGGGAGGCAAACTGTCTATTCTTCACTTTTCTATCTAGGCAAAACGGATTTAACCAACGACTTTAAACCTGATTAACAGTAAAACTTAAAACATAAATGCAATTTAGGATGGAAAAACACGTCCGCCCTGTGAGATGCTGGCTGGGCTTTCTTCTGATTCGGATTGCATGAATCGATCTAATGCAATTTTTTTCTGAAATATTCTCTAGAATTCATTAACCAAATGCTACGTACTTATGACTCTTTCATAGAATTTTTGACTGGCGTACATTGACAGAAATTTTATTGCGGCCAAATTTGCCGTGTTTATTACTGTACCAATAACACTAAGTATGAATTCCTTGGTTCTGCTTTATTTGTCACTTATAATTAAATGACTCAGGTTTATGGCCACACTTTGGCTGATATTTCCCATAGTTACATTCTCTTTGTACCAACCTGACCTCGATCACGTCGTTCTGTCATCAACTCGACCCATTTCAGATACAAAAGGCATTAATTTCGCAACAGCACCGAATTGCCCTATTCATCTGGAAACAATCACATTTTCAATTTGCTTATCAGAAAAGCGGTAATGAATTTTGCAATAAATTATTCAGTGCCTGTAGATGATAACGGTTTATGATTTCAAAAGTAAGTAATACACACGTACTGGTATATTCTTTTCATCTTTTATGGTCTTTTCTTTCTATTTTAACTACAGCTATTTTGTAAGACCGCTCTTATCACAGGCAACTTGTGGAAGTGACCAATAACACATCGACTTGCAGCCATTGGATGTTTATAACGGATTGCCTACAATTGGGTATTATAAAATTAATGTTGCTGCTTTTTAAATTCACGATTGACATTTTTACCAATAAGGGACCTTCAAAGTGTACCCATCAATCAGGATATCCCATTACTAAACATTCACATGCTCGTATCTGCTTTCAAAAAACCATCTTCCGTTAACTACAATACACAATCCTCCTCTTTTGGACGCGACTTCTGCGTTTCCGGCCTTAGTTCAGAGGCGTGTGATGCCGAAAGTGCCC
The DNA here is from genome assembly GCF_039881205.1 of Euwallacea similis. Taxonomy (NCBI): domain Eukaryota; kingdom Metazoa; phylum Arthropoda; class Insecta; order Coleoptera; family Curculionidae; genus Euwallacea; species Euwallacea similis. The sequence continues at coordinate 2,636,867 of NC_089633.1, read as the reverse complement.
TCTTCCAAAGTTCTCAAAGGATACGCCTCTGGTTTTATTATAAGACAATCAAGATATCTTAGACAGATTATTTTTGGACCGCTTTGAAACGCATCCTTTAAAAGGTATTATTTTACACCGTGTGGTTTTTAGTTCTGTCTTCTTCAGTTGTCTTTCAATGAACATCCTGGCCATTGAAAAGATAAATTAATTTGAAGAATATAGAGGAAGTACCCAATCTACTGCAGCCATAACATACGACACAAAAAATTCAATCCATGTTACTGGGTATGCTTTGTGTGATTATGGTGTTCATGATCGATTAACTTTAAGCAAAAAACTCACACTTTCCAATGTATGACACGCCACTGCTCTAAATCATGCTCGTTTTTAGCGAAAATCCCGTGCATGTCTTTGCAGAAAGTAATTCATCAAACCGAATTTAACCTTTAAACTTTTAACGTGACCTGCTAATAAATTGCTCCTGTGACTTGGTCACATAAAAGGCATAACGTGGTATTTAATCCATAATCGTATTCCTTTATTGACAAAGCAATAAGCAACCTAATACCTTTGTTCTTTGCAATTTCGAGTTATCTTAAGGAATATCTATGAGAAGGGCCATTCCATGCGGGGATGCGAACTTACGGTAGAGGGAGGTTTCCAGACGGTGGACATGCGATTGACCGATGTAAAGACCTGTGAAAGCTTTCAGGCTTGCTGCTCGTTCGAATTGTTCGGTGAACATGAATGGGAAATTTTCAAAGTAGCTTGTAATGGGTATCGATGGAAATTTATAGAATGGCGTTAATATTTAAAGGAGATATTTTTTACTAGCAATGTGGCATCTCTGCAAAGAAAAAGTAGCAATATACCGTCTTCTATTGAAAAGGTTATTTTCGAGAGCTTAAGAGAGGACTTCTAGCCTCAACCATCATCACATATATCTATCAATATACTTATACTAAAGTGATATTATTCATTTACCCAGTAACATGAAATAATGAAAAGGGAAAACGGAAATTTTGCGACAATCTTCAATGGCATCTATATATTTTAATAACAAGTTTATTTCAAAATTAACTCAACGTCTTAATGGTACATGAATAGAAATTCATATAAAAGCTGTAGTAATTTACCTGAAAATTTGAAAAGTTACATTTTGTTTTCTACAGAGCGTTCCACAAATCCGTCGCAAATCTGATTTTGTTTATTTCAATGAAATAAATACGTGTACACTTTTAAAATATCTCCTCCAGATTCCGAAAAAATCCCAGTCAAATAATATGTTACTTGAAGTAATATTGTATATATCTAGAGTATATTTTTAGAATTAATAGTGAACAAACGTACTCAAATTTTAACTTTAACCATCCTCTATATGTCCCAAAGTGTCAATATTTGGATAAGACATTTTTGCACCAATGGTCACCATTAGACATGTAGTATCATAATCTTTCAGATTTACTATTGATAATAAATCACTCTCTTTAACTAGAGACCCGGTGACTAGAAGATTTCACAATTTTCTTACAAGCATGCAAGATTAACATAAACAAACATATCAGAATATTCGACATACATAGTAGGAAGCAATAAATCACTCGGTCGAGCGCGCCGTCACGATAAACCCTTTTTTTTGCCTCTGTCTTTTACTTGTGGCGGCAGCACACCAGCCGTAACAATACGTTATGTGTAAATCAATTGAATCACTTTGCAAATTATGTCAATAGGGAGGTCTATGTAGTCGTTAAACTCTATTAAACATTATAGACAATGCTAAAAATGGTCATATAATTATATACATATAAAATTTTACAAAAATCAAATAAATCATTAAGGGGAAAAAATCGAAAAAAAAAATCTAAATTCTCATAAACGAGTAAAACACTCTCGCAGAGGTGTGACGTTACAAAGCGGTATGGTTAACATCAACCAGGTAGTGTGACACGCAATAAATTGGGGATTATCGGAAAAATTTGAGTTTTACCGATTTGCATTGCCTTTATGTTACTTAATTGTTCGATAAATTTTTTAGTGTTTGTCCTAAAAATGAAAGGTGTTCGCTGAAGATTCCGTCTTCTCTCAGATTTTTCAATTTCGTACTATATGTGACTGTTTGATCTAGAATTCCGCAGAATCTGTAAACTGTTTTTCTGTGGAAAACCGGAAAAGTCTCCTAGCTCTCTTAAATATGTAGCAATGTCATTTAACTGAATTTTACAATTTTTTCTGAAAGCGATTATTGTTGGCACGTGATTTTATATTAGCGAGAAAACTAACTAGAAAAGTATTGACATAGTCAAAAATTAAAGTCATATAGGACGTACGAGTCAGTACTTTATACAGAGAGATTTCTACAAATTTCTGCAAATATTTTTTGCAGCTTTTAGATACTACGCTTTATATCTAACTCTGCTAAATTGTTGATATTTTGATTCTATTGACCACTTTAAGATACCTTTACTACACCAATTTTCTTTAGTTCTTGCACTAACTACATTGATTTTTATTACGTTTGTAAGAGTAAAAGAAACGTTAAAAAAAACGTGTTTCTGAGAAAAAATTAATCATAACGTCATATCCTATTTCGAATAAGGAGAAAAAACCGTTTCCCATCATAAAAGTGGAGCACAGTGGTCCTTCTTTGAGACCCACCCCCTAATCAATTTCTCAATTTTATTTCCCGTTTCTTCACACAAGCTGTGAAACGAAGCGTTTATAACACCGCCTAGATATTAAAATTTTCTTAGCCCTAAATTTAGATATTAGAAAAATCAAAAAATGTCTTTATCTTTAGAATCCACTTTTCTGATTTGTTGTTTTGGATGATACTGAAATATTTATTTTTCAAGTAAACTAGGCACTAAAGTGACATAGAAACACAGTTAATAAACAAAATTTATAATTCAACATGAACAGAGTATTTAGTATTGGATGTAACAGTCAATGAATTTGATATTCTCTTTAAGGATTTTCTCAGACAGAAAATTTATATATCGACTCTATATTGCAACCTCTGTTCTATCGAAAGAGGCCTGCCATAAAATTTTTCGTTACCTATAAACTAAACATCTAGATACGTAAATTGATGTAAAAAGACTGGTAATATAACAGACCAATATTTCAACTAAGCAAAGTGACCTAAATGATTTCAATACCTAGATGACCCACATATCTATTGTTTGCATTTAACTCTTCTATAAAGACGAGACAAGACTTAATAAAATTATTACTTACCTAGAGCCGTCACTCTTCTGGCCACAGATTTGGAGCGCATCTTCTAAATTGAACAGTCCCTAAGTTCTCCAACCTCTTTTATTCCCCCATAACACGCGATGCAAAATAATAACAAAAGAGTACCGAAGAGTTTCCTGCAGGTCGATACTTGCAACTAAAATTTGCAACTTCAAACAATTAACAGAATTCAGAAAAATAATTGCCAGCCCGAAATGAATGCAACATCCAAATATCGCGAACAATCCTTTCGGGCAACTCCGACAACCCGCAGGACTATAGAGACAATAAGAAGCTAAGCAGGCCAGCACTTGTCACTCGCACGCTGACTTTTTTCTCTTCTTCTTCTCCTGCGACGTCGCTCGCGGCCAATAGGCGGCCCCTGTCATGTTTTGTCACTGCGGCGCGATTGTCTGTTGTTTCATGCGCGCGCGTTGCTGCCGACGGCTCCTCGCAGGAATACATAGAGCCTAGATAAGAGAATCCTGCCGATTCCGAAACGGGTCGATAGGGTTAGAGGGGAAGGGTGGGGGCACGAGGATCTTCTTGGGGGATGAGCCAAGCGGATAAAGAGGGGACAGGGACAGGCTCACTGTGGGCTCCGTAGCAGAGAGAGGGGGGAGTCCTGATGTGGCGTTGCGGTCTGTCGGGGGCCACAAGCATCAACTTGTGTTTCAGAGATTGGGATTCCATGTTGGTGGTAATAAAAGTTCGTCTATTCTCCATAGTCTCTATTTAGGTGCTTTTTAAATATATTTTCAGTAAGACGAATGAGGTTTTATTTACTATAATTATTGCGAACTATTGTTATCAGGCGCAAACAGTATGTAGAATATATAAATGAAGCATTTTAAAACATTAAGAGTGAAACTCTGTCTTTGTTTCTTTAGGCCTAGTTGCTCACGTCAATCTTAAACTTCACCTATAGTTAAATTGGCGATTTTGACAGCTAAATAATGGAATATATGTCAAATTCCCAATTTCCAGGTTTGAAACGAGGATATACCACGGGATCTTACAACTTTGACGCTAACAATAAACTGACAACACGTACATACGTGATTAAGTGTACTGATTATTGTAATACAATTTAGTAAAAGTTAAAGTAAAAAATAAAATACTTTTTGTTTCATTGATCATCGATCATATCCTAATAACCATATAAATGTAAACCTGAATAATTCCCTGATGGTATTTTAATTATTGAGCAAACAGAAACGTGTCTTGTTTGTCAGTTCGGTGCCGTATTTATCCAACACAAGGCACTCTGTAATTACATGTTGTAGACATCGTTTAGGATATTATGTGTATTTACGAAGTAAAAAATATTGATATCTAGCTGGTTAGTTTTGTTGTATTAGCACAATTTTTTCACTATAACTTTATACAGGGTGTCAACAAAGTCTGGAATCAATATATTTCCTAAACCTATTAATTGTCAATTTTCCACAAAACTGAAAAAATAATCTGAAACTTCGTAAAGGACAACAAATACATCCACTGCCTGAATTTTTCTTCGATACTTGAGCATTTCGGTATGTTTTATACGCTGCCATATGTGTTGAAATAACAAAATTTCCTGCAACCCTATTGGCGCATTCAGCAATGAGTGATATTTTCTTGAAGGCTTCACACTACCTCTCTTACCATTAAACAAAAATTATCATGACGGCGCAACTTTGTGATGGGTCAATACAAATATATACAGCAGGATCCTCAAAATGTGCCATTATAAGTAAAACTTCTGGCATGTTGATGGACTATGGCAATAACATATTTTTTGACGAAACATTTAGCTCTTTCAAGTATTTCTTTGTCGCCTTATATCCTGTATAATTACAGCAGTATAATCAATTTTGTGCACACACAGACGCAGTCCTGCGAAGCATATCCTAACTGCTCTGGGTGTTGAGTGTGACGCCTCTTCTTTTGCGAGTATTGCGGGCAGCAGTGATAGGATGCGTTCAGTGTTTTCAAAACGGTGCGCATCATCGTTCTTTATGGCGAAGGCGGGGTTTTGTCTGTAAAAATGCAGGAACTAATTTACAATTAACTTCGGTAATGGGGCTATGGTTTCGATTATATAAAAACATTTCTACTCTGCAGGATTTTCTGGCCATTTGAATTTTTAACGTTTGTTTTTTCGTTACTATTTGACTTTTTTCTAAGTCTTATACCATTTTTGAATTTTTATGTTTGTCTGGTGTCTTTTTCTTCAATTGCTTTGTTTCGATGCGTCAGTAAACACATCGAACAAGGATCTTTTTCGACATTTCGAGTTCGTCCAGTAAGAATTTAAACATAGAGGAATTTGGAGTTTATAATTTCCAAGGCGACAAATCCAAAAATACTTAATATAAAAACACTTAAAATTCTTATTCGCATTTGGCTTTTTTAATTTTCGCACCTTTTTCCGTGATTCAGGGACACGTTTTCAATCTAATCTGAACTCCTTTAAGAGATTTTTGATGTTTTGTAATGAGGTATAATTTATAACCCTTTTCTAAATATTTCCTAAATTATGCCATTGCAATATTAAGTTTTAATTTGTATTAAAGCACTATACAATTTAAATTTCGAAGTTCCTCATCTACGTGCGTGTCAATGTTTCTAAGAAATCGATGAACCACACCACGTTAAGACTTACGTAACTCCAGAAGAGACTGAATTTTATTGAATGTGAATCACAATTTTTGTACTTGAGCATGAACGTTTTGAGAGCAAAAATCAACGTGATAGTCACCAAGATCCACGACAATTGAGCCACTCTGTAGATGTTATTAAGTTAAACCGTCTTGATCAAATTAGTCAAATTTTTTGTGTTTTTTAATATTATTCTAATCAGTATTAAACTGAACTAACACATACGAATTGTTTTTGATGAAGAAAAGCTCCAGAAACCAGACCCTGAGAAATTTACTTGTTTCAATTTCGCTGCCTAACTAGTCATTTCATCTCAACCAACCTCAATCGTTTACTCTCATTCTGCGTCGACTAACTGAAACCCAAGTTAGGCCAAATTGCATTAACATGAAAATGAAAAATACTGCCAAAGAAATTTCCTTCAAGATTGAGTTTCTTTTTCCTCCTCGAGCTCCTTCCATTTTCCGAATACACACGTTGAATCATGGCAAAGTATTCATATAGAAGCAATTTTTCTAAGCTCGTAATAAAGAAAGACACACAACTCCAAACCAAAACTCACAATTTAACTTATTCCCTCTTACATTTACCAAACCCCATACACGATCCCTTACGCGACCAAATAAAATCCTTCTTTTTACGCTCCTCTTTTCCCGTTTCTACTGAACTTTGTGACATCATAAACTCTATATAGACGTAAAATATGACATTAAAAATTACTGCAAACCCCCGATACAGCCGTCCAGCAAAGCCAATCGCCCTGTTCCCGGTCATTTCCATTAAAACTTCGCTGTTCCATTACGAGACTTTTCCATGGACAGGAAGTGGGTTCATCCATGCGAACAGCGCATTTTAACCACTTATCCACTTAAAGATACTTTCGGTTTGTGCTTCTCCCTCCGAGGAATTTAAGGTGGAGGCAAACGATATGTTGCTGGATTGGGGGAAGGATGACTGTGTTTTATTAATTGGGTATTTTTCCCTTTTTAAATCAAAATGAACTCCGCAGCCCTTTTTCCCATCCCCACTGTTAAACAAAGTGTATACCTAGCTAATGAAACAGACGGGTGGAAAAGTCATTTTAATTGTTGAAGCCGCCTGATGTTTTCCAGCAGAAGCGTGTACCCAGCCTGAGGCCTGTGTAATCTAAACTGCGGCTGTGGAAGATTGATGCATATTAGATTTGTTTGCTCTATTCCAACCTCCTGACTGCTCTGTTTATTGGCATAATTCTAAACAATTGGAGTCACGGACGAAGAAAACCAAGAACGTGTATGTGGGTTTAAGCAAGTTTTAAAACACTGAAGGTTAATCATAGGACACATTAAGCGAAACCGTAAAGGTATTTACAGCTGCGAGTTAAAATGCGTAAAGTTCAAAGGTTGGCCTGACATAATCGTATATCCAAGAGTTGTATGCGAATCGGAGTGGAGCGAGAATAATTTTAAATCTCCATGTATCCACGTACAGTCATCCGCTGGGAGAGGAAATATGATATTCAAGAGTTGGGTGTTAAATGTAGGCAGAGGCGTAGGTAGAATTCAGCTTAGAATATCCAATAGTGATAAGGTAAGAGCTGCGTGAAAACAATCTTAAATGGCGAACTAACCTGAACTGACACATAATTTCCATTATTCACGCTGTTAAGAGGGGCTATTTCTCGATATTTGCCAGTATCTTAGATTCGCTACAAGAAGGGCTTCCAAAAATGGAAATAAAATATCCAATGCCGTATTTGAAAAATTTATATTAATAAGTTATGAACCTGGTAATAGTTAGCCAACACTGTGATCGTATTTAAAGTGGACAACAAATATGATAACTTTTGCCCCGTTTAACCGACCTTGTATCACTTACCGTTATCAAGATAGCAAAGGTGGTGCCGCCTAAGGGAGACAGCCTCTATATATCAAACCCAAAAAAATCACATCAATGTGTGCAATTACAATTCTACAAATATGACTTTTTTTTTTAAATTCATAATGGCAAAGGCCTGAGTCACTCTTTACCACAAAATCCCCAAATCTACGCCTCTGCGTCAATTGAGCTTGCAACCCACACTCAAGGTTAAAAGCTCCCACATTCAGGTGCAATCTCTCTTGGACTTGACATATGTACATATTTAATGCAACAATCCACTTTTTCACCATCAGTCTGTATTGTCAAACCATCTGCACCCCAGTTCTAATCAGGAACCGTGAACTTCAGGTAAAATCTAATAGAGCGTGAAGAATTGAAATAATTATAAAAAAGCCACTTCCTGGAAACGAATCAAGGCCCAGCAGGAAATAGTTTCTTCTTCAAAGAGTTGTGACTATGATAAGTCATCTACGGCAATGAAACTTATATGCAAATAATCTCAGATAAAATTAAAACTCCAAGCAAAGTTATGATGTACTAAGCCCTAACATTTATCATGAAATCTACCCTTCATATTAATTTGCATATGCATATAATACTTCTTGGATTATATTGGAATAATATGATACACTTTCCGTTGCATGAGGGTTTGCTGACAAGAAAAAGTGGACGCTAATTAACTTTCATTTCTTATCTAATCTAACTATGTCATGCAAGAAAGAATCAATTTTTGTGATTAACCGGCGAATATCTCGGTTGTATTGTTTTTTATGCATATCCTCAAAGTGCCGAAGCAGCATTGAAAGAGCAATAAAAGATTAGAACAACTAAGCCAGCAGTAAGGCATTGAATTTGTCGCGAATTGAGGCTATTTCTTCTTAAATAAAGCACAGTAATATAACGTAGGTCCTGTCCTTCAATGGGGTTCATTTCCACGGCGAGCGAGGGCTGTTTTAGCCCCCAAACGAGACACGATGCGCCAAGCAGACAAGGAAGAGGGCACACAACAGACAGCGAGAACGTCGGCGCATGTGCCATCCACAGCCATTTCATTGGTTGGATGCGGCAGCCACAGATAGCGTTTTGTGCGGGATGAGAACAGATAAGGATAAATCATACCACGCCCTCGTTTTATTGTAAATGGAGAAAGGGGAACGATGGGGGGAATGGTGATCAAACCGGGGGGCATTCTGATGAAGTTTTCACCAATTGTTGAGACAATAAGTGCATAATATACATAAGGTACATCAGGTCAGATAATTTCCTGCATATCGGGTTATTCACTAGCAATGGGACATCAAAAACTTGGAGATACCATACGTCAAACGACGATCATTGTTGTAAACATACCCCATTCGAAAGTCTATATTTGTCAAATTCTGTTTCAGCCAGGAATAAGGTATATGTTGCAATTCGGTTTGCTCCTAGAAGACGCTACTTACCGCCAATTTCATCGATATTTACAGGTTTCATTCTGTATCTCTAACATGAAATTTCATTCAAAATGTCAAAAGGCCATTATTCGACGTGCATATGACTTGGTGCACTCGCCTGCGGCCTGTGCGCAAAGCTCGTGCTTGTCAGTAATCAATAGCATTTAAAATAGCCCATATATGTTCTAAAATAAAATTAAATACATACAGAAATGTTCTAATATATTAATTATTAAATTATTTAAAATATTAATTTTTAACATCTATATTTCAAAAATGTTTCGAGTATCCCCGTGTTGTGGTACGAGGTGGCTCAAAAAAGTATATTACTACTTTCAATAACATTTTATGTAGGGTCCGTCATATATATGGAATTATGACAATAACTTTTTAAATAATTTTTCTATCAAAAAATGTTTCAAATTAAAGTAAAAGTTACAAGGCTAATTTTTGCAATTTTTTGATGACCTTGAACGTTTTTCTTGTCCCATAACAGTCAAATGAAGTTCAAATTTTCTTTTTCGAATGTGATCCTCTATTTTTGATTTATATTATGGAATCTACACTTAATAGCGCATATAGACATATCAAATTTTATTGTGATTAGATAAGAAAAAATTCAAGAATAAAATTATTTTCCTTATTTTATTAAAAAAAAATAAATTCAGTCAGAAAAGCAAAATAACAAATTACTTCTTACAAGAATTGTTATTTAATGCTCGAAACATTTGCTCAAAATGTCTTCCATCATCATCCAAACAGTGCTATTTTTTGCATGAGTGATCTTCTCACTTGAACACAAGTGTCTTGCTTGATCCGTTGCATTACATCTACAATACGAGCCCTCAAATAATCTACGTTATCCGACCGATCCTTATAAACTTGATCTTTTAAATGATCCCAAAGGAAAAGGTCGCAAGGATTTAAATCAGATGATCGGGCTGGCCACTTTATTTCACCCCGACGACAAATCCACCTATTTGGAAAAACCGGATTTAAATGGTTCCTAACTTTCAGTTCAAAGCGAGGAGGTGTCCCGTCTTGCTGGAACCATACTTCATTAATACTATCGCTATAAATAAACCGTAATGCAGGGATAATTTGTTGTTCTAAGAACTGAAGGCATTTTATGGTAGTTAAATTACCATCTATGAAGAAAAAGTCCAACTAAATTATCGTCTACGTTACCCACCCACACATTTATTTTTTGAAGTCTTTGTGTAAGGGCTTTTGCCATCCACTAAAGGTTATATGGAGACCAATAACGGCAATTATGCACATATCAAGTCTTATGTAAAGTAAATATGGCTTTATCTGAGAATAAAATTTTATTTGAAAAATTAGGATTTTCGTCAGAAATCCTTATCACGATTTCGCAAAATTACATTTTTCTATAAAAATCATCCTCGCTAAGTTCCTGTACTAAATGAACTTTGTGGGGTTAAAATTTTTCTTTTTTTAGAATCCTACGCACCGACGCTTCACATATTGGGTGGTCTGCGGCCAAGTCGCTGCAAGATTTTTTAGGGTTGTCTTCCACAGCTAACAGGATACCTAGCGCGGCATCATCAACTATAGCATGTTTCGCTCATCTCGTTTTAGGCTTGTCTCAGGTACTTTTATTCTGCATGTATTTTTTAATACCTTTTGACACATAGGATTATGATATGGGAGGCCAATTCTAATATACTTCATTAAAGAATATCATAACTTCCTGTTGGGTCCTTTTTCGATCTTCATGCCAAATCATTGTTAACAAATAAATTCTTTCGTTTTCCGTCAAATGCACCATTTTTTGCAATACAAATGTATATATGAATTAAACGAAGTATGTATAAAACGATTGAGGTGATAAATCAGAGAGGTTAAAAATTGATACTGTTTTTTTTTAATTAAAAATTTGAATTTTCGGAATGCTATTTACTTAACGCTAAAAGCATAAACTAGGTGTTTTTATTATTTTGCTTTTCTGAGTGAATTTAATTTTTTTGAATAAAATAAGGCAAATAATTTTATTCTTGAAATTTTTCTTATTTAATCTCAATAAAATTTGATGTGTTTGTATGCGTTTTTAAGTATAGATTCCACAAAATAAGATAGAGATAGAGGATTAGATTTGAAAAACAAAAGTTGGACTTCATTGGACTATTATGGGGCAAGGAAAAAAAATTAACGGTCATCAAAAAATGACGAAAAATTTAACCTTGTAACTTTTACTTCAAACATTTTTTGATAGAAAAATGATTTAAAAAGTTATTGCCATTATTCTATACATATGGCGGACCCTGTATATAGTAAAGTGGTTTCTATATAGAATGTAAAAGCAATAGGGAGACGTATTTTAAGGACTGATTTTACATTCAAAAATATAAAGAAAAGTTGGTATAAAGATGGATTCTCAAGAAATGCGGAGTGACGTGCGGAACCAGGGGAGGAGCTACATTTACTTAATATACTCCAGCATCTTTTAACTTTTATGACAAGTTGACATCAGAATATGATTTCTTATTTAAAATTACATAAAAACATACTATTGATAACCTGTCATAGGACGAACCGTTTAAGAGATCGCTTTAAAGCAAATATTGTAAGGTGAGAACCTGAAATTGCGTAGTGAAATCGTCTTTTTTGCTAAAAGATCTGAAACGATAAGAAGACTTAAAAAATAAAGTTCACAATCAATAAAAAAAAGTTGCTATTCAATTTCAAATTCTCATTTTGAAATTTTTCGTTTATAGCGGCAATCGTTCTACGACAATATACATATAAAGAGTACCTTTCTATCTAATTTTAGACAAGAAATCATATTCCGATGTCAAATTGTCATAAAAGAAAGGATACAGGACTATGTTAAGTAAATATAGCTACCCCCTCTGGTTGCGCACGCTACTCCGCATTTCTGAGAGGGTCATCTTCGAAGGACCATAGCTCCCTTAGAAGCCTTTTATGTACCCATATTTATACCAAGTTTTCTTCATATTTTCGAATGTAAAATCAATTCTTAAAATATGTTCCCCTATTTTATTTACACCCTGTACACTTATCTTAATTCTGAGACACATCGGAATTCCAAATTGCCATATGATGTAATTTTTCCATGTGGCAATTTGACCATTCCAGGAAGAGCAATAATTTTTCAAAATAATAACTTAGAACCGATTTAGTATAACTAAGTATACGGCTTGTGAAGGCGATTGATTAATAATTATTAATTTCATGTATTTGTCGAAGACTAGTGGTCCACAAATATTTGCGGAGATATTAACTTTGGAGATTTTCAGAAAATTTTCGAAATTTTGGTGTTGAACTCCTGCCAATAAATTGAAACGTTCTTACTATATTATTTTTCTTACCAGAACTGATTCCGAAGGGATTTCGAGAATTCTAAATAATCGCGCTAATCGAGGAATTCTGAAATTCATAAAAGTAGTTAGGAGAATTTTCAGGCTTTTTTTCTTAACATGAACTCATACTACTTAGAATACTAGTCGATTTTGAAAGGCCAAGTGATGCTGTAACACGAATTCAATACTCCAGTAACTTGACTATCAGGGAATATCCACCAAAAAACTGAAAGTAAGTCGATATTTCGAGTATCACATACATACCTTTAAATAAATCTACTATTCAATTTATCAAATAATAAATACATTTTTTTTTAAATGTTGTTTTCATTTATTTCTCATTTAATTTACATTTTATTTAAGGCAATTTTTCTGATTTTGAAACCTCGTATCCTCGGATGCACGAGAAGGAGTTCTTACGGGCTCAGCAGAGCTTAGCTGTGAACTAACCTGATCTATTAAAAAATCCTAAAACAATTAAGTTACCGCCAACACAAACGACGTCTCCTGGTCATTTCCACATGTTTTCCAGACGGGATTGCATGCATATCGCAAATTGAAACCCAAATAAATTTCCATCAAACCGACGCTACTCGAATGACGTGACTATTTCTTTACAAAAGCAATCAAAAAGTTGTAACTCATTTAACTATCTGCTTTCATCATCACCACTAGACACGCGTCACGTGTCATAACCGTAACTTTAGGCCCCTTCTTATCAATCTGACTGCATTTTTATCGCGGTCAAGATCGGTCAAATAAAAATAAGGGGTAAAATTCACATTATGTGATTTGTGGTTGTTCACACTATTTCTGGGTAGATTTAATTTCTAATGAAATAAATTCAGTAAAATAAAGGAACTTAAAAACGTAGAACATTGAGTATCATGCAGTCACTGAAGTGGATGATAAAGTTCCATTAGCATATCTGTATTTTTTACTGTCCAGGTTTTCATAAATATAATTAATCTGCAAAAGGCCACGATATGAATACTTGCAGTCTTGGATTTACGTTCATTGCAATAATTCAGTTAGCATGCCATGCTGTATATTCTAATATACATACAAGGTGTGTTTTGATCATTAACCTTACAAGCATGACGCAATCAATATGCCACAGTGTGCTGAAAATGTTGTAACATGCTGCAGCTTGCTTTTTATAATTCAAAAGCTCAACAGCACAGATCTCCCCTACATTAGTGTCGAAATATTAGAGTCCAGATAACTCTGCCCTCAATAATATTTTAATCGCGGAAACTGTTAGATAAATAGAAATCGGGAGCTAATCTCTTCGTTTCTACGTTCTGAAGCTACCTTCCATGTAAAGTTACTAGTACCTTGATTTCCTGAGGCTTAGGCCTAGTTTTCAGTTTTTCGGCGTTCTTGTTAACTTTGCCAGCAAGATTATTTCCAATGGGGAAATTGACCAACATTTTTTCGAAATTCCCTTGTTGGCACAGTTACTAAGCTAACCAGAATTCGATATGTGGGACACACAATATTTTCCATGATAAGCTAGTAACACAAAAACAATTCTGTGTAAGACGACGAGGCTTACTTATGCATTATAAGCACCATTATCGCTAATTTATATACCATGTATCCCAGACCCATATGTTATGGGTTTTTCTTTAATATAAAATATACAAGTAATGAGTATTCCGACATATTAATAAATCAAGCAGGAATTGGCCATCTACCACATGGTAATGCGACTACCCATTTGATCACCTACAATCCTAAAAATGTCTTCGTGGAAAGTATTGGTGCAGGTGTTCCATATCGAGAATTAGTAGTGACATTTCCATGCTAGAGAGTGACCTCGGCTCGTTCCTTTCGTGTTGTTCCAGATAAGAATGGAGAAGTTAACGTAAAACGACAGGCAGAGGTATGGAAAATGGGCGGCTAATCTCACGAAGTTGGATCTATACTAACCTATAATGCGGTAATCCGGCCCATGAGAGTCAGGTCGCTATAATGTGCCATGTTCCGTGGAAAAATGCTACGACTCCACTTAATCCTTGATTAATTGGGAAATGAGCATGTTTTGTAAGAATGCCAGTCATAATTCGCTTGTAAGGGAAATTTTGATACGCAAAGGTGTTTTATTTTTAACTCACCTTTAGTCGCGATGTGACATGCTGTAAGGGAATGCCCGCATAATTTGTCTTTCGTTTCCTTTTATCATTATTTGTTTCACGTGAAGAATGCTTGGAGAAGAAGAAATTCGGAGGGGGGCTGCTGGAAATGGCACGTTAAGTGCCGAAGGGCTTGGCGAAGGCATCATCATATTACCTATCATATACCGATTTTAAATATTTGCTATCCACCACACATCGTCAAAATGATTTCATAACTTCCCAAAAGGTAAATTTCCTTTCTTTAAGATTTATTTTATTAATCTAGTTCATTTAACAAGTAATATATTCAGTTTTCATATTTTATTCCTCCTTCGTGGACACACAATAGCGGTTTTTCTAGACTATCTGAAATTTCCTGCTACAATTCGTAATTTTTTTCAACCTTCATTCATCAAGAATGGGAAATAAGCAATATTGAGTATTGCGTCACAGATTTTCTTGTTTGTTGACCCGGCGCATCAAGGGGATGGCAAGTGATGAAATGCTGTGTCATGTGTCATAAGTCATTCCTTATTTCGTAACTACCGCACCTATTACTGTTCATTGAATTATCTATCCTTTACCTCAGTTTCTTATCTGCCATTTATTGTTTTTAACTCGCCTTGCACTACACAAACTCGTAAGTATCTGAAAATTGCTTTATGGTATATATATATAGTTGCCGTTTACAAAAACCGTAAATTAAAATAAACTGTCACCATATTAATCAATACATTAATCATATTCCAGAAAAAGAATGAAATAAAACAAATTCCTCACATCCGGGAAATCTAAGCTAACACGAAAATTTATTAACGCTTTTTCCTAAAAAGCCATTAAACGGACTTTTTCAGAAACTGCCTTTTAAAAGTTATATTACCCCCATAAAAAATCTAATATAAATCTGGGGACCAGGACATTATATTATTTTTTCGTGTCGGGGCTTATCGGCTCAATCGATGGGCCGGTGTCGTGCTCGTCGACCAGGGGGCGTGGAAGTCGGTCATCAGTCATAAAACGCCGGTCACGCGGTTCTTCCAGGAAATTCGACTATAGGGTGGCACTGGAAAGCTGGATAAACAACACGCTTTACTGCAGCAATACTGCCCTTAAATGCCTGCATTCCATTTTAGTTACTGTAGAACTTTCAAAATTTAAAGCCACCCTTATTCCACCAGACTTTCTTATGCCTCTGTAAACGAGGTGGCGAGAAAAATGTTACTTATCCGAGTAATTGCGTCGACCAACGAAAATCTCCGCGACGTTAGAAAAATGATGTTTTAGTTTCTTTTTTGATCGATATGAGATGTGCTTGAGTGTTTGAGGTTCACCCTGTAGATAATAACTTACCATGGTCGCGTGCGCCGCGGACTCTATCTGACCAAATTATACATCGAATGTTTACGGGTCAACCGTTATTTGTCACATAACCGTGATTTCATAACGCATTTTCCCCTGTCCCTTTACCTTTTCACATTAGCATTCGAAATGAGAAATGTCCCATAATGCCCTACATAAAGATATTGTCAGAGATAATGGTGCGGTTCACTTATCATTTCATTTTTATTGTTTGTATAGGCCGAATGTTGAGATATTTCGGGATCTGCATCTTCTCCTATAAAATGCAATATTTGAAGTCTGAAACCTGAAATATGAAACAATAACCTCGTCGGTATCGATGTCCCGTGACGTCACAGGAACAGATTGAAGAGTGCTGGGAGAGGTTGCCGGTTACCATGGAAACCGGCATCAGCAGAAGAGCTTTTGCGACTCGTCGGGAAAGCTTCGTGTCCTGCGGGAAGCTCGGCGACATGTCGATAAGTCGGGAATCGTCTCCTAGGGTTGACCTGGAAAAGTGCGGAATTATTTGTTGAATTGAAGGAATTATGTAAATTAGAGGAGTTTAACGTCAATCTTATCGTTACTATTGATGAAATAAAAATATTTGGTAAATAATAACATTAAACTCATTAAACGTAAGCCAGGGAGAGTTTTCATGTGACATCTTCAAGATTTTAATGAATTAATTTCTGTAACTTGTTTTCTTGCAGCTGCATCTACTATTTAACATTTAATGTAACAACAATAGATTTTCTTATGTAATTTTAAGTCAATTCATTTCAAATATGACTCAATTGAAAAATCGATTGAACTACGTCGGTCGCTTTGGCGCGTGCCGTCTAAGAGCGTCCACGAAGGGCAAGCGGCGTCGGTGGCTTTATTTAAGTAATTCCCCCTCTTATGCGTAAGCATCACTTGTACGCACAATATGTAATTACAATAACTCTGTTTTCTACTGTGACTACTGTAATGCTTTATCGCAATTGGGACATGTTTTCCCAGGTTACTTCGCCAAAGTCGATTAATTAGAATATCAACAAGGGTTTTACTTATAATTTATCACTATTATTTATCCAACATTTAACGCCTACATATTGTTTTTGAAATAGCAAATTCTATAGTTGCGCAACAAATAATTTCAAAATATTTTCATAAGTACAAAAAATACTTCTATTTTCTAATTATGGAACTGACTTTATCTGAATCATCCTGTAACAGAAAATAAATATTTTAGATAACATTAAAAAAAAAGGAAAAAAATTCCGCTGCGGACAGGATTCGAACCTGTGCGGGCAGAGCCCAATGGATTTCAAGTCCATCTCCTTAACCACTCGGACACCGCAGCTCATCAAGGATGTTTCATAGCGCCATTGAAATAGTTAATGAATACTCATAATATTTTAGATGAAATATCTAAAAAACCTTAATATTTTTTACTGCGCGTGCAACAATATTGCAACTATTGATGTTTTTCAACATCAAGAGATTATGAATTTGCCAAAGTATTTAGATATGCTAGAATTGATATTTCAAATATTGTTTTTTCAATCATATATGAATCATAGAGACCTTTTTATGTACATTGCAGGGTGCTGTAATTGCATTAATAAAAACATGTGCTTACGTAGGTTTTTGTTAGAAATATTAAATAATTTGCTTAATGAGGTATTTACACAGTAATAACAATCTTAAATTAAGTTAAATAGTCACATGCAATTTAGTCAAATTAATTGTAAGCTGAAAACTGTAGTTTATCTAGAGTGGTGCCATCTGACATTTATTACGATGAAAGGATTGGCCTAGTTCAGAAGTTTGTTAAAGATGAGGTCACTGCGTGTGTACAAGATGGCGCTACTAAATATAAATAATTTAAATTTTAAGATTATTCGGTGATTGTAAATAAGTGCAATTCGATGGAAGAAAGTTTTAATGGACAGCATGGTAATACTTTAAATATAATTGAAATTATTTTAATTATTCCAATTTAAATAATGTTCTTGATATTATGGCGGATATAAAATATTTCTTCTTTAACTCACCTTGCAATATCTACAGTAATCTAGTTTGCTGTGAGCTTTAAGCTGTAGTTTTAGTATTCAACAATAGATGGCAAAAGCCTAATTGTCAACTTTGACGTAAACGTAAACTAACTGACGGGTCCCTTAAAGAGCTGTCGGTTTCGGAAATGTTTATCAATTTGTAAATTATTATTGTTAAGTTCGGGTAAACGAAACGAAAATTTAGTGCTCCGTGAGTGAATTTGTGCTGGTGATTTAAACCTGCACTTCGTCATTCCATTAATTCTGGACTTTGGCATATATTCTCTACGGATTACGTCCCTCTTACCAACCGACAAGACGTAGGTAAGATTTTTTCAGAAATATATTTTTATGTAGTGAAACACCATTAAACAAAGTTGA
The DNA here is from genome assembly GCF_039881205.1 of Euwallacea similis. Lineage (NCBI taxonomy): Eukaryota > Metazoa > Arthropoda > Insecta > Coleoptera > Curculionidae > Euwallacea > Euwallacea similis. The sequence continues at coordinate 2,618,490 of NC_089633.1, read as the reverse complement.
TAACATTGAAGTTTTATGTATAATTATTTGGAATTATTGATAAGTTTTGTGTCTTGAGAAATCACCCCAAAATGCAAGACTTTCATGGGGTAGGTCAATGCAAGGGTTACATTTGTCAGCCATGTTTGTTGACAAATCCCTCAGAGGGGGTCCAGAAGCCAGAAAGGTTTTAAATGAGGAATGCTAGTGTCCTGGATCTGTTTATACTCAATTAAGTTCCTGTAACAATAACTTTTCTTAGTACCATAATGCATGATACTATAGTTACAAAACTCAAGAACCAACTTTCAAATCAACTGAGAGATAGATAGGTACTCGTATAGTTAGCTACTACATTTAGATACTTATTTCTCACAATGGCAAGCCCTCATTTTTTTAGTTTCAAGTCTTACCATAACTTTTACACTACCCACAGAGGTTCCCAATGCTTTGCTGAGCCGATAGAGGAGTGCTAAACTCAAAGTTCTAGGCCTAAGATTTGTGTGAGGTGTTTAGAATATGATTAAATCAGATGAAGTGTCTATTATGTTACACTTAACATATTCAACTTTGGCTACTTAGAAGTGGACTAGTAGTTGTAGTAGTAGTGTATAGTAGCTTTTATTAGGTACATAAATATATGCATTTACATAAAATACTTAAGCATGTATAATATAAAATTAAATATCACATTTTCATTTATTCCAATGACAAAATTAGGTGCCTGCCTGCAGAATAATTCTGTCCACATTTCTAACACTCTTTTCTCCTGAAATGAGTTACCTTAGTAAATTCCATTATTTACTTTATTGAAGTTGCAAAGGAAAAAATAAGTCACTCCTCACACAGGTAATTCACCTGGTTTAATGCAACGGCTTGCAACAACCTTGGCTACAAAGCAGGGCTATTAAAAGTCTCAAATGTAATGACCTTACTGGCTTGCGAAACTCAAGTAAACAATGTCTCAGTTGACCATCATCACCCGTTAATTTTTCGAGATAACAAAGAGAGTATGTATTATGTATTACTCTCCGTATTACTTTATCGATTCTTTGACTTATTAATGTCAAGTTTAACCTTCGGTTTAACCTCCAGGTTAAGTAAGGTTTGTCATTAAAAAAATTGAAATTTTATTTAATAGCATTAAACCTAGTTTGTGAATGTATCTTTTACTAGGAAGTATAAATAATAACTAAACTCACAAGTTGAGATAGGAAATGGAGCACTGGGGTAGGGACTTCATGTAGATGAAGCTAAAGAGAACAGTTATCATTACAAACAAATAATCGGGTTGGTAATCCCCTGTTCAGTCTTCAGTCGACTCTCCATTACTTGTCCAAATTTAAGTAGGCACGTATCTCAGCAGTTACATGGTGTGTAAATAAGTAATTAAAACTAACTCTTATTAACTCTGATTATTGAGTAAATGGGAAGAACAGTAGGTAATTATTAGTAATTAAGTAGTTAAGTGTCACAAACAACATATATTAATTATGTCTCCGCATAAGTTATAAGTTAATAAAAGAGTAAGCGTTCTTATCGCCATTTAATAATACGTTGACAAATTTTTTTCGTTAAAAATGACACTTACAGACTCAAAATATTACAGGCTTATTTATGCTAATAGCCCAACCTTTCGCCCTCTAAACTAAATATTTAAAGTATGTCTATATTTTTGCCACCATATCAGCCACATCGTTTGTTGTAGACTTTACAACAGTTGTTGAATGATAAAACTGAGAGTAAAACTGACTGTTGCTAATTTTGATTTTATTTCGAGTCCGTTGCAAAAGTTTCTTTAAGCTGTGGGTAACCTCTATTTAGGTGCAAAATTTTTATAAAAATTATTAAGTATATTAGGAGATATGTGTCATTTTGATATCTGATTTTATTCATGTATTAGCTGTGCTAAAACATGATTTTCTACAGGATGATTCACAACTTTTCCGACAAGCTTTAACCACATTTGCACCTTCAAATAACAAGTTGATTTGTTGAAAAAAAATATAATAAAAGTTCAACAGAAATCGAATAAAAAATTCTTAAAGTTTATAACGTAACATTTTACTTACTTCGGCAAAAGATATTCAAAGTTACCTGCATTGACTTGTAAGCAAACTTGAGCTCTTCGAATCCATTTTTGTCGAACTCCTCAACTAGTATCCTACCCAATGGACTAGGAGCAGCCGCTCGTGAGTTTTGCCTTGCCTCTCCGTATGTTAAAACAATGTCCATTAACTCCTTGTTATTGTACACATGTGCCATTTTTATTGAAAAAACTTAATAACACCTCAAGAACTAATTTACATAAACTAAATATTAGTGACTCAATATTAAAATATCGGGCAGTATTAAAAAAACAAATGTGGCATCTTATTTTTGTTACTTTTTTTATGCAGTGTTTACCTTTGTATGGTAAATCAGATGGCAGAGTCTCATTTATTATTTTCAATTATTGAAATTTTAAGAATTTTTATTTTGGTTTTTGTTGGACTTTTAATTAATTTTTTTTCAACAAATCGACTTGTTATTTGAAGGCGTACATGTGGTTAAAGTTTGTCAGATATGTTGTGAATCACCCTGTATATGCCTAATTACATACTGAGCTCCCAATAAAATTACTACTTAGGTGTACAAATATAAGTAAGTTCCTGTTCCTGATTTTGTAGCTTAGTTCAATATTTATAATAAAAAGGTCGCTGACTTTTTATCTCATCCTTGTGCTTAGTACACACACATATACGTACCCAGATAATGCATTCGTCGTGTTTCCCCTTTAAAGAAGTCGCAATTATGTTTGTAAGCACTTCAGCCCAGTATATCATGATTGTGCTGAAATCCAATTAAGTTTCACCGGATGTTTAACTTTTTGATCGGCTATGAGTTGAATCATTAATAATTTGTACTGAAGGTGGTTTCCTCGATGGATCTTGGAGGTCCAAAGATGTCCTTAGAAGCCAAATATAAGTTGTGGCAAATTTAAAAATCAACCACAGGATTACTATTTTCAAGTTAGTATTTTCACCCTAAAAATGTCAACATCCCAACTTGTTTTATTCTGGAGTACAGTTGTAATTTATTACGCTGAGTTCATCATTTGTATTTCCTAACACACGGATGTGTCAGTATTTGATTTCGCTATTGCTCTCTCCATTTATAACTTCTACTTTCGCAGAGGGTTGTGGAAAAATGATCTAAGACAAGCTTTAAGATCTCGGTTAAGAAATGTCCATACAGCGGCAATTTGTTTTCACCAGTAACGAACTCCAACAAGGAGAAGCCCGAAGTGTAAAAGTATAGAAGTAATTGTATATCATAATGATCAACTGATTTGACCTTACTAAGGAATTTAAAGAAGAGAAAGTTGTAAAAAGCTTATAGGGCTGCAAGAAAAATAATATTTTAGTTCATTAGAATTCTGCCTTCATTTAAACCTGTATTTAGGAAAAAACCGTAAGTGCCTCGCTTGGTTTCTACAGTTTGGCAATGATTTCATTGATGTGTTCATTTCCAATCTATTACCTGAGAAGCAATTTCTACTAGTTCTATTTCATTGGTTTAGCAATTAAAAGAGCTGTAGTGAATCACAAAAACGATCACTCAAAACATAAAATTAAACCTATTTAGGTCACTGTACCCGCTCCAGATAGAATTGTTATTAATATTCATTAAATCAAATTAACAATTTTCGGCTTTCTAGGTCGGCAATTCCCTCTTTATTGTTATATTGTTGGTGCGAAATTTGGCAGGGCAATTTAACTAAGTGCTAGTTTTAAAAATCTAATCGACGTTATTTAGAGTTATGGGTTAGCACCGAAGAGAAGCATTGAGAATAATGCTCAAAAACAAAGGCCATAATTTATCTATTCAGTTATATACTAAGAAAAATGAGAACAACAGTTTTTAATGTTATGCGTTTTACGCAAAATGGTATGTCCAAATCCCTAGCTGTCTTTTAATACCGCAAACGATAATTATTAAGCAATTTAGTTGTTATCTAAGTATTAACATGGATTGTTACTTTTCAAACAACAATTAGTTAATTGTTGATGGTGGGCAATTTTATAAGCATTTGAGTGGCACTTACATATGCTAACAAAGCTTAAAGGTAGAAGTCTAAGTGTATGTCTCATTCGTAGATGCAAAACCTGCTTGTTTGTTTTCTATTTTATAGTAGCCTTAAAGTATCTTAACCTACTGTTTATTATTATATTTATATGGAAATTTGATAATATATGATTATCGAGACTATTATAGAATATTATGATTCAATGGTTTTCAGCGTCTCATCGCCCAATCATCAGATGGATTTACTTATAAAATACTAATTATCATTTGACATAGAATATTTTTGTTGTTAAAATACTTCTTCTTGTTCTGTATTTTATCAAATACCCAACAAACCAAGCAACATAGTAGATATTCGATTCTTTCCAGTTCCACCAAAACCTAGTCAACCTTCTTTCCTTGAATATTTATCAGAATTCCTCAGTATGTCACAACAAACCAATTTTAGCAACAATGGCCAAGGTTGATACCAATTAAGTGGCAACTTGTATTGAGGCGGGTTTATTCCTTAATAGTACCAGTTGAATTTTACTACATACAGTCATAGACACTCGTATAATTTTAATTAGGCAAACATTTAAAAATTTAGAACCATTTCATGCTTATCATCATAATTTTATTCATTATTGTTTAATGGTGTTTCGGTGGGCAGAAGTTTTGATGTTTCATAAATCTGGGGGGAAATCCAATACCAACTTGATATTGTTTTGCTTAATTTGGATGTTCAGTAAAAACTTTGTCGACGATTAAAAAGATAATTATGTGAAACTAACATCAACAATTTAAAATTAAAAATAGAACACTTTGCACGTACTTTGGTGGTTTATACACGTGTGTGCTTAATGCTCCAGATAAGTGATTCAATATTTGAGGTGATGTTTGTGGAATCTTTAATTTGCAAATTCATATGATTGTCGTAATTTCAGTTTTCATCGTTATATTATGCAATATATTACATATTGTTAATTAAAGTTTTAACTTACTAAATTAAACGTCAAAAGTTAAAACGTAAAAACGTAAAAAAGCTTTAAACGTAAAAAGTTAAAACGTAAAAACGTAAAAAAAGCTTTAAATCCAAAAAAGCTAATCTAAAAAAGCGCTTTAAACGTAAAAAGTTAAACTTTTTACGTTTAAAGCACTTTTTTACAGAGATTTCAAGGATCTACATTTAAATTTATAAAAACCAATATTTTCAAACTTATAGATATATAAATTTAAATGGTACACCCTGTATGTTATTATTTTATCTAAGTTTCTGGAAAATAAATGAAACGTGTATTTTTCCGTATGAGAAGCAGTGCGTTACAGACTGCTATTCTCAAATTTAACGAGTAATATGTTCTTTCTGATGCATTGGTTCTTATAAAAAAAAATGTTAGGTATTTTTTCAAAAAATTAAAGATAGATGTACCAAATCTTACATATTGGGTGTCCCATTTAAAAAGTTTAAATTTGCCTTATTAACTTTGAAAATATGTTTTTGCTATGAAAATCAAAACGTTCCAAAGGTAAATATTTACAGCCACTTCTAAAAAATTCACGTATTCGAAAAACATCCTGTAGTTTCGAAATGGGAAATATTGATATACGGGAATGAGTCAGGTAGGTACCAGTTTTGGTTCAGCTGAATCAACTTTTATATAGCTGCGACTTAATGTCACAAATGATACATTATGGATATTTACATATAAAGCAACAATTTATATAAATATAGTAATAATTATATGCAATGGTGTGGCATTTTCCGCCTTGACCTCGGAGTCGAGGGATACTTGTACTAAGCCTAAGCACTCCTATTCTTCCTAATTCTGAAACAGAGGTAAGGATATCAAGCGCCCTCTAACCGATAGGGGATAGACTGCGACGTAGCATTATTTTTACAATGGTAAAACAGGTCTCATTCATTTATTTGAAGGCAAAGCTCCAAACTACGACAATACGCGGTGAGAGGTCGCTACAAAGCTCATGTAGGCCTCTACAGTGCAGAACCGACGGTTACATGCAGGAGTGCGGTTTTCACGTACATTAAAAAGAATTAACTGTTTTTATTTGTACAATTAAATTATGGTTCAAGTAGAGCGTAATCGTGTTTAGTATGAACATTTCCACTGAAAAATTATCATTATTGATTTTTTTTGTTAAACATATTCATTAAATTCTTGGTTCCTAAACAATGGTCAAGGCAAAAATGAATCTCCAAATCTATTTTTTTCTAAAAACCCATATAAAATAAATTATGATCCTTTCCTTCTTGGAATCGACAATGGAGGTTGCCATTGTTTTGGCAAAACCGCTTAATGCTATTATTTATGATCATGATCTATTACGTTTGTCCGTTTTTATTTTCATTTTTTTTCTTTTTTAGAAAGGAATTATGTCCCTGAAAGTCGCCTTATGTGTTGGAGGAGGAAACATCGGCAGGAAAATATTAATTAGTAAACCTACCTATATCGTCATATTATGTTCTTTTTTAATGCCGCATGTTTTTATGGTTGACTTGCGTCATACCGGCTTGAGTTTGATTGTTTATATTCTCAGTAGTAATGGTTTTATTAATTCTATTCATAGACGGAATCGCTTATTAAAGCTAAAGTTGATTTCGTTAATAAAAATTATGTGCAGAATATGTAAAATTTCAGGAATTTTGAATGGTTAGTAAAGTAACAAGACATTAAGTCAGGCCTGCAGACAGGCCGGGCCAACCTTTCTTGGCGGTGGTCTGGCAATTTTAAACCGCGTAGAGGTCAAATTACTAAGCCGAATGGTAACGACCAATTCAGGGTTAGCACCGTCTACTGGGTGTCGTAAAAAACATTTAAGACCTGAGGAAATTGGCGCAAATCTGGCAGCAACGGCTTGGTATCGATTTCCACTGAGTGCCAACGAGGTTTTGTTGAATGATCTTACGTGTATCCCTATGGCCACGCCTATTATAGGCCAAACATTTTCATGTGCATTTTTACCGACTTTTATTGGGAGTTATTAAAATTTACGATCGTTTAAACTTACTTTTAAGAATCAATTAAAAGTAAGCATCGACTTTTAAACTGAGATTATAACCACGTTTATTTGGACGTTATAAATTAGAACGGGCAATTTATTAATTACAGCATTTTTTAATAAGCGGCAACAATAGTAATGAACAATCTTCAAAAGGTTAAAACAATTATGAGATCGGAGATATTACACAAATTTATAAGATACCATCAGCGACATTCACTTTGTGTATACTTCTGTGGGTCTCCTTAAGGTGGTACTTCTTATTATTACACTTGATGTTTGTTTTATTGTGTCAGGTTTACCGTATTTATAACCATTTTGTTTATGTAATGTATTCTATATTGTATAGAATAGTAGGCCTTACCCCAGTTTCAGCAATACCTAAAACAACAACCCCTCCCCCTTGCAATACCGAAACAGGGAGATATTCAGCGCGTTTAATTTTTAATAGCTTTTATTTTTGGATCCGATTAACGTCCCTGCCCCTTTACTTTTGCCCTTTAACCGCGTCCCCAAAAAATCAGATGGTCATAATGGAATTTGAATCGTTTTCATTTTTAAGTAGCTCCGATTTTTAACGAAGAAATTCGTTTAAGATCGAAATTGCAACATTGTATTCTCTTGCATTCTACTCTTGTTCTCGCTTAAATATAAAATTAAGAATTATTAACAAGTCCTGTATCTTCATATACATATAATCCCGCGCATTAACGAATACATTATTATTAATGAATATCCAAATATCATACCGTAATGTAGCAGAATGACTTTTTCACACAGTTGTCACGCCCAATTTATCTAAAACACTCCCCAATTAGTTCTGGCAATTTTTTCTCACTCAGAACAATGCCCCTTACCTAGCATGTACCTTTCCCGGTGATTGGATTGATCCCAATTTGATCCAAACAAGGTACCAATTTTTTCTGCACAGGTCAATACCCATCTAGATTATCAATCAGTTGAAACACCCGATCACGATAGGCAATTGTTTACTTTAATATCTCAGAATTCACGATCCAATAATTATTGTTTGGTAAGTCGCAGTAAATTAGCTAACCGTTGCGTGGTTCAAGGCCCCCTAATGATACAATATGATTCACAAGAATGGTGCTAAGCATCTTGATATTATTATTGATGTTGCGCAAGTGACTCTTGAGATGGCTCGTGGGTTCCATCACTTCAGTGCTAATTATGTCGTTTTGAAGTTTGATTTACTATGAATTATTAGGTATCATGCAACATAAGTATGGATATAATACTTGCGTCAATTTTATTGATGCCGACGCCTACAATGTATCGTATGCAATATCGAAATTTGCCCAATAACGGCGGCTCATTTATTTTTACTTTTCAAATCTCACGCAACTTTTAGAAGGTATGCGTGATTTATTATTATTCTAATAGTGCAGCCATATACATAATAAAACCAGTCCTAAAGTTAAAAAGAACCCCATAACCATAACCTATAAGCGTAATATATTGAGTTTGTGAGGCATTCTCACTAACGAAACGTTTCTATTATTTTAGTTAAAGAAACGTAACAGATTCGTGAGAGTAAATAAGGTTCTAATTTGATTTAATACGGAGTACGGAAATGATTTGAGAAGGAAAACCAGAAACTGTGGGAAAGGACGAATCCTGTTTATTATATGAAAGTTTTAACTGAATTCAACAGAGGAATTCCCCCAGAGAAGCCGAGAATGGTAATGGGACATATTGTGAGCATAGCAAAAGTATTCAGGTTAGTTCGGTGCGGAACGAATCGGAAAATTCGTCTCAGGGGAAAGTGAATAGGAATATCTTGGACCTCAAATTTCTATGGAAGTCGAAGCACTGATAAGGAAAATAAATCTCAAGGAAACACCAGAGAAAGAACACGATAAGAAATTGGAACGCCGCGTGCTTCTACAGGGCCAACAATCGACAATTCCGATTGAAAGGGAAGAGATCCGTTTAATGAGATAAGTATTCCTTGTGTTGATTCTACGCCACGTTTCGTAAAGTTACGAACGATATCCAATAGAACTAGAAAAGTTCCTAAAATAGAACTTTCTGGCTGAGCGGATTTTCAAGTGGTTACCGGAATAGGTGAAGAAAATAGGTTGATAGCGTAAATGTGGATCTTATCATTTTGATGCGAAGGTCGACAGAAGATTTTGGATAAGCGAAAAAAGGGACGGTCAAAAGTGGACATAAATTTGCTTGCAAATTTCCATTTTACCCATTATACCCATTGTAAGTAAACGCAAAAAATTTCAATTTTAAAATACGCAGTTGATTAATAGCTTCTGCGTTCTTAGGATAAGCATCCCCTGGATAGTATTTGTCCTCAAAACATAGTAAGCACTTTTAAAGACACTAAACCTGATTTTATACTGGATTTATAGTTTCGTTAGCATTTATATTGGCACTTTACGGAAAGGCGATGACATCAGACAATTATGAAAATCGGGCTGTATACTACTCTTTTAACACTTTAGTTCGAAAAACATTTTACTCCCATTTTTTCTATTTCTCTGTTGTCGAGTCTAATAGCGGAAAAAATTAAAGACAACTGCAGTTTTTCGGTTATTAACTAACGTGTTCAGTTGCAGTCTTCTCCTCTTCAGCAACACACTTCGCGACCCTTTCTGTCCAGTTTTATTTTTTTCCGTAGATTATGGATGTGTGTCCCATTTGGACTAATTTTCTATCATACTTTCGTTTTTATTTTCCTCAGAAATAACATTAAAACTACGTAGCTATTCTAGGAGAATAACCCTAATATCATAATATCAAATTGGCATAATTTACGCGATTTTGGAGTCAAGGGAAAACGGTGATATTTAGATTGGTTGAAAACCGAACGTTACGGTTTTAATGTCAATACATTAGAGCAGCCGAGAAATTAGTGCGATTATTAAAATGCAACGCCGTTTTACTTACACAGTGGTTGAGTCAGAAATTGCACAAAAGCCGATTTTTATTGGTTAACACAAACCAACACATCGGAACTAACGTTTTGTTGTAATTTGGACTGTAATAAATCTAAGCAACTTTGACATTTGCATGAAGATTTGAATTTAAAACTTTTTTGGATGTCCGATGGCGTGCTTATATTCAACGGTTTCTGGATGACTTCTAATGCGGGTTAATGGTAACAAATGTATGGGTCGACTTTGGATTATTGCTAGAGGTCGCGAGTGATTAATTGCCTAAGTGTAGTGTTTGTTTGCCAAAGTTAATGGCAACTATTGTTTGGAGATGTTGGTTTTATTGGAGTTACACGATACGGAGAAAGGGTCATTATTAGGAGTTTACATAAATACCGGGTAATAAATGGGACATGCTTCAAATATGCTGTCCAAGCGTCTGAGTATCCTTTACTGGAATACTTTTATTAATCACATCTAGACATCTACTTACTTACTATTGTTATCGGGGATAAGTAAATATTTATAGCAAAAAATTTCAGTAACTAGATAATTGTGTTTTTTTATAAGGTGTACAGCTTATTAGACAACCTGTATTTTGACTTCAAAGTATATACGGTATCCTAACAACATATTCAGGGCGATAATTTGAAAACAAACAGCGTTTAATAGTTCTTGAACTATTGACAATATAAAAATTAGGCAAAACACATCAAATTAGATATCAAGAGAGTCAATTTTTGAGGTATTTGTTATTGTGTTACTTTCAACCCTCTGAGCCCCAGGGTCCTTACCGCTGAAATTTTAAATGGCAATCACTAAATTTAATGTCATTTTTGATATCTTTATGACATTCTAGATAAATACCATCTTTTTTTGGTCGAAAAATTTTTTTTGTCAAAATTTAAGTAATTTACTTCACAATTCGATGAAACGCTTAAAACCGATTCCAATGTAGTAATGTCTTTAATTTCAAATTGCAATAGGTATGCAAGTATTAAGGGGAGTCTATTATCGCATCCACTTCCTGAAGGGTATGAAAAAGTTAGTGAAAATTTAAATTTCCTACTTTTATTATTTTATGAACTGTTGGAAATAATTTCCATTGTTTTCTAAGCAGAAGTACAACCGATATTCAAACTCTTCGCGGATGTTATAAAATGTCTGAGGTGAAATTCTTGAATAATTTTTTGTTGGAGTTGTTATATTTAGTCTGGATGGGTGTTCAGCATAATCAATTTGAAATGGCCTCATAGAAAGAGTTCACGTGATGTCAGATCTGGAGACCTAGGTGACCATGTCAATGAAAATCTTACTCTAAAAGAACTTTTGCTATACTTCTAACAAGACGGAACACCATCTCATGTAGTACGTTGAATAAGAAAATGGTTGGGCAATCATTATCTGGGAGAGTGGATTGGTAGGAAATAATCTATTGAATAACTACCTATGTTTCCGGATCTAACACCACTTGATTTCTTTCTAAGGAGTCATTTGAAATCGGTAGTATTTAACACTCACCCAGATTCAATAGAACTCCAACAAAGGATTAATCAAGAATGTAGGGCTATTTCACCTCAGACGTTTTAAAACGTTCGGGAAGAATTTGAATAACGGTTGTACTTGCGCTTAAAAAACAATGAAAATCATTTTCAACAGTTCATAAAGTCATAAAAGTAGGAAATTTAAATTTTTACTAGCTTTATCATACCCTTTACGAAGTGGATATGACGATGGAATTCCGCTAAAACTTACATACGTATCGGAATTTAAAATTAAAGACATTACTTCCATTGGAATCGGTTTTAAGCGTTTCATCGAATTGTGAAGTTACTTAAATTTTGACAAAAAAATCCACCAAAAAAAGATGGTATTTATTTAGAATGCCATAAAGATATCAAAAATGAAATTAAATTTAGTGGTTGCTGTTTAAAATTTTAGGGGTACGCACCCTGGGGCTCAGAGGGTTGAAAGTAACACAATAACAAATACCTCAAAAATTGACTCCCTTGATATTTAATTTGATGTAGTTTATCAAATTTTCATATTGTCAATAGTTCGAAAAATATTAAACGCTGTTTGTTTTCAAATTGTTGCCCTGTACAATTTTTCACATGCTTGTGGAATGTATTCGAACGTTCCATTGTTACCGCCTTTCCTTTAAAATACGTACAGAACTGTCGGGTTCCTTTAACACCAAGTACCACCGTGTGTGCTTTCTTTATGCAGCTGATATAACATATGCATGAAATAAATTTCGATACCCATGTAGCACTTGAAAATGCACAGTATCATTCCGCGTATCTCACCTTTTTCCATGAAAAAAACCGACTTTTAATTTAATTGGGCATTATCCGAGGTCAAAAACCATGGAGACTGCACGGTGTAATCGCCCTTTGTTTTTTTTTTTTTACCATACAGCTCTCCTTTTACCTTGAAGTTTTTCATTAAACAATGTTATGCACGAATATAGTACATTAATCCTTTTACAGGAAGTAACCAAGATCTGTTACCCAATAGTACTGTTTTATTACGACGGGTGGTTGGGCGTATTGATTACAGATCCGATGTTGGTCTGGAAATTGTTAGTGAATAACCTTCTTCACTGATACATTACGCAACATTCCGTACCTTCAAAATGACTGAATCAGATTGTCCATATATTAGAAAGGTTATACACCTTCGCGCTATACAAAAATCATCATTATGCCTTTCTCGCAGCCATGCACAATGGCTCCAGCGGTAGACCTTCTGGGTCTGTCAGGTATATTAAAAACGTTGCTCTTACCTTGGATGCGGTCAGAACCATTGGGTAGAACGACGTCAGAGTGTCTTTTCTTCACTCCGTCGTCGTTTTATCCACTATAACTATATACAGGGGGGGCGTTAAAAGAGGTCTCTGAGGAAGCTTCAAGTGCCGGGCACAAGCAAACCTTAACAAACTGAAACAGGGTCGCTTTCTTTTACCTTGTCTCGATCCTTGGTGACAAAACACTTAATATTTTCATTGTCTGAGTGTCGTCACACAAAAATAATTCATTATTTTACAAGAGCGTGGGCAGGCGGCAATAAGTAATAAACTGGGTCCAACTATTTTCTCTTATAAATATACTTTCTCCTGTTATACAATGGTTCTGTGACAACTCCGAAGCTATAATTTGAACGTACGTTGAGTTAAATATCACTGTCTGGGTATTTAGAAGAAGGCTCTTAGGTAATTAGGCACTGTCAGATAATGGGGCTATTTTGCTTAACATTAAGTTGCAATGGCCGATACAACATTGTAAAAAACATTTAATCTCCTTGAAAACGTGTATATTGAGTGTTCCAATTTTTATGTGATAGCTAATGACGCTAGCGAAGCAATTTTTAAAAATAATCTGGTAAAAAATCTCTTTCCCCTTATTAAACATGAATGTACTACAATAATCTAAATTGCTTGCACCGGCAATGTTTCATATTTAGGCTCGACATACAGTTTTTCAACCTTCCAAAATTATGCAGGTTTTGCCCACTCATAGAGTTGATCGTTGTCGCCTCAATATTTAACAATTTGCCAGGCGCCCTTTAAGTATCTTCAATGACGTTAATGGCGCTTTAACACATTTTGCGGCGAATGACGGAAATAAGGGAATTTCAATATACAATATTCGATTAATAAGGTCGCGGTGAAGCTTCTATCAAAGCAGCCCCTGAATTTGAAAGTAACCCAATCAAGGGTATTAGTTTAGTAATTTATTTAGCTTACGTCAGAAATGAAAAAGCTTAAAATCACCATCTTTCGTTGATCAATGGATATGTAGGTGACATATGGTCACACCTCTCCCACTTTTTTATAGAGCCAAAATTACGTTAATTTTCCTTAAAATTAAAAAAAGATATATATGTAGAAGTTTTGCTATAATTTGTATCAACTTAAAGCAATTCATGTCTAAAATTACCTAGAAACGGTTCGAGGTTACCCAGAAACGCGGGATACATTTTTTTGAGATTTTTATTTAATTTAAATTTCTGTATATTTTCCCATTTCAAAATGCGAATTTCTTCATTTTTTATTCTTTTCTAATATTAATATTGTAGATAGAGAAAATCTAATCACACTTTTTCTTATTTTCAAAAAATTTATCTCACGTTAATTTTAAAAAGTTAGGCGTAATTACATAATACATCGGACGTGTGTTAATTCGCCTTGATTTTCCTATCCACCTAATGCCATGAATTCGTCTGTATAGGATTTTTCTTTCCAACGCGTGCAATAGCCCATTTAAAACAGCATTTCGATATGGGTCCAGTTGACTATTATATAGATCAATTATTCTCTTATTGCACTTAATGCCATTTCCATGCATGTTCCTGATAACTTTTCCAACAAGATAATTTCTGTAGAAACAATGAAATCTTGGCAAAGCGTTAGTCAATACTTCCATTTTAACGGAAATTATCTTTTAGTAAAGTTACTGCGACATTGATATATTAGCGCTTATAGAGGTCCAATTCAGTAAGCGTTTGGTGAAGCCCGAAAAAGCTAACTGATCGGATGGATTGCCAAATACATCGAGAGCTTTTTTTATATGCGTTTCGAACTCCAAAATTCGCAAACTAGAGCTCCAGGTCTTCCTGGGTTTTCAAAGATACGAAAAAGTATGCAAAAAGCACTTGACATTTTTAAAGAAAAATGTCTTTCTATCTTTCTAAACATCCCTTCTTCTTATTTTAGTGCTTAAAGTTGTGATGATCTTCCTTCGCAGTTCGTTAACATCGGTGGGTACAGATTTATAAATGAGGTCTTTCATAGTCCCCCATAAATATTAATCTAATGGGGAAAGATCTGGTGAACGTGCCGACCAACGTATTTCTCCATTGTTTGAAATGACTCTACCGGGAAATATTTCAGACTTGGGTGATATGAATTTTAAACGGACGATAGTTATGTTTTTTCAAGACTCTCCACATTACCTAATGAGATACGTTAATTCTTCCGCTAATACCCTTGTCGAAGTAGAATGACTGTTGAATTTAATCAAGAATTCAATTCATTGCCGTTGATGATTTTTGAGAAGGTTTTAATATTTTACTCACCACCTGTAAAATTCCACTTCATTCCCATTTGGTCTATGAATATGAATACGTCTTTTAGGGTTGGAAAATGCAATAAACTTGGCCAAATTTCTATAAAAGAATATAAAACAATTTTGAGCTGGCTGTTTCCGGATAATGTTTCCGAAGCAACTTGTACATTTCAATGCAAAGCAAAATAAGTTTTTAGTAAATCTCGTTGTTATTCATTTAACAAAGGTGTGTAGTTGATAAATTTATGCTGATTTGGCAACTGTTGGCAACGTTAAGCGAAATTCGTGTAGATAGTGTGAAAAAGTGTAGATGTTATTTCCAAGGCATTCGCAAAAACAAAATTTTTGATATTCCACCAAATCACAATTTTGAACTTTAACTTGTCATATATCATCGTAATAAAAAAAGGCTGAATTCAAAAGTGAAATACAAATCCAAGATGGTGTTCGTAAGAAAAAACAGGTTGATGATGGTTGTCGCAAATCGAAACGTCAGACTTCAAATATGACATCACCACGTTGTAGAAGAGGAATAGTTGCTATGATGAAGTTTCAATTATTTTGAATTACTTCACCCGATAAGTTGAGAAAAATAAAAATGTTTTTCCAAAATGTCAGATTTTTTCCACTATGTCTGGAAGTCTTTAGATTTTTTTTAACTTTAAAACGGCATATTTTTAAATCTCGAATTGCGCAATTAACAGATTCGCTACATAAGGGCTAAGAGGATATTCTCGACGCAGTGAAGAAGAACGTTCTATAAACCAAAAAACATTGATGATGAGAAGAATAATAAATAATGAAGATATATTAATGAGATTTATTCAAAACTGGCAAAAAATCCTGAGAATTGGTACTCTTCATATTTCCGCGAATACTTCGTTATGAATTTACTTTATTAAATAAAATATTGATAAATAATGTGGTAATTTATATTACGAAACATGACCACGTTTCTTCGCTTTATCATCGAGGACAGCTATTAAGGAATATTCATTTATTAAAACTTTTCTCCCTTTCGCACATTAAAAATGTTGCCTCTGGTAATAATACCCATGCAATTTAGATTGTTTACGTGATAACGCCTCTCAGCATCAAATTACGACATTGAAAATTTTAGAATATTCATAAATCATTCAATTGCGCCGGCGTTAATGTCAAATCTTACTCGATAAATCAAGCGCATTTCAATATCACCCACATACACGAATTTTTTTATCAATCTTATCAGATCATTCTTATTCTCACAAATTAAATATCCAGTCACAGGGGGAAAGGGATGGCTTCGATATATCAGACTAACAAAGCACAAACACCATCCTAAATTGAAAACCTCCACATTAGGCAAAATGTGCATGTAAAAAAATCAAGGTGTTAAGAAAAAAAACCCTCAGGAGAATTTATGGTATTTAAGAGGCTAGTGGGTCATTCTTCAGATTGATTTCTCGATCCGCCAAATTTGACCTTTCAAATAAAATTGAAGAAATGGTACCGTTCACTTATTCAATGCGTCGTTAGAGGTGAAAAAATTGACTTCTAAGATAGTAGGTGAAGTCAGTAATGTGAAATTAATACGGAGAACCACCCGTTAGATTCTACCTAAATAGTTAGAGCGTACACAATCGACGCATTAGCATAATCCTTTCAAAGTTCCATTTCAGTGACACCAAGAGAAAAAAAAGGATACCTATACTAATTGTAGTCAAGCTAATGATATTTCACTACTTAAACTCAAGGTTATTAAAACAATAATTATTAAACAATCACCTGTAATGTGTGAAGTGACGTAATTTTTGTAAATGTACACTATACACAATTGATTAGCGGGGCTGATTTACTGTTATTCGTCGTCACAGTTACTTTTATGTATTTAAGGAATTTTGTCCATTTAGTTAATGAAATTTTTCTTTATTTCAGATTATCACAGATATTGTGGTTACCCAAAATGAGGATACTAGAGGAGCGAGAATTGTATTATATGACTTCAGGTATGATATTAATTTTCAGTAATAATTACCAAACCATGTGCGGAATTTCTATAGTCATTACAAGACTATCACATTATAACTCGCCTTGCCCTCCCTCCTTTGTCCCAAACCCATTATCAAAGGGTTGATACACCAGCTCGTATATCCCTACTAAGTAATACACCGATATATTCAGAATTGAGGACTGTGCAATTATGTCCGTTCCCCGTTCCGCTACACGATTTACCCCCGAATTTATCCTCCCCTTTATGTGTTACCCCCCCATTACCGCTCGGCTCCCTTGTCAACCCAATGACGGTCCTGGATTAATTTATGCATGCGGCTGAATTGCGTTGATGCCGTACGCAATGTGGAGGATGAAGTGTATTGTTTATTGATGTATAAAGCCCTTTTACATCATATATTCGAAATTGTATTTCTATGGGACTAGTGTAAATGAAGCGGGAATAAATTTATAGGATAGGTAATTTTCGTGATATATTTGAAATATGAAATATTGTTTCTGTAGTTTTATTGGTTTTGGTATTTGAGAGGTGTTAATTCAGTGGATTTTGCTGTTTATTTAATTTAAAATGTGGTTAGATGAAAATTGGTAAAAGTTAGTAATACCTAACCTAAAAATTGGGGTTGTGATTAGAATAATCGATCTCAAACGTCACAAGGGAATTTGCCACTACTTTCAATGCAATGAATTTGGTGATTGAAAATGTCCTTGCTTTTTAACAATTTTCAAAAAAATTGTAGTAAATACCAAAAAATATGTTACATGCATTAATAAACATTTTAGAGAAGTCTTTTTAAGATTTGTCACATCTGAACCTCTAAAATTGGTTGTTTTTGGAAGTTTTTTTCCGCAAATTTCAATGCACTCTCTATTATCCATATTTTCTTGTCATGCTAATTCTATCGCGAGGTAACAAAAAGTGCCGTATTGCGTGTCATTTGACATCTCTCTGATTAAGGGCCAAGCTTTTAATGTGCTGTCAATTTTAACTGCATGTTAATGTCGATGTCAGCGTTAAAATAGAGGCTAGGTATGGGTCATATTTTTGGTTTATATGGACGCTAGCTTGACGTTAAAGTTAAAAGCGCATTAGTAGTTTGGCACCAAACAGATTAACAGAGAGAAAAATCTATCACATCATGATAAATAGCAATTCGGTAGACTTTACAATTTTATATTTATTAATATATCAGAAATTTCAAATTTGGGCCACTTTTACAAATTGTAGTTTTTTGGGAAACAATTTGAATTTTAAGTTCTGTTAAGTTTGATCTGAAGTGATCCTAATTTGATTTTGAAATAGGATATTCGGTTTATATCCTTGCAAGTGATGGTCACAAATTGAACGACTGCCTTTGAATGTTGGAAAGCTGGATATGTTTGTTCATATAAATAGGTTTGATTAAGTGCTCCTCACGATATTGCTTTATTATATTATTGATAAGATAAAATAACATGTGTATACATTCAAATGATACATACGAAGAAAAATTTAGAATTTGGTAAGAACGAGGATTGGTGACCAACGGTCAAACAAAATAGCACAGGTAATGGCTGAATTTAAAACATGCAGGTTCGGTAACAAGAAAATAGTGCCAATGGGTAAAGTGTGGTGGAAAGGGTTAAACATGAATTATTTATTCTAAAATGGTACTCGCTAAGTGTTATATGAGAAATTATTGTTCTGTAACCTGGTGAGCGGTTTCTTGTCTCGAATCATATTTTTGCCTCTGGTAAGGATTTTTTGTGTGCGGTAGGGCACATGCTTTGCAATAAAATTGAAATATTTCGTTTGAGAATATGGCGGGGCAGTGCAGTCGCAGTATTGCTCCAAAATTAGATATTCAGTGTCAAACTATTGTTGCAGCATACGATCTTCTCATGTCATTGAAGCTGATGTGAGTCCATTTTTTCTTTAAATGAGGGTATGCTAGATTTAGTGGTCAATTTTAGAAGCCACTGAGGAAAGGATTATTTCAATTAATTCCTGTAGAATTTATTTTTTGAGATGCACTCACGTGTACTTAGTTTCCCTGAATGTTCTAAAATTCGATAATGGACAGAATACATATAGGAAAATAAATGATAAAAAAAGAGAAATCGACATACGATTTTCCATGATGTTCCCCGCTATCCCCACAAGTAATGAAGGACAAAAGACTGACTACCCGCTAATTTGGGCTCAGCAAGTTCAATACAAAAAAAGGGAACATAAAGAATGATTGAAGTGACGTGCTTGACATTGACCCTAATGGTGAATTGGGAGTGTTAGATCCCAATTGTATAAATAAGTTTTTTTCCTTACTTGTACAGTCATATCTAAGGGCCGTTTGTGCCGACTTTAACTAAGTCGCACTTAAAGGTGAGCGTGGCTTATACTGACAGTTTTGCATGTAGAAGTGTTAGCTTAGGACGCACTTAGACTTAAGCTAAGGTGGTGAACTTGTGGTGAATATGAGCATTACAAGTGTACAACGGTGATTTGTGTAGATCGATAGGGATATTCTACACGCACACGAAATCATAACTGCTAAAGCGTCGAAAGATATTAATTAAGCTTTAATAAGCTTAATCTCATCAGGCTCACGCAGAGTTTGAAATCGAATCGCTCAAACACTTGGATAATATTGTTTCTGATAATGCGTAGACTTATACTACCACTACACTAATTTTTTTAATTAAACCCCCTTCACATCCCCAATTCGAACACTTTTATCTTGAGAGTGCTAATCCCCAGCATTTTATTATTGACTTCACCGGCATTTAGACCACAAAGTTTGGTAACGGTTTGATGTCCTGTCATAAATCTTTCAGTGAATGGTGTGTGCAATTCTTAATGACGAATACACATTTGGACAATCAAAATTGAAGAAACATACGCCTATTGGTTACAAAATAACAATTGTATATGGTAAATTATAGCCGGTTACTTTTTCTTTCGCTTTTCAGCACCTTTCGGTTCCTGTCTCCTTTTACTATAAATGCCTTCACGCATTTATTGGTGCTGCGTACGATACTTTTAAACTAATTAATTTCATATAAATCACGCTAACTTCACTTGTCCTTTCTAATTTAAATATATTTGGAGCGAATGAAGAAATACGAGAGGAAATTGCTTCATTTTGAAAGCGCAAGTTTGTTGTACAAGGGCCGCGTTTACTAGTTTTTTTGCGAAAATATTGAATATCATTGCTAGTGTCTATTTCCATGTAAATGTAAGAATTTTAGGAATGTTGCCAATGTTAAAAAGCTAGTTTGTAATTATTGCAATGTAATTTGCCAATTAACGATGCCAAATTTCTTTGCTTATGTAATAAATCATTCGACTTTTTATTACGAGGTTTATTAGTACGTGAAATGGAATTTATGTTTGGCTCAATATTGGCTGCGTTAGGACTATTTTGCTTTTCAAAATTACTAGATAGTGTGTATGTATATCCTGCGAATTTTTACTCAGGAACGGTTTACCATACAGATAATTATCAGCCATAGCAGGAAGTTTCACAAATGTGTTCCTTATTGCCCAAATACAACTTGAGGCTAATTTATACGACTTTTACCCACTAATATTCGTCTAAACTAAAACAGGTAACAACGGAACTGTATGGGCTGACGAAAGTAAGAGTGAATTTCGGTTAAAAATTAGTGGCAATATAATACAATCTACTTTCCACTTACTGGTGCGATAAGGTGAGAGTGAACCTATTACCCGGCTAGAAGAGGAAATTACGAAATTGATTTAAAAATTACGTTCGGGCTTGTAAATTTTTGCGGTGGAATTTTACCAACCAAAATAATATATTTTTTTGTTTTTAATTTTAAAAAGGCAGGAATTTTAGTTCCGACGTCAAAAAAGTCGGCAGCAATTTATAAGACACGGCGTTTAGGAATAAATCAGTCCGTTTAATCCACTTAAAGCTGTTGGAGATTTTTGTTTTCTCATTGCCCTTTTTCTAATGGATTCTTGTTTCGCGTGGTAGACGACGATAAAGCTCATAAAAATTGTAAACATAACATTTTTCTGTGAATTTAAGCGGAAAGCACAGTCCAAAAGATATGTATTTTCAAAATAAGCAGCTAGTCTCTAAAATATTCAGCTAGGGTTCAAAGTGAAATTATTTTTGAGGATCACGTTTTATAGTTTGTGAGGGAAAGAGCCTTTATCTCGATAAAAATTTGCTTTTCTCAATATGTGGATGGGTGGTATTTAAGGTGGCTTAAACATACATCCTAATACACATCGTCACCTCTATTGTGATTACTATATTTTCCTGTAGCTGAGTTATTTCGACATATACTAGGAAGTATTTCCAGTTTCCACGAGGTAAATGAAATTTCAAAGTACTGGCAAACGTGTGTATAAGTTTATATTTAGTAGTAAATATTTGGAACAAAATGGACAGTCTGACAGCTCTTTCATAATCGCTATCAGAACATGTAAAAATTAAAGATGTAAATACAGAATTATCTAAAATTGATTAGTATATACAGGTTCCACAATATTTTTAAAATATACGCCGTGAACTGGGGTTGCTTTGTATATATATTATTTGCGAGGTAATTGTGCATTGTTTAACTAATAATAAACATCCAGGGACATCATATCAAAACGGCGTCCTGGCAACCCTGTACCTCATAGTTTTAGTCCCTCCGACTATAATACGGCGCGCCCATTTAAAAAAGAAGGTTCGTTCGAATCAATACGCAGAGTCTGCGCCCCTGTTGACATTTTATGAAGCACTAACCGACGTACGTCTTCCATTTATAACTTATACCACTATGAAACTTTCCAGCAGCGGAATGTCTTTGCTGCATCAGCTTGTCCTTCCCTTCGAGCAGAGTCGTGCAAATTGAATTTGAAGGGGCATTGTTTTGGAATTAATTTAATTTAAAAAGAAATCATTTCTATAAGCCGTTATTTTTAGATGAGGCCATATTTTTTAAACATTTAGGGAACTGCGTGTGCAGCTTTTCGATATTTCCATGAAGTTGTACAATAATCATCAAAGACTTTTTCTTCATTTCCTTCTCACGTCATTCTATTTATCTAGACTGGAAATCACGTAAAGTGCTGTGCGGATTTTCCGATTCTAGCCAACAGCCTGGACTCCTCCTTTTCCATTAATAGCTCCGACTGGAATTTCTCTCCATCGCATTTTCCATTTTTCCACGTGAGCAATAGGAGCGACCTAGAAATTAAGGGATAATGTGACTTTGTTGTTCGCGCTTTAGAATACCAGACAAGGAAGGAAACTTATCTTTTATATGGCTTTTAAATATTCTCAGATGCAACGGAACCTTGAGTCGAGCGATAAAAAGTCAACTTTAATTTGACAATGTGGCCCGACGAATTGTTTTTTTTTTTTTTGCTTTTGGGAGAGGGCCGTCTGGAAACATTTACAAGGGTTGAACGACTGCCAACCCCTGTTATGATAGCATGTCGGTGCAGTGTTGCAATGTTGTTGCCAATTTAAATTTTCCTCATAAGGGTGGAAATATGATTAGTTCAAAGTTGAATGTTTGCCGTAAGACTTAGCTCAGAGTTTCCTTTCTATGCTTTGAAGATGGCATTAAGTAGGACATACAAGTTGATAGAAGAGTGCTTTTTCTTCTAACGCTAGAATTAACAATTACTGTTGCCCGGAAAAATTCAAATTTCAGTGCGATTTAGCAATTATAATCAATTTTCAATGATTATGGCTCATTAGATATTGACCAATGAGTTTGTGGACCTCCAAAATTTCTTATTTGTTAAATTTATTTGAGGTAGTGGAAATTGTTTCGAACGGAGGGTGTGATTGGTTAGTCGTGTAAAATTTTGTATTTGTTTCCATTTAACTGTTGTCTTTATCGGTGCCATATTTTCCTGACCTTTAGTGACCTGAAATTAAAACGTCAGATAACACTATAGGGTCAGGGTTAATGAGCGGAAACAAACTATCGCCAATTACATTAATTGGGATTGTCATGCTTTTACCTAAACATGTATCAGCATCTTTTATATAAAGAGGTAAAATTTTCAATAAAACCATCAGGAAAAATTTTAAAAATTGCCTTTAATTTTTAGCGCTTAATTAAATCTCAATCAGTTTTATATGAGTAATTAAAGGAGTTTTCATTACATTATATGAGTATTGGTTTTGTCACAGTTAATTTTTGAGTCAGTGTTTAAGTCCTTAGAAAGCTCCAGGGCAATTTTTAAGCACCTTGCAAACCTTAATAATCACTTGTGATGTCCCTTTTTGTTCGGAATGACAACATTCTATGTGTTACTTAGGCGGTGTTATCTTTAATTTCATATGGATGTCTTTTATTGCCTCAGTCATATGCTGATGTACAGCGAGTTTTTAAATTTCAACGATCAGCATTATCATCATTACTTTCACCGACTTTCTCGCTCTTACTATAGGGCACATACTTCCGTTAATTCTTGTGAGTGCTCGTCTTTTTCCTCCAATTCGCTTAATCCAGACACACCAAAAGTCTCCATTTGTTCTATGGCTGATTTCTGTCTGTAGCTCTTTATTTTCGGTTTAGCTTCTTTTCGAGTTAAATAGCTCACTTTACCAGCATTTTCATCTCTTATTATTGCCACAGATGGATGTTGTTCACCTGTAATCCTTTTAGTCCTCTGTGTAAAAATTCAGCTGTTATTCGTTTCTTCAGAATAACAATATCTTGGTTTATTTTGGAAAATTCACATTTTCGTTCATATCATCAACTTTTGCTTTATAACCCTTACAGGTACTCTTCAGGCTAGAGAGTGACGTTATTTCATGTAGTAAACAGGGTGTTTAAAATAGATTTTTCTACATTTGCCAGTTTTTTATTAACGAAAAACGCTACTTAAATGGCATTCTGACAAACCCTGTCATAACTATTTAAAATACTTCTGACATCAGTGGACCTTAGCGTTCTTTTACCTGTTTAGATGAATGCAAAGTTAATTGTAAACGAGGTTGTATGTATTTTACATAAAATTTCTTTTACAATATATATAGCCTTCTAGAATCTTCGAATCCCAGCAGAAAAACTATTATGAGACATTCATCACCTACAAGACATGAATCAAACAGAAGTGTTTATTGTTACCATAATTGAATGATTGATTTATGAATCGGCGACTTGCTGTACGACGATTTTTGTGATATTAATTAATGAAAACAGACGTTTTTTGTTACATCAAATAATTTTGGACGTGTTCTCAAATCATGAGATTTGGCAGGAATAAAAAGAAAGAAACCTTCTTAAGCCTTAGAATTCAGTTGTACTTGAGGTATGAGTAGCGAATTGACTTGATACGCTTGATATTCATTCATTTGATATGACAATATCAATCGCGGAAGATTTAGAACACAATGGCATGAACTATAAGTTACATAAAGCATTGCATAGCTTAAAATATCTCATAGCATTAGCCATAGAGAATCATTTGTCAGATTAAGAAAAGGTTAATGTCAATAGGTAAAGAACATTAAATAAGGGATTCCGAGAGGAATACAGAATTTGAATCTCTCTAATTTTATATATGATTATAAACAAAGGCAATATTGAACAAAAAGTGAAAAACCTAAAATAAAAATAAAAATTCAGCTTTGAAATTTTTAGACAAAACACTTTTAGGTAGAAATATTACATTTGGTGAGGATAGCTTTACCTAAATCAGAAAAATATATTGAACAAATATTCAGTACAAAAAATATTTATGTAAAATTACTGTCACTGGTAATATGGTAATATAATGCCTTGAATATACAGATAAGAATTACCAAGATATCTATGGAAAAATAATGCATGGAGAGTTATGGAATTTTAATAGACCACTCAAACAATATTTTTCCATGAGGAATGTATTTTTCCGTTCTTACGCAAGTAATATATCACATTTCAGTTGGATTAAATGGGTCTTCAGCTCTGTATTGCGATTATTTGCACGTTTTGGATAAAATAATACTCTATATGGTGAACACTACACCGATACATAATATCTAAATATGCTTTACATACACACACAGAATACAAAATAAGTCGATTTTTCATATGAAATTTTTTTCCCATGTGTACTGTTCCTGAGATATTAGCCTCAGAAAATCTTGAAAAAAAAACTACTTTAACAATGCCCTAACATAGAACAACCAAATTTTGGAAATTGATTTCTTTTATTAATATCTCCAGTTAGCAGAAACTTGAAGTGATCGACAGTTCGATAGAGATTGGCTTAGGGTAGGCTCACTCTTAAAATGTTATGATTTTTTAAAACCTGATTTAATTTATAATTAAGGCCTACTGGTTTTATAACAAATTCAATTGTCCCCTTTTTTAATGTTACAATAGTCTCCAAACTAATTAAATCAGAAAAAAATTAAATTATATGTCTTAAGTGTGTTTCAAAAATGACTGGTCAAGAGTTCCGTGGACAAAGTTGTTGATGATAAGTGCAATTATATTAAGGATTAACGAGAATTTCTTATATGCCAGACTTTCGATTCCAACGACACAGAAATTTTAACACTTTCTCTTTTTCCTCAATTGAGATATTCAGGATCAATGTAAGATCCATTTCGCTCCGGCCGTCTAGGTCGAACCGGAGAGAGGCACGTCTGGCCGAGCGGGTACGACCGGGCGACCCCGGCGGTCCAGGTTCGACTAGGGGAGATTTCCAGCCACTTGGCATTAGCCGGGGAATCTGGCAAAATTTCTAAATTTTCCAGAAAATATCAAAGGAAGGAGCGAGCAAGTTTTTTCAGACTTTCAAATTTGAATTTCCGATATCTCAGGGACCCGTGGAGCAATTGTCCTTGTTACGACTAGACAGGAAGTGCATATGTTCTGTCTAATCGTAAAAAAGATTTTTCGAAAGGTTTTCCTCGCAAATATTTTCGAGTTTTCGCAAACGTCATGCAGTTCAGGAAATTTAACTTCTCTAATGGTGACATCCGCCATTGCTATCAGCAATATTCAGTCCTTTGAACAATTAATTGAGTTCATCAAGTTTTCAATTATCATGGGAATGGATAAGGTCGTTGTATCCCATTTGAGCTTATTGGCCTCAAGACGTTTGTGACTGGTGTTTTTTTTTAGGAGTAATCGTGTTTTTGGCGTACGTGTGATAGTGTGAAACGTGTATTGATCCGACAACATTGCTTTTCCTCAAATTTTTCATTGTCATTCATGGCGTGGCAATGTTGGAAATTTCGCACCCCTTGTGAATCTCCCCGTTGGCATTGAACGAAAAGGCGCAGGCGGATCTGCATTGTTGCCGCTGTTGGAAATATGGACGAGACAGATTTTTGAGGTTTTAAAGTGCAAGTTGCAGTACTGCTTAGGTAGTGATGTCAACATGGTTTATTTTGGGTTCCACAGATCCTCGCAGTTGTTGCGTATTTGTCAAGAAGCTGCTGGAACTGGTTTGCGTAACTTCAAATCAAAAATGTTTATGATTTTGAACATATGTTTAAGCTCTCTCTCCATGCGACATAATATTAATAAAATAAAAGTTTTCACTTTCGTCGTGCCGGTCTGCCGTGTCTCGTAATCTCGCTCTCATTATTTCACAAACATATCTTGGCGCGGCGGTCTAGGTTCTACTTTTCCGTGCGTCCGCGGTTAAATCGCAAATGGTGTCGGTGATTGCGATTAATTAGTTAGTGGATTTTGCTTTTGTTTTGTCTGACCGTTCGGGACAAATGTTTATTTGCATTTTGCCAAAAAAATCCTTCCTGCAAGTTGACAACGCTGTTCGGCCCCACCGACACCGCGAGGCGGCGAACCGTTTCCCCTCGCTCCTCGCCGATTTCGCTCGAACCTCGTTGCAATCATCAGTTCTGGCGGGTCCTGCGGTCATGTTAACGTCTTCCCTGCAATTACCAACTGGACGAGTTTTTTACAATACACACCCGATTATCCGCAACGTCATTCGTCCCGCCGACGTGACCCTAAGTCCAACCGCCACCCACCCGCCGGCCGGACACTTGACCACCGCCAATTTGCCGGTACTCGTTTACGGTACGCTAGGACTCAAAACTGCCAGTGTGAGTGTTCCCCCACCACCACAAATACAGTGCTTTCAGTTCCCTCCTCTAGGATCGACCAAAGGTCCCGTAAGGGCTGTTCACCCCGTGGAGAAGTTCTTTTATGTTTGGGGTGTAGGCGGCCAGTTGGTGTGGGGGGTACCAGCTGTGATCCCGTCGGGGGTTTGTTTCCTACGTCAGCAAGGGCTACAGTACTGTTATTTCGGTCAAGGACAGTACTCGTTGAACATTA
This sequence comes from Euwallacea similis, assembly GCF_039881205.1. Classification (NCBI taxonomy): domain Eukaryota; kingdom Metazoa; phylum Arthropoda; class Insecta; order Coleoptera; family Curculionidae; genus Euwallacea; species Euwallacea similis. The sequence goes on along the minus strand of NC_089633.1, from coordinate 2,591,207 downwards.
GACTGACCGGAACAGTAACAGGGAGGGGAGTCGGAACTCCTGTCAGTCTCGGTGTTATGGAGACGAGGTGGGTTGAATATTTACGCCAATAATCCAATGATTAATCCTAGTCCTGTGCATTTACCTGCTACATGATTCAAAAACTTTCCCGTAAGCAACTTGGAAAGAGTTAATATATTTTTTAAGTTTATGCTACATTTATAGATTCTGTTGTTTCTGCCATACGTTGTTGGTCTTTTTCTGGCTGTAGGGAAACGGGAACTGTTGTCTGGCAAATCAAAATTACGAAATCGGACGTATCGGTTTAGAATAAACCAAAGTTAGTTATAATTCTTTGTTCCTAGATAAAAATAACACGTTCCCCTCTCCTTTAATTTTACCTAACCCGCATTAACCTGATAATGGATTTTTCAGTGGAAAACATTTCAACTACAGGTTGTTACTGCAAGACCGGTTCTTCTAGAATCATTGGATTTTTTTTTTAAATATTAGTAATGGTTAATGACCCTAGAAGAAATGGACTTTGAGGATATTTTTTGTTCATGAAAGTTGGCCGAGACATTTCCGAACAGGAGCTCTTTAAAATTACTGAAAAATGTTTTATTTCAATTTGTTACAAACTTTCATTCGAACCGACCTACAGTAATCGGTTACAAGCTGAATTAACTCTCAACCATCTTGAAGTAACTAATAATCTTCTCGTATCTTTTCTGAAAAATATATGATAAATATTTACTATCCGCAATTTTTATGTCTTAAAGAAAAAGAGCACACGAGTAGAAGATGCGGCACCTTTTAAGACTTAAAAATCAACTTAAAAAAATTAAAGTAAACCTACGTTAATTCCGTGTTAATTGATACGTGAAGTACACTAGGAACTCTGAGCCAATAACGATCCGATAAATTTATTATGCCGGCTTTGTTTAAAATATTCTTCAATGTTATTATAGTTATTATCCGCAACCCGCAACTGAATAGACAGCCCCGCATTGGATATTCCATTGATATGGTGTTGATTAGTTATTTCAATGTTAAATTGGCCATTTAATATTATAATTATGTTTCCGCAGTGTGTTCAGATTGTTTGTTTTGGCCTAATGGTAGCAAAACTGTTTGTGGAAGTCTGGGTGGGAGTAAATATTACTAACGGTACGAATGGCAGTGCTAAATATTATATATTTCCATTCTAGAACTACTGTTTTCATGTTATATTTGTGTTTCAGTAAAACCCACGCACAAATGCTCACCGATCTACATATAAAAGAAAAGATATAGATAAATACAAAGAGGTAAATTAATATGGAATTGCGTTGACATATGTTATTCAATGTTAAAAAGGGGCCTTGAAGAGAAATCTCCCAATATTTATCTGACTAGTATTGTTACTTAGGATCAGATCGTGATTAGGATAATATATAATATGTGGGAATTGTTTTCAAAAAAGGAGGGTTACAGTATACTCTCCGTGGTCGCTGTAGTATTCTGGGTCTATATAAACTAGGTGACGTCTGACTTATTAAAAAATTTCACCACTTCATTCATGTCATACATGTGGATAGCTCTCAAAAAGTTATTCAAACTATACTTTTTCAGATTTGAAAATTTTTGAATTTAGGAAATTACCGCACGTTTTCGAAAACAAATTTGACTTTTAGAGAATAACTCGAAAATCAAACAACTTAGAATTGCTTTCAAAACTTCTTTGAATTGATCTTTAATTTCCCTACATCCTTCCTTTTTTAACTATTTTTCTAGCTCTTCTAGTTTTCAAAATATGCATACATATAGGCCTAATTCGGGTCACATTGTATGTTCTTTGATCAACACCTCTGAATCTACCAATCCTTAAAAGCACCATCCTCGTTTTTTCTTTTTCTTTTATTTAATTCTGATGTTTCGCAATTCCAACTCCTCCTTCAACGAGGTAAAATTTGTTGTAGCTAAGTCAGAGGTCAAGGCCGTCAGTAAAGTCGCTATTGTAAAATTAGTTCCTTTCACTCAATTTTTTGTTACTTTGGTCAGTAAAAGGTGAAAAAAGTCTCAGAGAGTTAATCATTCTTTTTTTCGATTCATTGGGAGCATTTTTAAGCGTAAGTACCTTTTCTCGTTTTTAGAGTTGGTTAAAGTCAGAGTTGCACTCTGTACAATATACATACACTTAATGGTCAGTATTGCACATTACCTTTCAATTTACCTTTGATTTCACTCCTGACTAAGTTACAACAATTTTACGTTATACAACTTTGATCCTTTCTCGCCCTAACAGAGGGCGAGTCTCCCCGAAATCGATAGAAGTTTCGTGCGCCAAATAAATGGTAGGAACGAAGGCCGGGGGTGTACAAGGCCTCCCCTTCGAGGAGGTTTCAACGAATAAATGGATACTTGCACCGAAATTGGGGTCGTCGACCCATGAATGGACAAAAAATCCAGTGCATTCGCACCCGCATTTACGGCTCATATGGGGTGACAGGGTAGAAACAACAATAAACAAGATCCTCTTTAATGATCGTCAAATCACGTTTTGGAAGAAGTGACATGTGGGTTGCCGCATTCTGAGGGATGCTGAATTCACCTCGAACTATCTGATGTGCGTTAATGGTAGTGCTTGGTTTGTTGATTTGTTTCTTAGACCTATTTTGTCCCAATTTTTGCTTTTACACTCTATTTTGTTTCTATTTCTCTAAATAGGAAGAGCCTGGGGTGTCTTCCGCAAAATGTCTTGTTTTCGCTTTCCTCTCCTCCGCTCAGACTTCATTATTTTTGTCCGTAAATTACCATTCAAATAATGTATTGTTAAATTGTTATTTTTATCACAAAGGATCAGATCACTACGATGTTAGATGTAGATCTAATTCCGTATGCGTACGACTAGTAAAAACCACGTTCATACAGCCATAACTGCAATTTCTGTGTCATTGTCATTTGAACATATAGTGAACCAATTTTAGGGTATGTATGAGATTTTATGGCTAATTTTGATTAATAACCATCGTCCATCGAAGGGCACTTAATATACAAACCCTATAATTGGGGAAAATGGCCGAGTCCCGTAATATTATGGCACCACCATGCATCAGTTTGTCATCATTCATCGTTTGCCTGATCTAAAATTATAGACCGATCGTGACGTTCCGAACAGAGCTAAATATGGTCATCTTTTATCACGATGTTCGCAAAAACGTGATCTAAATGCAAGATGGCTGCCAGCTTTTTTTTATTTGCAGTTATCGGTCAATGTGTTTTTGGTTGCTGAATGACACATTTATGCTTGTATGTTGGTAAATACAGAAACACGATGTTTCCAGGGGAAAACGGGACCAAAATATCGGCATTAGCTCTCAAAGGAGGTACAGAGGAATAGTTTGCTGTTTGAAGTTGCAATTATTTTAGGCGGGCTTTGGCTCAATTTGTTGAAAGTAAACATAATAGTGCACGTAGTTGTGGCATTTATTAACCGATTTCAGCAATTCGACGACTTGTTATGTTGTACGTGTTTCGTTCTCTGTTGGTGATTACTACTGTTTGTTTATAGGAGAACTTTAAATTTGCCCTCATTAATAAATCTCTGGCAACCAATTCTGTTCAATAATCTGGAGTAAAAAGCAAATAGTCATGGTTCCTGATGGTAGACAATTTGCTAGTTGTAGTTTTCGGCTCACCCTATTCACGAGATGTCAAGGAAGACTTATGTATATAAATGATTTTCGCAAAATTTCTTTATATCATATGCAACTGATGGTTGGGGTAACAAATATGTGTAACACAACAGGCATCCTCCCATTGTGTATAGAGCCTCTGGGTCGTGTACTAATGTGACTAAGAAATAGAGCTAGCTACAACGATATGTCGGTCTAGGGAAGATCATGTGGAAGCTTTGGAACCACTGCTATATTGGCCATAGAGAGTTCCCAGTTTACTCCACTCTAAACAGAGTATTACTAAATGTCATGTATGTATCGAAAGGGATAATTCTTTTGCTTATTTTATAACTAAAAGTTCATACGAACATAGGTCCACAAACGTTTCGTTACCAGTCTACAGTGTTCAAATTTTAGAAATTTTTCAGTTTTTCTTCGTAGCTCCTGCAGTTTTTGAAATGTTTAGCTAAATTTAGGAATATAGTTTTACGCTGTAGGACTTACATCATTGTGCATGTCAAATAGTTTTGATAATCTACAGGGTGATATTCTTTCAGGAGTCATGTCCCTTTTTCTTCCCCTGAATTTTTCAGCAGTGCACCGCTGGTAGATTCTAAAATACAAAATTACTTTCTTATTTTGTTTAGAAACTTTTTGGCCTGTTGCAGTTTTTTCGTATCTGCGTCGGTTAACGAAAAAAAAAGTTAAAAAACAATTTTCTGTAATTTGCCAGATGAAATTAAAATTTATTGTAAGCAAACAAAAATAATTTATTAGAGGTAATCCTCTTTTTTCAAGAATTTTGAGACCTTATTTAGAAGTATCTATTAAAAATTAAAGCAAGGGTAACCGTAAATAATAACAATAGAGGTTAACAAAGAAACTACGTTACATCAACTATAGCGAGTGACCTCCTGCAACCCTTACATATACATTCATTTGAACACCCTGTAGATAGGTAACGAGGCGTTTGTCGACATATGTTTATATGAACTTTTAGTCACGCAAATATCAAAAGATGACCTCCTTCCGTATGTACTCGATACTTAGAAACACCCTGTATACTGGAATTAAAAGAATTGAAAGATAACAATAACTCTAACGGATTTTAATACTGCGAACAAGATCGAATTCGGATGGAACTGATACTAGCATATGACACTAATTGCCGCCACACTCCGTTGCAAAAATTTGGGTTACCTAATAACATGGTAAGGATTGTCCTCACTCACCGGATGTACCAACTGAATGTTGCTGGAAAAATTAACATTGATCACTGTAGATTAAAATATCACATGTATCTGATCAAATTGCCAGAGGGTGCTGAGTACAGGCTGTCTATAGAGGAGGAGGAAACTATAGTTTTCTTCCAACGGGGTAGAAAAGTAATTCTGGATATAGGTAGAAATAGGCAGAAATATGTCCGGGATGTCCAGATCGGTATAATAACGTACAGTTCTAAGTGTTAGAATGTACATGTTGCATAGCTGACATGCTTTTGTCATAATTTCACTGACCTGATTGATTTATATGATATTAATACACATACAGGCTATTAACTACCACGAAACTTTCAGTCCATTTAATTTATTTTCCATCTTTTACAGTTCCTAAGATCCCCTTGTCGGAAGTCAAATTCGGCACACCTTGTACATACAAAAGATTAATTCTTGTTGGTATGTTGGAATCTCTTAACAATGAAATTTCCCGGGCCATTTACAATTTAGGTAATTTTGCGCCATATATCTTGGCAGAAACAGTTTACATTCCCAATAGGGCGAGTGTAAATAAAACAAATCATTTGGCAACTTCCCTCAACGACGGAAAATTGTGTAAATTTACCATCGGGCCATGTACCGGACTACATAGGTAAATTTTGCATTAGATCGTGCCTGTTTGCGGAGGGTAAACAATTTAAGGGAGGTGTACCATACTAGACATTTGTGTGTTAGTTTAATTGGCAGCCCATGTAATACGATTAGCAATGCATTTGGCTCATGTCAAGTAAAGACAAAGGCCATGAGTTGGTTAAAAATTGTTTCGTAGTTTTCCTGGCACATTTTGCGTTATATTTCTAGGGGAGCTATTAGTTTAATTACGTTTGCGTGGGTGGTTTGTGTGATATGAAGTCAACTACATGTTAACAAATCTTTTTGAAAGTAGACCGTTTGTCTTACCTAATCTGGTTTAATAGCGAATTATGCAGATTATATTGATTAGTGACTTAAGTCGAAATGATCTTTTTCTCTTTTTGGCCAATAGCTTTGCTAATATAGGATTTGATAAAAATGTGTGCTAAATGTGCACCGCTGGAGAAAAAATAACCTTTCAGCTGGTGAATGCCAAGGTCCTCACCGGACTACAACTTGAAACAATGTATTGACAAACGCGTGATTGACACCAAAAAAAATTAAGCAGGAATATTATGCCCATACACAATGAAATGGTTAATGAGTAAGTGACTGGTAATTTAATTCGCATTTCTTACATTGTTTAACCGGGTAGGTATAAATTTCCTAAGGCATAGCACGTGGGCAACCTTCAGATTTTTGTAAAGGGACTGTGTATTGTTCATACTTTTTTTGTCAACGTGACTCAATGGTTGAAGCCACCATCTTGTATCATTCATTTAGTAATTTAAGACGTACGGGCAGGTTCTTCTCAAAGCCTGACTCTTAAAACCCAGAGGTCTAAAAACAGACCAAAAAGTGGGGCCGACGACTTGGTATCTACGTCCCGACTCAAAACAACTTTACATCCCGTGTTGTTTTTATTCTGACTGGTTTGCCTTGCACAGCAAGTTCAGTTAAGACAGCCTACAAGCGTTCAGGCATCCGGGAAACTGTTTGGATCGAAAAGTATTCCAGTTCCAGCATATTTTCACCAAATTTTAGCTGCTAAGCTACTTCTCAGCTAGCAAGAAATACCTCTTCAAGAGGCCGCAATATTTCTCACAGTCTGAGTAGCGTTTGTAGAAATTCTAACCAGGCATTCCGGTCTTGATTCAGCCATAGTTGGCCAGAATACCCTAGGGCAATTTAAATCTTATCCATCAGAACACCGTTTCACAGCTGTTACATTTAAGGGTATAGAAAAACAAGTCTCGTCTAAAAAAGTCAAATTTTTTATAACAAATTAGTTGAATTTTTTAACATCATACTGTGTGCCGTTTAACTGAAGATTGATATGGTCATAAACTATCATACAAAGGTTTTAAATTATTTTGAAACAGTTTTGTCAATGATTGAGAGATATTGATGAGGGGACTAAATCCCGAACAAAAAATGTTTTCAACTAGTCCCTTGGAAAGTGTTAATACTTTTTTTTCATAATGAAAAATCCTGACAAAAGTATGTTTTATCATGGAATAAAGTGTCAATCAAACGAATTCTCTGAGGAAAATTTATCAGACACAAAGTGCTTTTTCTTTTCCAAGTTTCTTCAAAATTGCAGCTAAAGGGAAACTCATTACATAAAGATTTTTCACCATTAGAAAAGGTGTAACATTCTCTATTAAATGAGATTACTTTGAGAAAAATTTAGTCACGTGGAAAGTGCTTTTTCTTCATGTCGATCTCGACCAAGAGGTTGAACACGAATTATAATGTTTTTCCAAAATTTCGGATGGAAGAACATTTCTGGCATAAAAATCTTTTTTCCATCGTTGACGGCATAAAACCTCTATCAAATTGGACCACCCTAGGAAATTCGGTAACTAAGTAGTATTTCTTAATTGCATTATAATACTTAATTGTCTCAATAATATTCTGGAAAAATGTCTGAAGGCTTATGAAGTATTTAATGGCAAGATTACCTATTGAATTATGTCATTTGTTGGAGTTGAGTTTTCGCTAGGGCAACAGAATTTCTGAAAAAACTGATCCAGTTAGAAAGACACTTCAGTGGATAATCGATTTCAAATTTGAATTATACTAAAGAGTAGCATCCGGAAGGAGATGATTCATCTGAAGATGTGGTTTCAATATTTTTATTATGCATCTTACGGTACCCATGGCTCCAGAAAGATTTTGCACCTCATGATATATCCCCTCTTTTTACTGACCTTTCAATATTAATCCCTATGAAACCATAGTTTAGTCATTGCTATCCAAAAATACTTTAATCTGGAAAATATGAGAATATTTTCTTTCAGTACTATAGTTTCATTACAATAACAATACTAAGGAATCGAATCTCTCCAATATAGCCTTTAAATCTTGGTTTACCCCCTATCTTTTTGAGTTCAGTAATAAGCTACAACACTAATATGGTCTTTTTTCAAATTATTCACTATTGCTTTCAACGTTCAAGACCTCAGTTCACACTACTTGTCAATTTACCCATCAAAATCTTATTTTATTGCTTAAACTGGCATATTTAGCAACAAAAGAAGAATGAACATTTAGTCATCTCTTCATATTATTTAATCTTTGTCATCTTAGATATTCCATATTTAAAAACTTGAATCACGAAATATTCATTAATAGGCGCAACAGTTTTTACGTTAGCTCACGTCACTGCACCATCTTAAAAAAGAAAATTCCTATCAAATCAATGAAGTTTCTTTCTATTGCGAAGTAAATTGGACTCTTTATTTGCCCTACTGTTGCATCAATATTTCGTTCTGTTGTTGCGGCAAATTGATATCGACATTTCTCATTTTCATCCACGAGAACGTTCCCAGCCATAGTTCATATTTATGGTAAGTTAAGTATCCTAAGGAAATGCACTTTGTGGACACATCGTAAGTCTTCTTCATTTATATGGTTTGATTCAAACAAGCTCGAGTGTAAACTGCGATTTCCTTTCGGTTTCATATTAGCAGGATTAAAACCTTACTCTTACGACTTGTACTTTAACTTGTAGAAAATTCTTCAGTGCCATTTTATTTATATTCATACAGAAGTACAAACGAGCCACCAATTAGTCAGATAAGTAGCTAATTTATGTCGACGTTATCCATCTGCGTAACCAGGAACCCCATAATTTTATGCTGACTCCATTTTGATTGTCAACTAACCCCTTTCCCAGCCCCCATTAGCATATCGCATCGTAGTAACCAAGTGCACCCCTGCTGGGGCAATCTATGTCCCCATTCACCCCATTTTGCCTCCCCTTGAAGCGTTTTTCGGGGTCGGGGCTTGGCGTTCTGTGGTTGCTATGTGCCGAAATGGCGTTCAGAGAAATCGATACCCGACGTCGGAGTGTTAGTTGCGGATCGAGTTGTTTCTTTTGCGGAAAATTGCATTCATTGGTTTCCACTTGAAATGATATTTTTATAGTAGAAAGCATCGATGGTGCCTTTAGAAAGTTCTCAACTAGATTAACTCTCAAAAGATCGTGGCTCTGACAGTGGATCAGCTTTGAAGTTTATTAATGCACAAACTTCTTCTTTATGGTTAAGATTAAAAGATTTTTCTTTTTTTTCCAGGTTTGTGGACAATTCCTACTTTGATCATATGTTGTTCCTGCCAAGGTTCCTTTCGTAAGTTGTGAAGCTGCATTAAAAAGTAAATTAAGATATTATCAGTATCGTGTAAGAAATACAGGTTTCCTTTTAATTCGACGACAATATAACTAAGGGTTTTCGCTATTTAGGAAGCAAATTTGTCAAAAAAGATTTATGAAACTTGTTCTATATTCCAACCAGCGATGAGGTAAACCTGTAGACCATTAGTAGCTACTTCAAATTACGATCTTGATAAATCACATCATTTGGGAGTACACATTAATCATGCCTGGAATTGGATCTGGTTAGGAACTGTGTTGTTTGAGGTTTAGATTTCTTCGATTTCCGCCGAATTGCAAATAAAAATGTTTTGGAGAAATTGCAAATGGGCCATGGAGGAAATGGCAAACATATCACATGTTAACCAACTTAATCAAGGTGAAATAGCCTATAATTAGTTGCTTTTACGGTATATTCTCCATAAAATGTGGGAAGTACCCATCGGGCTATAAGTGCATTTTTAGAGACATGTGGCTAGGCTCAGCGGCTACTCTTTTGGAGTTGTTCAACCCATAGATGGATTTCCTTGATTATGGCGGTTTAAGTATTATTTGTGACAACTTATTTACCTTATTGGAAGTCTGTGCAGGTATACAGTACAGTACAGTTAAAAGATTGATGAAGATTAGCTACTAGTAACTATCAAGAGGATGAAGAGAGTTGGTTAAAATCAAGTGATGGTTGAGGAACTGTCTGTAGACTAGTTCAAAGATCGTCGTTAGAATTTAAAGCCGGAAAATCAAAATCAATTAAATTTAATCACTGCGAAGTGGATTAATTTTGAAAAATATTGATTCTTTGAGGGTTCAAGTGTCAAACATAGTCAAGTTAGTAATTAGAATAAAATCACTCAATAGTAATTACAAAGTATGTGATGTCAAAATTACATTCTTAGTGATAGTGTTATCATGGAGGACCGGGTACATAGTATACCAACATCTAGGATGGAGCTCATTCTTAACTGATTTACTCAGGACAGGCTTTTAAGCTGAATTTGTTTCGGGCAAGAAAAGGATAAATGTTCGGTGTCATCTCCTTCGGGTACCAGTAGATAATTTAGTTTTGAATTCGTGCTGCTCTTCTTAGGCTGTAATCTCACAGAAAAACTCCGTGCCTAAGGTCGAATTTTAGATGTCTGTTCCCAGAATCCCTACAAATGAGGTAGATTTGTTCTATTATGCTTCCGCATCTGGACCTTAACCTAATGGCTAATGTTTCTAGTAGATAGATGTAGGATATTCCAGAAATCCTGTCAAGGAAGTGAATTGTTTCTGTTTCGCTTATGCAATTTTAGCCCTTGAGGCCTAATAGTTCACGTTTCTCCTCAATAAAATAATTTAATCGAGAATCATAAAAAATCTGTGCTTTTTTATATTCTTCTTTCTGCTTGAAATTTTGTGACAGTGGCTCTTTTTCATCTATCCGTAATTGCAACTCGATGTAGTAATTTTCAGCTCTTTCAGATGTAATTACAATTTTTTTGTTTATTATATATCACGACAAGAGGAGCCAGAATTCCCATCAGAAAAGTAGAGTATTTCTTTTTTGGAGATTTTTTATTGGTGATTACTCTAAGTGGTATTTGCTAGTCTTCAGTTTTTTTTTGTATGTCAGAGGTTGACCTCTGCTCAAGTATAGCTACCAAGGTGTCCATGCCTACTGAACAAGAGGCCGCATATTGGTTTTTATTAAGTAAAATATACTTCTTTAATAATTATTCCTTGATGACGATACAAGTTTCATTTAATTCCGTAATTATTATCAAAGGCATGTTGGCATATATTTGACCTATGAAATATGTTGTATTATATGTAATGTAGTTTGGTGCTTTTTAATTATCTTCTTTAAGGGTTTAATGATTTCGCCAATATAAAATTTCTCACATCCGCAAGGAATTTTATATATAACATTTTTGTATATTCATTTTCGTTTTGTAGTTTTGTTTTTTTTCTAAGTTTTGAACTTAATGTTTACTAAAATAAAAGAAAAAATGAATAATCTGCCTCAAATGTATCGGTTTCATGCTTGATAGGTGTAATTAATTTTTTTTTACAATTTACTTCTTTTTCTGTTTATTCGTTTTGAGTTATACTGACCCTGCTGTTCTTCGTCCGAATCACAGAATATCTCATCAATTACAAATCTTATGGATTATCTTACACATTGAAATATTTTTTCATTCTCTTTTTTTTATCGATTTTTTTGTATTTGTATTGTGATTTTATCGAAGCAATGCCATTAAGTTTTTCTTCTGAAATTTAATCTTCTTGGTACCAATTTCTTCTCTCCTAGTGAGATTTTTTTTTGTATTCTGGATTCTACTCTTTTGCCTAAGACATTTTTTCATAAATTAATCATAAACAAAAGATTTTTAAATTTTTCCGAGACGATAGCATGCAATGCACGACTATAATAGAAGTTATTGTCACATTTATATTCATTTAATTGTCCCCAGGCATTTACAAAACATGTTCATTTCCATCGACCTAACGCAACTAGTTTAAGTAATACTTGTTGTCGACTTGGTTATTACATTGCCTACTTAAGTACATAAATTCAGTTTTTTAGATACTTGGATTGTCCTACATTTCGCTAAAGGTCGAGCATATTTTAAGATTGAAAAATTATTCAGTTTTATCGAAACACCTTCGACCTTTGTGCTGTTACATATAAACACCGATTGTTATTTGAGTTTCCACCCCATGTTCTGATGTCAAAATGGCACTTTTCGCAAAAATGCCATGTTATTTGATACCATTTATAGATCTAGAAGGGTCCATTGTGATGGTGCGTTGGCCAGACAACACTCTATTGAACGAAGGGCTTTTATACAGTCTGTCGATAGACGCGACATACAGGATGTATCGAATCTGCACCTGCTTTTGATCATTTATGGGATGTGCATATAATGATCCATCTGCACAAACATAGTCCTTGATGGGGTCATTGACCCTTTAGGGTAGGGCTTTTATCAGTTTATTGTACTAGTGTTCCTAACTTAGGTAGTAAATTTCCTTATCAAACACCCTGTATACATTGTTGAATGAGACCATTCGTATTTGTAGTGCCAACAACAAATAACAATAAGAAAGCCACCAGATTCAAGGTTGCGAGCACGCGCGTGAGTGTCACTGACCTTAAGATCTTTGATATTTTTTCGCTTTATAAATGGAATCGAAAAACGACCATCGGAGATGTGACGAGCATCTGTTTATGCTTATAAATAAATGAAGCACTTAGCAAATGTGTAGATCAGAGGAACTTACGGATTCAAGGCTGGTCAAGCTTTGAAGGGCTGTTATTTGTGTCGTCAGTAATTATGGGGGTGGCGATGTGGTTGCCCCGGGAGACGGCCACGAATTGATAGTAATAAAGGCTTGTTTCAATTATTTTTTCATGATTAAAAAGTAACACATTTTATGTGTATACAATGAATGTTTAATTCATAGCTTACATGAAAAAATATAAATATTCAGATTTTGGACATTTTCAATGTTTATAACTAGATTAAGAGAACGAGATGCATGAGATATAATTTATAACAAATGTTCAAAATAAGTTGCTGAACCGAGGTTTTTAGTGGATTTTTGGAAAATTCTAATTTGTCTAGTAAATTTGCATCTCTTCATTTGTTGCGCTCACGATACCCTAAACTATCCGAGATAATCAATAAGGAATAAAGGGTCTGTCCCATGATTGTGTGATGAATGCCTAAAATTGAGTGGGATCTACCGTTTTGGGATTTCCGTCCACAAAATATGTCCCCCTTTTTACTTGGTAATCTTCTGACTCATGTCTTAATATATTCAACAAAATGCTGAAAGCTTAAAAGTTGTACGTCAAAAGTTTTTGTAACAAATGCCTAAAATGAGCTGTAGCATTAATTTTTATAAACACCGCTTCGAGATTAATTTATAGAAATTTCCTTTAATTTTCAGTCGTTATTCGTTCAGAGAATATTATCATATTTACCCGACAGCCGACCTTAAAAGTTAAGTGAACCTGCGAACTGCAGTTTCTGTAAAATTTTTACTTAACCATAGGCCAAGAAATATCGAAGGGAAAGTCTTATGTCGTGGCATAGTACTTAATCTATTACATTTGTTGTGACAGTGATATTACCATAACAATATATTGCTTATATTAACATTATCGACGTTTATATGTCTTGTCTGAATGTTGGTTTTTGCATAATCTCTGATATCAAATTATCTGACAAGTTAGGTGTCCCTGTTTTCGAGTTGAATCGTTAGAATTATTTTATTTAGCGTCGTTAAGCCCTATGAAATCACATTATTTACGCCCATTATTGTCACTTTATCCAGCTGTTAATTAATCAAAAACCAATTTTAATTATCACATTTTGATAAACAATATTGTGTTGTAAAGCGCTGAAAATTTAGCCCTTTTGTTAGGAGTAATTACAGAGAACGGTTAATTGTAGATGAAATAAATCAATGGGTTATACGGCCATATTGCTATGGTATTGTTCCATGACTTATTATTAAATATGGGTACCATATTACGCAATGAACAGCAGCAGTGCATATTGGAAAAATTTTCTCGTTGAAAAAATCTACTTCATAGAAAGTCAGCAGTACTGCATAACCGCGAGGTTCTCAATGGGTGTCAAGGGCATGCCTTATGCCATGCGTGGGATACTGGGTCATTCGAAAGGAATCAAAATGTCATTAAGAGCCGTGTACAATGACTGAAGGTACTTTCGTCAATGCGAAACGTGTGGAGAAATTCGCTTCCGCAAAGGCACAATGATCGATAGGGAATCGATATGGTTATTAGAGAAAGTTATGTTGGGTTGTAACGTGTAGCTTATGATATTGCGCCAGAGAAAAATATTTACAGTTAAGCATTGTTTTCAAATCTAAGTTCGATATTGAAGAAGTCAGTTATGTTAAAAGTGTCATCGTTAACGGCGATAACTGAAAAATACGATTTGGGTTAAGCAAACAATCAATTTATTTGTCAAAATCAAAATCAAAAAGATAAATTTTTTAAGATGGATTTGGTTTTGATATATGAGTTAAAGTCAATACAATAGAATAATGGATAAAAAATTTACCCATTTTTGGACAGAGTGAGTACAAACAATAAAACTTTAAATAAAAATCCATGTATTCCATATATTGGTTTTAATTCACGTTTTGAAACGAACAAATTTCTTCAATTATCCGCTTTGTTTGTGCTCAATACTGCTCTATTTATCTGTAATAATCAACTGCAATCAATAAAATAACCGCAAAGCAAATTTGCTTACAAATTAAAATTTTGTAATTTTATTATCTACTTCATATTACATACATACACAAGGCGACAGTGATTTGGAGGAAGAGAGACTTTATGGCCCGAGTTTTTGACTTGATCTTAAATGTTAAGTACTAAACCTAGTTCTGGTATGTCAAAGATGTACGAAAGAAATTAGTTTAATGTCAGATTTCTCTCATCGACTACCTAAGATACAAGGGAAGTCTTACTCCACTGACGTAGAAAAAGTGGACGTATAGCAAACTATTGCTGAAACATTCCACTAAAATTGGTTCAATTTTTTTCCCATGTATTAGTGCCCCAATGACGTCATTGTGTCGTTATAGATTTGTTATCGGCCGTTGCAATCGGTGCATATGCGACATAAGAAGTTAAAGAAATTATCGTTAAAAATCTAAATCAGGAATCTCAGATCTGGAACTATGAGAAAATCAACTGAAAATGCCGAATCTTGATGAATCAATTGACAATCTATGAAGAAATTAGAAGATGTACATAAGAGCCATGAGAAATGATATCAAGTAGGTTTCAATATCTGTATCGAAACATATACTCACTTTCACATGAAATGCACCAACCAATAATAATAATAATTAAGTCTTGTAATTTTGGCAAAATAATGCTTCATAATAGAGTATCAAATGATCAGACTTTCAGTAAAAAAGAAAGAATGCTAGTGGTTTTTTTGTCATCGACCTATTAGATTTTTTATTCAATTGTAAATAAATAAAACAGTATTTACATGGAAATATCAGTTTATTTTGTTGTTGAACTGTGAACAAGATATCTCAAAATGCCCCCAGTGAGACAGCGTCGAAATTTTTCCCACGTTTCGGATTTTGATAGAGGGCGAATTATCGGCATGAAGGAGGGTGGACTTTCTTTTAGTGAGATTACCCGAAGAATGAATCGGAACCACACCACGATTGCGAGAATATGGTCTTCGTGGTCTGAAGAAAGGGTTCAGCGATATCGTCCAGCTGGACGTCCTCCCCGTAGCAGCAACGCACGTGAAGATCGACTTCTTAGACGGATGGCCATTGGTGATCGATTTCAAACAACAATGTCTGTTGCAGTAGATTGGATGAGAGCTCTAAATCGTCGGGTGTCGATGACAACAGTTTACAGAAGAATTTCGTCTTTTCGCCTGCATTCATACCGCCCAAATCTACGACTGCCACTAACCGCCCAACACCAAGCTTCCAGATTGGCCTGGTGTTAAGAACGAATTGATTGGAATCATGAGTGGAACAATATCGTCTTCAGTGACGAGTCGCGATTTTGTTTATGGATCAATGATGGTCGTAGAAGAGTAAGACGATACCGAGGTGAAAGAAGAAATTTGCAATTTTCTGAAAGGCGCCACATACCTTTAACACCTAGTGTTATGGTCTGGGGTGCGATATGTGTTGGCCGAAGATCTTCTCTTGTGTTCGTTCCAGGCGCCCTAAACGCACGTCGCTACATTGACAATGTTCTGAGGCCAGTATTAGTACCTTTCATGCAAACTTTACCAAATGGCATTTTCCAACAGGATAATGCAAGACCACATAGTGCGAACATTACTCGACGATACCTGGAAGAAGCACAATTGGAAATACTGCCTTGGCCTGCACGGTCACCGGATTTATCGCCCATCGAACATCTTTGGGATATGATGAGTCGCCGTCTTCGAAATTTACCGAGGCCTCCAAACAATGTGGAAGACCTACGACATCATCTTGAGGTAGCATGAAATGAAATACCCCAGGAACATATTGATCATTTGTTGCAAAGCATACCGCGAAGAGTACGTGCTTGCATTGCCGTACGAGGCGATGTCACTTATTATTAATTTTTTCATTATCAAATGTTGTATCTTTTAACTGAAAGTCTGATCATTTGATACTCTATTATGAAGCATTATTTTGCCAAAATTACAAGACTTAATTATTATTATTATTGGGTGGTGCATTTCATGTGAAAGTGGGTGTATTTGAGAATCATTAGAGAAAGATATTGACTGAACATGTGGAAATTTGACAAAACAAAATCTGCTGTACATCTATTGCACTTTAATGTCTCATTTTTATCTTTTTGAAATGACAAGATTTTGAACTATTCAGTGAAAACGAAAAATGCGATGTTGCTGTCAGTAATAAATCACTATCAGTCATGGATCAATCTCCGTTAAGAAGTATGCCACACGTGAGGAGAATCCTGATAGAGGGCTCTACCAGCATTGCTTTATATAATAGGGTAGGTATACCCTTGAAATCTATGTCAGGGGGCAAAAGTATAACACATGGGATTTTCCTATCCCTTACCAGAACTGCCTAGTGTTACTCACGTTCCAGCTGATGTTTTTTTTTTTTTTGTATATTTATACGATGCGACATCTCCAATGCCTGGAAAGTGACTATATCCACTTCGTTGAAGTTATAAGATTCTCATTTTTCACAAATATAAGTATGACAACTTTGAAAGTTTTTTCTATACACAAAAATATAAACTAATTTGCTACATGTATTGCCAAGTAGTATCACCAGTCACTTCCATCCTCATTGCCAATCATGTTTTAAACAACCACTTAAATTTCACGGTCTGATCAAATCAATTTTTTGAATTTAATTCTATTTTAAACGTGTACATAACTTTTTCGTATATTGAATTGTACTAAGTATTCAATTTAGTTATTATGCAATTAATTATCTGTTCCATGAACGTAAAACAAAAAGTTTAACTCAAAAGCCCCCTTTTGTTACATAACGTTTTCAATGATACAGTGTTTCAAGCTGACTACGGACACAATTAACAAACATGGCGATCCAATTTATTTAAAATTAATATGGGCAATGAAATAACATATTACATTATCACGAATAATTGAATATTACGAAAATTAATTACCTCGCTTCCCCAATGATCCTTAACCTAAAAATGTCTTATTGTGTGTCCCCCGTATATAAAAAAGGGTATTGTCTGAACTTAGCAGACCAGAAAATTTTAATGGCCTTCAAAGTGCATGCGCAAATTGAAAAGTCGGTTCGAAATTGTATTATGCATTTTAACAATAATTCTTTATGTGTAAATAAGTTTTCGTTGGAGGGTGTCCCTTTCACTTCATTATTAGCATTTTAACAGAAATTGTCCGAAAAACTTGTTCAATATTGAACCAGCATTAAAATTGGACAGCGGGTGCTTTTTATTTGGGTATTGTTTAATTGAAACAATATTATGTAATTTAATTTGTTTTATTCGAAAAATAACATTTCAATTTGCACAACTAATAATTCGGCCTTGTTTTAGTTCGTTTATAAAATATTCATCGACATTTATTGGTCTACGAGCTTAGGAAAACAAATTTTGAAATTTATTTGCCATATTTATTTTTAATATAATTTGGATTCTGTGGTTTTAGTCGTCGTAATAACGAATGGAAATTAGTGGACTATTTGTCACATCTTCAAGTGTTGGGAAATATTTCGTTTTTCCTCATCATTTTTCAACTATGTTCTGATTCTCTGCGAGAGAAGATTAATGGTGTTTTTAGTGGATTTACTCCGAAAAAATCGTGAAATCCATTTTGTAGAATTGTTGAAGAGATGTGTTTTCTGTATAAATTAATAACTCATGATGCCTTTGATTTTTGCTGATATTAACAACTTGCTGGTATTGACAACAAGCAGACTTATAATAGATAGGCCTCAAGCTTGAAAGGGGACAAAATGTGAAACACAGCAAGTAATATGTACTAGTAGGGATTATCTCCGACATGCAATACATACGTGACGTAATCTGAGACCAATTATCTTGACCCTTATTAACTGTTTAATCTACTACTCCGTAGCTCCAACTTATTACACATATTATTATAAATTGTCAGGGCCCAAGCCTGTAAACTTGAAAACATAGGTAGCCTTTTCAGTTTCGTTGCCATAGCAACAGGCGCCATCGTATTTAAAATATATTTTTCCTATTCTAAAAAAAATTACAGCCCTGCCCCCTAAGGATCCTGCATAACTATCATTTTACTGTTATTTTGATTAATATTTCATTATTCACTTCCCTGAATAAAATCTATTACATACTCACCTATGGCATCAAAACCTATTAATTGATGTCAAGTACAGCAGCATTACGTTGTCGATACTTCCATAAACAAATTTCAATTAAAAGTATAATTCAATGTTGTTAAAGTAGAAAATGATACGTCCGCCCGAGTTTCATAATTGAGCTTTCGGTCCACTTTTATAATGGTGACGTAACGACAATATTAAAACATCTGCCGTCCGGTATTCGTTCGTCATTAATCAGTCTACGGATTCAAGATGGCGGAAAGATAAACCCTTAAACAATGTAATTTTTATAGACAGAATGTGGCCATATTGTGTGCGTCGGGTTCCGCGCGCGTTCCATTACCATGAGATGTTAGTTTTCGATAGGTATTACAGTTATACCAGAGTTGGGCGATAAGTTCCTCTGATGGTATAATTCTTCAATTTTTAATTACAGGCTTTGGCACTGTTGGATATTAAAGTTATTACCAACTGCTTAAATAGGGACTGTTTCATTGAGACAGCTGTTTTCGTTCCGGTATATAACAGCTTTTTCTCCATTTTTGGTGCGAAATTTCACTTAAAGTGAGCAATGGTTATTAACAAATTTGCACGTTGTGTTAGCAGCAATTTGACGTAATAGCGGCGCCACTGTCGCTTATTTGAAAGAATTAAGTCCGAGTTGCAATAAGCGCGATTTCAATATTGGGCCAAGGTGCCGGGCTAAGGTTAAACCCAACATGGCCGTCGCAGACTTGTGAAACTGTTCCGCAGGATTGTTAAAATTCGTTTCAATGAAACAAGTCGAGTTGGTTCGGTTTATAGGAATACACATGCAATTTTGTGAAAATGGAAATTGCGCCTGACGTAACGTTCAATTGCGCCTCATTTAAGGAGAAAATCGATAGGTACCAAAAATAACTAGTAGATTTTTAGTGCACTTTTTTACTTTTCTTGTCTCTTGATCTCCGTTTCATTTATTAAAAAATACTTATTTCCAGGTAAAACTTTAATATGCTCATACACAGTCCCAAGCATCACGAAGAATGATTTATTATGAGCATTACGGTTTGTAAGTTAGCTTCGGCACGAATAATGTAAAATTATGTTAAAGCATGTGGCGCTGATTTTTTTCTTTATTACTTTGCCGCTATATTTGGAAAGTAGGGCATTAGGGTGGAGGCCTGCTATTATGCATATTAATAAGTGTAAAACCTTTCTTGAAAGCTTTTTTTGCTTTTAACGAACGTTAAAGTCTCGTTTGGTCAGCAATTAAGTATAGTTGGAAAAAAAAGGAAACGGAAAAGGAACCATGTTGAGTCTTTAGGAATAGATCACGCTTGAGATATTACAGAAATTCTTCAAGGAAAAAATCAAAAGTTGGCAAGTTTCAAGTGAATTTTGTAAAGTTTGCATATATTGATGAATGTTGTAATTTTGCAATAAGCCAATTGTCGATCCAATAAGTGAATACCTACTTACTAGCTAGTTCGATTATGAAATAAATTGAAACTGACCTATGAAATTAACTGACATCCAAGAAAGAGAATAATATAAGCTCTGAAGTTTAATATAAATGTAATTTTCATTGAAACGTGTTGTCAATTTTATTTGAAATAAACCTTATGGCTCGAATACCTTTATTTCTCATGGTGACGTTAATGTAATCAATAAAAAAAACCAAATGAATGTGGGTATCCAACATGTAAAAGCTGTATAGATGGCTTACACATATATGATTTAGGCTTGCCTCATATGGTTAATGAGCCAAACGACTCATATCGAAGGTATCTTGATGTAGCTTTCTGAAACTGATGACGGAAGTACCTAACTGTGAATCAAGAATAAAACCCGGAACTCGCATCGAGCGACTTTTTAGTAATCTGTATCCAACTAATAAAGCAGATAGTCAGGCCATGCAGAAAATCAGCTGACCTTTTTCAAACTCTGCTAATTTCAAAATAAATCACAGAGTTCACCTTTGGTGAACAGGGCACCATCTTAACAGTGTTAATTAATCAATAAATGGCTAACCTGATGTACTTATAGAAGTAATATGAAAAGGGCTTAATGAAGAAATTGTTACCTATATCTTTACATTTAAAAAACAGAAATTTGTATCACAATTGGAAAAATAACTCATTTTCAAAACTTACATATTTATATCAGCGCAATCTAATAAAATGACTTGAGGTAAAAATCGTTTGCCTGCAGCTAACGTAACAAAAAAGTTATGAAACATTATTGAAACAATAATAAAATTTAACCTGTTAGTTATTCCTAATTGGTAAAAGACAATCCACGAACGCATTTTTGTATTTTTTTTTCTAATTTTCCGTGGTTAATGAGTTTACAATTAAAAACATGCAAATTCGGCCACCCTGTATACCGAAAAGTCATTATCAATCGTTCCATAAGGTGGATTTCTATCTATTTGACGGCTAATGATCATTATTTGAATTAAATTCTTCTTCGTCTCTATAAAAACAAGTCTCTGTAAAGTAATCCCTAAAATAACGAGAAATGGCTGAATCAAAAACAGCTGAAATTTATCTTGCCGAAAGAGCAGTACAACTAAACATTCCGAAGTTTAAAGTTGCGAGTTTCTTTAAAGTTTCAAATAGCAATTGAAGATGTTTTCCTGGAAGTTCTGCATATTTTCCTGCGAGTTACACAATTTCAATGCTGCCATTAGAAGAGCGATTTAGAGTTTGTATTGAGGGTGCAATAAGCCTGAATTGAGTCAAGTTTCGTACCCCTTTGAGCTATTGAGGAAGTGAGGAAGTTACTAGATAGTTAATTACTATTATTCATAAGTTCTTATGTATCTATTTGGTTAGTGAACCCTGTATGGAAACCTTGCGGCGTATACCTACCTATCTCTGGGTATCAAAGCGAAAGTAAATTTCTTACATAGCAAACTACGCCCATAGATATAATTTATTAATTAGCATTTTTCAATTGTGCATATTAAATTGCCGATTTCGGTAAACATTACACGCTTGTTACCAATAACTTACGGCACGAGCGTTTACTGTGTTACCTTATAATTAACCACAGAGCGTTAGAACGCTCGGTATAGGTAGTTATCTATGGCCTATTAGTTTTCAGACATTTAAAAGTAGAGAATTTAGGTCTAGAACAAGACAGTTATTGTGTTGCAGCCATTTCGGAATAATTTTAGCCCACATTTGCGGCACTCGGCTCAAGGTTCGATTGCAATAATTTTCGACATTTTTGTGAAAGTATATCAAACGGACTTAGATATGTATTACCTATATACTGTGACATTTACTGAATTTTTCATATCAGTTGACCGCCGGCTAACATTCTCCGGCGCTCGCGGATTTTTCTTAGCCAGGGAAAAACGACGCCGTTTGCCTTGACCACTGGAAAAATCCGGGGGGAAACCCATTGGCGGAAATTAGAAAGGGATTTTTAGCGATAAAGAGAAAGGAATTATACTACCGAGATTAATTTGTTGAGAAATATGCATGATGATTCAGTAGTTGTAACCAAATATATCTAGGATATATCATATTTGGCCAGATATGGGCTGGTGTAAACATTTATATTACTTAATTTCGTACAGCGAGCAAGAATCAATTTTCGTCTGTAGAGCGAGGAAGCGAGTCGTAACAGCTTTTAGCGGGTATTTAACATTTTAACCGCGATAGTAGTTTTACTTAGAGAAAACAGATATGAAATTACAAACCAAATGAAATTAATCCGATGTTACGTCTCCGTAATAGACGAAGAATAGGAAGATTCTTAAGTTTTTTATTTTTCTTAAATACGTCATATTATAGGAGCAAATCTCCATTTTTTTGTGTGGCAGAATGCAATTTTGCACGATCAGGAACAGGAAGTTTGATACATTGAAATCCCTTTGCCTCGTCCTAAAAAAAACCCACTGTAGGGTTTCTAACATGTTCATATACTCCTTGAAATTTTCTACAATTTTGCATACCTCCTGTTTTTTTATTTTCTTTTATTTCTGCAAATTTTTCCACTTTTATACATTTTAAAGATATTTTCTGGCACGCTCAATTTCCGTCATCTGTTCACCCTCGTTCACTATATCGGAATCTAATCTGTTTTTGATTATTGAATAATATACACAGGACTTCATTAAAAAAATTCACTTGCAAAAAGAAAATTTGGAAAAAAATACCTTGTATCTTGGCAATAACTGCACATTAACCCATCTTAGATGGATGGCTTAGAATCATGGCGAGGTATTCTACCGTTCGGTAGAGTATGTATATTCGACTCTGAATCGTCCTGTAAAATTGAAGTTTAGTACTAAGGTATCGATGTATACCAGGCGGGGATTTCAGGAAGTTTTTTAAGGCAAGAAGACGAAGGTTAAACTTGACCATTCCCTGACCTGTTTTCCCAAACGTTAAAGCTGTTTTCCGTTATTCGCTCACACACCGTTTGAATGAGGGCAAATCTATCCTACAATATTCCTAGGAGAAACTCTACAAAACACCATTACCATAATGGTTAATGTCTCAGCTCATTTGAAAAGGGCTCGTCATTTGAAAATACTAAAAACCGGTTTTGAAGGTTTCGTGGTTCATGGGAATGTCCTTAAAAAGTTAAAGGGTTACGAAGGGGCCACCAGAAGACGATTATTACGACGGTGTATGTTCCTACGTGGGTTTTATACTATACACCGCAGAGCTAAAAGAATCTACCTGTGTAGGTAACATCGACTTAATAATGAGAAAAAAGCCGATGGTTGATGGTCTGAAACAAGATATTTTTGTCTGGGAGAGTTAAAAAATTATGAGGCAACATTAATATTACTCAAGATAGAGACGCACCCCTGCAAGTCCCATTTTGAATTTGACGTGGTTCTTAAATTTTCATGTGTATGGCTGTTGTAGCCATTAAATTTCAAACTTTAAGTACCTACTGGGTAATGTAATTGGCAGTAAATTGTAGGTCATGTAAATGTTCCTTCTACTTGACATTTTAGCCAAGATGGAAGGTTTTCAGCTCAAATGTTACAGACCTTTTGGTTTTAGCGTTATTTATTAACCTAATCTATTATCCATTAGCTAATTACAAGTTCAAAATCCTTAATATAGCTATGCATTACAACGCTCATAAGGAAGGAAAGCCTGAGCCACTTTAGCATTTTCTGTGGGATCCCTTTCCTTTATATATAGAAAAGACCTTTTTAGCCTGTTATTTGTCCTCACGTCCCACGATACGAAAAACCTTTCTAAATAAAAATTTATGTGCCAATCAAGTCCGTCCTTTTCCTTTTTGTCCCCTTTATAATACCTGTGCACCATCTGCTTTTACCTAGAAAATACTATTGGAGTCCCCCAGTGGCAACGAGAGTTTCCTAACAAAAAAAAAAAACAGAATGCTTAGAACTAATTTTTTGCAAAGTACCCAAAAAATGTAATTTCTACAGCAAATATAGGTTTTCAAATTATTGCTTTACCGCAGCTGTAACAATTAATTTCCTTACAATAACAATGACCCACTTTTCTACAGCCTTAGAGTAGATAGTAAATAATTGTCCATGAATAAAGTCCAAAAACAATAAGAGAATTGAAGTGGAAGACAATGGATGCTAAATAGAAAATTAGTGCCTACAATGCTTCTGTTTGCATTGAATTTATGATGCCTTTATTAAGGGGATTATGTCATCGACATTAGGAAAATAAGGAAATAAAAAATTGTGTTGAAAGATCAAGGAAAATTAGATGTTTAATTGATTGTTATTGATTTGAAATGTGTAATTAAGTATAAAAGTTTGTATTCATGAATTTCAACTAAATTTAGTGATTTAAGTTCATTTGGAAGGGGTTATAAAGAGCGAGCACGCGGAGCAATGTTCATGGAAATATGGTGCAGAAATCTAGAAAATATCCCGAAAATATGCAAAATGAAGAAAAAATCAATGTTAGAAAACAGATCGAAAAATGTAAGCAAATCTACAAAGCAACAGAGCTAGCAGAGCTAGTGACTATTTTATCTTCTAGACTTTTGATATCCATTTCTTCTAGTTGCTAATTTTGGTTAACTCAATTAGACATTTAGAGTCTTAGAGTTTACGAAAATTTTGCGCCATCTAAAAAACAATAAGTGTGCATTCCATATTGATAAATGTTTTTTGTAATTTTAAAAATGTGTTATATGTTGATATTTGGTTCCGCCGTTTTCGAATTATTTGCATTTAGAAATCATGATTTTGCCATTTAATCTGCAGAAACGAATCGCGGTTACGATGATTACGTGTTATTAAATGTTATAATCACGATTTACAAATGTAATTAATTCGAAAATATTTAATCATTTAATCGGTGGAGGAACTGAATCACAGTTACCATGATTACCGTGTTATAACAATGTTACGTTCACAATTTATAAATGCAAATAAATCGGAAATAGCGGATGCTAACACATTATACAGGGTGTTCCAATAATATTGCGGTGAATAATTTTTGCGCAAATGACTTTGTGTTGATATTTTGGCTTCAGAGTCATTTTTCTTCAAAAACGTAATGTTAGTTAGTTGACACCATAAGATTTCGATATTTAAATCATTTTTATTAAAGATAACGCAAAAAAATCATAATAGAAGTTCAAAATGATGACCCTCCCAACCTAGTTATATAAATTTGTTCTTTAAATCATTCAATCACGCACCAAAAATCAGATATTTCATTATTATGCAACAATTCTAATCACGATAGCATACACTGAGAGAGATTTTACCGCGGTAAGTCTAGATCAGTAGTAATCTAGATTACAAGGTAAGATTAGACAAGGTATTCGTGCACTCGTCTTTTTTCGTCCCAAATTGCGTTCATGCATTTTGCCCTAAACCTAATCGATACTTTTTAATAGTTGTTATATTATATATGATTAATTTGTTTCCATTTGTTTCAGGTAAGATTCCAGTTTCAATTAAACAATCAACATTTTTACCAGAATGATGACTGCGTAAGTACTTTAAAGTCTTCCCTATTGCTCTTGTTAATTAACGGCTCTGCTAGAAAATGGCCAAGCTGCTCAATAATTAACCTTTTGCGACCTTCAAAATGAAGCCAAAAAAGCGGTTGCTTAGAAAAACTTGGCCAGACACAAAAACTTTCATTATCTCGAAGCCATTTGCGGGCATTTTCTTACCCTATTGCTAATCCACTGCCAACTTTACCTTCAGGAGCGATAGTTGCTCTATATCTATAGTTTCCCTTATAGTTCTTGGTAAATACCATCATTGAATATTGGTCCTGTTTCTATAAATACAAACTCCGTAAGTTAGCTCGTGTAACTTGTCCGGAAAGTTTCCAAACAAATTTCTTGCCAGTCTGAAAGATGGATGATATGGATTCAATAAAGATCACTGTGAAGAAGTCGTACTAAATTATTATTTATCTGATGGGCAGCTAGTTCTGGAAGTTTGGGCCTTAAATCTTATTACATTTTAGACGTGACTTCAAATTTTGAAATACTTTAAAACTTTGGGAGTCAGCCAGGGCCGTATAAAGAGCCTTACGAATATTTTCTTCCAGCGTCTTTGTTCGATACGTAGCTTATAAAGCAACTAAAACCGGATACGAGTGCATTCACTTCTTGTACTTATCACCAAGAGCAGTATTTAAAAACTACAAGATAGCATGAGAGAATGTCGCGTTGTCATACGAGGTATCACCATTGACCTACTATGATATTCCCATCATAGTTCAACACAAGCGACCCTCTTTTGCTCAGACAATTCCCATATTAATCTATGGTAGTCCGTTCCATACCACACCCTGTATTCCATTTCTGAGCATAAACCGAAAACTAACTTTAGGTCGTTTACCTAAAGACTAGGGAAAGGGACAATCTTTAGGGTCGTCCCGAAACATAAGTTTGACGAGGGTAAAGCCGAAAACCTTTGTACAAAGTCGGGTAGAGATAGAGTTTTCGGGAAGTTGGCCCTGCAGTAGCCTTGGGAGATAGAGCCGACCTTATGGGGGATTTAGCCCTTAAAGGTCGAAATTCAAAATGATAACGCTACTTTAAGAGATTGGCTTTTAGGCCACGTTCTCCCTGATAGAACTGTTCGATATTGGAATTTTTGTAGCTTAAAAGTGTGTTTCTAACTAATTTGAATTATGCACGATTTATGCATCATTATTCCAATAAATAAACTGAATTGTCATCATGTGTTATTTCCCATGACGTTATTAGAATAAAAGTCTTTCACTGCTCTACTTATATAAAATTTAAATAATGTGAACAGTGCTGGATCTAGAAAAGGGTGAAAGGGGCGGTTTTACCTCTATTGAAAAAGTCCCTTTGAAGCTCATTTGTGTAATCTGAAAAGATATGCTAGAAAAGGGAATTCGATCATAGGTAAAATTCTATGACAAATTCTCGTAGGGATTTGTATTGCAATTAACGGAGGATCTCTATAGGAGTCTTACTTAGGTGTGTCCACTATTGTTATCGCCATGTGAGAGTTACAAAATCGGCTAATTGGGAGAAATGTTACCAAATATCTCAGAAACTTGTGCTATTCGTTTCGCGATCTTGATACTAGAAGCATTGGTTGCTCAGATAGCTCTGATGTCTTCCAACCCTACAATTGACTTATTAAAAAAAGAATTCGTAAACTTCCTGTAACTTTTCGATATGTCAACAGAATTTCTCTCTCAAGTTAAATTTGACCCATTTTCCAAACTTGTCCCATTTTACAGGCAGTTTGCGTAAAATCGGAGAGGCGGAGGAATTTGAATTATCTATTAGCATCGACAATGTGCACTTTTCAGGGAAGGAAAAGAGCTCACAGCAGGGAATTACCATTCCCTGCTTACATATTATTCGTTGCAATCACAGATCTTTTTGATGGATGAAATGAAAGGCAGAAATATGAGGAGTGAAAAAATGGCAATGAAAAGGCACTCATACTTAATGTGTGATTCACATATCTAAGTGCTGAACGTCAGTGTGGAGCAATGAAGATTATGTTAATTCCTTCGGTAAAAATTATTGAAATACAGAACTGAATGGATTTTGGACATATATTGACATTAATAAAATAATATTACGTAGCCAAAAGAGGAGTGCCGTTCAGGAGAAAACTTGTTCTCAATTAAAAAAATTATACGTCTTTGTAATAAGGTACATGAAGAACACAGCAAATTCATTTAGGACCATGGAAAACTCCTAAAAAAGTGAGATCACCAAGTCTGCGAATCTTAAGTCCTAGTAATTTTAACTTTGTCCCGAAATAATAGAGAGCCATGTTCTGGAAGACTTAAACATAGACACAGAAAACTTTATTAATAATCAAAAATGGTCACATAGTAAAGACAGTAAGATTGAAGGAATGTTTCAATTTTCTTTGAATTTTTCACGCTGCAATCCTAGGAAAATGAAATATCAAATTACGATTAAGGAGCCAAATTCCAAACATAGTTTTTCCAAATTACGAAACACCATCACACTTTAACTCAGTAATCAATTGCAAGTTTCGTTAATACATGACTATTCGTTTCAAGTGAAATTTTCGTATTTTAAAGTTACTTTTTTAAGGATGTTAATAGTAAATTTAATAAATTCTGCGGCTCCGACTTGGCACCCATAATTTAGAAGATTACAATAGCCACATCCCAAAATTGACCACCTTGTACTCTAAACAAGAAGTTCTTGGTTGCTAAGATATCGGTAGGATGTTAAACTTTAAGCTTCTTGTAAAATTTTATTTCACAACTTCTTCGGGCTATTTACCATATCAAGTTAAAGTTTGAATCATACTTTACTCTTTAAAGTCTTCACAGATAGATTTTAGAAGTCACTTTACGAGGTTATAGTCCATTGAAATCTATGCGGCGATAGTTTTTCGGGGTCAAGCCTCTTTTCACACTTCCATTTTTTGCAGCACCCTTCTTACCACCTGAAATGGGATTTATTTGTTCAAGTTAAAGACATTTCGATTTTTTGGATACTTTAGAATTTATTTTTAATTTGGATGGACTCTAAAAAAATACTATACTCCAAATTTTTAATTTAATTCACCAAAAATATGAGAATTTAACATATTCTGTCTAGGTAACGAAACATTTTTAGAATATTGCTTATATGAGAAACTACTGATATTTTGCATACAGGAATCTTGACTTCAGCTCTAGCGATTTTTGGAAATATATATTTTTTTTGTCTTGGACTATACGATACGATGGTAAGATGACAATTGCCCGGTTCTGTTTAATCAGTCCTGTTGATGAAAAGTGCTATCTAAGTCTCCGTTTTTTGTAGAAATTGCAACAAACATAATTTTTAGATTTCTGGCAAGAATTCAATATACACGGTAACAATGTATTATTACAAGTGCTCACATTCGCCGAGAAATCGACAAATTTTATCCTAGAGGTAGTTACTTTATAATTAAAAAAAAAAAAATCATTTTATATGGATTTCAGAAGACCTGTCGCGTTGACGATCCTCTCCCCACCTTGCTGCACTACTGCTACGTTCGCAGTTAGATCATTTACCTCCCGCGTCATAATTTGTTTTGTTATTCTTTAATGCCGATATATGTACAAAACCCCGGCAAAAAATCAATTAGGCGCTTGCGGGAGCCTTTTCCCGGAGTGCATTAGGCAACATTGCGCATGAACAAGCGGCAACCGCGGAAAGCGTCGCGGCGTATCGAAATCCGCACACACACACACAGACACACACACATATACACACACATACACACACACACACACAGACACACAGTGAACGCAGCTTAAAGCTAAAGCTCTGACTTTCAGTGCGCTTTGCGGTAAGCGTACAGTCCAGTTCGTGGGGCTCTTGTTTCGCGTGTCTCTCTTTGAACTTGCACTTCAGCTGTCTCCATATCTTTCGTCGTCTCCGGTGTCCAGTGATTTTGACACTTAGTGACGCTTTTTCCGGATTTCTTTTAACCAAACGATGAGTTATAGGAATCATGTGGTCCAATGACGAGCCTGCATGGGAAGACAAGGAAAACTTAGGGCAGTTGTTTCAAGCATTGAAGGGAGCATTAGTGGGACAGTGGGGTACAATGAAATTTTGTTCGTATGACTCGTAAGTGTCCAAATTTCCAATCATTTTGATGGTTGTAGTGGCTCTGGTTGCGAAAGGGACGCGGGATACGGTGCTGGGAGCGTGTGTGGTATAGCGTGCTTTCCCAACATATATTTATTAGTGTTGCCCCTATTGTTTCAATACAATACGTTATTGTTTGTCAATGAAATTCGTACTTCCTATTGTTTTGCGATAATTACGGCCCATGTCAGTCGGTCATTAAACGCGATGGTTTTATGTTTTTAATTGCTTCATTGGGGAGAGTCTGATGGTTTCCAGCCAGACTTTGGTCGTTAACCACTTCTGTTTTAGAGTTCAAGCGAGCTGAAATAAAACAAGAGAAATGAGGAATTATCGTATTTATTCCAAAGTAATTTAGGTGGACATAACAGAAATAGGCTATTTTAGGCTCAAGTTCCTTTTGTCTGTGGTGCCCCCGCTCTTTTATATGGGACCAAGAATAATTCCTCAAGCATAAACTGGAAACTTTTATGACAGTTTCCAGGGAACGAGAACTTTACTTAAGAGCTTTTTATAGCGAAACATTAAAAGTTATATGCCTACTAAAGTGGATTATTGCCTAGAGTTAGTGTTAACTTGCAGTTTTGATGCCAGTTTTCTTCCATTATAAAGATTGTTGCACAAAAAGGTAGATTTTACAAATCGGTTACAAATGTTCTTCCCATGGCATGTGCGATAATGCATTAATTTCAGATAGGAATATAGTGATTTTTCTAAACTCTTTCTCAGGCACCGCGTTGAAAGTAGACTGGTGAGCACTACCTTTGAAGCATTCTCTTACTAGTTTCGAATTCCAAAATTTTCGTTTTGGTTACATATGTGTGCCAACCAGCCAGAATTCATTGTGACTTATTTATTCGGTATTATCCGAGTATTATCCACTTTAAAACCAATTCGTTTGCATTTAGTGTAAATTCAAATTTTCCGTTTTGTGCGTGCAAATTAATTTATAAATTCCAATTTTTAATGCCTTGTTTGAGCCTTTGCTACGCTTTTTCCTTGTTATTCATTGCCTCCATTATGTATTCGCATCTAAAGTGGTTTTGGTCCGAAATCTAAATTCAAATACGACCAGGCTTTAATCTTTCTGTTTGCTTGAGTTCAGGCAAATTAAAACTAAGTGTTTTAAAAATAGAATTGACATTTTGGGTTGAATTTCAATAGGAAATAATGGAAAACATGAAAATATCAATGCAACAATAACGGTTAAATGTCAAAGGTTACTTTTGAGGTTTGTTCGGTTAGTTAATAGAGCTAATATGGTAAAGATTTATTTTCCTCAGAAGAACAAATCCATAGTGAGAATTATAATGAATTGTAAAGAACTTGCCTATGTTGGAATTACAATTTTTCGTCTTCAGACATCTTCAGTGTATTCAAGAGTTTTATTAGTTTTCTTTGATAATTTAAGTTGTGATTTGAAGTAGACCTTTCTGAACTTTTGTTCTTGTCAGTCATGAAATTGCGATTGCGCGATACAGCGATATTGACTATTCCAAGGTCTATATTACATGAGATAATGAACACTGTAAACTTGTTTTTGATATCATTACACAAGTGATTGGTGACCTTTGGAAATCCTACCAGAAATGACAATTTGTAGCTCATAATGAACCTTCATCTGGTGTGTTCACGTTGGGAATTTAACACCGGTCGGTTCGGTTCAGTATCTTTTTGTGGCGAATATGAATAACTCTTACAGTGACTTGCAAATAAAAAAATTTCCTGAGATTTTGCCTGACAGCTTCAATTTTGAACGGGTCCTGGTGTGGCTGGTTACGCTCCAAATAGTTACGATAAGTGAGGCTCAATTTAAAACTACACGTTGAAATACTGCACAGAGTACTTGAATTTAGAGTAAAATTTTGAGAATCACATTGCTGGCTTTGGAATATGTTTTCCCCTCAGTTTCTTCTGATGTGCAAATGAGATATTGGAATCCCTTAGATCTTGATGAACATGTATTGATATGTAAAAAAACTATTCAAACTTTCGATTCATAAAAGCACAAATTGATATTTTCTCCGGTTTGCAAACATAAACTTTCAAAGTCCCTTTGCTGTTGAGCATCCTTTGCTCATTGAACAATCTGACCATATTGGTACAGTGCTGTTGGTCGAATTGGTGTTGACTGGCAATATAATGCTTTATTCTCAGGTAGACTGTAACTTCTCTCCTATACTTCCTTGGGTAAGAAATTCAGGTAAATGTATTCTGGTGGCATTGAAAACCAGAAATTCGCGGAATTTCAGGTCTGAAATGTACATATCCTTGATGTGTAATTAAATTCCTAAATTTCGCATTGTGTTATTTCTCGTTCCCCTTTAATATTATTAATATACTCCCGGTTTCCGCCTTCCTTCCAAAACTTTATCTATAATTATCACCCTGTTCGTTTGCCAAGGCTGGCCCGCAATTCCACTATTCATCAAATTAGCTCAATCCTAAAACACTTTAAACTCCTTAATGCAATATTCGCATAGAACGACCATCAGAAAATCTCGCCTCTCCAAATTTCAACCATTATTCATCCTTTCTTTTGTTAGACGAAATTTTTTAGAAGTTGAATCAATCTGAGAGTGGCGCAGCTAGATTGTATTGTTCCTAAAAACCCTTTGTATTTAAAGCCGAAAGCATTTACATGCAGGAAAATGCTGTTTATTTTCGTAGGCTTTGTTTCCGACCAGATTGTATGCTTGCTTTGTTCCTTCTGTTTGTAAAAAGTTGAAACCGAATTTTTCAGACCAAAATAATGTCTATAGAACCTACATATAGAGACTTGGCTGCGTAGTTTAAAGCCTGTTTAATTAGGAATCACTGCACTAACTTAGCTTGATGTCTATCAGAGGCAAATCGCAGAGCTGCGATAATTATCCTTTATTAATTAATGGGCTAATCATGTATCATATCTCTAAGAACAGAATAAGCTAATTTAGCATTCTCATGCTAATAACGTTAGTATGCTATAGGCTTGACGTAATTTGCATATTACCACTTAGTAGTAAGTGCCTGCTTCTGTCCAAGTTAAAACTTATGGTGACGCGAGACTTGACCTAACACTATTAGTAATTAGATGTGTTTTTTTGTCCATGGAGATGGTACGGTTTTGTGCGAGAACTTTTTGCTTCCCCCCTATAGACAGCTTCAAGTTTACTCTGTCGGTCTCGAATTTCGTCATTGGAGAGAGGATGTGGGCCTGACAAAGCACTCTAAAGCAGCCACAAGACATGTGGTGGTTAAAATAAGTTCAGTGGCCTCCTGTCGAGGTTCTCGTGTCTATTTTTACCATTTCCGAGCTGCGCCTCAAGTGAGAGAGACCCACCAGTCCTGCTCGCTCAAGGAAAAATAAACGCACCAGCTTTTCGTCGCTTTGGTCATGTTTTTTCTATGTCGTTGAAATGCGTTTCGTTTTTAGTTTTGAAAGCTATTTTCGACAAGTTTAACTCAAATGTCAGCGAATGTTGTCGACACTTTTAATTTAGTTCTGTTGCCCAAATTAGATTTTCATCAACCGTAAACATTTTAATAATTCTGAAAAAATCTCACAGGAAAAACTTCTTTTGAAGGTAATAACTCGCACCAACTGACACAATGTTCCTCTACGGTTTTTGCCCTAGACAAATATAGAATTCTACCTCCAAATGTTCCGATGATAATCATTTATCAAGCATTCTTTTGGCCTATTTAGTTCCTTTTATAGAGAGCATTCACCTCATACAGGGTCTTGACGTTTCTATAGCCGATTACATCGGTTTTTACCTACCTCGAGAACACCTTTCGAAAATCTACCTCTACCACTCGTGAGAAGGTCGATGGTTCAGAGTATGTTTAGCATTTGATATGTGTAACTATCATGTTTGTTGCTTAGGGACGACCAGAATTTCAGTTTGGATGGTATATATTTTTGATGAAATGCAATACGAGAATAGTTTTTAAATGTTTATTAATCAACAGAGTTTTGTCATCTACCGATAAGTTTGGTGTCACTCAGTCGTTAGAACCAACCTTGTCTTCTTTCTCAATCACTCTTTTGGCAATACTTATAACGTAGAGGGGATTCAAAGGCTCTCATAAGTTGGTTAAAGTTGCAATTTTGCTTATAGTTATGAATTTTTCTATCTGATAGATAAGTATACAAGGTCACCAAACAGTAGGTCAATGTTTTTTTAAGCACCCCCAGGGAAAACCACGAAGTATTTTAATTCTTTATTAAGGGGTTCTATACATATTTTCATAGAACTTACCCTATTCCTAAACTAAACAATTATTAAGAACTTGTTCCTTAGTGCCTGAAGTCTTTCTACCGCTTTCTATGTCGTTTTGTAATGAACAATAAGTGCAGTATAGGCAGAGTGTTGCAATACGTATATGCTGTTTTGTCTATATGCTTTTTTGTCCTTTAAGCCATGGTTGTTTATATCATGGCAGTATAAATTATACAGTGAGGGTGAAAGCGACAACCCTTTAGGATGCCCTTGTTTAGGAAAAAAGGGGGAGAGTGTCATTAATTCGTACTTCTAGTTATCCGTTTAGAATCTCTTAAAAAATTTAAAAACTTCATGCGAAACCTACACCTATAATAACAAAAAGCGAGCATTTCGTTCAAGATTTCATAGACAAAATGTTTCAATTGTAGCGAATTTATATGGGATTTTTGGTCCTATTTATTAGTCGTTCATGTGTATGAAAATGGTTGATTAATTCCTAAACGAAGAGCGTAATATACTACATGCACAAATTTGGCTATTTTTGAGATATACCCAAACGTAATATTGTCAACTCGACTATCTTAAAAACGGTAAAATTTAAGCATGCGCAAGAGGCTATACGTTTTTTGTTTGCTCGAAAGGTAACTTCCCTTGCTCTTGGCTTTAACTGAATATCCACGAAAAAAATCACTAGAGAAATCAACTGGACAAGATCCTAAAACTTTTATATGTTATAGGTATCTGTATATTGGTAATTTTAGTACAAGAACATTCCACCGTTTTCACACATAAATCCGACTCTGTACAATATTTGTTCTATCCTCATGCCCTAAAAAAACTTTAGTAAACGCCGTATGTGCCAAACAAACAGTGTTTCATAAATTTGGCATAACCGTCAACAAACACCGCTTTTTACTGCCCAATACACACCTACACTCGTCGTTTTTGGAAATTTCTAAAACCCCAAATGACACAACCGAGTCACGTAATCCTTTTCAAACAAACTGAGGTGTGCGCACCCAAAACGGACACAGTCCCCGGAGTTTCCGGTGTTTGTTCGTCCCGAAAACTCATACATGAAAAAGAATAATCGAAATGGTGCGAACGTTCACCGCTACCAAAAACAATTGTTGCTACCATGGGAACTTCACCTCCTATTGGTTTCGCTTAAGTAATGTTAAACAAAAGACAGAGGGATTAGCCTTTGTTTTCGGTCACCATTAATTTAATTATGCGTTATCTTCAATCATCGCTTAAAATATAAATCGAATGTTTCCATGCAGCGATATGGTCCTCGTGGAAATTCCCAATGCTCGCAATAGTAAACTCAACGGGATATCCCAACCGTAGTTTTTGCGAATTGATTAGTGAATGGAATTTTAAAACACTTTCGACCGAGCTTTCCACTGTAATAATGTAACAAATCGCGGTTTTCAATATCTAAAAATTCTGCGGTTGTGATTGCAACTACAACAGCCGGTTCTTCTTATTACTGAGGCCAATGACCCAACCGAAAAGTCTCAGTAAAGACCTGCCCCCTATACCATTCCTCTTTTGGGTCATCGGTAACAGCTGAAGCACCCATTTTACACACACATTTTGTCTTCTATACAGTACACATAATCTCAGACTTTGTTTAGCTCCAGACCCCCAGACAGTGTGTTTAGTACCTGCTCCCATGCGAGAGATGCAGCGAACAAAGATTGTCCTTGAAACCTCCCGTCAAGGTCACACAAATGTGTATTCTGGTCTGGCTTAAGTAGTGTGTTTCAGTCTTGAAAAATCGCATATACGAGGCATGCGAGAAGTATGCGGGGAATCCGACTGGGTCGATGGGAACGTCTCGTTTTGGGTGGCACTCAGGATTCTCGAAGTCACTCATGAGATTTGGATTTGGAAAGTTTGACTCATTGCACCAAATACTGTCCCATACTTAGCGGTTATGTAACACACGTGATTCATATTTGGGCAACTACAATGAATATCAAAGTGAAAGTCTTGTTATAGGTGAATGTAAATGTAATAATTTTATGCCCATTTTAAGGAGTAGGTGTGAATCAGTTTAGTAGGTTTGTGTCGGTTTGTAATTTCCCATAGGCGGTTAATGGGAAGTCAGATGTAGTGTAAAAGTGTATGCCTAACCAAGTATGTAGGTACTTGGTTGATGTAATATTTGTGTGTATTTTCAAATGCAACATTCGAAATCCGTCAGGTAGGCAACTGTGTGAGGTTTAAATGATTTTTTGAAATTTTGTCACAGTCACGTAGCAGCAACAGCCAGTCTGCCTTAAATATGACCCAGGAATTCACCCCATGCAAAAGAACTTTATGGATGCAAAATATTCCGCATAATTTATGAACCTCTCGTTTGCATTACCCGATTCGAATTGGGTTTACAATATAGCCGACTTTTAGTAGTCATCTATCTTTTATGGTGAAGTTTGGTACAAATCGGATGTAGAAGTAGAAACCTTCTGTACACCGATCATTTTCTCAACCCATCGGTTCTTGTCCATGAGTTCTTCCGTTACAGTCGTCACTAATACCTAAAATAGCACCAATTTTCATACGAATGGGATCATTTGTAAACACTTCTCTTCGTGAGTGTAAAAAGTGGTTTTCGTACCTATTTCGCACTACACTTTATCGACGACCTGACAGATGTGGATATGCACTTCTTGATTACCATGCGAAAAGTGCACCTTGTAACAGTGATATGAGTAACATAAATTGTATCATTTTTATTTTTCCTGCATTTGGGCTACAATCCAGAGAATTTATTTTACCAAATGTGTTTGTCTCTACCACCGAATCAACTTCTTTTCACTAAACTATGTACAGTTTTCTGTACTCGCATTTGCACTATAGTTTACTCACAGACGCCACATATTAGTGAAAAGACCATTAAAATGGTATTTACGCTTCTATTCAAGTTTGCAGGTCTTTTAAGACGTTGTAACTAACACTAACATTTGTCGCTGATCCATTCACAAAAATCCAAGAAAAATGGCAAGGTTGCCAAATACAACGAGCACAACACGAACACGTTGAATAAAGGGAAAGGGTCGAGGTTATACCAATGCCAGTAAACACGTCTAAAGATGCATTTAATTTTAAAAGAGACAACATTGCATGATGGTACTTCCATTCATTACATTATGGCACCGAAGGTTGTATCGTGTTGAAATTGCCGTAATATTCAATGGGGATTTTCTTTTGAGGTACCTATACAGTTACAGCGAGTTGGTATTAAATTATATGCGTATTATTGTGTAATTCGTGTATTGAAGAACTTCTATTCACTTTTTCATTCTCTAGATGTGTACATGCAATTGTTTTCAAAATATTTCGTTTAGCTTGTCGTCTGCGGAAAACGGGTGAAAATATCAGGAAAAAATTGAGCAGAAGAATTAGGGCGGGAAATCGAGCGGGAAACTAGGAATGGGGAGTAGAGGACAGTAACGCGACATTGTAAAAAGTCGGTAACCTCATTATTACATAAGTACGTGATTGAAAATAAAGAAAATAATCAGGTCCTTACTATGTACCTCTGTACCGATTGAGGTACTGATTTACTCCAACTAACAGTGTTATGTATTTCTTTATGGTAAGCTTGAATGAATAATTGAAATTGCGCATAACTGGAAACTTCTTTATGAAGAATAAACTCATTCCTATGAAATTCCCCCTGTAAATGAAATTATAACCGGCTGCTACAGGAAAACTGAAATGTTTTAGTAAATGACTGAAACGGTTATGTAGTTTTTTCCTGTCCGTGTCGGTAACAGGCGTGCAAGCGACTTTCTAATTTGCCTGTTATATATTTGCTTTTCCCCATCACACTCCACTGGCCCAATATGCTTTTGTTGGGCAGTTTTACAGGACCGAACAATGGCCCGAGATCATTTACAAATCACTGAACTTGTGAGGGGTTTATGAGAAAGTTGGCCGTTGATGAAGCCATAAAGGTACAGCCCAAAAGGATTTGCATTTATGATGGAGAGCTGGTATTCCGCAAGATTGTTATGACGACATGCTCGCCATTTAGACGCTA
The DNA here is from genome assembly GCF_039881205.1 of Euwallacea similis. Lineage (NCBI taxonomy): Eukaryota > Metazoa > Arthropoda > Insecta > Coleoptera > Curculionidae > Euwallacea > Euwallacea similis. The sequence continues at coordinate 2,553,381 of NC_089633.1, read as the reverse complement.
TTGAAAGTATTACCGCTAATGAACGTTACAAATTCTAAATCAGTTTTAGGATGGAGAACTATTGTATTGAGTGCGTAGGTAGAGGTTTACAGGTATCAAAACCGCCGTTGTTAACTCCGGGGAACACATTATATTCAGCAAATGGCAATGATGTAGACAATATAGATGAAAATTATAGCGCCAGCACGCTACTGACCTTATTTCCTTTCCCAACGCACTTTCAACAAAACATAATCGAATTAGACAATATGGTGTTATTTAGATCGCGCCGGTTTATGTAACAATTACCAATTATCATTACCTCGTTTAATTTGTAAGTATTATTGTTATTACTTGCAAAAAGTGTGGTGCTGAAACCGAAACGCCCATAGCGGAGTGAGCACTTTGTTACCTACACCACTCACTTTTACCAGGAAGCGGGCACGTGGGCAAAACACGGTAATTTCGACGAAAAATTGCTATGTTTTTCATCTTGTCAACGAGTAAAAGTTGATCGTGGCGATTTTTATGAAAATTATGTAAATGTTTTTTTTTTAATGATGAGCTTTCCCCGAATGATCGGAACAATGGCATTGTAAAATGCTTAATCGGTGAAATGGGATAGTGGCTCTGGTGTACCTTAGTAAGTGGTTGGCCAGAAATTAACACGAATTAGAATGTTACTTAGGCACTATTTCCTGGTTATTTGTGGCATACGAAAATAGTCATAAATTATAAAACTACCCTGGAATGATAAGATGAGTTGAAGTTCTTAAATGTCAAAAAAGCGACCGAGTAGATTCATTGGTTATCGCCAAAATATCAGTAAGTTTCTAAAAACTCTCGAGATCCCACCAAAATATTACTAAAACCAATTGGACGTCATCAGAATTTTCAAAATAATTCTCACAATCTTTAGTTCTATAAAAATAGCCTCAGAGCCATAACTTTAAATTACGGAAAAAACGTACTAACTAAATTCATACGGAATTTGAGATAGATTCTCAGTCTTCGAAATTTATGGCTGTTTTATATGAAACTTCTTGGGTATTTTGTCCATAAATCAGAAGTGTGTCTCATATGACCAACTGAATCTTAGAGAAAATTACTTTTTTTCTCAGTGTTCGAAATTTATAGCGATTTGATATAAAAAAATTCTTCAAACTTCAGGGTTATTGGAGGATTAGATCAGAAAAATGTTTCATTGAAAATTTAAGGAAATTGCTTTTCTTCTGAATCCTCAAAATTATTTACTTGTTTATGTCAATTTCCTGGTTATTTGTAGCATAATCAATACCGTGGCTCATATGAAATCGAATCCCTTGTCACCCTTCGAAATTGACTACCGTTTTATGTTGAATTTTCTCCGGGATTGTGTGATACTAATTCAGGTCATTGCGCTTCATGTGAAATTTTAAGGAATTACTTTCCTTCTCCATATTCAAAATCTACATTTATTTCTGTAAAGTTTCATACATTTGCGAAATTATGAGATATTTGAAAAATATACGGCATTCTATTTCTACAGTTTGAGATAGTTGATCTCATTTCCCGTTTAACCCTTAGTAAATGTACTAAAGGACGAACAATGGTGACCATATTGCACAAAAAAATCTTAAATAGCCGAAAGTTCTGTGAAGTGAATTTCTAGCCGCCTTAAAGAGACACCCATAAGATTTTTAACAGTGTTGTGTTATGGTGCGGTCAAGAAATTGAACTGAAAATAAAGGAAGAATTGGATATAACAAAACATCTGGTAGCTTTTTAAATTTTACAATGATACAAGGAGACAATCGCTTTTCTACCCAAACTGCTAAGTCGACTGGAAAGCGACAATTTGATGTTCACTGGCTATGTAACAATTGAAAAGAGCAAATTGAAAAATCGGAAAATATTATTTTTAATTAGTGCCAAGAATATTTGTGTAGTGGTGAATTCACACATGGGTGTAGATGCCTTTAATTGATGCACATACATTTTTTGGAACTGTATTCTACTAAATCTGCATTCACATTGCCTCAGTCTTAGTTCCTGTTATTGTCTGTGTCTCTAAGTTCGGCTCCACAGAACTGATCTTTTCGACCGTTCCCGGTACCATCAACAAAGAACCTTCGAAGCAAAACAACCGCGGTCATACACCAGGGTCTGCTGGACTATCACGCCAAGTCAACCAGTCTCAAGCCTCAGTCAGTTCGGTCGGATTGTTAAGTTAGTGTTGCCGCGTTCTCTCGTTTGGATACCGTCCGTTTCGCCTTTTACGCATGTGTCTCTCATTTCCCTGTCAGCCGGTACCAAATTTCGTCTCCATCACCCCCAGGGGGTCTTAAGGATGTTTCAGCCCAGCGGAAAATTGAGTAGCTAAAGGAATATTTCGCCGGTCAAAACCTTGACTCATTAGTTCGATGTACTGTTGGTGATGGTCTTGTGGTTGCTAAAGATGAACTTGAAAATTTTAAGGTAGGCAAGGTTGATTTGAATATGTCTTTTTTCGACGTACTTTTGGTGCGCAAAAGTGTGAATGTTTTTTCAAGGAAGCGGCAGCTTTGTTTTTCTGTGACGTAGAAGTTTTTTATAGCTACACAAAGCAATGACACCGCGTAGTACTGAAAGGTGTAGCAATGTGTAAGCGCGTTTTCTCAAAGCAACACGTGTAATTTGGTATAAATGCAAATGAGCCACCGGTAGATTGGTTATCAGAAAGGTCGTCTTCGACAGGTGCTTCACGATATTTCCTTTCAAAGTTTCCGCAGCTGACGAAGTTCGTTTGCAACTTCCGGGTATGAGGGTCATAGATATCGGGTATTTCTTGTTGGAGTGCGTGGTGACTGCCAGTTTAGAAGTGTACTTAACTAGGTATGTGAATTGAAATCGAAGATCACGCACGCATGTTTACCAAAAACACATGTTTTGCACGAATTTAGTTGATAAAAAAGAACACAGCATTGATAAATCAAAACGACATTCGATATTTGGCGGATATATGGACTTCGCCATCTTTTTTCCACAAGCAAAGTAATATCCCGACTTGTATATGATATTCCAACATCTAATTCAACATTTACTAATATTAGTGAGTGGTGTCATTATGTGACGTGTGCTTTAAAAAAAATCTCACCTCTAGATCGAAATTTAGATATATTTTATAAATTGTAGCGTTAAGAACTTCGTGATTTATGTCACGAAGTGGTCACAAAAGTTTTGATATACATATGTATGTGTGGGCAAAAGACTAACGACCATTTGGTCTTTCTGCCCTTGTGACAAAAGCACTTACATCTATTGATAATCATTCATAAAATTCAAAGAAAATAAAAGATAAAATCACATTTGGAAATGTTCCAACACAGTGGTTGAAGGGAAAAGGAAGCGGGATTGTCTTGTTTGGCTCGTAAGGCAAGCGAGGTTCAGAATAGTCCAGTTGTAACAATTGTCCTCCCATCTTGCCTGAATTTATTGCAGTCTTTCAGTTATTCTTGTCACGTGTGTGCGTTCATATAGCAATTGGTGGTTGGACTGTGTAGCGGATTGTCGGGGTTCCTTATCTTTGTAATCAGTCTTAGTATAATATGTTCTGTTGCTTGTATGTATCGTTTAGTTTTTTCTGTTGCATTTGCCCTCAGTATGTGTTCGTAGTCTAACAATGGTCCGCAGATGGACGTTTATATTTTAATCGCAGCATATGGCAAAATGACTATTTCAGTTTTTTCTACTAAGTACGGGGAAACACAAAAAGAGGAATATTCAGACCCTCTCGAATGATCCTTAAATGTCTTTTAAGCGCAGCACTGGATTAATCCATCCTCATAAATGGGGTTTGTTAATAATCTATTTGGGATAATTTGAGTTTCATGTATTATAATATTCCTTTATTATAGCCTCCAGTTCTGTCCGAAAAGACCGCACATTCTTATTTGTAAGTTTCTGTGCTATTGCCGCAGATCATTATTTAAAAGGCAAATAACGATTTCCTAAAAGGCAATCAATAGAGGATAATAACGAATTAGCAGATTTGTATAAAAAGGTGCGTTAGTCGGTGCGTCTAATTTGCCTAGCCTTGATATTTACCTATTTTCGTACAGAAACCCTGAACGGTTAATATTTCACCGTAGGTAATTGATAGTTACAACACCTGCGCCGCCATATTAGTGCCGTAATATGGACACCTACACTTTATAAATTTTCGTTTATAAAAAAATTTACAGTGTTTTTGCCTTTTCACGCATGTATACACGAAAATATGACGTCATGGTGTACATAGTGGAAATGTGTACAATTCGACACTAATTAGGCATATTGCTGTTTGCAAAAGCAAAAATAAGCGAACCGTTTGTTCAAAACGAATTACACCATTACGGTTGGCGTAACTATACCTACGATTTGTGTAAAAAAGTTGGGAAATGTTATGTGCGACCTCCATTTTAATATATTCCAGCTGGCGATATTTTGCAACTACGAATTCGTAGTTCCAATGGTTTCTCAAAAATTCTATGTTTTTATCAAATTTGCATGTATCAGAGAGGGAGTTACCCTTGACGTTGATTTCGAAAAAATGAAAATTTGTTATTTAATCTAATCAGTTCCAATTAATTACATTTTCTGTGATATCTGTCCATTCTCATTTCTAATCTGATCAGTCCCTTTGTTCACGAGAAGCGTTTCATTGTTTTCAAGCCAAAGTTGACGATTTTACTAATGAAAAAAACACATGGAAGTGGAGGAAGTTCCCTCAATTTGAATAAAGTTTAGGAAGGAAAGGGAAAGTTTTTGAAAGTATTCACGTTAGCGTCATTTTGGCGGGAAACATGCATGTCGCAGGTAAATAATATTTTGTTATTTTTAACAATGAATGCATTTTGTAGATATTAATTAGAATTTCGGAGCGTCTTCGTATAATATTTATTGCAGCGATTCTGTTAGTTATGATGTTATAAATATTGCTAAGGCCATTTGTTTATACACACCGGTTCATGGATATTATTTGAATTTTAAATGAGATATATTTCAACATAAAAAGAAATGGATTTTGATCTTATTTATATGATTTAAAAGTAAATAGTTCAGTGCACTGTTTTGCTTTATTTGTGAAATAACGTAAATGGGTTTAGTTATTAATTCAGTAGTCAGTAAAAGCAAGAGGCTGGACTAGTACTTGAAATTTGCATAGCTTCTCTGCTAAAGCATTTACTCCATTTCGATTCATAATTCGATATTCGTTACACAACTCTGATTTGCAACCAAATTATGGAATTACGAACATGTAGACTGTTACGGGCGTGTAAGTTTAGAATAAAGCACATTAAAAGAACTTAATTTAGAACCTATACGAATATCAAGAACGAGGAAATTACATAGTAAAGAACTTTAAAGTGTTAATAATAGGACCAAAAGAGAATGTATTACTACTGCTACATATGTAACATCAGAACCGCCAATATTCTGGCAAAAAACTTATTCTTATGTGAGGGTCATATCTGGGAATTATTATTGGATTCCCTTGGATCTTGGATTCGTAGGTAATATTTTCAACATACAAGGCGAATCGACAACTGTTGAACGACACAGAACAGGTGGATATAGGGGGCATTGAAATATGACGATTTGTTAAATACTTTTTCTTTCTACGGTTAATAGTTGAGAAAATATTGCCTCCGAAGTTCGTTTGTAAGTTTCTAAAAAACGACATATTTCAGTTATGCCTCATCACAATGCAACCAAATTTGAAACATGTTTTATTCTTATGCACCATTTTAATTGATAGAAATGTAAAATCCGTAGATTGTCAATAAAGTTTGGATTAGGAATAAGGTAAGGCCTAAAAAAGTTGGGATTTTTTTATCTATAAAATAACTAACAAAAGGAAAATATCATTTAATTGCAAATGTAATTCTAAAACTTTTATTCTACTTCAAAATTCGTTGAAAATCTTATCGTTTTTGATAAAATCACAGGTTTGTGGAATATAATCAAACTAAATTTCAAGAGATTTAAAGGGATTGCCAGTTAAAAACGAGGCGGTTTTCGCCTTGTACGTTATTTGTAAGGAGCCAAAGTCATGAAAGTGACAGATATCCTAAATGTGGCTTTATATTAGCGCGATTCGGCTCGGAAATGGCTGGGAAAATTTTCATTTAGTGAGCAAGATGATATGCTGTTAGTATTGAGGTATTACGAGTGTAATTCTAAGAAGAGTGTTGAGAAATATCCAAGATAATTTCCTAATCGTACCAGGAGACATTTTTCAACGTTGAAAGGAGGGCTTGAGAGGCTGGCTCATTTTGCATAAGCCATTTTGTAGTATTTTAAAGCGGAATTCAAAAGTATTTTACGTGTTGCAAAAAAATTGTAACTAACAAAAATGTGTGACACAATAACCTAAATTTAACACCAAAGAAATTGTTCAAAATGACCACCGTTCTCTCACACATAAATTTTGTAGTCTCTGGAGCCCTCATTTCAACGTTGGAAAATGTGCCCCGGCGTGGAATTACACGATTAGGAATTCTTCTTCGGTGTTCCTCAACATTCTTTCTACAATTACGTTCGTAATACCCCAACAATAACATCATATCAACTTGCTCACTAAATAAACATTTTTCAGCTATTTCCGAGCTGAATCGCGCTGATGTAATGCCACATTTAGAATATCTGTCATTTACGATTACTTTGGCAACTTACAAATAGCGTACCAGTCTAAAACCGCATCGTTTTTGACAGACAATCCTTGTAAATCTCTTGAAATTTGGTTTGGTTTCATTCTACAAATCTGTGATTTTATCAAAAACTATAAGCTTTTCGACAAATTTTGAAGAAGAATAAAAGTTTTAGAATTAAATTTGCTATTAAATTGTATTGTTCGTTTGTTAGTTACTTTACAGATAGAAAAATCGCAACTCTTACACCTTACCTTGCCCCTAAGCCAACCCTTATTGAACATCTATCCACTTCACATTTCTACCAATTAAAGGTGTTGATAAGAATAAAACATGTTCCATATTTGATAGTATTGTTATAATGTTTAACTGGAATATGCCGTTTTTTAGAAATTTACAAGCCAAGTTCGGAGATTAATATATATTCTCAACTATTAACCGTACAAAGAAAAAATATTTAACAAATCGTCATATTTTGAGATCTTCTACACGCACCTGTTCTCTATCGGTTCCGTTACGACTCACCCTGTATATTGTATTTCGTTATGTCCACTTTCTTCTTCAGCTGATTCTGCTTGCTTACTGGGTCAGTCTATCTTGGTCGGTTCTGAAACGGGGACTACAATGTTTAAAATGATTTATTACTTTATATCCACTGCAGAATTATCTTGTAATGAAAATTTGGGGTCCTGAATGAGCCAACAACAATCAGTATCAAGTTTTTACTGTTGTTTGTTCCCTTGATGGCATTGTTCAAGAGCTGGAGAACTTGAAATTTGTGTGTTCGCTTTAAAGGGATAGTTCATTGTAGGAAGTGAAGTAGATTTATTTGCGATCGATGGCATCAGTGACAACTTGAAACTCTCTCTCATCAAGACCATTGTCATTACATCAGTAGCGCTTCGATTCTTTGTTTGCTTGAGAAAGGATATGTGCTAATAGCTAGAAACTCACGAAATGGCGGTTGGAACAAGTAGCTTTAGTTGGAACAAGGAATTCTTAGAAATATTGAACTCAAATAATTTTATATGGTTCCGTCACTGGTTGGAACAAAACTTGTTTAGTAGGGACATATTTAATGTTTTGACACCAAAGCAAATAACAGTCTTGTACTTACGTTGTTAACGTACATCAATATTTATACTCCATTTAAGCAAATTCTTGAATTCGGAGAGTTCCAAATCAATTTAATTGAATTACATTTTGGCTTTAAGGTTGTTATATGCGAATTGCGAGACCCCTATTTTTGCTCGTCCGCCTCATCCTTAGGCGTTTGTAAGGTCCAAAAGTATAAGTGGTACAATCGTAAGGGAGGGTCTTCCCTGCAATAATGAGATTCATATTTTAAGGAAAAATAGAATCCTTCAGATTTTGAAGTCAACGAATTTGCGTGAGAAGATGACATAGCAAGTTCAAGCTAATCGAGAGTGTAACGTGCCATTTTCTTTCTTCAGTTATTGCTTTTATAGCGAAAGCTTGTATTACCAAATCGTAATCAATTCTTATTTATTTTTCTTACAGAACCGCTCTACACATTCACCCATAAACTTCTTAATCGCACAACATATTATTTTTATCACCCGAAACGCTAATTCTCCCATAAGAACATATATCATTGCCCATCGCTCGTTTCTTCGTGTAGGAAATAGCCCATCTAAATTGAAATTGGCAACCATACATGTGTCATATGTTGTTTGTTTAACGATTTCCGCCGTGGCTTCACATTTGGAATACCAAATGGAGTTGGAGGGTCGAAGAGGCTACAAACGTTTTAACATGCCGTATATTTTCCTTAAGGTTTACGTCTGTTATAATATTTTCATGCAACGTTTAGTGAAATAACGGAACAGGAAGTGAGCATACCTTTTATTCCTGGTTTCGTAATGCTCTTGGTTATGCACGAAATGCTACCTCCAACAATATATATATGATATTTTATTAATCATTAATGCTCCATATATTCACATACCATCTGCCAAGTATTCTGCAAACTAGCCTGATGCGTCGCTCCCGTCTTTTGGCACACTTTTTTGTTTAAACTGGTTGTCAATCATGCTTTAACCCTTGCACGTATTATTATTGGAACAGCTGATGCACGTGCCCGGAACCGGTATTTTGTATCTTTTTCCATAGCAGGGCCAGATAGAAACCGTGCGAGTGACAGTTAAAAATCCACAGTTAATGATGAAGGGGCTTCGGGACCCCACAGCTATACAGTTTACGAGATAACCCAACCAAAGAAGGGAAATTGTTCGGCTGGCAGATGGGTTTTCACACGAAAAAAAAATTAAGCAGCTTGTTCCTTTTATCATCTAGAGGCAACAATGCTCTTTTCAGGTTTATGGGGCTTTTGCAAAGTTTTTATGGATTTTGTAAACGTTGAATAAGAGTCATATTTCAGGCATCAAAATAATCGGCCAATCAGTCATGGAAAGTAGTCGCGAGTTGCATATTGGACAGGAAGTTAGATAAGTGTAATTAAGTTATCAAGAAAACTAGAAGGTACCATGTCCGGACGATAAAAACTAAATTGGTTTAGCATTTCGTTTCGATTAGGTACGGTCAGAATCGATCAAATTTCAGATAACTTGCTCCTACTGACTGTTTTGGTGCGAGATTATTGGTGAAAGTACTCTCTTTAGCAACTTTCAGTGAAATTAACTTTTCCTTAATTAAAATCCGGCAAATGATGGTAAACACTCAAAATAAAGTCCTTGAACCTGCTAACAAAATTCCAGTGTATTTTTCGCCAAACGTCACAGTTTGTTGGTGATGGTGCAAATGAGTGCAGCAAACATCAAAACAAAGCAGTTTTGCAGGGCAGGGAGCCAAATTGTTAGAATTCTCAGTACTCCATGTGTGTGTAGTCTGACTGGGGTGACATGTATTTATTTAGCAATTCCTGATAAATAATGTGAAGTTATCATTTGTTTGTGTTGGCAGTTAATTCCTAGTTGTATTATCTAAAAAAAAAGAATAACATAATGAACGTTTGTAGTTAATGTGTAAATTCGTTGCTTATATGATTCTCAGACAGAAAGGTCGTCATGTTCTCAGATGGTAAATAATGACAATCTTGGAGTCCACCATCAATTATGATCATGTCCTCATGTCCACACCTTGGTGAGCACTTCGGTGAAAATACAAACCTATTGGCGAACATGGTTACCGTACGATACTGACAATTATTCGATTTCGATATGCACTTTAATCATGAAATATTATAAAAAAATAGTCTAGGAGCGGTTTCATAAAATTTTATTTCAAATATTTTGGAATCTTTGTAAAAGTGTCATCCTTAGCTTGAAAAATTTTGAATTTTCAGTAACTGTACCTACAACCTACAACTTTGAATTAGAATGATGTTTTGATACAATTAACATTCCGGAAATATTATAGTCATAGCAATTGCAAAATTTCTAATTGTCCTTCAGTGTTATGGAATATCGATAATTAATACAATCATTTTTAATTGATAATTAACAAGCTGGTTTCAAGACGAGATAAATGTTCGCCAAGTAACTTGCGTTTTTGTTGTTGAATCAGGTTTGTTGTTCAGTTTTGTTACTATCTAAACGTTTCATCTAGATACCTTGAAATATGCAGTTTTGATCTAATTTAATCAAAAACTTAACAGACTCGAAACTATGAACGTTTTGAAAATGACAATGGTGGGAATGTCTATAAGAACGCCTTAAGTTATCATGTTTTAAGGTGAGTTATAAGTCTTAACTTTTTATCATTCATTTCATTACATTCAGGCTAGTCCATTCGGTTTAAACTAACTGCAACAAAGTTGAGAAATTTCTCGAAAAGGTTTCGTTATTTTGAAGTCTCAAAAGGCTCTTTTTGACGGTTTGTTATTTCAGGTTAAATCAAAAGAATGTTCATTTTTTTTTTGGTTTCAGTTGTTATACTTGAATTATAATTCGGTGGATTGCGGAATTTTTTAACCTAGTTTTTATTCTTCGGAAATTTGAGTATTACTTCTGGTTTTCAGTTCCTTTTCTTTGAAGGTGAAAATTATAGTTTTTTGCTTTCTGCAATTATAACTAAACTGTTAAGACTGAATATTCTGATTTTCATTTTTTGTAAATAATATTTTTTTTATTTTTGTAAAAAGATACAAACAAGCTGATGAAAATCATTCAAAATACAAAAAATAGTACAAGGTTTTTGTTTATCTTGTAGTTGTATTGAAATTTTAAAGTTTTCAGCCCATTTTTGTCTTTAAGCTTTTAACAATGAATAACCTAGTAATCTGATTGGTGAGGCAATCTAAAGAACAAAAAACGTTTAAAACGATATATGATCCGTTTTAGATACCCTTATCTTGGATGTCGGGTCTACTTCAATAGGTTTATGCTTATGCTGACAATATTACCTCACTAGTATTGGTCGAGGTCTTGCAAAACGAAAAAAAAAAAAATCGAAAACTTCCAGAAACCAAAAATATTATTTTATCTGACCATTGCTCTCATCATAACAAAGCAGAGGGTCCCGACCGGTGGTCGGAACCGCTTCGTGACCAACAACTGAAGGAAACGACGTATTTTTTTTAACTGAAATTCTTCACAAAGAACGACCAAGAGAACGGCCTGACTTTCAAGGATATCCATCCAGGTGTCAATGGCACTTAATGATAATGATGACGCGCGACTCTACCAACTGTTCGTTAAAAAAATGCGTAAAGTGATTATGGTGAGGTCGATTTTTTGCGGATGCGGTATTAAGTTTGTATTAACGTTTCAAAATTGCCATGTACCGATTTTAATCAATTGTGATCTCAAGTTTAACCTCATCAAGATTCAGTTCTTCGTGAGGAAGTTTTTAGGTCTTGCGAGGACGTAGAACAACAGAAACTTCACTATCATTACGATCACGATTTAGAAACATATTCTGTCAAATTCTCACCGTGCCGAGCCATGGTTTCTATAATAATTGGAATTCTGCATTCTGAATCTTATTATGAATCTTCGTGACCAAACTTTTGAGTGGAACTCGAGTAGGTACTCTGTGCTTTTGATTCAACTAACAACTCGGTGTGTCAATAAAGCTTCATCCACTCACGTCAATGACATTGAAAATGGTCACTTTCAGGCATCTTCGAGAATTCCTGTAAAATATGTCTTTATTGCAAGTAAACAAAAGGAGTCGTTAGTAATGGTTGTGTGCCATGCAAATTAGCGCCGCAATGTCCAACGAAATTTCCTCGTTGGTTGGGTGACCAAGAAATGCAGGAAACGCCTGATGTATGCAAGTGCGGACTAGCAAACAACAGATGTTTGCTGATCGATTAGATAGTTAATGAAAACCGTCAATGCCACCGCAACAAACACATTGTTGAATGGAAAATGACGGGAAAGGAACGTCTTTAGGTTTACATTCTATTACGTGTGAATGTTAAAACTATTACGTGTTCGTTTCGAGGCAGCGCTTGGAGCTGTTTGAAGGCTGAGGGGCTTTTCCAAAAGCAGGTATAAGGGTCATTGTCAAATAACCTCTAAAACAAATACTAAAGGTGTAATTTGTTATGTGGTCCTTCGTTTTTTACCAGCAGTGAGTTGTTGAGACATCAAGATTGTTGGAGGTCGAAGACTACGGTTCCCATATCTTTTAGCCAAGTTCTAGTTCGTTTAAAGAAAATACGTGTTTGTGGTAGGATTTGAAATTTTCTGGACAGTGCTAAAATTCATAGGAAACGTTTGCATTTTTCAATGTTTCAAAACACCCTTTTGAGCATTTTTTTGTTCTTGCGGAGGGACTTAAATTTCAGCATGGAGAACGTCATTTGAAGAAATTTCAAAATATAAATTCGACGAATTGAAGTAAACTGAATACTTGTCGTAAATGGAACACAGTGTGAATCCCTTGCAGAATGATAATGATTTCATTTTTCAGTTTTGAGTTGGTTGCACTATTTACCCTCTTGACTACCGATATGACAATGAAAATGTATTATTTTCGCAGTTGTGTAGTTGTATTTCAAATTAAGTCTATAAGTAAACAAAGAAGGCAGCATGTTCTGCACGTTGTAGTCAAGTTTATTAGCTGATTATATTAATTTGCCTCGGGTATTAAGGTAGACACACCTTTGTACCAATTCCAAACAGAAAATGTAGGCTCTACTGTGTCTAATTTTCATGACCCTTCTAAAACTATAAACAAATTAATATATCCATACCTGACAGAAGTTAGGTTGGTTACCCGTAGTAGAATACTGGCCTGTTTTCTAGGCTATTTTCCTTTAGGCCAGGGATAAACCTAGTGACGATCAAAAGCAGGTAGATCCGACCAACTTTACTCCAGGTCAAAATCTGTTGGCCTCGGCTGATAGTCAGTATCTTCGCAGCAGTCAGAAAGTTCGGTCGCAATATTTTTCAATGTCTTATTCAATGTCTTATTCAGTAGATGAGAGTCATGTCGATAGTAAACATTTTTAGTACCGTTGCTGTTTCACGTGAAATTATTGTTTTAGTGATCATGCCAGGGCGGGTATATAAATGTATTGCCGATTTCCCCATATTCAGGTAACTATTGATTCTATTTTTCTATTTTTGGTTGACTATGTTTTTGCATGATTAATTTTACTTCCCACGATTCACTTTCCACGAAAAAATATCGGTCAACATCACAATATATTTTTTCATATTAAGAGTCTGTTTCCATTGCTAATATTTCAATTATTGAAATCTTGAAGTGTCCATCTTTTGTCCCTCCCCGATCGTCTAACGACCCACCATCTAATGTAGAAACGGAAACGTTACGAAACCCATCTGTTATTTAACGATAAATCGCCTATGGATTTTAAAATGTGGTACCTCTCTAATGGTCGACAGCAAAAGTGGTTCCATGTTGTTAATACGTAACAGCCGAGTGAGAGGATTTGATCGGATGAAGCTGTTATTTTGCGGCAATCAGTGAGAGTCAAGGTCACGGTCATTCTGCTTAGTTCCAACGAAATTGATACCTAATCACATTACCACATGGTATTCTGATTGTCGTTGGTTCGGTAGAGATGTATTTTTAGCATTACAAATCTCTATTAGTCGGCTTTGAACACATGGGTGATGAGGCCAAGAAGTGGTTTTCCCTGAAAATTTACATTTTTGTTCCCTCAATCTTTTGGAAATTTTCAGAAAATGTTTCGCAATTTCAATCAGTATTCATCATACTCTCCGTATTTTTTTTTTTAAGAAACTACGTATCTGATTTTCTAACAATTAGCGAGCTAAGCAGTATATTTTTAAGCAGCTCACGTGAGCATCAGCAAAGTTGAAGGAAATTACCTTTTTTGGTTAAATAGCTCTTGTATATTATAATTGTTTTTTCATAGCATAAAATACTCAACAACTGAAAAATAAAATGTATCCAAATTTTATCCCTTTTTAGTGTAGATTTAAGTTATTTTAAGGTCGTGTTTTAGTTATTTCCTATATCCTCACTAATTCCTCTGCGATGTAACTGGATAAATATCTCTGGACATTAATGAATAATAATATACTAATAATATCTTCTTTCCCGGAAATTTTATTATCGTCTGGAGATTGGTTATTTAGAAGCCACGCATCTCGATAAACACACAATCTCTCGATATTTAATAAAACGTTCCATTCTCGCTTAGAAATTTGTTTAAAGTCTTAACGTTTAAATCTTTATGGTATTCAAACATTTCTCGCCTCATTTTGTAATATACTAATTCTTCTTAATGAGAAATTCATTAGCGTCTCGAGATTTAGTTCATATCTACGTGAAATAATATAATCGCCTGACAGTAATAAAGCTTTTCCCGTGACATATTGTAATGCGCTAGTGCTATTGCCGACCGGAAATTTCATTATCCCTCCAGTTTTGAGTTTAATTCGATACTACATTTCTCGATAACCAGAATTATCTCTCGACGATAATCAAGTATGTCCCGTGTAGTGTTGTAAGTAGGAGTTGAAATGTTAAAAACATGTCTGGGATTAATTCATCAATTAGTTCAGGTTAGATGTTCGATGGTAAAGACTAAATCGCTTAATCAACGCCCTACCTTTACTGTCCACCGCCCACTGTGAGCTTTTTTCAATGATCGCCCTCTCATTCGACGGGACATTTCATTATTGTCCCGAGATTTTACTTTATGTCGACGATGTATTTCTTAACTAGAATAATCTCTCGACAGTAATGAAATATTTCCCATTTCATATTGTAATATACTATTACTCTCCTGTTATAGTACAGGGATCACAATTTTATTGTGCTTCAAAAGTAGAACTGAGCTGTTTAAGGTTAATTGAGAAAAATATGTTTTCGTGTTAAAACGCGTCACTATAGTACTTTCTCTGATTTACTCCTTTTGCACAATACTTTTTAGATTTTTAGAATTTTTTAGTAGGATTTTTGAAAACCATAACAGGTCAAAATTAGGCACCCTGAATCTATTAGTGTTACATTGTTCAGAAGCACAGCCACGAGTTTCCCTAGTATTTCTTATTTTACCTTGAACCTCCATCACCTTTTTAGTACTATGTTTTTAGAAGACTACATTGACCCATTTGATTTGCACGTGAACATTGACTATATCTTATTGTTGGATCGCTAATTGATGACTAACGTAGTCTTTATTATTACATGCAACATTGTACAAATGTTAATTTTTAAACCGACCGCAAAACCTGAGTCACTTGAAAGGAACGGGTTGACCGATGACGGGATGAAAAACAATACTCGAGGTTCTATAGAAATTTGCGGATTGTGCGGTCTTACCGCTTACTTCTGTGAAGTAAGCGGATTTCGAGAGAAGTAATTGGATATCGCGTAATTAACACACAACATTATGTATTATCAGTCGGTATTTAAGGTGATGAGGCGAGTGAATGCAGACGTGAGAGGTACTCAAAATCGCGATATTCAATGATAGATTTTGTTAAGGTCGGCGTAATCAAAACGGGAATTTAAAAGAGGAAATATCCGCTTAACCCCGATTTCCATGAAATGTTTTAGAAAGCTCTTAGTAGGTAACCCATTATGTTCAATAGCTAACTGATTTTGAGTTTATTGTTAATTAATCTTCTGGCCGAGGCTCTTAGTGGAAACGGTGAAATTTTAGGTCAACATCCTTTGAAGAGTTTGATGGGATAATTGTCCCTGGTTTGTTCCTTTTCGCACAGTTGCTCGCATAAGTCCCCTCTACTTCAATTCTCTAATTTAGAAATTAGATTTTTATGGATGTTTCAATGTTTTCTTTTTGTTCCAGGTACAAGACCAGCATCAGGACCGGAGGCGTGAGAAACGTAGGCTGCAGCGGCGGCGGAGGCGGGCAGCAGGCGGGCGGCGGGGTAGTCCGCGGCGCCGCTGACGTGCGCCGGGCCTATAAGGCGGCCGTGGTGCCTGCTTGCGGCGGTACCAAAACGGGACCGCGGGGAAGACGGGGTGCGCGGGGTATGAGCATGGGCCAGAAGGTAAGTCTCCAGAGCACCAATACCTTCACTATCACGACGCTGATGGTCAAACTTTCTTAGGTCAGCAACGGAGTAAAGGCCGGCAACGGCAGGGACGCCGCAGCCGCCCCCTACAAACCCGTCATTCCCAGGGAACTAGCACAAGATTTCGCGAGGCCCCCGCGACTGGACATGCTACTGGACATGCCTCCCGCTCTCCGAGAAACACAGCTCAAGTACAGTTGGAACCAAGACGACCGCTCTCTAAACATATTCGTTAAGGAAGACGACAAATTGACGTTCCATAGACACCCGGTCGCACAGAGTACCGACTGTATAAGAGGAAAAATAGGATTTACTAAGGTAAAAATCATTTCATACTTCAAAATCAGTATGCAGACGAGCCAGGACCAGTTAGATATGTCGAGAATGGTAGGAGTTATAAATTCGTTGACAAGAGAATTTCAGTTAAAATAAAGACATTGGACACGATATTTCGGCCAGGTGTCAGCGATCTGAGGAATAATGCTGCAATGAAAAAGTCAATATGTCTGGAAACATATTATAAAAATGTGATTAGCAGGGATCTCAAAACTTTCATGTCCCGCGTACAACTCGTACTTCCAGATATTATTTTTCGGCCTGGTAACGTAACGGTACATTACGAGAATAGTAAAAAATACAAGAACCAAAATCTACGATTTCTGAGATTCCCATACTGGCCTCTCCTTTTCCTGATTGAATTGCACACAGTATACATATAAAACCTCTACAGAAAAGCAAGGACTTGTAAACAAAGGTCACGTGATTAGTTCCTCAGAAATACTGTGGGAATGTTTATTAGTTTGTTAAATAAACAAATCTGAGAAAATATATCAAAAAAGCATTTTTTTAAAAATGAACTTTGTTTATGTTGGCAATTGGCAAATACCTGAACGTTTACCTAATAGATAAGGAATAATAAAAGTTAACTGTCTATGTCAAATAAAGTGAAAAGATTTTCGCGGAAAAATATTACTGTTACAACAATTTTTTTTACAAAATATAATATTTATACATCTGCTAGACTAGAACAAGGTAAACTAGACCTTTTTTGTGATCAATTACTACTACTACGTAAAATAACTTACTGAGGAAAACTTAAGAATTGTCCTCACTAAAATGTTTTAAGGAAAATTTTAAGTTGACGATGTAAACTATCCTTTAATACTGTTTTGTCTCGATTGAGTATTAATACGTTCCTCTAATGTATGCAAAGTCATTCATTAATGACCCTTACTGATGGTTGATTTTACGTTATTGCTAAATATGATAAGTAGGCCGCCTTTGTAATTTGCGTTCAACTAATCTTGTCATGTGGTCAGGATCTGTTATTTATGACTTTTAATTTTCCACAGTAATAGTTTCTAATCTTAGATCCATTCGCAAATGACCAGCAAGTAAATCGACTTTTTAATTCCGAAAGTTTATAATTTTAGTGCTTTTCGTTTTTTCGCAATGCAGCGGACGGAAAATGTAACAAGCGCATATGTTAATGAGCGATTAATAATCTCGACTTCCATTCTCGATTATCAGTATCATTAATACACATGTTTATTAAACAACTGTTAATAAGTTCATACTTTTCTAAGGTGTATTAACTTTAATCAATTTTAGGGTATGCACTGTTGGGAAGTGTCTTGGTCAACGCGACAACGAGGCACTCACGCAGTAGTGGGCGTGGCAACGGCGGAGGCCCCATTGCATTCAGTAGGTTACCATAGCCTAGTTGGCAGTACGGACAATTCATGGGGCTGGGACTTGGGAAGAAATAAGCTCTACCACGACTCCAAGAATCAGTCTGGGGTGCTGTATCCAGCCTTGTTGAAACCGGACGAAACATTTATCGTTCCCGACAAATTTTTAGTCGTCTTGGATATGGATGAGGGTACATTGAGTTTCGTCGTAGACGGCCAGTACCTTGGGGTGGCATTTAGGGGCCTGAAAGGCAAGAAGTTGTATCCTATCGTGAGTGCAGTATGGGGACATTGCGAAATCACGATGAGATATATCGGCGGTCTTGATCGTGAGTATTCATTTTTCCTTTTATTAGTTAATACCGGTGAATAACCGGTACCATTAATTATTTTTATTGTCGAAATTGCTAGTGTAAATACACGGAAGTATCTGTGTTGAAGGTTGAGAACGGCAGAGAATTTCAAACGTTTTTGATCGTTAAGTTTATAATAAAGCGATTTTTGTCTTAAGGCGGTGTGGGTTTAAATTAATGGCCTAATTATCAAACGATATATTTCGTGTGTTTAATTCGCGGTAATATACCGAGTAGGTTTTTTCAATTTGTAAAACACAAGGATTATGATTATATTTTGGCCACACCTAACATTGTAAAATGGCATGTTATCCACTAGGAGGTGAAAGCCATATTTGGAATAATGTCGTTATTAGGCAGAAATGTTAGTTAATTTATACATTAGCGAAATGGTCCTATAAATAGAGATTTAGCGGACCGTTAGAAGAAATTAAGAATGCCACCAAACCTTTACTGTGTTGGTCTATGGGCATGGCACTATTCAAAGATGGCATTATACTAGAAAATTGCCTTATTTAGTGCCTCAATTATCTTTTAAAATCTGCAATTATTGTCTTCCCCGAAAATTCAATTTGTTGCTCAACTTAATTGTGCAATTGAGTGAATTCAGTGAGTCAGTTTATGCTACCAACACTCTGGCATTCAAGAGAAAATTCTGTTTTTATATCATATAAACATATGTCGGAAAATCGTCCATTTCAGAAATACAAAAGGAGTGATTTAAAATTCAATTAATTATCTCAAAAACTCTAGGAGTTCTATGAAAAATACAAAAAGTCTTTTCCTGCAAACATAAACTGAGTTAGTAATTGGGAAGGAGAAATACTAACACATGCGTCTGTTGGGGAAAACTTACGAATATTCTGACTAAAAGACTTAGTAATATATCGTTGTATTAGTGAATTATGCCAAATATGTCTTTACCGATAGTTTAGCTACATCCATCGTGTCTCTAAAGTAGCAAAGAGATGTTAAATTCGGCAATGACATTCAACACAATTTGTCAAAATCCGTTGTGATAGCGATCTAGATTCAATTCTCTGGAATACAATCACACAATTATCATTCTCACCTGCGACTCGTATACAATATTTCACGTTCATGCATTAAGAGTTTCTTAACAGACATAATTTTTAAGCATGTTGTATTCATATAGTCAGTATTAAACGGAAAAGTTCCTAAATGCATAGAAATTTATCTCTATATTACCGAGGAATATGTATGTGCTAATTGTTGTCTTCTTTAATTTCAGCTGAACCTCTACCTCTAATGGACCTCTGCCGGCGAGTAATAAGACAAAAAATAGGAAAAGCCCACTTAGAGGAGAAAGTGATGAGTCTCCAGCTACCTCAAGCATTGCAAACGTACTTGCTCTATCGGGATAGAAGATAATAATACTCATCTTCCGCGCACCTGTCTTCCGCGACACTTTTTCTGTAAAAAATACCGGCGGAACTGATGTACCATTTTATAACCGAGAAAAAAACAACCGGACTGATATTTTTTAAACTAAACCAAAAAAACACTTGCTTGTTCGACTTTTTTTCGATAATTCGGAGCTCTGTGATTGAGGATTTTTTCGACGGACGGGAAACGAATCTCGGGACAGTCTAGAAACGGAGAGGTTTCCGTGTGCGCACGCGCGGTTCACTGCGAGTGTTTTTCTATTGATCTCGAAAGCAAATAATAAGGTTTTTCGCCATATTACGCTGAGTTATTTATTCTAACGAGTTTCGGTACATTTTTTTCAGGTCATGCAGGATTTATACACCGGGCCAAAAAATACTTTTACGGTTTTCACAGAAGCCTAAAATGTCAGGATGTTTTGTTATTGTTAGTCTAAAGAAGGAAAGTAAACGAGTTTTGGTGAAGGGGTAGTCGCAATTCAACAGGCATTTTGGGTCCTAACGTTTAGACACCGATCAAATATTTTTGATGGCCCGGTATATGAAAAAGGGTCAGTGAAAATTCCGTGTCTTCTCTAACTTTAAGCACGTTGGCTTCCTGATATAGCTTTATCTGATATTTTTTAACGAAAAGAGCGAGGAACATCTATCAGTTTGTTATGGATAAAGTGCCGGAGCAAAATAAGCGTTTAACGAGTCTTTCATTATTTTTAGTTTCATGATTTTATTTATCAAATTTAGTCTATTTTTCTTAGGGTGGTAAAGCAATTATTTATTTAGGAAAATCATTCTTTCTGCAATTAGAATTATGACCCTTTTTGTAAATATTGTTTATTTTCGGTCGTGGGAAATTATTGTAGGAGCGACTATTGAAGTTCACTAGGAATCATAATATTTATATTATTATTCTTTGTGAATTTTGAGCACTTGCTCATCAGAAATAAAATTGTTGCATTCATAATTTATTAAAACTGTCACTAATTGTCTTGACTGTGTGTATAAGGGTGTCTCCTAAGTTTCTTCCTTTTTTTGATGCGAAATGAATATACGATGCTTGTTGTTTGAAGTTGATTTATTGTGTTATATATGAACCGTTTTGCTCTATTATCTTCCTCCATTTCTCAAGAAGCCTCATTATACACTTTTTCGAAAATTGTTGAGGCTTACTTGCAAAATATTCATCAAGGTGCATTTTTATTTCGCTTACGGATTTAAGACATATACCACGGAAAAAATTGTTTAACAAGAGAAATAAGCAATAATCGGATGGAGCAAGATTTGGGAAGTACGGAGGATGAGGTAGAACGTCCGAATGAAACTAATAGTTTTTATCTTACGGTCAATGCAATATACGGTTTTATGTTGTCGTGATGAAAAACGGCGCCTCGTCGATTCGCCAATTCTGACATTTTTTCTGCTAAGCGGTTTTCAATTGATCAAGTTGATTGCAATATTTGTCACAATTGATCGTTTCACCTTGAGGAAGGAACTCGTAGTACACCTCACCTTTTCTGTTCCATCTGTGTTTTCGATGCACATTTTGATATAAAATCCAATTCTCCAATGACAAGAGTCTAAGAAAGAATTTCTTTCATATCGCTGAAGAAGCAAATCACACATAGAGACGCGGTTCATAAGGTCGGTCTCCGTCAATAGATGTGGAACCCAAACTTTATACCGATTCGTATATCCCACCTCGATTAAATGTTTATGTATCGTCCTGAGAATGTTTGTGGTATCCACTATCTCACTCACACTATGTTGCAAATTTTCAACGAGCATATTCTTGATAAGTTCTGTATCCGTCGTTGCAGCCGCTGGTGGTTTCATCTTTCAAGTTAAAATTCCCAGCTCTAAATTTCTTAAATCAATTGCAGATGGTCCTAATAGCCGTAGTACCGCTTCCGTAAACGCTGTCAATTTCGTCCGCAGTGTCGTTTCCACTATTACCTTTTTTAAAGCAATGAAGTATAACATGTCTTAAATTATTCTTTTAGCTATCCATATTGAACAGTATAGAAAAGGATTTTAATAGAGCGTTTGTCACCAATAAAACGTACTATGAAAGAGCTCTAGAACGACTAAAACCGATACTATAAACGGCTGATAAGTAAACTCGCATGTTTATATAACCATAGCGAGCTAGAGTCATGCATAGGTGGCGCGGAAAAAACTTATGGGACACCTTAATAGACCAAAGTATTCTATTACCTAGATTTCTAATTGCTATACCATGCTTATGTCCATCCAGGTACAGTTTTTATTTGATTTTCTGAGAGTAATACGATTTATGAGTTTAACGGCAGCTTCCCAAACATACAAATGCAAAATAATCAACAGAACATGACCCAATAGGAAAGCTTTGTATAATATATTATTGTGATTTATTGTTAATATTTTTTAATTAAGTTTTAAATTTTGTTTCTTTTAGATCGGTATTAAAAACATTTAAAGTGGGGAGAGTTTCATTGTGATCAAAGTCTCAATTTTAAATTGAGGAGTATGAGTTTGAATAATACGCAATTTTCATTCAACTTAAGAAGTTGTAAAATATTATTTATTTGCGCATAGTCGTAGAAACTGAAGACACATCTTTGCGGAAGCAACATTTTGTCTTTGCTGACAGGATTCGAGAAATAAATTTGTGTTCACATGTTGTGTATAAAGAGATATAACTTCGAGTAAAATCGGGCAACAACAGTTGACAATTCATCTTCAACCTGTATATTTCAATATGGTCTGACTGTTGCGATCATTGTTGTATTATCTGTCATTATTGTCAATTGCTATGTTTCTTTTATACCACTTATGATTTATGAACTGTACCTGTAAACGACACCTGTCAGATTGTTCTTGGCCAGCAAGTGAGATCTCACTAACAATGTTGCTTGAAGATCGCAAACTTTTATTTTACAGGGTATCTCAAATTGTCCTACCCGGCTTTAAAAGCAGGTAGAAATAAAAGAGCGGTTTAAATGCGGACATTGCTAGATGGGTGCAAAGGTGTAGGCGGAACATATGGGGTTGCTTCAAAAAGTGTCATAGGATTCATGCGGTCTCTTCAATGTAATTTATTTTTCAAGTTTCATGTAGTTAAATGCGTGCCTTTGTGTTACGGTTACGCCAAAAAGTGACTAAAATCCAACTTTTCGTCGTATCCATGGTGCAAATTAGGCATCACGAAGAACATGGCGTCGCGTATATTACGCAAGTACAATTCAACTAATCACTTACCAGAACGCGATTACGTCGGCGTACTTACGCACATGAGGATCCACCATTTGAATTATACTGCGTTTTTGACTTTGACAAATGTAGTCGCATGGCTAGCTTTCATTGAATACCACTTGCACAATATTGTTAGATTAACAATGATCACAAAAATTAGCCCAATATTATGGACAGATGGTCACTAATGTCTTTGTCTTTATTTTCTTTTATCACTGAGTACTCTGCAAGACTTTTTCGATGTAGATGCTGTGCTTCCTATAGGTTTCCCTGGTCTAGAAATTGCGTGCACTGAATGTTGCTTCTGTATGACGTGTAACTTAACTGATAATATTCACAAATTTCAGATTGTTGCAAATGGTTCCAATGAATGATCCTTTAGGTGTCCTTATATAATCGCACCATATCATAAGGGTAATCACTCTGTGAAAGATTCCACGATCCGTCAAAACACAATTAGAAAAATATTTTTCGGGTATTACCATAAGGTTTCTTGTGACTATTCTGTCTTACTGAGTCCTGTTCTAACTAAATACTTTAAATTTTAACTTAAGATAAAGTGAGTTCTATTATCGAAACTTGAGTTCCATGGATACTAATTTGACTCTAATGAGGAGATGTCAAGTCAACGTGATTGTTAAGTTGTTGAATTTGCTCTGTTGTTAATATTTGATGGTTGAAAGTTCTACTTAAAAAAAATACTGCTTTCCTTATTGGGTCTTTCTATAAAAACAACATAAAAGTTTGTTGCTAAACGTATATTTATCCACGTTGATTGAATTTGGAGATTTATTTATTTTGAATGATTCTCCGTTTGTTCTGTTTTAATTTTTTTATAATTTCGTTTTCTACCAATGTTATTATTTATTAGGAAAGCTGGCTTGTGATATGTTTCAAGCAAAATTTGCGAAGGCACTTTACTAGTTTCCGCGAAATGGCTATTTGGTCGTGCTTAACAACAAACTCCAGATTGACGTTTTCATTGTAATATAATATACGGGTGGCGAAACAAAAACTGTAAATTTACTGCATATGCGACCAGGGAGCCATTGAAAATTGCGAATTGAACGTCGTCAGTAAGGAATAGACTTATTTTTGTAAATAGAGAAACGTAGATAAGTGCCAGTTACACACATAATTTATAATAATAATTAATTAAATAAATAAAAAATACATGTGTACGTATGACTGTAATCAAGCGTTTAAACAAAAAAAATAAAAGAGATTATACATACTTATAAATATCCGACTGAAACGGAATCGGAGAAATGGTCTTCGAAGGGCAACCACTTGTAAAGTAAAACTAAGAAGCTTTGATTTTTTTGTAAGTATTTAGTAAAATTTCCCCGATGTGTATTTTACGAATTAGTAATGTGTGGTCATCAAATGACCTATGTCGACGAGTGTATATGTGGTTTTGTGTTTAGGTTTTAGACTATTTTCGTATTGAAATTAAATGCAATTTTTAATTAAATCCTTAAAGACATTTTACTCTAGGTTGTATCGTTGAAGGAAGTTCGGACAAATGTAAATAGATCTTGTAGAATATAATTTAATAAACCTTCAAAGTTTGTCACGAAGCGATGTTTGATTTTATTGAGTCAGCGCAAAGGAAAGAAATTTCATCTACGATGATCCTCTGAATACTACCGAGAAGTGTTTCTTGAGGATTGATGATCAAGTGCTTTTAGAATTTCAAGGCACCAATGAATCGGCGGCTCATCCGGCAAGGCGCTATCTTCCCTTTTAATATGGTCTTCTACATTACTATTGCGATTTTAGAATTTATATTCCTATTACACACTAATAACTAAATTTCTTTTGCCTCTACAAACCACAAAGATATACATATACAGGGCATTTCAAATTCCACCCTCACCATTGAGATCTCGAAAACTAGAGGAGATACGAAGAAGGTTAAAAGGGGCAAAATTGTGCAATTTAACGCGTGACAAAATGTCGTTTTGAAAATTAGAGTTTTCCGAGCACTTCCTAAGATACCTGAAAAAACTAAAAATTGGAGATTTTGTTATTATTGTATTTTTATCGTTATTTAACAAGAAAGCTCAAAACCACAAACACCTTTTTATTGCCACTTTTTCTCAGATACACGATGACGTTTTCAGATTTCCCATCCTACTATTTTACTGTCGAAAAATCCAATGTGACGCCCATAAAAATAATAAAGTTGATGATGGTAGACGAAAGACGAAACGTCGGGTGGTAAATCTGAAAACATCATCGTGTAACTGAAAAAAAGTTGCAATGAAAATGTGTTTGTGGTTTTGGGCTTTGTTGTCAAATAACGTTAAAAAAATAAAAACGAAATCTACAATTTTTTAGTTCTTTCGGCTATTTTCAAAAGTACTAGGAAAATTAAAATTTTGAAAACTGCATTTTGTCGAGCGCGAAATACGCAATTTTGCCCCTATTAAACTTTTTCGTATCCCTTCTTGTTTCCGAGATCTCAATAATGAGGGTCGAATTTGAAATACCCTGTATACCTGCCTTATTAAATACAGCAATTTTTTTTGCTGAAGAAGTTAAAACATCTCGGTGCGAAACACAAAGTTATAGCTTTGATACCTTTATTTTTCTTCTATTCATCTCATATTGAGAACATATTACAAATGTTTCCAGAATCAAATTTATAATGGTAATGGGACCCATTTTCTAGTAATTAGTTCAGAAGTTTTCAATGCACTAATTAATGGCTCGAGGGAAACTGTGTTTACGTGGATGAATAATATATGTTTGGTTCATTTTAATGGTGTATATGTAAATGCAGAAATAGGTACATTGAATATAAAGTAAGAAATCAAATTACATAATGGAAATTTGCAAGCAAATGTGCTTTACGGCCATTTCACTGATTGCAATTGATTATTCTAGATAGATAGAAGATGAAATTGAACATAAATAGTTACAAAATAAAATAAATAATTGGAGACATTAAGCAAGAAATTACATTGTGTTTTGAAATATGAGTCAAAGTCAATATACATGCAAGACACATATAAAAAATTGAACATTTTTGGACAGAGGGACTGTAAAACCCCTTTTTGGGTTTGTGTAAGGGCACTTGCATCATTAATGCCCCTTTCGAACGCATCTTTCAAAATTATGGTTATTATAGAAAAAATTTTTGAAAAAATAGGACAATTTGTCGTTCAGATTAGAACAAATTCATTGTACTACTTCTTTCTATGTAAGAGCTAAAAATTCCAAACTTATACTATTTCTCGTAGAAAATAAATCTTCCGTTCCAAGAAAAGGAGAATTAGGCAGGCCAAATAAAAATTTATACCTGAATCCCAGAAATTAGAAATAAAATAAATCATCATGAGTAGAGAAGGCACCAAACTTTAAAACCATTAAAATCAACTTAACGACAGGTCTTTATAATCTATAGGCCTTGAGACGGTTCTCTGGAACCCACGGATGTAGTTGAAGATTCGTCCTTACACGATTTTTTTGAATTTATGGCAACCGATTTTATTATAGTAACCAATAAATTTCGAACACAATCATAATCATCCGAATTATAATTCGGAAGATAACAGAAGATGTGTGTGAACGTGTATCAATTAAATAAAAAATGGAGTGTGTTTTCATAAGTTGTTTTTAGTTCACCCGGTCTATATACACGTTGGTTTAAAAAATCCGAGATAAAATTTAAGAAACGGAGCCTGTTGTTCCGAAACATCAATCCTTGAAATTTAAGCGAATCTATTTTTTATTAACTCGCTCCATATTCATTCATATTTACGTCAAACCATTTCTCCTGAATCGGAAAGGCAGCTTACAGAATTAAGTGCAAGTCTCTCGACATCTCAGATTGCTCCTCGTGTTTCCAGTGTTTGATGTATTCTCAAATATTAATCCGCACCGGCACATTGATTCATTAACACCGCTTCACCATTAATCAAAAAATTCTTCATACCTCTAATTCAAATCGCATTTATCACTCCTCATCCCTCCTCGCATTATCTACAACCCCCGACAAATTACGTACGAACACCCTAACCGAGCGCTCTTTCATTTCCCCTCCATAGGAATTAGATCTGTAAAAAAATGCCACCCCTTTTAACAACCCTCGGTACATTTTAAATTGTTTTGCATGTTAAGTTCAAAATGCGTCTGAATCGATAACATTTTCCGTTCCTCGAAATATGAAATGGGAGTTATGTTGTATAAGTTAGAACCAAATTAGGGATATGCTGTTAACTTTAACATCAAACTAGTTTCTATAGAAATCGAGATTCCGACCAATACCGAGGCTCTATTTCGTCTTTTCTATGAAAGTTAGCCTGAAGTTAAAGTTGACAGAGCAGAGTAATAATTTGCCCTTTGATTAGATTTAGAGAGGAGCTTATGCAAAATCTCAGAAATACTGGGAGTTTCTGCTTGGTCCCTTAATTAACATATTGCTCATTTAGGGCCAGCAGATCAAAGGATCAAAGTCCTAACAACTTAAAAATTACCATTTAATAAAACTACCGATCCTTAAAATCTTTCACTTCCTAAAAAGGAAATGCTACGCCAATGAGTTTCTAGTCCAGGTTAATTCAATTTGTATTTTAAGCACGAAACTAGTGAGTCGGTCTGATTGAAATAATTGATTGATATGTATATTTTGATACTATTTCTATAATTTACCCTGCACAAATCTCATGATAATCTCAGAACATTAAAAGTCAACGTCTCTATTACTGATAAAGCCCAGTTTTAACATAAATAGAGCCCACGGACATTTATCTTTGTTATTTTACTATTTTCATTTGCCAGTATTTGTTCATCTAAAATGAGCAAACTCGTATATTTTCCGACATAGGAGTTTGCTCTATTTTATGGTGTAGAGGCATCTCTGTGTTAATGATGACGCCAATAAATTTAAGCCCGATACTGCATTTTCCACCTCTAACGCTGCCGAACTATCCATAATCACCTTTCTGTTTAGAACGCTTTAGGGATACGTTCAATATGCAGACCCGGATTTTAAATTATTTTACATATTCAGTACCTACACGAAGATGGACATACAGACTGTTCGGAAATTAGGGTGCAATAACTAATAGGGCGGATTTTATGTTCAAAATATCTCAAAAACTGCAATAAACGTAGGTCCAAAAACGCTTCGTTGTAGAGATACAAAAGTGTTAAAATAAAAAAAAAAATTCTTCATAGTTCGTAATATTTTGAGAAATTTAGCTTCCATTTAGAGTGTGTTTAACGCTCGATGCTCTGCCTATCTAGGCAGGTCAATTAGCAAATCTATCTAGATTGGACTATAAAACCCCCCACAGGCCCCCATTTTACCACTGAAAAAATTGTTCGCCTAATCCAAAATCCGAACAACACTCTTAAATTAGCTCAAAATGATACTGGCCGAAGACATTGAAATTACAGTTCAAAACTTCAAAAAGTTCTTGTAAGCCTCAAATATTGCTGCAAAAATTTTATTTAACATCAGCTCTACACTAACAACTACGGGCAAGTGGGACAAGTTGCGGTGGCATGTCCGCAAAAAGAATGATCGCTCAACTAGAAAGAAAAGTGGATGTTGTTCAACCTGTGCTTTTTCAGCTTCTAAATTGGAGAAACTTTGGATGTTTCCGTACTAGATTGAGCTGGTGTCTGTCTATGTGTCTGCGTATTATGATGTCGGGGTATCTACAAGCAAGACACACATGCATGATGAAGCAACTGAGTAGAAACACGAGTTGCTTGGTTGCCCAACACTTTTTTTCTATTTCTACGTTCTAACGTTCATTCCTTTTGGTGGTTTTTTAGTTCACCGACAACGTGAAGCAGATGAAAGGCGAGGTCATTTAAAAAAAACTTCATATAGACATATGTCCGATTTCAAACATTTTAGGATTTAGAGTACTTCAAAGTTATCTACACATTACCTATTTATTATTATTAAATGTATGCTTATGGCACTAAAGAATACGTTGATATAATTTTCATTTATGGTTACTGCAATGGCACTAGTGGCCAATCAGCACTAAAATATCAAAAAAGATACTCACATAGGCATCAACCCCATCATACAGTTATTGCCGAATCCTTCAGAAGATTGCGAGAAACAGGTAATCCTGCAGCAGCAAAACCTATTCGACCGCATGAAGGTAATGCAGAGCACGAGGAGGCTGTAATTAGTTCTGTTATAGACAATCCTGGAATTAGCATTCGAAGAGTAGCACACAATCTACATTTAAGTCAAAATTTTATATGGAGAATGTTGAAGTCCTTCATTCCTATCATCTACAGCCCGTTCAGGCACTACATTCAAGAGATGCATAGCAGCAATTAATATTTTGTCACTGGTTATTGCAGCAGCATGCCCAAAACAATGATTTTATTTCACATGTTATCTAGTCTGATGAATCGTGTTTTACACGAGATGGGATTATTAATTTCCATAATGAACATGTCTGCGCATTGAAAAATCCGCACGCGATTAAGTGCAAGGAAATTTCAGCAACGTTTGGGATGAAATTTTCAACAACCATTTACTAAACTTGCATGATGAATGCTTGATTCAGATTTCTACAGGAATTTTTTGGACAATGCACTTTTTGATTTACTTGATGAGGATATGCCACTTAATGTAATGCAAACTATCTGGTATCAGCATGATGATGTAACACCTCATCAGGGAGTGGTAGTTGTTAGATGAGTAAACGAACATTTTGGAAATAATTAGACTGATAATGTTCGTCCAGTTTCATGAACACCGCGATCTCCCGACTTAAATCCTTTGGATTTCTATTTATAGGGTCATATGAAGCACCAAGTGTGTGTACCAAGTGTTGCCAGAAAAAAGGATAATGATGGACACAGTGATAATTATTTTATTAGCACACGTATTACTATTACAAAAAGGATTGTTCCCGTTATGTTGTGCTTATTCGGATGATTGCTGGAGCCGGACTGGCTTGTGATGCCGTTTTGCTTAATAATCATTTCACCGAAAAATAATCAAACAACAACCGCTTTAGATCTGCCGAAATACATAACCGAATTGAGTTGTTTTAACGCAGTAAGTATTAGACGTTCTTAATCTATTTTAAAGTTAAATCAAGCCGCACCAGGCTACGTTTGCCAATAGGCGACTTTGGCAGTATTGCCCGCATATCTTCTTTGAAAACATTCAAGTAATCTTCTGGTTCTGCGGAAAAGTATTTGTCCGCTCAAAAATTGGTATATTTTAGTAATGAGCTTAAGGACTTCATTTCTTGTAGAAGAAACTAGTCGAAGGCACTGGAATTACTTTTCAAAATTGTCTGGCTAGAGTAAACCAACCCCCCCCCCAAAAAAAAACCAAAATCAAAGAAATCATAGTTTTGATAATTCTATGTTTCATACGATGTTTGCGTACATGAATTTGTGACCAAAAAATGATATCTTCAAAATTAGCAAGGGATTGAAGTTGGATATAAAAGCACCCCCAAAAGTCATCCCCTAGAGTAATTCCTTCAAACCCGTCTCTGGCATCTAAGGGCAGTTTTCATCTATTGATTTTCCATGACATCACTATCGTTTCCCGGCAACAACGGGCATGCTCGCTGCAGTGGCCGATCGACCCCGACCGAAAGATTTCCCAGGGTCCGCGTTTTCTTGGAGGGTGGATTTTCCGTTAAAGATGGCAAGTTGCAGTGCGTGAGTCGTGCAGCGAGTCTCGGTTCGGGTGCTTTTGAGTTCACGTGCCACCATGGGTACCGTGTTAAGCTTCTCTCCTCGTGAACGGGCCCGGCCTCTGTACACCACCAGCAGTACAGGGGATTTCGCGCTGAACAACTTCTCGTACGAACAATTGAACAATGTGAAAAACAACAGGGACTGCAACAAGGCAAATCTGAGCCACTCAAACACTCACACCCTCAACAACATCAACAATAACGATAACGCTAGGATATTGTCGGAGAAAAACGCGCTGGAGAAGAACTTGAAAAAGCACTCCTTATTCATCAACGCCCTCTCATGGAAACGCTTCTCCACCACTAATAACAACAAGAAAAAACAAGAAAATATTAAGAATAAAAACGTCACGGTATTTAGACAACCTCTGGATAATGTCCACGGACAAAACGTGGATAAAAACAAGAACATCCAACAGCAACAATCTAATAAACAACCGTCTTATTACTGCTCGTCGAAATCCACGTCCGCCTTAGCATTAGACATTGTTAGAGTTAACAATGCTAACAATACAAATTATAATTTGCATTGCGAAAAGCTAACGACTAAGCAGACTTTGCAGATTCAAAGAGAATCAAATCAGGTCGTTCCGGTGGCCGCTCCGAGGAGGACGGTTATCCAGGCTTCTACTTCAGAGCTTTTGAAATGTTTAGGGATGTTCTTGCATTCTAGATGTTATAGATTACGAGATTTTCAGGCCGGAGATGCGGTTATGTGGTTGAGAACAGTGGATAGAAGTCTGCTCTTGCAAGGATGGCAGGTAAGTTGGAAAGTTTGCATGTTAACCTTAGTTAACGATTATTTTAATTCAGTAAACGTTTATTCTGCGACATGAAAGCATGCAGATAACCCTTGTAGCTAGTGAATTCCTCCGTTATCCAAAATACAATCAAAAATAAAAGATAATAATTTATAGCATTTTACTGCAGTTTTAGGAGTTATATTTGAACTACGATTAGATGTTGTCTTATTTTAAACCGACTAATTTTTTTATTTTCATTGAATTAGTTTTCATTTTGTTTTGGGATTTTTGAGCCTTTTTTGTTTTATAGGCATAATTCTATAAATTTTAGGTGTACACGCGTTAAATTACTGTTTTCAGCTGTTAACTGGGACAAAAATGTATTTTGAAAGTGGTTATTATGGAATTTAGAACGAAAATTAAAGTATAGTGTGATTATGTGATTTATCATACGAAATATGAAATTTACGGTCACATACCTGTGCCAAAAGAGCGTGGGGCTGCATAAATATTGATTATTTCTTGACGTTTGATATATAGTGTATTCAATAATGAATTTTGTAATTTTATCTACAACCGTGTTGTAAATAATACATTACCGCAACTCGTGCACAAATGTTACTCTACCGAAAATAATTTTATTTTTGAAATTTGTGGTGATCGCATGAATTTCAATAACGCGTTGGCCTACTCGACGCTTTTCCTACAGACAGAGATAAGTCTTAAAACATTTAGTTTTTGTCATCTGTTATTCTGATTCATACGATAGTTCAGTCACTGCTATCGAATACAAATTTCTCAAGTAGGGTAATCGCCTATTTCCAACAATACTCCTATGAATGGCGGGTTGCGCTCATAAGGCTATGTCAAATTTTCATTTCTAGAGATGAAAGTAAATATTATACTATTCTCCATATAAGGGTTCCAATACAAGAACCGGCTCACTAGCTTGAAATCTGAAGGATATATACGAATAGTCCCAGAAGTATCCGACCTAACATTTAAAGAAAAAAAATTGGAAAAAATTATTATACATAGTAAGAAACTTCGAATGTTTTAAAGTAAGCATCAATCTCGAACCCCATTTCTTCATTATTGGCAAATTTCCTTCCACCGAGCCATTTTTTCAGGATTGAAAATAGAAAATAATCTAACGGAGCTACATCTGGTGAATAGGGTGGACGACGAAAAAGTTAGAAACCAAGTTGATTAATTTCGGCCATCGCGATGAGGGAAGTGTGGACTAATGTGTTGTTTTGATAAAACAAGATTTTTTTTTTCATCAAACACGATCGCTTTTTCGTAATTTCTTCTCTCAAACGCTACAATACATTTATATAATATTTTCCATTTATTGTTTTTCCTTTAAGAAGATAGTCAATAAAAATTATCCCCCGTGTATTTTAAAAAACTGACGTCATCATCTTTCCTGTAGATAAAACGATTTTCGCCTTCTTTGAAGCCGATTCTCCCCTTTGAGTCTATTGTTTTGACTGCTCTTTCGTCTCAGGTATAAAATGATAGACTCATGTTTCATCCATGGTTATGAATCGACGCAAAAACTCGGCTTTATTGCTGCGAAACTTTGCCAAACACTTCCTTTTTGTTCAATCGTGAGTGATTGTGACACCCATCTTGCGCACAGCGTTTTCATATCCAATTATTCGGTCAGAAAGCTATGTACAGTACTTTTTGAAATACCTATCACTTTTACTAACTCGCGCAGTTTTAGCCGACGATCTTTAAGTAGAGTTTTGTGGATTTTCACCACAATTTCTGAAGTGGTCACCTCATTGGATCGACCACTGCTTGTCCACTATTCATCTTGGCAGCTTATACGACCGCGTTTAAACTCTGTCAGCCAATATATTACAATTGCTAACGAAGGACCAGATTCCCCCAGAGCACAATCTATCTCCACTTTGATGTTGGATGAATTAATAATAAGACCCGTTACATGAAAATATTGAATCACGTATCGATGACCAATTTTTTCCACGTTCACAAAATCTGTAAAAGCATTCACTAAAACTGACTCCAAAACAAACACTATTTATGCATAAGTTTTTTAAAATTATGTCTTTGTAATATATGCAAATTTTTAATAAAAAAATCGTTATCTATATGTCAGGTCGGGTACTTTTGGGACTATCCTCATATAAATGTATTGGTGATTGCTTGCTTATGCAAACTGTGTAATAATTAATTGAATTGAATTGAACTTGGCCTTTTCTTGCATAATATTATTTGCAATTTTAATTATACGCCATAATAGCAATTATTACACGAATTTAGTTTAACACGTGTGTTTTGTCATCCGCTTTCAAAGAATATATATTCTACTTATATAAGTGGTCTAAAAATAAAAAATACAAAATAACGCGCAAAAGAATGTGGAATAGTGAAACATCAATTGACGACTTCTTTAGTGGAACACACGCG
Organism: Euwallacea similis; assembly: GCF_039881205.1. NCBI lineage: Eukaryota > Metazoa > Arthropoda > Insecta > Coleoptera > Curculionidae > Euwallacea > Euwallacea similis. Next base: position 2,519,713 of record NC_089633.1, on the reverse strand, counting down.
GACAGCGATGAAGATTTGATCCAAATACAGAATTTTACCTTATGAAAAACTGATTCAGGCGTAGTAATTAAAATAGAGAAACTCAATCGACAATTCGACATTTAAAATGAACTAAATATGGAGCAAATTTGATTATCTAATAATGATCAAAAGTTATTTTCGGGCCGCAAATTGCTTAAAAAGGACAAATTTGACACTGGTTAGGTCCCTCCTTGTGACCTATGGTTTTACAAAGAGATAGAGGAGAATCGTAATTCCTATGCGGCATCTGACGAGGACACACATCCGTGACTGAATATAGTTGTGATGAATGAGGTAAAATAGTTTTGTCTTTATAAATTACGTTTCTTATTAATATATAATGGATAATCTGTTAGAAAAATAAAAATTGATGCAGACTTTAGCGAAATTTTTATTTATTCAAAAAAAAGTGCAAATACCTTAGAACAACCGGTCAAGTCCATTAATTTTCTTTTTGTAAAAAGCAATAACTTCAAAGCATTTTGTTGATTTGAATCTTTGTTAGCAACATATCTTAATCCAAACGAAAGGATTAAAATTTTTGCCACCATTCAAAACTCAAGATTAAAAAAAAAAACAAAAAAGTCATCATCATCTGTAACATCATCAAAAACTTGGCAGGTTTTTGTATCGAATCCTTCAAATTTTGTGTATATATTATCTTGAAAAATATTTTTCCACAGATTCAATTTCAACAACCAAAAATTTAATGGTCATGAGTATGTATTTCAAACCCTTTCTTTCCATTTATGACGGATTGAAATTAGTATATTTGAAATTTCTGAAATTTGCAACTTAATTATATCAATAAAAAAATTGTGATTCGACGTCTGCGATAAAGTGCAGTTGAATCATAATCTTGAGACATATGACTTCGTTTATTTTCACACGATACGGTCGTGGAGTAAATGATGAACGACATAGTTTCAGCAAAATAATGAACATAACAATATTTGATAGTTTGACGATATAAAACAATCCGCTAGGCTATGCAGTTAAATTATGTTTGCATATCTCGACGTCTGAAGATGACGGCACACGTTGGCCTGCACGTCCACCAGATTTTTCCCCATTAGATTACTATTCGTAGAGAATTATGAAAGACCTCATTCATAAATTTATAGCCACCGCTATTAATGAATTGCGAAGCAATATCATCACAAATTTAAGGACTAAAATAAGAAGTTTTAAGTATATATTAGATTTGTGTTTTCTGTCCCAGCTAAGTTCCGTTTCAGTTACGGAGATTAACACATAATGGGTTATATGGGTATATATAGGTTCATTTCAATAAGCACCTCTGATGTAGACATGACAAATGATTCTTTAATTCAATGGAAAGTTTCTGTGGAAAGACTAAATACTGACTAAAACTTCCTCAATGAAAACTCACACTAAAGCCATGTTGCCGCTCAATTTTGCATTGATGACCCACAAAAATGCTTGCAAACAAGTCGCGTAGCATGACCGTTTGGTCATCGCCCTGCTACGGCCCTGCGAAGGAGGTCGATCGATCCTGCAATACCCCAGTTCAGTCCTGAACTTGCTCCTGAAATCTGATATGGAGAATTCATAGCATGTGGGCGTAAGAACTTGTCATCCTTATTGGACTTTCTTGCAGGCATAATGAGTAAAATCGTTTTTTAGGGAGTAAATTTGAACGGAGAGAAATCGAGGGTTTGCGATGTTTGAGTTCATTAGCTCCAATTAGAAATGAGCCTTTCATTGTCTTAATTGCAATATTCTCGTGCACAGAGGCCATGCACTTCGATTAAATGAATAATTACGTAAATGCTCTAAGGTCACATATCTCTCCGAAAGCATCATAAATAATGGTAGAGGTTAATTTCATTTTAATTGATCTTTGCTGATGATTATTGATTTTTTATCCTTGACGCTCTCAAAATTTTTTTACGATTCTTCAAACCACAGGTTCGATTTTTGAAATCTCGATTCGATTTCGATTAATTTTTTACCGAGCTTAATCGATTGATTAATTAATTACTTTAATTTATATTTTATGCCAAATTCCTATTTCAAAAGACAACAATTAAACTTGATCAAGTTGAAATCGAATCGAGATTTCACGAGTCAGATATCTGATCAGTATGGAGGCTCCAGCATTGATTGCGTCCAATGTAACTGCAAATTCCGTCAATACTGTTTTCATTTCATCTTGCTATAACGAATTACCCTGGCCCCAATCATCATGTGGGTTGAAACCATCACTCGAAAGCCTTTTATCAAATATCCAACTTTCAAACTATAACACCTGGCTTCGCGTATTATGGTCCTGTCCTTTTGCTTCCATTATGAAAAGTAAACAGGAAATATAATCCTATTTACCGCCAAAAGTCCAAGCTTGGAACTCTGACTTTCGTTCTAAATAAAGATAGAAATATGACGTTGTCGAAATAACCTGGAAGAGGAGCATTATCCAAAGATATACGAGGAACAAATTCCGGAAATTTATGAAATGGCGTAGGCAGGACGAGAGCTATTCCTGAAAGATAAATGCTGGAAAGCGGCCGTAATTTATACGTTTGTGAAGGCAGAATGAAAAGTGGGAAATTTGAGATGTCGATGATGGCTGAACATGGTTTGAACAAGTTAGATATTGTTTTCCTTCGGAGGGTTGGTTCATGTCCAATTATCTCAAAGCATTACTAGCAATATCATTGAAATGTTATGCACAAATTAGGTTCTTCAACATAACAGCTCCAATTTCATAAATATAGTATAGTTAATGGATGGCATCAGCGCCAAAAAGCTTTTCTTTGCAGTCACTCTAGTTAATGGATGAAAGGCAACTTGCTTCCTTGCTGAATACGTTTTTCAGTAAATAATTCTTGGAACTTGGAGCTAAAGGGAAAATGAAGTGTCAAGGGTACACTGATATAGAAGTTATAAATGCCCTCAAGGGACAATGCATTATTTTTTTCCTTGATTCTGTAAAATATCATCTATCATTATAATTTGAGATTCATATCAGTGTGATGGATGGAGCGAATGAGCTCTTAAATTGGCCAATTTTTTGGTTTCCACAAAATTTATATATCTATATATATATTCAAAGATTCACACCAAATTCATATATACAGGGTGTTTTGAAAACGGGCGAAGCTTTAACTCAATTATTTATGAACAGATTTTGAACTAAAAACCAAATAAAATGGTATTTTTCAGACTATTAATTAACGTCAAAGTTGATTTTTTTTCAACTTAACTTTTTCTGATTCAGGGGTCCACTTCAGAATTTCAAATAGAACTCCATATTTTTTGCATTTTTGATAGGAAATATTTTTCTGAATTGAATGATGTATGACAAGTTAATATTAAAACAATTTTTAACTGAAAAAAATTGAAAAAGTTGAACAACATGAGTTATATAGCCATCTGTATCATAAATTTGAACATTATGAGTTATGTAACCATCTGTATTACCATGGGGCCATCCGCGTTATTCTGGAATCATCTAAGTTTAATTACATTTCATGCTACTGTATTATCTTGTACAAAGGTGCCTGACGTCATGGATACGTAACACCCATGTGACATCCAGCGCGAAGGGACAAGATAAAGTCGTCCTTAGACATTCGAACCACATCATTCTTGCTCTTAATTTTCCGTGAGCAATTGTGCGACAAGTGTGATTATTGTAAATTGTACTTATGAGAAATGTAAAGACGGTATTTGTATTTCTTCAAAATTCTTTCAACTTTATCTTTGGACCAGTTCAATGTCTTAACAATTTCTTTTACCGATGTTTTTGAATACTCTTCAACACTAAGCAATATGTACATTGAGTTTTACATTTTCATCGAAATCTTGCACCGATTTTTTCGGCTTTTTACAAGATCTATAGCGTCGTAAGTCGTTTTCTAAACGTTTATATTTATCACAATTAAGTACTTCTCTATTAGGAAAACGGATAGAATAAAGACGTACTGGCTCACCGAAGTTCTTATTGCTTTGAAAGTGAGCTTCAAGCATATTTGTAAATTCACTGTTAATTTTTAAATAATTTCATCTGAAATTGACACTTGATAATTGTCACCAATAAAAACAATAATAACTCATTTTATTGTACTAAAGAACTAATTTACACTAATCACACTTGCAGCATAACTGGTCATAGAAAATTAGGAGGAAGAATGATGTGGTTCCAATGGTTAAGGGAGGCTTTATTTTGTCCCTTCTCGCTTGGTATCATATGGGCGCCACTTGTCCATGGCGCCAGGCGTCTTTGTACAAAATGGTACAATAAAATAAGATGGAACGAAATGCAGATGACCCCAGAATAATGCGGACAACCCCATGATGATACAGATGATTACATAACTCAAAATTTCCAAATTTATGACATGGATGTCTACATAACTCATATTGTGCAAACTTTTCATTTTTTTTTTTAAGTTAAAAATTGTTTTAACATTAACTTGGCATAGATCATTAAATTGAGAAAAATATTTTCTATAAAAAAATGTAAAAAAAATATGGAGATCTATTTGAAATTTTGAAATTGATACCTGAAGTAGAAAAAGTTGAGCTAAAAAAACGACTTCGACGTGACTTAGTAGTCTGAAAAACATCGTTTTATTTGACTTTCAGTTTATCAAAATCCGTTCATAAATAACTGAGTTATAGCTTCGCTCGTTTTTATTGAGGCACCCTGTATTCCATTAAATGTTTCATAACTATCTTTCCCCTCAAACTTCAATAATCCGGACGAACCGCACTAAAGCTTCATATTTATTGTCCCCTCCATACAACCGTAAAATATCATAAATAAAGCCATCACAGCAGAGCTTAATAGAAGCAGGCACAAATCCTACAGATTAGCTTCAGCAGTGGCTCCCATCGATTTTTGCTATTTTTAGCTAAACATCTCAACGTGGCCATCACTCAAAAGAACTATATCGAACATAATAATGTATGATCACAATTTAAAGTGTTACGTGACTACATGCACGTTTTAAATAATTGTAAATTGTTGCTGCAATATGTTAAAAAAATATGTCGGAATAGAATCAAAAAAGTTATCTACATGTACAGTGTATATAATAAAACACTCTTGACCTCAATCACTGTGGACACTTCAGGGAAAGCTGACCCTATTACTCGTTAATATAATAGCACATTTTTTGCTGTGTTGACCTGAAAGTGGAAAAAGTTGGGCTGGTGGTGTTGCTACACACTTGAGGGGAATGTAGGTCAGTTTGATAGTTTATTATGGTGGCCAGATTATGGTGGAAAATGTCTCTTATCGATTAATAATAACTGGAGTGCTTGGAAGAGGAATGACGCTAGTAAAACCCATTTTTTCAACCATCATAGAGTCCAATGGGTTATTTTCAATTGGTATGAAAGTTGATGCAAAGTGAAACCAACGTGATTTATGGTTTTAATTATTTGGGGTCAATGCACTTTAACTAAATCCCAGGCACCCCATGCAATGCAATACGCCTCAGAGTGGATCTGTGAAGTCATTTCGTCTACCACGATGAAATAACGGCATCCGATAATCCTATCATGCATCGAAAATGGGGTGCATCAAAATAAACGAACGTCGGAGCCGGAAACTGGATGGCCTAGGGGTGGATGTGTCTGGTTTCCAGGATCGGAATCAGGAGACTGGAACTCGGATGAGCGAATCTTCGGTTTGAAATGAAGGAGAACCTCATTTGGAATTACGCATATTGTAATTGCCTCTGGAATTGCTCGAGAAGGTTGCCAACTATTTGGAGGAAGTCGTTTAAATCTGCTTTCTGAAATTTATGTGTTTCTGAAGTAAAGCACTACTTCTTGCTGTTTTATTACCATCATCATTTCCTTTGCTTTTTGTTTCCTACATTTACAACTCAAAAGACTGCAAAGTTTGCTTCGCCAATTTATTTTTTATACAAATATGTGTATCATACTTTAACAAATTATGAGATTGGTATCTGAACACTCCAATTAGTACGTAATTCCATTTAGCTTTTCTGACTTAATGCGATAACTACGCAGAAGTTAGCATAGCTGTGTCTGTTTGTCATTGCCATCCTCTGCAATATGCCAAACAGAATATTTTCAACACGTCGAAGTTTGCTTTTAGTACACACGTGTTGCTAGTTTCCGATTTTGAATTTACGACATGAACGTTCTTAATTCCCTCATAGAATACACGTGTCCGGATTCAATAATCATCCCTTCATGGGCGGGAAATTTATGTGTTTTTAAATTATGGTGATTCCACACAAATTGTCCTAAACTGTCAAACGAAACTAATTTCCGAAGTCTCTTTTACTTAAAATTTGAAACGTTCTTCAAACTCAATAAGTTTCGTGCTTAAAAGGCGAAGGGTCCGAAATCTTTACTCTGTTTTTGAAGTTAGGGGGTACGAAATCGATTCTTTAAAAGGCATTTAATGTCTTTCTTGATCCAGTCATCTTGTCGCATTAAGTGGAAAAAGGGGGAAGTTTTGTCTTCCTTACGATTTATACTATTCATGCAATTCAATATTTTTTTTATAAGTCCACATCTCTGTACAGCATGTAGATGTCCATAATATATCAAAGGGCGTGACTTTTTGAATTGGGCTAGGCGCACATTGATCGTTAACCTTCGCTAAAAATATCGCCCTATTGAATCGCTTTATTAGATTTGTTTTTATTTATAAAATTACTATTTAAGCTTGACAAGCTAGTTTCGACTAGAAGCACAAGAATTATTTTTATGCAAGGTGTCTCTGAGCATAGTGTCATAAATTCAACTATACATTTTAGATTCCAAAATATGACGAAAATTTCATATAAACATGTATCGAAAGACTCTTCGTTTTCGATGTACAAGGTGTGAATGGTTGGTTACTGATGATGGTTTTTCATAAATATTTTCGAAACGTTTCGAGATAAATAATTGAAATTCTGTTCTTTATCATAACTTTTTGTGCTCTTTCTGAATCTTTACGAAGAATTTATCAAATTTTTTCAGGGGTGGGTAATACAGGAGGGTAGAGCTTAAAATGTATAAAAAATTTTGTGTACTTGATTTTATTAACGATTTTACAGGAACAATGTTAGATTTGAAGGTATTTACATAAAAAGGTACTCTTGTTAAATGTCGAAATTTCTAACAATATTCGAGAAAATTGAGATTTAACATATAGATGGATATTATGTTTTATTAAATAAACATTAGATTTAAAATCCAGTTGGCATTGAAATGAAATAAAAAAATATTTTTAACATTTCTGTACATGACAGAATTTATGAATAAATTCTGGTGGTTTTTTGTTGCCACTAGAGTACTATTTAATTATAATTATTGTTAAAGGATATGAATAGAAAAGTTTTAAATTTGATGTTGATTTAATAAAACATAGAATCTACAGATTTATTAAATCTCAATTTTTTCGAAAAATGTTGGAGATTTCGATTTTCAATAAGAATACCTTTTTTTGTAAAAATCTTTAAATTTAATATTTTTCCTATAAAATTGTAAAAGTTATATAAAAAATTAAGTACAAAAAAGTGTAGGTATTTTTTTAGCACTATCCGCCTGTATTACCCGTCCTTGGAAAATTTTAGCTATTTTTTTATATAGATTCAGAAAGAGCGCAAAAAATTGTAATAAAGTACCAAAATTTTATTTACTTACCTTGAAAAGTTTCGAAAATATTGTAATAATAAAAAAAACATCTTCAGGAATCAACCTTTCACGCCTTGAACAGTTTTCCAGAAAAACAATATTTTGTTAAAGGCCGTAGTTTACAAAAGTAATGGATTTTTGTGTGTATTTTTTACTCTATTACTTAGATATCAAAATAAACATTTTTGGGTTGGAATTGTTAAAAATAAATTTGTCACTTTGAAATAAATTAATGAAACTGGAAGAAAAGTTATTTAGAAAATAGTATTTTCTCCATCAAAGTTTGAAAAGCTGTAATTCCGTAAGGCTAAGTTTTTAGGAAACAATTTATAAACATCCGTAAAATCTTTTGGCAAAAAGTTTTCATTTTCGGGATATTGGCCATATTTTTGGAAACACCCTGTATATTGACTCCAGTCCGACGTTAACGTAAGTTCAATATACTATGTCTTCAGACTCTTTACATATTCTCTACTTCTATTCAAAATATCCTCGTTTTTATTTAGTGAATTCATCGCCACCACAATTTTCAAAGAATTTGTACTTTTATTAATGTTGAAAATTGCTATAATTAGTTTATGCCTGTTAGGGTTCTGGTCCAAGATGGGAAATCGACTATCTTTCATCACTCTGAATTTGATTAACAGAGATCTTTCTTTAATGAGATTTATCCTTCGTCCAAGAATAAGAAAAAATGATTTAGTAAAGAAAGTAACTGGAAAAACCATCAACTGTTAGGCTAATCACGAAATGTCTTCTTTTAGGATAATCTGACTTGGATAAATTTGTCTTCAGTTGTGAGAATCGCCGAAATTTCTGCATCATTTCTTAACTAATTTAGGGTACTAAATTTGTTAAGAAAGTTTGAACGACTTGAGAAAATCATAAATCTTTTCCAGAAATGCAGAGATTACTCACAAAATCGAATAAATGAAATTTGAAAATCCATTGGAAATCCCAATGATTCGTAGAAAGGAGCAAAAACACTAACACATTGGAAATTTACAGAGATGAAGCTAACTCTCGGGAAATCTGAATAGAAGATTTATTTTCTGTCAGAAATAGTTTAAGTTTGGAATTTAAATAAATTCACAAAATTGGTTTCTCAAGCAAATTTGCAAGCAAATTCCCATGTGCATAATTGCTGTCAGAGAAGGTAGTTGACGTAGTAGGCCTTACTTCCTAAAGTTTGATTTATTTTTCTTCAATAATTTCTTATTTTAAAAAGTAATAAAACATTAAACTGAAACCGTTAAAAACACAATGTCTAAATCCAACATTAGATTTTTTTAAAACAAATTCCTGGTAATCTTCCTGGCTTTCTTTCTACCTTCTTTGTCGCAATCAAAAATTTAAATTTATTCCAGACTTTGATCTTTGAGTGTGATAAAAGCCAGCCAACAGTTAACCTTCGATAATAATTTATTCAAGAATTAGTGGCAGATTTTATCACTAAAGCTGACTGAACTAATAAGAAATTATTTGATACCCAATCTTTTGAATCAAACAAAAAAAAGGCATAGCTAAACACGAATTTCCATAGTGTGGCAAAAATACTGGAGTGAATTTACGTAACCCTGTACGTAAAGTTTATTGATCAAACTCTTTTTAACCACACAAGGCAATTTCAAGTTAGGAAAGGTCAGATTTATTAAAAGCTTATTTATATCCTTAATGAAGCTCTCAAAGTGTCCAGTCCGGTCACATGTCCTCAACTTTTTCATTGACTCATTCACATGTGATATACTTAATAAGATAGTCACGTGGTACTATAAACAACTTTGAAAAATAATTGATAAAAATTTTCTTGTTTCAGGATGTTGCTTTCATAAATCCTGCCAACATCGTCTTCGTCTACATGTTAGTGCGTGACCTGGTAGAGGAAGACGTAGAATGCGAACAGGATCTTCAGGCTGTGGTTTTAACTTGTTTGTATTTATCCTATTCGTATATGGGTAAGTTTCACTTGCTTTCAAAGTTATAACCCTGGGCAAACAAACTTCCCTGGAATTAGGTTTTGTTCCGCTACTCTTTGTTCACCAAACAATGTCCCAGTAACTGGGACGCAAAAGCAAAAAACCTGGGATTATCGTACCTTCGTGAAAACATCCCATTTTCAGGAAAAGACCATCTATCTTTATTTTAGAAACAATACAAAAAAATCCCATTAACTAGACTCAAGAGCCTATCACGCCAGCCGTTATATCTTGTTTAGGATTATCTGACCTTATGGGGCTCGAGTTTCCTGATGAAATACCTTTTCCTATTTTATTTCCCCGGAGGATGCACAGTTTTTTTTATTTCATCATCTAAGTGAGAGATTCATCATTTTTTCAATAAGCAGCATGAGGTTCTTCTAGTCAAAGGTTTGGATACTTTAGTAGTGTTTTTTGATTATAGGGAACGAAATTTCCTACCCGCTCAAACCGTTCTTAGTTGAAGACTCCAAGGAGAAATTCTGGGACCGATGCCTAGATATAGTTAATCGCCTATCTTCCAATATGCTTCGTATCAATGCAGAGCCTGGTAAGTAACTTACGTAGTGAAATATTTGCAAAACTCGTACTTACTGATAGCAAATATAGTAAAGATATTACTGGATAGCCGACTGCTTAATTTTGAGTTCGAAGACAAGATTTGTAAGATTCGTTCGCAACAGAATGAAAGAATTTAGTTTTATTGGCAACTTTGTGGTGTGATGAGTAATGAGGTGCGACTGAAGAAGGCGGAGGTTTTTCAGTGAATAGAGTTCCAGGTACTTCCAGAAAGTCCTACCTACCGTGCAACTATAAAATTGTCCTTTTGGTTGAACTTTTTAACAATTTATTATTTTTAAAAAAATCAATAGCAGCATTAAACAGGACAAAAAATATTATCATTTGTCGTTTGTTTTTAAAAAAAATTTTTTTTTAATGTTGCTTACGTCACTGGTAGCGTAAAATGACCGATTTTTTAAAATTAAAACATGTGTCAAGTGACACTTCAAATAAAAGGTCTGTCGAAACTAAAATCTATCAATTAGTTAAAACAGTTATAAATTTGGTAAAAAATTCAATACAAACTCAGTTAAATAGTACGTAAATAATGAAAACTTGTTTACTGATAGGAAATTGAGTTTTTTCGATTTTGCGTTCACAGTACTTGGTTACTTTCATTTATCTGTTAATTTTTTTTTTTAACCAAAGACTGTGAGTACGAAATCGAAAACAAACCAATCTCCAATCAACAAACAAGTGTTTTCATTGTTTATATACTATTTAACTGCGTTTGTATTGCATTTTTTTAACAAATTCATAGTCGCGTTTCTCAAAAACCAATCGATAGATTTTAATCGAATTACACCACTGAATGTAGTTTTAAAAAACATTTAATTTGTGGTGTCACTTGACCCATGTTTCAATTTCAAAAAACCGGCCATTTTGCGCTACCGGTGACGTAAGAAACATTAAAAAACACAAACGTCGAAAGATTGTATTTTTTGTTCTATTTAATGCTGTTTTTGAATTTTTTACAAATATTAATTTGTGTGGAAAAAAAGTTAATGAAAGGGTAGGGGGAGTACAATTTAGAGCCGCACTCTATAGGGAGTGTCAAGAAATGTATTAACACAAAAGATAACTTTAAAATTTTTATGTTTCCCCATAGTTTAGCTCCACTTCTCTGAAAGAAAGCCGTTAAGCGGCATTCGATCATAAATGTACTCACCGTGCATGAACAAGGCATCGATGCAATAGACATTTGATTACAATTTTTATCTCTCACAAGAAAATGCCTTTTCACTCCCTTGTTGGAGAGGGGGGGAATCGCCTCATCCCAGATACCACAAGTATCATAAGTATAAAATCCGATAGGACTCGCATGGTGGTAGCAGGTCCTAAGTGGCACGGTGTCCTGCCTTCTTCTAAAAATTTGCGTACAGTATACGTTGTTGCTAAGAGCACCATCCTCTGCATAGGCCTAAACAGATTTTCGGAACGAGTTCAGTTGTAGACAAAATAACTGGAATTATGCGCATATCCCTCATTCCCAATTGTTCTCCGATATGTTCCTGCAAATCCCTGTATTTATGGATTTTGTCATTTAGCTTTGTCATCAGACTATTGTTGTTTGGAATGGCTACGTCGATCAGGGCGGCATGTTTAACTGTCTTATTCACAAATATTTTATCTGGCCTATTGTGAACTATCGTGCGATCTTCTTCAGTCGTTATTAGACAAGAGTCGGGTTATACTGACGGATAACGAGTGACTGCTATACCGTCGTAGGAAACAGTCATTAGGGAAAAATATATAACTTTTAAGTCAATCACCCTGTTTTTTGTGTGGCAAAATTTTGTGTGGAGCACCCTCCTAGAACTCTATACAAGTTAAAGTTTAAAATTTTTAGGCACCATTTGTGGATTACCCTGTGTAATCAATTCGATGAAAGTTGCAGAAAGTTGATAATATTTAGTTATTATCTGTTTACATCTGTAGCAGTGTGAGTGGGCAAGCCGCAACATAAAGTATAATCAATATTAGGAACGCAGCATTCCAATCATCAAATTGGAACTCTGCCAATATGTTCGATACCCAATAATGTCCGACAATGTATTTAGTTTCTGAAAACCTAAAAGTTGACAATATTTTCCTTTTTTTTAGGCTACTTTACCGAAATCTTCTCCGAATTGAAAGCCTTCGGCATAGGCCACATTGTCACAAACAACTTGGCAACGATGGGGTGTCAAACAGTACCAGTGGTGTCCTGCAACAGTGGCGGTACCCAGGCGGCTTGACGCAAGGAGCAAGCAACCGTCGTCAAGCTTAGTTTAGCCGATATTCCACCAGTGCCGTGCGAAGTATAATAATAAGAATATTTAATAGTTTTTTCTGAAATGGAAGTCAGAAATGGGGATGTTGATTGGATTTATAAGATGTTCACTTATTGATTCTGACTGGTGTTTATTAATTGTTCATGAGTCATGTTTTATCAGAAGAAACGCAAAATGCCAAATTAGACAGCTATTAAAATAGGTGAAGTTTCGTAGGTAGACAGCTGATAGAGATTGTAGGATTTATTCTGCTGAGGTTGTGGGGCGTTTGGATATTTTCAACAGATTTGGAAATGTATTGGGTCTTGGAACACCCAGTGTCCTGTAAGAAGATTTGGGGATATTGGCTTTAGTTAGAAGAAGCCTTTTGATTTAATAGTTCAGACATGGTCATAATGTGAATTATGGCAGATATCAAATTTGTACAATACGTTTTTATAATTTTCGGGCTAACAGGAAATGCGTTTCAAATATTTGAATATAAAAACAAATTGTGGAACATTTAGAACAAAACTTGTGTTAATATTTAGATGGTAAAATTTGCAGGGTGACCAGATTTTTAAGTAAATTTCCAGAAAGCATTTTCGAAAAAGGTAATGCTGGAGCAACGGTAGTAAAATGTTAAAAGTTTGAAAAGTGTGTTTTTTTCTAACGCTGATATTAAAAGAAGAGAAAATCTGATAAAACTTTGAGTACAGTAAGATTTTACGCCTCCTCAAAAACTATACTATCGAATTTTTGTTTACACATTTCACCTTTAAATATCCTCGAATTAATTTTTTATTAAAAATATTTGAAGCTTCCAATTGCAATTCTCCACTTGTAATTCCTACTTTTTAGAGTGCATTGCAGCAAAATAAAATTCTCGTTTAACATAGGATTGTTCATTTCCCATTGGCATCTAAACTACAGTAGATCAATATTGAGCTGAAAGTTGGTTTTGCGTGTTTATTAACTTAAAAAATGACCAAATATCGTGCCAAGAACCTTTACGTCTAAAGACCATTTTAAACTATTAATTCATGCCCGTATACGATAACGAATTCCTAATTGCCATTTTCATGGCCAAATACTATAATATTTTATTGAATTTGTTTTTTTTTAGGTAAAGAAATATCACAATTTAACTCCTCGATGTCACTCTGCAAATTTCGAAATACGACGTATAATTTTTCAAGAAAGAAAAACTAAAATGTCTCTACGACGTCTGTAGATATTACTTATTTAAGCAAACCTAACTATATTTAACGTAATTTAAGGCATAGTTCAAAAACTATCGAAATTTCGTTTATTAACCCTAGAATAACCTTATCCTGGTCGGGGATCGTGCAATTTTTTAAAATCAATATAAGTCAGGAGCTTAGCACCATGATTTACATCTGAAGACATTTTTAGCGATTAGGTAGATAATTATTTAAATTTACTTTAGCAATTATTTAATAATAATTTATAAAAAAATTGTTACAGTGTAACAAAAAATTGTAGATAAAATAACTAAAGACATGCTAATTTAATGATAACCAATATTTATACGACACTTGGTTGATAAGCTTGTAAATAAAACGTTGGTGTGCCCTATACCAACCGCAGTGTTGATGGTGTCTGGACGGACTCATCGACTAAACACTATAGTGTTTTAAGTTTAAAGGTTAATTAGTGTAATATTTATTTAATTTAGTGTAGAAAAATTGGATTTTTCATACTAATATTCATTATTAATAACTATACATTCCAGGTGTTTTGCATTGTGATGCTAGTTGAGGGCATTGTTTTTGTTAATTGTTTATTAAGATCGTTCGTTTGTCTGTGATTTTTGTGTTGTTTTCAATAGGGATTATTTGCCGTTGAACTGATTTTTTCTCTTGTTTTCAAAACGTTATACAGTAGGAATACAAATATCCAATGGAGAGTGAAGTTAAGGGGTACAGTACTGATTGTATATGCTACTTGCACCAGCAATATTTAACTTTTATGTCCATGATTCTGCCATGTTTGTGTTAGTTTTTCGTAACCACGTATATGTCTCCATACAGGACTGCTTAAAAAAATGAGCGGTTCAGTTCATATAAGTGAAATAATGTGTTTACTTATAGAATTAAAACTGTTTCGTCTTAATTTCTTAAGGTATTTTGTATAAACATAGTAATGTCAAATTAAATTTGATGGTGATATTGAATTTTACACGGAAATATTGCTTTGAGTATATTAGATTTAAATCTTTTTTTACTGATCAAAATATTATAACAGGAAAAATGTTTTGGATGACCCTTGTCTAGTGTTTTTTGGAGAGACTGTTTGAAATAAACGTAGTAAAAAATTCTGGTTTCATTTTTCTGTTTTAAGTTCTGCTCATATTTTTTTTCTGATACAGATTACCCGGTAGTAGCATATACAGGGTATTTCAAATTCAACCCTCATCATTGAGATCTCGGAAACTAGAAGAGATACGAAAAAGTTTAATGGGGACAAAATTGCATAATTTAGCGTTTGAAGAAATTTAATTTTGAACATTTGAATTTTTCGAGTACTTCCGAAAATAGCCAAAAAAAAAACAAAAAATTGGAGATTTAGTTTTTATTTTTTTAGCGTTATTTGACAAAAAAGCCCAAAACCACAAGAACATTTTCATTGCCACTTTTCCTTAGTTACACTATGACGTTTTCAGATTTGCTATCCAACGTTTCATCTTTCGGCTACCATTATCAACTTTATTTTTTTTATGGGCGTCAAATTGGATTTTGCAACAGTAAAATAGTCGGATGGCAAATCTGAAAACATTATTCTGTAGCTGAAAAAAAGTGGTAATGAAAATGATATTTGTGGCTTGGGATTTCTTATCAAATAACACCAAAAAAATAAAAATGAAATCTCCAATTTTTAGATTCGGATATCTTCAAAAATAGTAGGAAAATTCAAATTTTGAAAACAGCATTTGGTCAAGCGCTAAATAACACAATTTTGCCCCCATTTAAACTTCTTCGTATCTTCTCTAGTTTCCGAGATTCCAATAGTTAGGATTGAATTTGAAATGTCTTGTATATGTGAGCATTCCTTACTTATGTTAAGATAAATTAATATTAACATTAATTATGGTTAATTAATATTATCTGAAAATGATAGAGGGTTTGGTTGTAAATTTCTTCTAAGATGGGCGGGAGAAAACGATAAAGGGTTGTTTTTGAATCCCTTTAGCATAGGAAAAATGGTAAAAGTTTAGATAACCGTAGGAAAAACGTTGGAATGTCGCTTATCAATTCTCTTAGGAAAAAGGGGGATGCGCTTAGGAGTGGCTATGACGAGTATATCGCGGATTCATTCAGGACTTGGTTCTTGAAAAGTGAAGGAGTGTTTCAGAAACTTGCGTTATCTTATTTCTAAGACCATACAAAATCTTACATATACACATAACATTATTTTGATATTTTTCATCGATTCTGAAAGTTATGCAGGTAAAAGTTAGACCACCCTTTATATGCAAAATTATCTAAAATTTTTGGGTGCACGAATATTATTCGAAGAATTTATGAACCAAATTCTATACATTTGTGACATTTTTTCACTCACAAACATGCCTACATCTCTGTCACGTTCCAAACAAAATGGATTTTTGATACTTTGACCGCATTTTAATATTCTTTGAAGAGCCTATTATTTAACTATGTATTCAAAGTGAGATAACAAAAATTTACATTATCTATATTTCAGTACATTCATTATCATTCTATTATATTATATGCGTTCTTTAAACTTTTAATCAACCTTGTTGATAACTATAACACTGATTAATGTAAAAGAAAAATTATTGTGAGATAATTTATTAACTAAGTGCAAGGGAATTAGTGTGAGTATTTGCGATAGGGTCTTTGCGCAGTTTAAAGCATTTGATCTCACATAACCTTAAGTCAAAAAAACATCCATAGTGATAGTAAGTTAGTCAGTGTCAAACGAAAATACAAAAATTCCACGAGAGAATGGGAGAGATTGATGGAAATACAGTGTTGGCTGAAGCCCTAAAAGCCCAGGTAAGCAGATATTAATGCTACAATGAACACTAAAACTTACAAAAATCAAGAAGAAATAGGAAATAAGGTTATAATTTTTTGATGCAATAGTGAAACATAGAGGATAGTCCAAGACTGTATTGTTACGGTGTTGCTTGTTATGGTTAACAATATTAATTTTCTGGCTCATTCTGGCTCTCAGTATGAACTTCTGCCTTTAGGAAGATTTGAATATAGGTACTCTCGTACTCATAGGTTAACAAATTACTTGCGAAATTGATTTTTTAGAAGTAATGATGAACACATCATCACAAAATATTTTGAAAAATACCGAAGTCTCGCCTATTTATTGGTGGCATAGGCAACTCTGCAATGATAAACTGGGTGACGTCAAATTACTCGATCAGATGTGGTGCCACCTGCAGTCCAAGGCTTTAATACGTTATTTTTCATCTCTGCAGATTACTTTGAAGTTGATTCTCACTCTGTGTTACGTTTTCGTCCCATAGATATCCGTTCGGTAAAAATTTAGTAAATTATTGAACCTTTCCGTTTACATGAATGTAAAGGTTAAACTCTATCGGATAGGACGCAAGGAGTGTAAATTGGAAAACGCACAATTTTTTATAAATTGCAAGGGGATATGCCACGAAAATTTACCTTTGATGTCGTTTCCCTATCTTTTTGACTTGTACAAGAGGGAGATGACTAGTGTTTTGTCCAAAAAGAAGGCTCAAAAATGGTTTGGTTGATCCGGCTTATTGGATTCATAGACTCAAGATAATCGTGGACAGGATAATAATGTTCGGATCACCTTAAAGTCGCACACTGTTTTCTGGCCAAAGTGAATCAACAACCCGTTTAATGATAACAATTTATTGATTACACTACTGACTTGAACAATATCGATATGTATGAGCACAATTAAGACAAAGTTGACATTGAGCCACTACATGATACTAGTGGTTCAACTAAGTCTCTGTGACAAACAATATAAGAAAAAGACGACTTAAACGTAATGGCAAAATCGGGAAATGAGAGAGACCAGAATGCGATCGATTTACGAGTAATGAGAAAAAGACATCCTGACCGCTTCACTCAGTTCTTGAGTACCAAAAACTGAAGATCCCAGGCATAGACATATTCCTACTCGGAACCCATTGTCGGTAAACTTGCTACCTATCACTTTAAAGCGTAACATTTAGGGAAAGAGCTAGATTGGCCCTTTACTGGTTTATTGCAGTCACGCCGACTTTGCGAAACGTGCTTACACCTAAATTGAAAGTTCCACTAAGGAAAAGTGGCGGAAATTCTAATGTTCAAGAACCTCCTTATTGGAACATAATAGTGCTGCAATCTAGTCATACCGGAAATATTACTAAAACAGATGATAGCACTCGTATATGAGCGTAATATAGCGTTTAGACATAAACCTATAAACAACAAAAACCCACAACTAACAATTAATACATTGGTCTTACAAGACCCAAGTCTCTTTTTTCTCTAGCTTAAAAGCTAGAGAAAAAAAATAAACATTTCATGACTCAACTCTACTTTTTTTGCAAAAAAAGGAAATAAACAGTGCAAGCGATTCGTGTCATTAAAGTGGATCATGCGACAATTATTGACGAAATATTAATAGCCCTCGTGAGGCAAAATCATAAGCTATACAATTTAAAATGTACTCTTATAGACAAAATTATGAAAATTTTATGTGACGTGTAATACGCCCTTAGGTATATTGATTCAAAATTAATACATTTTTGCCGCATTTGAAGATCTGTACGCATCTTGGTTAGAATAACATTTTATTTGTAATAATTAAAATTCTATGATTTCTTCATTTCGTTCTAACTTACTACTTCTTTTATTGTCCTTATTATGCCCGGATTTTAATTTTTGTGGCTCATTTAGAAGAAGCAAACGTTCACATTACAGAATAAATTTAGTTTAAGCCGATAACACTATTACAAATAAAGTTATTAAAGCCTAAATTTGGAATTTTATGAAACTTGTGAAAAATTATAAAAAAAATCACATCTCGAAAACTGTAAGGTTTTATATAGAGGTAAATTAGGTTAAATCGGTTCCAAGTGACTTCCCCCATCACCCAAAAAAATTTGGTCAAACCGTCTACCAAACACCTTGTATAGTGTATACATATACTCGTACTTGGTCTTGGCATTAGTATCTCTACAATTGTAGTGTTTTCCTAATATTGAACAATTTATGGAACCTGTGCTGGGACACTCGAAAATATTTACAAAGTGTTGTATCGTCAACTATAATTTTGAAAATAAACTTACATATTCACTTTTTTCTTTTTCCTCGTTTTTCCTCGCCCAGAAACGCAGCGACAATTATTAAATTACAAAAAAATTGGGGTGGTACTTAGCCCTTTCATTAACCATAATAGTGCTTTCCAATAGATGATTGGTACTATGGAGAGTGGTTATTTATTGTACACACAGTGTTTAATATTATGAGAGCTAGTATTTTGGGAATAGCTGGAGAAATGGGAAAAAGTGGATGGAAAAAGAAAATAGGGAAAACTTGCGCCATTAACTACCAAAAAAATTTTATTTTTCAAGTTAGGTATTTTACTTTATTTTCGGAGGGAAAAAATTAATCTAAATCAACTATAATTTTTCCTTCAAGATAATGTTCAAAATGCTTTTCAGGGCATCGAATTCGTTTTTGGAATCATTGGATACCCTGTTATAGAGCTTAGTATGGCTCTTCAAACAGCGGATATTCATTTCATAGGTATGAGGAATGAACAAGCTGCGTGCTATGCTGCACAAGCTATGGGATATTTAACAGGTAATTCCAATCTGAGTTTTAAGATCTAATAAAATGTGCGCAGGGTGGTCCATGGAAAATGTTAGGAAGACATGACCGCCGAATAAAGATATTGTCGAAAAAACTGGTACATCTCAGGATTCTTTATAAGGGGGTAGGGGCAAGATAGCCTAAACGTCACCCTCCTACGCAGGAGTGGCATTGCTTGCTAATAGGCAAATTGTACTTCTCTTTCAGGGACTCCTGGGGCTGTCCTTGTAGTTTCAGGTCCAGGTTTGCTCCATACTTTCGGCGGTCTAGCTAACGCTCAAATAAACTGCTGGCCAGTATTGGTCATCGGGGGCTCGGCTCCTCAAGACCACGAAGGAATAGGAGGATTTCAAGAATGTACCCAGGTAACAACAGCCGTATCCACGACTTCAAAGTTCTGAATATCTTCAACCTCTTTTCAGGTAGAACTTGCTCGTCCTTACTGCAAATACTCGGCCAGACCCGGAAGTATCTCTCTGATTCCCCTCCATGTTGAGAAAGCTGTAAGATTGGCTAAAAATGGAAGGCCTGGTGCTGCATATCTGGATTTCCCGGCCAATATATTGTCAGGAAAGATTGATTCCAGCAAAATTCCAGCTCAGTATGGTCCTACCGAGATTCCACTAATATATCCTGATCCAAAGAAAATCGAAGAGGCTGTTAAAGTGTTAATTAACGCTAAGAGACCTTTGGTGATTGTTGGTAAAGGGGCTGCATATGCCAGAGCTGAAAATGAGGTATCCAAATATGAGTTTGGAAAAATATGACCTGCTCGAACTTAAAAATGTATAAAGACATCTAAATTTTTCGAAGACTTATAACTTTTTTCTTTTTTGAAAATCTCTGCCTTTTGAAACTCAAATGTGACCAATTCCAGATCAAAATTTGAAAGTTTCGAAATTTTTTTCTTTTTTTTTTGCTTTTAATTAATTAGCATGGGCGTTGAGGGTATTCCGATTTTTTTCTCGGAAAAATCTGTTTAAATTGAAATTTTAATTTATTGAATTGCCTCACGATTCTTTTAACGTCACATTGAAGATTCAAGCGGGGCAGTCGCCGAATTCTTTTTTTGGTTTACTAACATTTCTATGTCAAGTTTATTAAAATTTTAGAACATACGAGTATGATTCCAGAAGTACCTGACCTAACACTTAAAGAAAAAAAAATTATGGAAAATATTACACTGTTTCTCAACATAGTCTCCTTTGAAATTGATAATTTTCAGTGATGTTCTACAGCTCCTGTACTCTGTTTATAGTAAGAAGTTTCGAATGTTTAAAAGTAGGCATCAACCTCAGACTCCACCTCTTCATTATTAGCAAATCTCTTTCCACTGAGCCATTTTTTCAAGTTTGGTAATAGGAAATAATCTGAGGGGGCTAAATCTGGCAAGTAGGGTGGGTGAGGAAAAGTTTGAAAGCAAATAGATTAATTTTGGCTATCGCAATGACAAGAATGTGGGCTGATCTGTTGTTTTGATGAAACGAGACTTTCTTTTTCGTCAAACTCGATCGCTTTTTCCTAATTTCTTCGCTCAAACGCTAGAATAAAATTGTATAATATTGTCTGTTTATTGTTTTTCGGTGTTTTTTCCTTTAGAGATGGTCGATGAAAATTATCTCACGCGCATTCCAAAAAACTGATGCCATCATCTTTCCTCTAAATGGAACGGTTTTCGCCTTCTTTAGAGTCGCTTTTCCCCTTTAAGTTCATTGTTTTGATTACTTTTTCGTGTCAGGTGTGAAACCTATTCATCCATGATTATGACTCGATGCAAAAACTCGACTTTATTCCTGCGAAACTTTGCCAAACATTTCCTTTTTGTTCAATTGTGAGTAATTGTGACACTCATCTTGCTCACGATATTCTCATATCCAATTGTTTAATCAAAAGGTTATGTAGAGTACTTTTTGAAATGCCTAGCACGTCTGCTAACTCGCGCAATTTTAGCCGACGGTCTTCCGGTACATTTTTGTGGACTTTGACCATAATTTTTGGAGTGGTCACTTCATTGGGTTGACCACTGTTTGACCACTATTCATCTTGAGAGCTCGAACGACCGCATTTTAACTTTACCACCCAATATTTTACAGTTGTTAACGAAGGACCAGATTCCCCTAGAATAGAATCTAACTATGTTTTGATGTTAGATGGACCTTTCAAATTAAAGTATTGAATTATGTATCGATAACGAAATTTTTTTCATGTTCACAAAATCTCAAAAAACGTTTCCTAAAAACTATTCCAAAACAAACGTGATTTAGATATAAGCTTTTTAAGGTTATGTTTTTGTAATTTATGCAAATTTTTAACAAAGGAATCGCCATCTATATATCTGGTCGGGTACTCCTGGGACTATTCTCGCAGTTTTTTAACGTTTAGTATTATTGCGAATAGGTCAATGAACTTATAAGCTCAACCAACCTGCCATTTCTCGCGACTCCAATGGGTAAAGGAGTAGTGTCAGACACATCTGATAAATGCATCCAACCAGCCAGATCATTAGCTCTGCTCAAAGCTGATGTTATTCTGCTATTGGGTGCCAGATTGAACTGGATTCTGCATTTTGGACGTCCTAACAGGTACTACTTGCATATACCTCTTACGACCCAATTGTTAATATGCTTCCAACTATAACTGCAACACTAATTTTCATGGAAATGCTGAAACGGAGGCTAGATAGAGAATATCATCAGATTCTTGGTTTCTATAAAAATTAGCTTCACCTTAAAGTTGACTGCACATTAGTAAATTGTCCCTTTTTGATATATGAAAAACGACTTTCCAGGTATGCTCCTGACGTGAAAGTTATTCAGATTGACATCACCCCTGAAGAGTTGCACAATAGCGTAAAAGCGGAAGTTGCTATACAAAGCGATATAAAGCCTGCTGTAAGACAATTAGTCAATGGACTGAAGAAGACAAACTTTCTGTTTTCTGGTAAGAAAGAATGGTGGACTACCTTGAGGACCAAGTGTGAAAATAATATAAGAGGAGTTGAGGTAAATTCGAAAAATTGTTTTTTTTTTGTCTTCATTTTGAGTTTACAAGGCTATGTCTAAAGATGAAAAATTGCCTTTGAGCTATTATCCAGTGTTTAAAAACCTTTATGAGAGCTTACCTGAGAACTGCATAATTGTTAGTGAGGGAGCTAATACCATGGACATAGGGCGAACCATGTTACTGAATAAATTGCCGAGGCATAGGCTTGATGCGGGAACCTTTGGTACCATGGGGGTAAGAAACTCTTCTTATCTCCTAAAAGATTTTTTTTACTTTAACCCAGACTTTGCTAATTAACATGTTATAAGTAAGTTTCTGAACTTGTAGGTTGGTTTAGGATTTGGCATTGCTGCCGCCCTTTATTGCAGACATTACGAGCCCAGCAAAAGGGTAATTTGTGTTGAAGGAGACTCTGCATTCGGGTTTTCAGGAATGGAAGTCGAAACCATGGCCAGATACAAATTACCCGTAATAATTGTTATAGTCAACAATTCTGGCATTTACACTGGCATGGACCCAGAAGTGTTCAAAGATGTTCAGGAAAGTGGCGATGTAACCAAAGTGTCAGTTGAGAAATTTTTGAAATTTTTGCGTTTTTAATACTGCCTTTGCAGGACACACCCTGGATGTCTTTCATCTTCCACGCGTTACGATAACATGATGGGATTATTTGAAAGGAAAGGCTACTTTGTGAAGACGGTACCAGAGCTAAAATCAGCTATAACAAAGGCTTTAAAGATTCAAGATGGACCGACCATTATTAATGTTATCATCGATCCTACTGCAGATCGGAAACCTCAGACCTTCACATGGCTTACAGAGTCAAAGTTGTAAATTGGATGTATTATAATCGAAGTACCATGGTTTTGTTATATTTTCTTATTTTAGTAGTAAGTTTAAATGGGGATAAAATAAATAAATATTTTTCTTATATTTTTCAATTCAGGAAGGATTAGTTGAATAAATGATTTAACTTTCTTCTTCAGTTGTTCGTTTCTCGTTCCATGGCTGAATGTCAGCGGTTCCAAATATAATAAAAAACAATCCGCAGCTGCAATACATGATACCTCCAAGAGCGAAGACTGTCCTCCAAGCAGTGCTATTGTTCTGAAATTGCTATTCAATTACACTTTATAACTTAAAATATTTTTTTAATTTTTACACCAAATGTTGTGATAAGAGCTCCAGTTACCGATGGTACAATAAATCCAGTGGTTCCTCCGATGAAACTGATAATTCCGAAAATGGTTCCAGCGAAATTGGGAGATAAATCTGTAGGGACAGCTAAGTTGGTGATCACTGTAGCACCGTTGATTGACATACTGAGTGTAAGCAATGTTACGACAACAGCAGCATTGCATTTTGCAAGTCCTATCATACCCATTAAGATCCCTGGGATGACATGGGCTGAAATGTAATTTTTGATATAGGTAACGTTGATGCAGTTGTTTTAGTTGGATGATTGCCGTTTATGCCAAATATGTTCTTAAACGATGGATAATTTAAACAGTGTGATATATGGTCGTTGCGCAGAGTTTTGGGTCAAGATTGAACGTTTTTTTTAAATTATAATTATTAAGGCCACTTTCAAATCAATGGCAAACTACTTAAAATGAGTTTCATCAGATTAGGAATATCAGGCCAAAATTTTATATTTTCCCAACACTAATAGAGCTTGTGATATCCAGAATCATAGGATTTGGAAATTTTGCAAAATTTCATAACCTTTTAGATTAAAATTGAAGGAATTCAGAGGCGTTCTCGTGAAATTAAAAATATGCACAAACATTGAGATCCAAAACAGAATTAAAAAGTCTGTATTTGTTTAACATTCTGAGAGACGCCCTGTGATTCGAAAAAAAATGTATTTCTAAATTGTGAGAGGTTTCGCCATTTTTTAAAATTATAATGATCACTGTTAATTCCCTGGATAGATTGTATGGATAGTAGCTCAGTAAGCTTCAAGCTTCCATTACTCTATCCAGGATGTCCACTTAACAGCTCCTGGAACACCTAAGAGTTTATTAAGGATTTCGTGAAAAAATCAATTATGAGGATGTATATGAGGTTAATAATGATGAATTTTAAAACTAGTGACAACCCTACGGGGTGTCACAAAAAAATGGGGTGTCATAAAGCATATTTTTTTAAATGGAGCCATCTGCATTTTTTCCACGTGACGGATTCCTCTTCTGAGCCTGTATTAATTCCTAGATTTTTTAACTCGGAATGCAGTGACTCGAAGCTATGAAATTTTAAAAGATATTTTAGACATTTGCAGTGCTTCATAAAACAAGTCATATCGCAGTTAGCTTAAGTCAGATTTTGAAAATTTTAGAATGGATAGGCATGTAAGATCTTTTTAGCAGGCACGAACACTTATTGAGCCAAAAATACATACAGAGTGTTCGTAATAACAACTTTAATTTTCACCTTTTCAATTTCAATTTTCTTGAGTTCTTCAGATGAGATGGTGGGTTTTCTATTACGTGGGACGAAAGAAAATTCAATTTTCTTTATTTTGGTATAAAATAATGTCATATTTATCTTAAACTTAAATGAAATTGTTAAGTATTTTAGGAAAACCTGCATTCATGGTTAAGTGCCTGAGTGTTTATTATGCGTTAGTATTTCTTGGAACCTCTCACGAATTGGTCAGAAAATACCTTCGAATTTCCGGATCATCAATATTTGACGAAATTGTGTTTCGATTGTCGGGCTTTGAATTATCTCCTCGAAAGTACTTGGGTCTATAATATCTTAAAAAATACGTACATAGTAATATAAAAGACTTGATAATAACAATTCTCCTAAATTGCCTCTTTAAGTAATCCCCAAGGAATCCAAACCCAAGTCCCATGAAAACCCTGACCAGATGAGGGAGAGATGATAATATTCCTGAGTTCTGGAGCAAAATTATTGTATCAATTTTTAAAAAAAATTGAAAGTCAGTACTTGCCTTGATGTCGAAACCAATGTACTCCTTCATGAATTTTGGTACCGCGGTAATCTGGACATATAGCCCCCATAGGTTCCCAAAATGCAGAATGCAGAGAGCCCAGAACGCGAAAGATTTGAATATGGCTTTGTATGGAGGGATCGACTACAGAAAATTATAGGCACTAAATTTAGAAAATACACAATTATTCATTGCACATAGTCACACGCCCCTTTACGATTTTTATTTTTTTTTAAATGTATGAAGTTCAAAAATTGGCGGTTAAGTAAATTTTCACAAATGAGTAACAAAAAACAATTATCTGCTCAGAGTCGAATTTCTGAGATGACCAACGTACCATTTTCTAAATCCTATTGTGTAATTCTAAATGTTCTAGAATTGATTTAATATATTTTTATCTTGTGAGAAATACAAAAAATGTTAACAAAGCGACAGAAAAATGAAACATTTTTACCAACCGAGTATGTAATACATGTTCATATTCTGTAATACGACGTTCAATAAGAAAGATAATTAGGAATAGGTAAATCTTAACTTAAAAAATGAGTTTCGATTGCATGTAATTCTGTGTATTTTCTACTTCTTCACCCATAAAGTAAAAGAGAAGTAGTCTTTCGAAATCCCTTACTTTCGCCCTGGACACTGTTCCTTCCTGCGATTCCCTAATATACTTCAATTCTTCATCGGTGATCCAGGCGTGTTGCTCTGGGCTATCGAACATCAATAAACCAAATATGATGCAGAATATTACAATTTGAAAGGACATAACGTGAAAACCTGTAAGTAACAAATAATACTGCAATACAATAACGTGGCCCAAACCATGTATGAACTTACCCCATGGCCACTTGTAATATCGTGTTACAATACTACCAATCAGCCAAGTCCAGCAAGTACCCAAATTATTCCCCATCATACAAGCCAGAAACTTGCTTCTTTCCTGAGGTGGGGCCCATCTACCAACAACACACTGCAGAGCTGGGTATATGAATGCCTTAGGTAAAAATCGCTCTATTATACTTGGGGCAAATCTTAGTAGAATCTTACCCCACAAACACCAATAAAAAATCTGGCGCCAAATAGAGCACCCCAATGAAAAGAGGTAAGCCAAACACCTATGCTGTTTAAAGCTCCAGAAAGAGCTGTTGCTACAATTATAGTCAAATAGGGCCCTACCCATTCGGCCACGACTCCTCCTGGTAAGCAACACGTAAGGTATCCGTAGAAATATGCTCCCAAGATTAGGCCTTGCACATTTTGGTTCCATTGATATTTGGTTCCCGTCTAATATTAAAAGATACCTAAGTGTCTTGATTTTAAAAATTGTCACTTCAGCTTACATCTTCTTCTGATTTAGCCTTGGTAGAGATATTGGTACTGGTCTTTATTTCATTTGTGTCGCACCCGACTACTTGGGATTTGTTTCCTGAGAATACCATAGCTGGTAAGCTCACTGACATGTTGCTTCTAGTCGTGTAATTTATGAAAGTTGTGAAGAAGATCATGGCCATTATTATGTAGCGGGCAGGAATTTTTTGGCAGCATGTTTTGCAGCAACCTCAAGTTTTCGGGTAGCTAGTGAATCTCTGAATTTTTTTACGGTTTGGATAGTACTTACCCATGGCTGATTTTGCAGCAGATTACGAAATAAATTAAGAAATATTATAACTTAAATTTCGTTGTCAAATGCCATTTAATGGTAAGGTTAAATTGATAGAGGAAATTGGTGCTGATGGAAGGTGAGCGTGATATAATCACAGGTATGTATTTGGCATTAAGACTCCTTCTATACAGGGTGGCGCACGGAAAAATTTTTACTCTTGTGTAAACTAATAAATGAAAATATGCTAAGACACATAAACCTTAGTATTCGGGGGAACATATTTTTTAAATATTTACACCAGAGTCCATCGGATTGGAGCAGAGGGGTTACGGCGACCGTGACCCCCCTGCTTTAATCCCTACGAAAGGGTGACTGTCATCTTTAAAATTTTAAATAAACAGTAAAGGGGGGAGGGCGTGATTTTAAAGGGAATTAACTTCCCTTTGCTATGAGACCTCTCTCGTTGGAATTGATTGAGTAGTTCATGAGAAATAAAGAAATGAAATGTAAAAGTAACAAAATTTCTTTCCACTTGGGTCAATGAAGTAAATGTCCACCTCCAATTTCCATGCAATTATATAAGCACCGTTCGAAATGTTTACGAACATTTTGAAGTATTTCGGGAGTTGGTTGTTGGCACTCGGACACTATTCAGTATTCTAAAGAATTGAGTTTGGTCGCATAAATTTTAGATTTTAAATGCTCCCGCAAGAAAAATTTCAATGGTGACAAATCAGGAGATCTTGCGGGCCATTTAATGTGACCTCTGCCCCCTCCCCCCTTCCTTTGCAAGAAATAAAACTCGAATAGAAACTTTTCGTCACCCGTTATATTTAATAATCACTCGAAACTCACACGCTGGAACAAAATGGCTTGAAAGAACTTGGAAGTTTAAGATATTAAAAACATTAAAATATGACACTCTTTATTTGTTTATATCTTATTTAATTAACAACAGTCTCTTGAATTAAAATGTATAGGTCCTTAAAATAATCTGTGATCAATATTTTAGTTATTTAGTCTAGTTGTTTCACTTGGTTCGACCTTTTTATCAGTCAACTCTTGGTCTTTGTCTACTTCTTTGAAGCTAACAGCTTCCTCGTTGTTTTTGGATACCACCTTTTCATTCCACGGCTGAATATCCGAGGTTCCGAAAATAATGAAGAACAAGCCCGCCCCTACATAAACACTACCTCCAATTAGGAAATTAACGGACCATTCTTTGATGCCACTCTGGAAGAATTATATATTATGTAGAACAATATAATCATTATCATTAAAGAAAAAATTACATTTTTCCCTATTAAAGCCCCAGTAACCGCAGGAGTGATAAACCCAGTGGTTCCCCCAATCAAACTTATAATCCCAAATATACTTCCTGCGAAGTTGGGAGCCAAATCCTGAGCGTTCTGTAAATTAGTCACCACTGCAGCTCCGTTAATGGCCATACTGAAAATCAATATGAAAACGGCTCCAACGTGGTCACATTTGACCAAAGTCATGCACATCAGGAGAATTCCAGGAATCAGATGGGCTGTATAGAATTGCATCATGATTTACATAATGTGTGAGTTTTCATTTTATAGACTTACAAAAAATTACAAAGGACTTTCTGATAATTGTTGGCTTTAGTTTGGTTTTGGATTTAAGGACATCTCCTAGGTATCCATAACCCATACCAAAGAACATTCTCAGGAGGTGGGGCATAGCCGCTAAACCTCCAGAAGCCTAAAGTGCTAGATTTATTAGAAAGTAAAATTGATATTTCCAATTTACCTTGATATTGAAGCCAATAACTTCAACCATGAATTTGGGTACTCCGGTAATTTGCAAGTATAAGCCCCACAAGTTTCCAAAATGAAGAATACACAAGGACCAGAAAGGGAGGGATTTAAACATTTTCAAGTATGGCGGTACTACCTAATACATGATTAAAAAGAGCATAACTAAATTTATAGTTTTAATCTATCTTACCTTTCCTTTGCTCACAGTGTTCGCTTGGGCCGTCTTAATATAACTTTTCTCTTCCTCAGAGATCCATTTATGTTGGTCAGGAGTGTCGGCGACTACAAGCCAGAATACCAAGCAAAATACTGCTATTTGGATGGTTAGGAAATGGAATCCCCAGTCCCAACCCGCTGCAGCGGTTACTGATCCAACCAAAACCCAAGTCAGACAAGTACCAAGGGTGTTGCCCATAAGGGCGCTGACAAATTTTCCTTTTTCCGCAGGAGGAGCCCATTTGGCTATTAAACTTTGCAGTGCTGGGTAGACTGGGCCCTAAAGGATGGTTGTTAGTAAAGTAAAAATTGCGTTAAAATTATGACACTTGCCGCCATCAGGCCCAAGATGAAACGGCAAAAAATAAGGGCACCGAAGTGCATTTGGGCTGCCCACACTGATAGGGAATTGAAAATAGCAGTAACGATTTGAGAATACATGATGGTGTTGAAGGGGCCCAACCATTCTGCTATAAAGCCGCCAGGAGCGCTGGATATTACGTACCCCCAGAAGTATGAACCCAAAACGAAGCTTTGGATGCTTTCGGACCATTCGTAACGTGGCCCATACTAAAGAAAACATTATTTATATTAATATTGTATACAATATAAACAAAAATATAATGTAAACAACGTAAACAGGATTTTTATTGCATATCGTTTTATACTTAAGAAACAATGGATTTTATCGTCAAATTCCCTTAGAAATTTTGCATTTTAGCAAAGGAACTAAAATAATATGTTCTTCCCTGGCCACATTTGTAAATAATCAAGTTCATTTGAACTGACGCTCTGAGAATATGTGTTACTTGGTATTTATTATTGTTTGAAATTGCCAGTAAATATTCAAGGTTGATTAGAATAATATATTTAACTGTTTTTTTTATCGGTTCCGTAAAAGCAATCCTGGTGGTAAAGTTACCTACACTTTGATTAGTTATTTTGCAGAACGAACACAATCTAATATAGGAGCTATTTTTGTACTCTAGTAAAGGTGTGGGTACTTACATCCTGTAGTGTCCAAGAAAGCACAATTAAAAAATATTAATGATTAATCAGATTAAGAATTATAAATACAAGGTGACTTTTTAGCTCATCGACAAAGTGAGCCAGATGAAAGATGGGATCATTTTAAGAAAAAAACTTCATATAGATATATGACCGATTTTAGTTATTTAAGAATTTCGAAAACATCGAAGGAATCGAATTTTCTGAATATTATCGATTTATCATTAAAAATTGAGTCAGTAAAAATGAGACACTTAAAAGTAAAACTATCATAGCAGATGCTTAAAATGTCCTCCTTCTACAAGAATACAAGCTTCACAATGACGAAGTAATTAATCTTTTACCCGAATTAACATGTCTGGACGATGCCTTATGTCAACAGAAACCATCGGTACTCTATCTAACAATTGCTCTCTTGTTTTAGTTGCCTGACTCTATAAATAGAAATCCAAAGGATTTAAGTCGGAAGATCGCGGTGTCCATGAAACTGGACGGCTATTACCAATCCAATTATTTCTAAAATGTTCGTTTAACCACCTGACAACTACTACTCCCCGATCAAGTGGTACATCATCATACTGGTACCAGATAATTTGAATTACAATAAATGGCATATCTTCATCAAGTAAATCAAAAAGTGCATTGTCCAAAAAATGTCTGTAGAAATCTGCATTTAAGCATTCGTCAAGTACATGCAAGTCTAGTAAATTGTTAAAAATTTCGCCCTAAACGTTGCTGAAATCTCCTTGACTTAATTGTATGCGAATTTTGTAATGCCCAGACATGTTCATTATGGATATTAGTAATTCCATATCGCGTAAAACACGATTCATCAGACCAGAAAATATCAGAAATAAAATCATTGTTATGTCATTGTTATATGTATAAATATGATATTGTATGCTGCTGCAATAATCAATGACAAATTACTAACGGCTGCTGTGCATCTCCTGGACGTAGAGCCTGAACAGGCTCTAGATGACAGGGATGGAGGACTTCACGGTTCAGTTTATTCCACACAAAAGTTTGACTTAAATGTAGAGTGTGTGCTACTCTTCGAGTACTAATTCCAGGATTGTCAATAACAGAATTAATTACAGCTTCTTCGTGCTCTACATTACCTTCATGCGGTCGAATAGGTTTTGCTGGAACAAGATCACCTGTGTCTCGCAGTCTTCCGAATGATTCGGCAAAAACTGTATGATGGGGTTGATGCCTATGTGAGTATCTTTTATGATATTCTCGTGCTAATTGGCCACTAGTGCCATTGCAGTAACCATAAATGAAAATTATATCAACGTATTCTTCAGTGCTATAAACATACACTTAATAAAAATAAATAAATTATGTGCAGATCACTTTGAAGTCCTCTAAATCCTAAAATGTTTGAAATCGGACATATGTCTATATGAAGTTTTTTTTAAATGACCGTGCCTCTCATCTGCTTCAATTTGTCGGTCAGCTAAAAAATCACCTTGTATTAGATTAAAAACGAGAAAGTTTCAGAAAAGCGAAAAGTTCTGTAGTTTTTTTCCTATATGATTAAAATCAGTCGTTACTTCGGAAATGTTTCTTTTGGATTTTTTAAAATTTTGATTTTTTTAGTTCTGGTTTGTCAGTTACCAAGATCGTTCATCTCCGAACAAATGAATATTGGTTTGCAAATTTAACAGTATTTCAATGGAAATCTGACACTCTCGATTGAACACAGTAGACAGATGTTATAACATTTGAAACAGGGAATTCTGAACTAATCAAAAGAAGAAATATACTGTATATAATATATAATAAATTAACAATAACTGTTAAGAAAAATCTTCCTTACATCTGGTAGTGCTTTAACAGTTGCATTATCGGACACAAGTTCCTTGTCATTTCTCTTACATTCGGGCACTGTTTTGTTTTTGGAGCTCCCCACCATGGAAGTTATGCTAATCGACATATTACTCCTAGTTGTGTAGTTGATATAGGTGGAGGCGAATACCATCACCGCGATCCAAAAGCGAATTGGTATCTTTGGCAAACCTAAAAGAAAAAGTAACTTAAGAAAGCGAAAGCGTGGTATCTCGTAAAATCTGTAGATGTATTGATAGCTTCTGCATTTTAAAAAAGCATGCGAGGCAGGAGACCAAACTGGTGCGTCCATGCGACAAAAGAGCGGTCCTTGATGAAATGCCTCAAAAACCCATGAGAAGAAGAAAATAATAATGAGAAATAGGAAACTGCGTGGAAACCAAACAGGAATTTGGACAAGCGCACATTGAAGCTAATAGAACATTAAGGAGAACATCCGATAAGATCAGATATTATCATCAAAGTTTTGAAAACCGTCGTTTCTGTTGTTGGAAATGCCACATTTTCTCCTCTGAGGTGGGTAGGTAAAGTATAAGAAGGACATTTGTTGACTGGGTGAGCGACTTTTCGTCCTCATGGTTTTGAACTCTGTATTCATAGTCCTACTGGGACACCCAGAGACGTTAGGCACAATCATAGGCAATTAAAAATTTACCTAGGCCAAGATACCATTTAGATACGATGCTCCCAGAAGTATTCGACCTAATATATACATGGCGATTATTTTGTTGAAAATTTGCATATATGTATTTCAAAGACATAATCTTAAAAAACTTATGCCTAAATAAAAAAAGTGTTTGTTTTAGAGTCAGTTTTAGTGAACGCTTTTAGAGATTTTTTGAACATGGAAAAATTTGGTCATCGATGCGTGACTCAATACTTTCATTTGAAAGGTCCATCTAACATCAAAACGCAGTTAGGTTCTACTCCTTTGTTAACAACTGTAAAATTTTTAGTGGCAGTTTCAACACGGTCGTACGAGTTGCCAAGAGGAACCCCATAGAGGTCGATCCAATGAGATGACCACTCTAGAAATAGAAGTCAAAATCCATAAAACTGTACTGGAAGATCGTCGGCTAAAATTGCGCGAGTTAGCAGGTATATTAGGTGTTTCAAAAAGTACTCTACATTGCCTTTTAACCGAACAATTGGATATGAGAAAGCTGTACGCAAGACGGGTGTTGCAATTACTCACAATTGAACAAAAAGGGAGTGTTTGGCAAAGTTTCGCAGCAATAAATACGAGTTTTTGCATCGATTCATAATCATGGATGAATGGGTATCATGGGTTCATTATTTCACACCTGAGATGGAAGAGTAGTTAAAACAATGGACTCAAAAGGGAGAATTGACTCCAAAGGAGAAAACCGTTCCATTGCAGGAAAAGTGATGATGTCAATTTTTTGGGATTCACGTGGGATAATTTTTTTGACTATCACCCTAAAGGAAAAACAATACACGGAGAATATTATACAAATTTATTGCAACGTTTAGCGAAGGAGTTAGGAAAAAGAGACCTCATTTGCCGAAAAAGAAAGTCTTGTTTCATCGAGACAACGCACCAGTCTACGCTCCTATCATCACGATGGCCAAAATCAATTAATTTCGTTTCGAACTTTTTTCTCATCCAGTCTATTCGCCAGATTTAGCCCCCTCAAAATATTTTCTATTTCCAAATTTGAAAAAGATTTGCCAATAATGAGGAGGTGGAGTCCGAGGTCGATTTCTATTTTGAAACATTCGAAGCTTCTTACTATAAACAGAGTATAGAAGCCATAAAGCATCGTTGGGAAAAGAGCGTCAATGTCAAGAGAGACTATGTTGGGAAATAATGTAACACTTTCCATTTTTTTTTCTTTAAATGTTAGGTCGGGTAGCTCTGAGACTATCCTCGTAAACTGATGCTGGAGAAAAGATTCTTAGCATGGGGAGAGAATCGTAGACAGTGCCAGGAAAATTTAATGTTGCAAGATATTTGACTAGCATACTGGAAACGAATTTATTTTGGTAGGAGGTCGCCACTTATGAAATAGAAATGCCAACATACAAAATGAGCGGGGAATTGTGGTAACAGGCAATAACAAAGTTTTATAATCCAATACAATACCTTTTTCTTTTCGAATATTTAAGTATTCTAAGGTTACTCAAAAATGATCCAAGAACCTTATGAGAAAAACCAAATCACTGTAGAAAGTTCAATATAATGCCAACGTGTTGATAAAACACACATATTTTCTACTAGAAGTGTTACAGATAAAATACGGACACCTGGAGCCTTTAATTGAGAAAATAATATAAACTAATCTTTTGCTTTAAAAAATAAAGATTAAATTTATTTGGAAGATATGTAGTCTCATCTTTAACATTACATCATTATCTTCGAAATGTCCAATAAAACCACGCCCAGTTTCTCTTACGAAAGACACAAATGTATTTTTACATTATAACGTAACGTTCGATAACAAATATCTATTTTCCTGCTAGATGTTTTCAATGCCAGTGCGGCTCTAAAAACTGAACTGAAGCTGTTAAAAATAGCAGATATAATTCAGATTTTCACTGTCGAGATTAATCTACTCGACATATCTTCCAACCTAAATAAACAACTCTGTTAAAATGCGATTATTGTGGATTTAGTTAATATTTCTGCGATATGGGAGGATGTAGGGTTTTATTTTTCCTACTTAAAAAAAATAATCACAAATATTTTTACGCATGAGAAGTTAGTATTAAATATATATGCAGGGTGTTTCATAAACATACCGACAAACTTTCAGGGGATGTAGAACTCATAAAAATAAATATTTATATGGAATAAAGTTAGGTCCGAAATCACTTCGTTTTCAAGACACAGAGCGTTTCATTTCTTTTCTTTTTAAACTTTTTAAAATATTTCAAAAACGGTTTGAAACTAGGAACACTCTATGGCGAGATTAAAGTGTATGTTCTGGAGTAGGCAAAATATTTCTATCTCCACCAGTGGCGTCTGTGCGACCATTCAATGGAATGTTTTAATGAAAAAAAATGGTACGCCACTGACTGTTTTAATACGAATATTTTTATATTGGTCTTTGTGCCCTTGCTATAAACTCGTTTTGTTGGCTTAATCCTGTATATGATCTACAAACTAACAATTGTTGCTTATCGATTATTTACATTTGGTAGTACTGCCATAAGACATTTGAAGGAAAAAGGAAGTGTTTTTTTTATATTCCATCAATTCTTAATAAAAAAGTTCTATTAGTGTTTTATGGACCAAGAAGCCGTTTTCAAGATATAAGCGTGAAACATCGCAAAATTCGCTCTTCTTCCACAGTATGGTTCTGTTAAATTTTGAGCGATTTACACATATAGAACCGTTTCTATGCATCATAGTGCTGCATTATATTCAAGTTACTTATTTTGTCATTGTCATGGAAATCCAATGTAATTTTGTTTTAAATAAATAGAGCAGTTCTTGACAGTTTAAATTTGTCATAAATAATCGTTAATTTTTTTATCGTTAATTTGTAAACATATTTTATTAGACAAATTAAAAAATGTTTGTCTTCATATTTTCTCCACTAAAAGGAAATTAAATTAATTTCTCCTCAAAAAAAAAAAAAAATCACACTTGAAAAGCTATACCAGTTTTTTGGTAGGCATAGGAATGAGAAATTATTTTTTATCTCTAAAACGGTTACTTGAGTAAAAAAATACTAAGAGACCTTTTTTTTATTAAGAATTGATGGAATATTAAAAAAATATATTCGTATTAAAACAGTCAGTGGCGTACCATTTTTTAAATTAAAACATCCCATTGAATGGTCGCACGGACGCCACTGGTGTAGATGGAAATATTCTGTTTACTCCAGAACATGCATCTTTATCTCACCATAGCATGTTCCTAGCTTCAAATCGTTTTTGAAATATTTAAAAAAAATTAAAAAAAAAGAAATTAAACCCTCTGTATCTTGAAAACGAAGTGATTTCGGACCTAACTTTATTCCATATAACTATTTTTTTTTATGAACTCTACAT
This sequence comes from Euwallacea similis, assembly GCF_039881205.1. Lineage (NCBI taxonomy): Eukaryota > Metazoa > Arthropoda > Insecta > Coleoptera > Curculionidae > Euwallacea > Euwallacea similis. The sequence goes on along the minus strand of NC_089633.1, from coordinate 2,483,970 downwards.
CCCCTAAAAATTTGTCGGTATGTTTATAATATATCCTGTATATCTATTTGGTAATGATGCTATAGAGTCCTGTCTATTTGTACATGTTGGAGATTTAGCAATTCATAAGTTTTAGTATTATAGTATTAGAATTAGCAATAAGATAATGGCGAGCAAACTGACAGATCCAGCTAGAAATGAAGCACTGTTAGACGAGGTTACTACTACCCTCGCTAATAGGTGGGCTATGGTCGGAGAAATCCAATTTGGTTTGAGACATTTCCCGGAAACTAAAAAGGAAAAATAAAACTATTTGATTTTCATAGGAAAATGGGTATTCAATAAAACACGGCACTAGTTGTTAATACAAGCTGGAGCGTTTTATTTTCTTATCGAAAAGCAAAGCCAGTGTCCTTTTCAAGACTGACTTACAAACCTCTTCTATATGGAGTATCTACGTCCTATTTCACATTTTTGTTTATTTTATCTAGTCATCAATATTCTTAATGAGTCTAGACGTTTGCTCTTAAATGAAACCTAATATTATTATTTATTTCTTTTTGGATCTAGACTGGCGGGATTCATAAATCTTATAAAAACCAAAAAAAGGCAGTATAGATATAGAAAGGCAGAGTTGTGGTCGAGCAGTCGTGAATTCTTTAGTTATTCTTTCAATTTTTTGATAATACACTAACATTTCTCAACCACGGAAAATTTTGTTTCCTTGATCCATGTGTTATTTGGACAAACATATGTTCGTTGCATAATGAAGAACAAATGGAAATGCTGAACGCAAACTTCCACTTTTATCACCACATGTCGAGATAAGTTTATGGCCCAGAAAAGTCGTTAGAAGTTCCGCCAAGAGCCACGAAATAACATTTTCTACTTTCAAAAGAACCTTTCAAAGAAATTATTTATATCCAATTATTATTTATGTAGGAGTTTATAATCTTACTGGTACAACAATTAAAAATTACAATATTACGTAGTATATTGTTAGCCAATCTATTATTTCGCCTAACTGCAATATATTTTTTTATCATTTTTTCAAGGTTATCATTCGTTCTCTGCATTACGTAAACACAAACAGAAATAATTGCTGTTTTTAATTACACTTTAACTTGAACCTTAATCCGCACTGTAGTTGTGCTGGTGTATTATATTCTTCCACAAATAACTAATGACCAGTAAAATGAATATGCACAGCAATGTAGATTACTATACATACAATGTGGAAGTTTTGGATGGAACAGTCCATATAATTAAGATGCTGAACATATGCGACCAAAATTCTCGGACACGTTGATTTTTATTTTTTCTTGCGGTTTTTTTTAATGATAAATTCATGTATACAGGGTAATTCAAAAATCAGGTACGACCAATTTTGTTTTTTCAAATGGAAACACCTATTTTTTATTTAATTTTTAAATTCTACATAAAATTCTAAGTCTGTTTCATGTACCATGTCCTGTATCTAAAAGTAACAGGTCTCGAAAAATTTACGATTGAACATATCAAAAACTAAAACTTTTGAATTCTTTTAAAATTTCTTTGGCCTTAAAAAGGACCGATTTAATACTTTTTTTTTGTTGTAGGTACAGAAAATAGAAAGAATTTTTTACCTTGAAAACGGCTATATAAGCAGCAAAATACTAAGTCTTTTTTTGTTAACAATTAATGACATATTTGATAAAAATCGTTGGCGTGTCTTTTTCTTCTTAAAAATATGTCATGGCATGACCATATAAGAACTTTAACATTCTGTATCTTGGAAACTAAGCATTTTCGGACCTGGACTTATATGAACTTTTTTACTTAAAAAAACCTCAGCAATCACCCATTAAAATCTTTCGCACTTATTTACTAATACCCTGTATATCTCTAAAAAATCGTTGGAAAAACCAGTCTAGTTCAATAACCGTGTTAACCATAGAAGGACTTGTTTGTATTCTTATCTTCCACTCAATTACGTCCATTAATTTATCCCTGCAGTCGTTTTTTTTTTGTTAAATGACTTTTCAGATTTTCTATCAACCGCATTTTTATCAAAAATATAATAGTTTCGACTGGTTGACGTGCAAACAAGATTGTAATCCCTTCAAATCTTTAAGTTACAGGTCGTTCCAACTTAGACTGAACATTCGTCTCATGTAAATCACCCTATATTTATTTAAAAAATCGAAAATAACTGTTTTATGCATTATTAACTGTATCATTTGGAAATGATTGTCAAAGAGGTAGCTCAATATACCTATAACAAAAGAGCTACAATATAAAATTTCGATTTGTGTAACGGAACACTCTGTATGTTCTTATTTTATTAGATGAGATTCTTTGATCGACCTTATCTCTAATAGTTTTTATTTAATCGAATTATTTGTGTTTCACACGGTGCGAAATTCAGGAATTCGTTCATACCTGTACACACCGTTCTTATGGAACACAAATTCATTGCGTAAAAATATATAGAAATAACATCACAAAATCCTGTATTTTTTAAAGCGGCAGTAAGCAACTCATCTAATAAAATAATAATATACAGATTGTTTCATTGCAAAAATAACTTTTTTAAAGGATAACAAATTGTATTCCTTTTTCTCAAAGCTTCAGATATACAGGGCGATAAAGTTTGATTTCAATTACTTATTTTTCTCATAAATCCTAAAAGTTTTGTCGTGTTGCTGTGTTGTGCATCTAGACATATATCTTTCTCACTTGTTGACCTAGTGTGATATTTTTTTGGAAGTCAGATACCCCTTTGCCATATCAATTTATTAATTATTTTTAATGGGACGTAAATGGGCTTTCATTTACAAATATTGGAAACAAAGAGCTTGACCTCAGAAAAAATACCACGTTGTAGATTTAGGCAAGTAACTAAAAAGTCTATCTATGTCGATTCCAATGAGTTGCATATACTTCAAGTCTCAGTGTAGTATCTCAGAAAATGTGAGAGGTATGAGGAAGAAAAAGAAAGGAAATTAAATTTTACGTTTTGAATTTGGACTTTGAGAAATGAAAATCTAATTTGAAATCCTTAAATTTCTGAATGCTCAAAAAATCGCCGCTCCATGAGCGATACACCATGTACATGCACGGCTTGCCTCTGCACTCTCAAAATTTCATTTTATTGTTGATTTTGTTCAGTCACATTTTCAAAGATAAGAGAACCATCTCGACTCCAGTTTGTTAATTGATTTCAGGTACTGTTTACTGTCTATGACCTTGTCGGTTGTTCACAATCGCCCATGAAGTATCAGTAAATATGCATTATCAGTTCTCGTAAAGGGATTAATTTGGCAATTAATTACAATATTTCATAACACACAGTTGTGATGATTTGAGAGCGAGTTTTAAGAGCTAAGAGACTTAAGTTTCGGAAAGCAACCTTTAGCTGTAAAATTTTGTTAAAGGGGACTTGATTTCAGATCTTGCATGCGACTTTAGTATTCATAAGTGTGGCATCAGTTTTCTTAAACTGGCCGAAGGAAGGTCATATTCCTCACCAATTTAGACACGATATACGTACATTCCCTTGGATACTACAAATGCAAAACTAAAAATAGGCATTCTCAATTACTTGAAATCATTATGATTTACAATTCAAACCACCATGGAGGTCTGGATCAAAATTCGCACGTGGCTCATAAGGGCGAAAGGTCAGACTGGGTCAGGCAGAGGTGAAGGCGCAACGCCCTGTTGCTTTCCCTACTATACAGAGGGTTGAAATCTGGGGCATTAAGGTCCTTACCCATTTTAATTTCCTAAATATGCTTGAAAACTAGGAAAATGTCCCAAAATAATCCTCTCAACTAGCGCACATTTTGGCACAAGATTTCATAACGTTTTCTAAGCACCCTATGAATTAGGATTATAAGGATAAGAGCTAACAATTAGCACTAATCATAGTCAACATTGTCAATTTATAAAACCTATTTGCACGAACTAATATAGTCAAACAAAACCGACAACGAAACTCGTGATTCATATGAAGCAGTTCTTGAGTTGAATTCCGTCTGACACAAACGCTTTGACGAACTAACGCGATGAGCTCAAAGATCGCTCATTATACGCGAGTGTGTTGTTTAATTTAAAACCCATAACAATTTTAAATAAATATTGTTTATTTCTGTATTCCCGATGCAGTTCACGCGTTCTATTTTGTACAGAACGACCGCTAAGAATAAACGTTCCCGCGCGAATGAGTTGGTATAGATCATCTGTATAGTCTGTTTCATTGATTGTGAACATCTGCGCAGCTGGACTGCTCATTGAATCGAAGTCCAGAATAGGGACTCGGATGGAATACACACTGTATTGTACATACATGTTACAGGAAATGAGTAACCCGTTTAATGTGACTGCTTCTGTATAGTGTTTCAGATAAGGGAACAACGACACCGTCGTTTCAAAAAAATATTACCCGACATAAATTTACAAATTTTGAAATTAAAAATGGTCATCCACTACACAGTTTCGCACAGCAGCAAGAAACGTGCTGGAAATGTCTGTTAACCGCAAGAAGTCTGACTGGTGCAGATCACTCTATACAGGGTGATCCAGTTTATAGTAGCAGGACTTTAATAGTCGATAGAAGACTTTTTCTTAAGATGAAAATGTTATATAAATATATATTGAAAATGGCTCAGTTTTTGAGATACAGAATGGCAAACTTGACTTTAAAAAAAAAAATTTTAAATAATTCACTCAAATATTAAGACACAGCCATGAAATTTGATATTTTGGGATTTTTCGCAGTGCCGAATTTATATTTATTAAAATTTTCGTAAAATTTACAGAGGGCGCCATATGCAACATACTAGTGAATGTTTAAATTATAATTTTTCAATTATTAAGCAAATGGCAGCTTGTCAAGAGGAAATTTTTTTTATGGAATTCACAGAATCAATAATTGATAATAAACAGCTAATAACTGAGAACCGGTAGTTGAACCTCCAATTAAAAAGCAGCTTTCAGTTAACAGCTAACTGGCCGATGGAGTGTTTTTCAAACTGCACTTAAAACTTAACCGATTGAAGGATCTATCCGAAAGACCTTCCTATTTAAAACCATGAAGTGACCCTCAACTAGAAACTACCTCGCACACAGTTTAAGGGCAGTTTTTCATTGCCCAGTTAGGGAGAGACAGCTGGTGGTTAACAACTATCTGATAGATAAAGTGTTTTTTGATACGAAGTTATAGCTTAGTCAACAGTTGACGTAAGGGGTAATTCTCAGAGATTTTTTTGGATTCGTAAGACTGACGTTGTTTAATTTACTGTTTTAGTCTCGAATTATTTGTATATAAATTTACTTGCTCGTTTATCATTTGGTTTTAATTACCATCCAGCTAATGTCACACAACTCTAATTGGTCGGTTTATTGTCGTTAATTGACATATACTAATTATACATACCGAATACATGAGACTTTAAGACCATAATAAACAAGCTTAATCTTTCTAGCTTTACAACTTAATACAAAATATACAATTTTGATGTGAATACATTGGCTCGTGGCAATGGGTGAGTGTGTCAATAGAAAATCTTCTTTTCATTGGCACATCCATCCATTGCCAACTGGCCACTTCGCTGCCCATTTTACTTAACATCGCAAGCAATTCCAGCCAAACATACAATTTTTATTATAATATTATATTCTTTGACAAACATTAGCAGCGGTATGTGCAAAACACTAACTAACATTAGTGATACTTCACACTATCTGTAACCTTGTTTGTAGGGTCGCACTAATCATACGAAACCGTGATAAATCCATATTTGCACTTGTTTGTTATGCAAGTCATTATCATTTGTTATGTAGTGTGACGACTTCATCTGCAATAATAATGAAAGAGTTGATTGTCTGTTTGAGGGTAAGTTTCTGTTAATGGTAATGGTGTTTAGTAATAGGAGCTTCTATATATCAATATCTTTGCCGGGTGGTCCGTAAGAGGCCATATCTCAGATACGAAAGCCTCCGAGACAAAATTATCAGCTAAACGAGCGTAAAAAAATCCCTGAAAATTATTTTTAGATTCGTATTGCTCATTTTATGGATTATTAGATTTTTTCAATCAAGACATTTTACTAAAAGTTATCTCACTTCAGGAAAATTGAACATTTATGAAACGTTTCAACATGTAAAACGCTTTCGCGTTAATTTTTCATTATTGACTACTGACTATTGACTCGCTCATTTGTGCACTCAGTGCTTACAAGAATGTGAACGATGTTACGGATTTTAATTAGGTATAGTTAGGTACCACTTTGCTTCACATAAAAATCACGTAAAGCTATGTACGCGTTAAATACTTACCCATATTCACTCTTCACAATGTAAATGTTACAGAAAGTTCGGTAACGACTGCTTCAAAACTGAGGGTGAAACTCACAATACACATCCATCTTACTGCCACAAACCTAAATTTAGGACTAGCTATCTGTTCTTTGATAATCCGAGACGCATACCTGCCACTGACCATGACCGGAAATTTATCCTCGACCATTCTTTTCAATGGATGCCCTATTGCCCATAATACATAATAGCGTACTTGATAACTGCAGAAAAGTGAGAGAAGAATGTCTGTAATTAGATCAACAAATTAACATCAAACATTTAAAATAAATGCATATCAATATTTTAAGAAGTTTTAAATGCAAAAATAAAGAAGTAAACTTTTCAGCGTAATAGTGAATTCAAGCTTTGGGTAAGAGCGTTGATAAACGAGGTCAATTCTTAATTGAACGACTGTCCTTATTAAATAAACAATTGGTTCGAACCTAGTAATTGTTTTAAAATATGTATGTTAATTTCCAAATAACTGTAAAGGTCTTTAACAATGAACAGTTTCAGTAATTCACGCCATGAAGTGCTTAGAGTGAAGCCATTTTTATACACAACAACTAATATATTTATAAGACTAGAGCATTAGGACGAATTAATGCACGTTATCCTTTGTTGAGAATCGATTGGGTACTTATATTTAAAAATTTAAGAGACACGCGAGGATAGTCCCAGATGTATCCGATATAACACTTAAAAAAAATGGAAAATATTACATTATTTCTCGACATAGTCTCCTTTGAGATTGACATACTTTCCCAACGATGTTCTGTGGCTTCTATACCCTGTTTATAGTAAGAAACTTCGAATGTTTCAAAATAGAAATCGACCTCAGACTCCACTTCCTCATTATTGGCAAATCTTTTTCAAGTTTGGAAATAGAAAATAATCTGAGGGGGCTAAATCTGGCGAATAGACTGGATGAGAAAAAAGTTCGAAACGAAATTAATTGATTTTGGCCATCGTGATGACAGGAGCGTAGACTGGTGCGTTGTCTCGATGAAACAAGACTTTCTTTTTCGGCAAATGAGGTCGCTTTTTCCTAACTCCTTCGCTAAACGTTGCAATAAATTTGTATAATATTCTCCGTGTATTGTTTTCCCTTTAGGGTGACAGTCAAGAAAAATTATCCCACGTGAATTCCAAAAAACTGACGCCATCACTTTTCCTGCAAATGGAACGGTTTTCTCCTTCTTTGGAGTCAATTCTCCCCTTTGAGTCCATTATTTTAACTGCTCTTTCATCTCAAGTGTGAAATGAAGAAACCCATGGCACCCATTCATCCATGATTATGAATCGATGCAAAAACTTGGCTTTATTGCTGCGAAATTTTGCCAACACTCCCTTTTTGTTCAATTGTAAGTAATTGTGACACTCATCTTGCGCACAGCTTCCTCATATTCAATTGTTCTGTCAAAGTACGATATACTTTTTGAAACGCTTAACATGTTTGCTAATTTATACAATTTTAGCCGATGGTTTTCCAGTACATTTTTGTGAATTTTGAACATAATTTTTGGAGTGGTCACTTCATTGGCCTGACCACTGCTTGACTACTGTTCATTTTGGGAGCTCGTACGACCGCGTTTAAACTCTGCCACTCAATATTTTACAGTTGTGAAAGACCAGATTCCCCTAGAGAGAATCTAAGTCTGTTTTGATGTTAGATGGACCTTTCAAATTAAAGTACTGAATTACGTATTGATGTTCCTCAAGTTCACAAAATCACTAAAAGCGTTCACTAAAACCGGCTCCAAAACAATCACAATTCAGATATAAGCTTTTTAAGGTTATGTCTTTGTAATATAAACAAATTTTGAACAAAATAATCGCCATCTATATGTCAGGTTGAGTACTCCTAGAGCTATCCTCGTATTTACATGTGAAAATGCTGAATTCAGATTTCAGACGCTCTCATTGTCAGATATGTTAAACGAGATGTTGTAAAGCATTTCATATCCATGGTCTCAATAAATTGTATCGCCCACTAAAATGAAAACACCGAATGTTGTAGGCATTCAGAAAAAATATACCTAAATCGTAGATACTTTCAAAGTCGCAAATGACGATGTTTGTACTATATAATAAATAAGTAAACAGAAAGCTCATTACTGGAGTATCTAGTTAATGATATGATTTAGCTAAGGTCATAATGCAGTCCATAAATAGTATGGTCCCATATTGCATCATATTGACATCAACAAATATGCGATATATTTAAGTGTTCAAGTCTATACTAAAAATATGAATGGTTTTACATTTATAATGGAGTAGAGAATAAATAATGTTATTCCTTTCCATTTTTATCTGGCATGAAGGATTTCTTCAGCACTAATCTGCATGCGAAGTATTAGATCCCCGCATCGTGTAGGCAAAACCCAGAAAATAAGCAGACCTGTGTTGTTTTACTGATTGTAGAAAATTGTCCTTTGGTCATAGCCCAATCAGATACGTTAAAGTGTTGAAAGTGCTTTTAGTTTCCAAAAAAATCGAAAATTACAATGTCAAAAGGAACAAGACTAACAAACGATACCCGACATTAGAGATGGTTTTCTGCAATATAATGAAACTGCATTGGTTTTTTATCTTTGTATTAAACTAAGGCTTTCTTTATATCGGTTAACACGGAATCGATTTTAAGTTATGTTAAAAAAAATGTAGCTGTAGTACAATAATAATGTTTTCATGAATGATATAGTTATTTCATATATTTATGTTTCCACAATTGGTATGAGGTAGTTGATGCAAAATTTATGAGTCCACGACTAATATGAGCTAATGAATATAAAAGTTATGTTTGATGAAAATAAAACAAAATTGAACCGTAAATAATAAAAATTCAGATTTTATCGAATAAGATACAATTTTTTCTAAGGTATTCCCAACCTTTTATGGTCACGCGCTAAAGACCTTACTATGACCTTTCTGATTATGAAAGACACACGGAGATTATATTCTTCGCAAAAAGTTAATAAGCGTTTGACTACTGATGTCTAATATTACCAACATTTTTTCCTTGTGCGTGTTTTATTTTAGTTGGTTGACGAGCAGTAAGGCCATTGTCTCTGTTGCGATTGTAATCAGATACCGGAGAATTCGAAGAAAACCTCTGCAGCAGAACTCCTTGGCCTCGGATCACTCGTTCCAAATATTTGATTAAAGTAGTGAATGTACGCAAATTAAAAGCAATTCGAAATGGAAATCTTTCAGTTTTCAACATTATGCAACACCTAATCAAAGCCCGAACCGAAAACATTAATGGATTTATCAACACAAAAACATACGTTTCGCACCTAGAAATCTATTATTATCCTCAGTTTATCATCAACCTCGTTCAGAAATTTTTTAAGAAAATCATTCTGTCGGCGCCAATAACTCCAGATATCTAAAAATTAGATTTCATACGTATCATATGATAGTTCAGGATCGCAGCCAATTACATACGCAGTTTCTACATGTTTGCATTTGCTAACCGACCGTAAAGGTCAATAAAACTGACGCATAATGTTATGTAAGAACTTTATTAATTTGTTTTCGCTAAACAATACGGTTAAAACCTTCGTATTAAGTTTATTATATACAAACCTAGTGTTGAGCACTACTTCTTGGATTCAAACGCATGAAAATGTACAGATCTACTTTCAAATAAATTAATAAAAATTAACCTAGATTAATGTTATTATTAAAGATAACGTATCTTAATAAAATGTTAAAGGTAGTGTAAAAAATGGAAACAAAGTTTACGGGAAACTGGCAAGTTTAGTTGTTATGGGGAAAATAAACGTTTGCTTCAGGCATGGCAATCAACAAAGAGTACCTCCTACGTTTGGAACAAATTAAATGGCACTTCTCCGCAATGCAAGACATATAAATAATAGCGATTCTGCATGAATAAATGACATTTCTATAGATCTACCAAAGGCTCCTATACCTACTAAAATTAACAAACAAAAAGTCTCTGAATAACTCTCTGGACCTACTAATTCTTATAATTCCTGACCTCGATGACGACTGGCTTTGAGGTATCATATCGCCTCTCGCTTTCATAGTATCTCATCCCTCCTGGGGGTGATCCGCCCCTACTGCTGTTCCTATAGTGACTCTTGGTGATGCTCTTTACTTCACTCGATTCAATGGTTTCCAGCCCTCTACCATGTCTCCCAGGAATGGTTTTCTTGCTGATAGTCTTGACTGTGTTCGTAACACTGGGCCTTTGAGGATCATCGTTCCTTGTCGTGGTATGATAAGTTTCTGAGAAATCTGTGCTGGAGTTGCTACCACGTCTCAGTATTGAGTGACTTGGAGAAGGAGCAGAAGTTGTGATGTGAGTGTCGCGAAGTCTGCGAGTTAGATATACTGATAGTAAAAGAGGTTCTTGATATGTGAAATAAAAGGTTACCTGGTGGGTGGCTCATAAACATCAGTGCCATTGAAGTTTCTGGTGGTTGATCTAGAGGTGGCCGTGTTGTAGCTTCTGGTTCTCCAATCATCAGAGTCCCCATTTATCGTCTTAAAATAATCGGGGGATGAGCTTTTAATATCGGAGATATAAACTCTTTTATTTTCGCTCTTGTTGGTGCTGAAATCTGGATATCTTCTGATGCCGCTGTCCACACTATCTCCGTTTCTTTGGAAACGAGATGTGTAGATGTCATCGTTATTTACATCCTGCAAATTTCTTCGTGTTGTAATTTTATTTAAATATGGATCAAATGCAACCTTATGGCTTCTGTTGAGGCTTGAAATAAGTCCAGGACTCTTGAGGCCACTGGGGTTGTCGTTCAGTCTGTGAATGTTGGAGTTGGAAGTATACATGGTTGGTCTGGTTTGGGCGGCGTCTAGATCACCGTGGACGATGAGGCTTTTGCTGCGTGCAAGGTTGGATTTGTAGGTACGGGCTGGTTTGGCAGGGCCTAAAGAAAAAAAAATTACTTACTTACTGCTGAAAATTTATGGACAACATTTGCAAAGTGCATAGCGCAGCGTGTGGTTCTCAGGGGCGAATAACAAACAGTTTGAAAATGTATTCATTTGAATCACTTTTGTCAGTTTTATTTGTTGCGCACACTATGAGATATGCGAACCTAGAAACATAGCTATATGACTTTCCAGTTGGAACATTCTGAGAGTTTCTTCTAATGAGTATATGAATGAGTCAAATGAGCACAGAAATAGTCTCATTCTCCAAATTACTCAGGTAATGGCAAATGATTGTCAAATTCATGTTTCGCTTTTTTTTAACTGGCCACTTCACCTATATTCATTTCATGAATAATTTATTAATGTTGAGACCGAATCAATAGGAATGCATACCAATTCAATGATCAGCAAGTGATGATTCATGGATAATAATAATGAGGTTGTTGTTGATTTAGTACGTACTATGCTGTGTATGGGCATAAATATATTTCGAAATTAATGGCATATAAATGTACAGATCATTGAATTCAAAGCAAAAATGTCGTTTTTCTATTCTGTTCCGTCTTTTAAAATATCGTTGTTGAGGTCGCAAGACAGCCGAAGCTGTCTCCTTTTCTAGTCCCGCAGAACCTCAAGAGCGGTATCAACTTTGTTCACTCTGGAGCTAATATCGAACGAAGCCGGTCATAAACTTTGATTTTATAATAATTTGAGGGAGTCGTTAAAGTGAAGAGAGGAGTCTACCTATTTCAGAAGAAATCACCGCAACTCGAGTCTATGCATGATATCTCATAGAAGCACTTGATATCTCCTTATATTGAAAACGGTAGATGCAAACAATCAAGATCACTGAAATATAGGTAACCTTGGTGCCTAATTGCTATTGAGTGTAGTTTTAACGTTCGCTTCTCATTTAAAATACACAAGACAGCTGTAAAAAAATCGATTGAATGGTATTTGACTGCTTGTTTACATACACGTGTCGTTTTAAAATTTGGTCCTGAGAAATGGGACAAAAATGGTGACATACGCTGCTCTGAGTGAAGAACAAGTTTAATATTTGTGAGAGGAAAAGATAATTGAAAAAATTTGATTTTTCAAAATGCATAAAATTTCTCAGAATTTTACGAGAAACTGAAATGTGCTGTAATTGACAAGTTATTTCTATAAATTTGCATTATTCGTCTTTTGTTGCGCTACCACCCCATGACTTTTGTATTTAACTTTTTGTTTCTATCTCAAACACCAAATAAATTGCGGTAATATCCTGCACTAAAGGGCCACTCTATATCTATATTATACCGCTTCAGTTGGAGTATAAAATATTCGAAAATCAATAGTATTAATTCCATTTAACAATGTATATATAAAAAAATCTGATTGTTAGGTTTTTTAAACAATATGATATATTAGCAATAAAAAAATATAAAAGTCAATAAACACAAATTATATGCAAACCAGTATCAAATATAATAGGAAAAAAAGTATTTAGACACATGTACGTGTTGGTGTTCAACTATTTGCCAGTTGCAAAAAGACGCAACAAGTAACAATAGGTTTACCACGATCATTTAGAATCAGTTGCTTCTTCATTAAAATAAGAGAAACTTAAAATTTTATTCAAGGTGAGTCAGAAAGAATGGGTCAACACTAAACTGGATATACTAGACACCAAAATATTGTGATTGAGCTCAACATGGCTTAAACCAATGTCGCTGGTTTAAGAGATAAATCGTCATCAAAGTTTAAATTTTATTCTGAAATTTGTCAATAATTAACAAACTTTTGATACTATAAATCTGAAAATTGGCAATTTTATGTTTTTTAGTATATAAATTACGAGTTTTAAGTTTATTTTCATATTGCTCCTAGAGGACGCCAGTTTCACAGTATTATTTAAATAATTTAAAACATATTTTTTTATCTGTTGAACCATACTTAAAACAAGTCGAAAAGTGAAAAAAAACGCACAATTCTACAGAGAAAATGTACTTTTGTTTAAGTAGTCTAAATCTATCGGTTTTTGAAGTTATTTACATTTGACAAGTTCAATGTGTTTTGCTATGATTTCGCTAGATAAATCCGCAAGAGGAATAGGAAAACTGATGAGTAAACACTATTCTTCAGTAGCATATACTATAAACAAATTTAAAGTTTTAAATACAGTCCAAAATAAAAAAATGTACCGGCAGACCTTCAAAACTTGATGACAAGGATGGACGCTTTATTGTCAGAACTATTAAGAAGAATCTATTTAAAACTTCAACGAACATCGCCAGAGATTTAGAAACTATAATAGAGAAGTCTGTAACACCAAAAAAGTTAGAAACAAATTGAAAAAGGAAGGATTCAGTGCTGATGTTGCACGTCACAAACTATTAATTAATAAAATTAATAGAAAAAAGCGAGTTGATTTTGCAGATTCTCGTAAACACAAGTCAATTGCATTTTAGGAAACTATTATATTTTCTGACGAAAGCCAATTTAGTGTTTGGGGATCGAATAGACGAAAATTTGTTTGGAGAAAGCAAGGTACGGCTCTGAATAAGGAAATTTTTAGTCTAAAGTCAAACATGAAGGAGGTAACGTACCGGTATGGGAATGTATGGCAGCAAATGATGTAGGAAATCTTGTATTCACAGATGGTATTATGAACCAATACACAATATATTTAGACATTTTAATGAATAATTTGCGTCAAAGTGCTCTTGAATTAAATCTAAAAGATTGTTATCATTTTTAGCACGATAACGATCCTAAACGTAAATCGCGTTTAGTAAAGGAATGACTTCTTTACAATACTCCCTCTATATGGGAAACACCCCCGCAGTCACCTGACGTGAATGTTGTTGAACATTTGTGGGAAGACAAATATATTCGAAAAAAAAACGATACACAACCGTACCGATTAGAAAAAAGAGTTAATGGACGCATGGATGAGCATGGATGAGAAGTAACTAAAAATTTAGTTAATTCTATGCCTAGACGGTTAGAAGCAATTATAAAGAGTCGAAGGAACCTGACAAAGTATTAAAATTTGTTTTTGTCTTTTTGTTGTCACATCTTGTAGAATGTGTCTAAATATTTTTTCTTGTTGTATTTCATACTGATTTGAATACAATTTGTGTTTATTGGCTTTTAATTTCTTTTTATTGCTAACAAATCATATTGTATAAAAGACCTGACTATGAGATTTCCTTTTTATTTACATATTGTTAAAAGCAATTAATACTTAAGATTTTGGAACAATTTATACTCCGACTGAAGCAGTGCCTAAACATTTTTTTAATCGAAATTAAACAAACAGGACGCGACGTTCCCAATTCTCAAAAAAGTTTTTTTATTTTCCAAGGAAATGGTTGTATTGACGACCCTTTTGCAAAAAACACTTTTGTTTCAAATGATGTTCCTAACCATTGGTTAAATTTATGAAAGTTATTTCTCTAACATCCTGTAATGCAGAATGAATCCTACACTAACCTTATTTGATTACAATTTTGGGATCAACTGCTGCGATTTCAAAATAAAGCCAAGCTAGAAGGACCAGGGTCTGCTACTTCCGGAAAAAATGTTAAATATCAACTGTCAAACAAAAATTTAAACCCTTAGTAAATGTTTATTAAACTAAACAATTTCTTTCGCTAAGCTTGATCAATTTAACTTAAAAAAGCAAAAAAGTATTTGTAGTTCAAATGATTGATATGATTGTGGACTCTTCTCCTAATTAGAAATAAATCTTTTTTCAATGCTTCAGATTCTCAGTGCTTCGAATATTGATTACAGATTTCGATATTGATGAAATAAAAATTAGAAATAAGCAAACGATCGAAGGGAATCAAACTAATTCTCGACTCAATATTTACAAGATATACACAAGAAGTACTTACCTTCGTTAACAATCCTAGGTGGAGTCACAGTATTGATAATCGATACGTTAATGGTGCTGTTCGATCGATTATTCCCATTCAACCTATTCGGCGGTTCGTACTTATTAAGATGTCTGGGCAATGTCTGAGAACTCCTCCCTTCATCCACTGACCTACTCATTAACCGGCTAGTCGACTTACTAAACCTCCCAAGCGTGCTTTGCGACCTGCAAAAGGCGTTTGCTACAATCTCTCGCCAATGTTTTGATGGTAATTTACATGCTGCCTTAATTTAGTAATGAAGCGAGTGGGGGGATTAAAAACTACTTTAAAAAAAAAACGAAGCCCAGAACCGTATTTGGTGGCGGTCGGCCCCCACTTGAGCACGCGGAAATGACCGATATTTAAAAAATGTGGGCGGAAATGGAATTATACTTGTTTGCAATGATCACTTTAGGCTTCACTAAGGTAATGATATCCCTCTCTACTCTTATGTGAATTTAATTTTTTTGTAATTTTGGTTCTTTAGGTAAATGCACAAGTTAAGTTAAAAGGTAATCAGTATTGAAAATGTAAGCAATGAAGAATCGTCTGTACGCAAAAACTACAAAAAAAGAAATCTACGCATATGATTTCACTAAAATGGAGAACAACATATCTAGCCTACGCTTTATTGTTGTAAAAGTCGCCTAAAACCAAGTAAAAGTTGGTGGCGAATATAATGGTGACGTCAGTGATATGTGGGTTACGAATGTTTTAATCAATAATTATTTATTAATGTCATCCTAACCACTCATGAGTTTAATGCTCCAGTTAACAGACTCTGAAATATGGGATTTAAAACAGGTTAGCGAGTATCCCAACACTGTTTTTACTCAAAAAGCCGAAAAATCAAAGGAGCGGCAAGTTTATCAGAGGGATAATCTCCATAGAACCAAGATTTTGGCTTAGGAAATTATCTTTCAGGTAAAATTAGCAGAACTTTGATCGGTTGGCCTTTATTCATATTAGTGAAATGGCAGTTAAAGGTATTAATTTTACAACAAACTACTATGAACATTATTTATTTACCTTTTCGTATTTATTAAAATAAATTTAAACTGCGGCTATCAACTGAATGCATAACCAGAAAATAATTTAGGAAGAAATTGCCAATTTGGGTGTAGTAAAGAACTGTACAAAGGACCAATAGAATAAAAGACAACTAATTACTCATTCATCGCGATTTATTGAGATAGATATAAGTTTACAAAGCTTTTGGTATTAATATTTTTTGGTAACTTGTTAGGAAATTCATCAATATTTCTATGTTATCACAGAGGTTAATATTATAACTTAAAACAAAGTTTACATCTAAATTTGGGACTGGTCATCGAACTGCTAAATAATTTAGATAATGCATGAAAACAAAGAGATTATTTCTTTATTTTTACTTTTACTTTAATTTCGCAGTCTCAAGGGAGACTCTTCAAGCATTAAAAAACATGAAACTGGAGAAACTTCCTCTGACGTTAAAGAGTTTTCAGGTATCTTTCAGACCCCCGTGGGGTCTATCTATGGATTTTTTTATTGTTTTGATACAAATTGTAAATGGATATTTGATGCGACTTGATTCAAACCTGAAGAGTTTTATGATGTCTGATTCGCTTTTACGTACATTTATTTTGGTTCAGGTGGACAAAACCAATAGTTTTAAAACCTTTATGTTTCCGTAATGTTGTCGCGGAAGGAAAATTACAATGTTAAAAAGTTGTTTTTTTTGCAAGTTTTTTACAAGGTTTTTTCAATTTTCCAGTTAAACATCAATTTGTATTTGCCATTGTATTGTTAAAGAGAATAAGGCTTTTAAGCAATCACACAAACCCACTTCCGTAAGCTGCAGTCGGTATGTGGAGCTCATAAGCCTTGTCCTTTACGAATTAAGAAGACTAATAATAGTTTTTGCCAAATATAGCTGAAATGCCATAAAACTAAGGTCATTCCTTGGCCGTCGCGACACTCAATATCATACATACGTAATTTTTAAAGAATCTTACGTGGACCTTGAGTAAAATAGTCCGAACAGATTTATATGTCTAATAACAGCATTGTTCTGTGAGGTAAATGCGGCCTACGTTATTCAATGAGCGCTGAACATAAAGGAACATATTTTTTTCCACATGTCTGATTGTTTTTTAATAGTTGTGTTGTTTTGCTGTTAATTGCAAATACGTTCCAAGTAAATAATGGGCCGCCCACATGGTAAAGTACGAGTTTTGCATGTTAACGAGGGTAATTTACTTAAAAAATCGGAGTGAAGTTTGGGATTGTGAACATTTTTGATGTTGCGTAGGTTAAGAAAGTTGGAAAAATAAACAGGTGACAAAAATATCCTAGTTAAAATCACTAATAAATTTGACATTTTACACTCCTAACTCCTAACTGGTTAAGATGAGCATATTGTCCAGCTGCTACAAGCCGGAATGTGCGACTGTGAAAATACTTGTAAAATTAATTTCTTAGCTACTTTAGCAATGTTCTGATGGCGGTGGGTCTTTCCAGGTCCAAAATATCGAAGATAATATAAATAATTATGTGACAAGATTTTTCCAAATATTCCCACCAATATTCCGGATTTTTCTTGGCAAATAGTCCTGTATTCATTTGATACAAGAACATTATCCTTGGTTCTTGAGACAAGTTTTTTTTTCGATTTGTGATACCTTCTCCTTTTTGTTTTGAGCTCACTTCTTTCTTCATCAATCGAATTATTAATTATAGTTATTACTTATGTTGAATTATTCTGTTGACATTACATTGCATTGTGAATATATCTTTTAACTGTGTTTTAAATGTATTTAATTGACTTATTTGTTCGACCATAGATTTATGTTAGGTCAAGGAAACACAACAGCGGTAATGTGAGTTGCAGACCGACTATTTATTCTCCGTAATTATAGTAGATACTTAAAGCTTTTCATTATTCTTTATGCTAGTGTGAGTTTTCCATCAATCGTGTGGGGTGCAGTATAGGCATTTTTCCTGAAGCCTGGTTGATATGTTATTTACGTTCAGGAGAAAAAGTGATTAAGCTGCTTCACGAGCTGATGGCAGTAATTTCAGGAGTTAAAAATGTAGTTCTATCATAATATTAGAAAAGTATAGTAAAAACTTCAATATTCGAATCATAATCCCTTTGCTATGCACAGTATATTGGATGCCGCAATCATAAGAAAAACAGTGTTATAGAAAATGAACAAATTCCAGTTTAATTTCAATTAAATGAACAAGAAATCTAAATTCTGTTTTGTTGTTTTTGAGAAGATGCTCAATTTTATTTCTAAATGCAAATTAAGGTTTTTCATCTGAAATTTTCGCAGAACTATCGACAAAAACGGACAGAAAATTTAAAATACATTTTCGTCCCACATTTTTTCAAAAAGAGCTTTAAAGAATAAACATTTTCCGACTTTTAGTTTATTATAAATTTATACGTAACACCTTCAAGTAATTCAACCGTGGAAAACGACTTGAAAGGGAGAGAGGATGTTGTGGTGATAATGTTTTAAAACATTCTGAAGACTGGCAGAAAGATTCCTGAGCATTTGAATAACAAATAGAAAAGAGTGAAGAAATTCAGAGATATATTGGACAACAATCAATGAGGGCAGTTAAAGAAAGCCCTACAGCCATCATAGTCAATAATGTTTTCAAGATTAGTACAAGGGTACCAGGTTACTGGAAGAGGTAGAGAAAGCTTTCAATTAGGAACGTAGAAGAAGTGATTTCTAAAACAAAACGAAAGGCAAAGGCCTTCAAATATCAAGAAAAGGAGGAATAATTGTAGAAGCAATTTCTTCCTGTAGGAAAAGTTGCAGCAATAAATTTCAAGTCTAACGTTTCCTTTACCTATCAGCAGCTTTGTGCTTAAAAAATGGTTTGTATTTAAAAAAACGTTAATTGTTAAAATCAAATCTGATTATCGTATTGTTCATAAATACTCCTTATCTCAGACCGAGATTTCGATTATAGAAGTCTTAAAATATTTTTTGACTCTTGAATTAATTCTACTTTTGAAAAAATGCAAATGCGAATAAATTCCATGCTTAAACTATCTTTCCCCAATAACCATTTACCATTTTTAACATTAACTTCAAGTTAAGCATCCACTCAGTAGAAATGAAAATATATTTAATAATGGCAGTTACTTACTATAATAATCTCGTTCCAAACTGAATTCTGAAAATTCCACTTAAAAATTATTGATATGCAGGTAAGTGTACAGGGAATATGGTTTCCACGGAAAGGGAAAATCCAACCAATGGCCAGCGCCAAACTCCAGTTTAACACAAAAATTATGCTCCCGGTAAACTTGCCAGCACTTGAAAAATTGAGCCCTTACTAAATGTGTCCTTTTACTTTTTTTCCTTAAACGTTCAGGCTGCTCAATGACCAGCTCAAATATTGCTATGTATATGCAGCCCATTACTAAGAATAATTACTTCTAATCAAAGTTAGATATGAGTTGAGAATCACGTTGTTGAAGTTTTCATGCTGTCAACTATATTTTACATAATATGCCTATTATATTGTATATAATTTGGAACCATTGTCTCATAAAACTTATTAGTCATCTACATTAATCTACATTACTGCGGAAATACCTCTAAGTACATCTAATGGTTAGACAAAACACGTTTAAATCAAATCGTACAAGAGTAGTAGTTACTACATATTTTAGAGATTACGCCATAAAATAATATACTCCGGCTTGAACAACAGATTACTATAATTCAAATTCCTACCTTCGATCACGATCGTCATCTCGTCCTTTCCTAGAAGTTCTAGCAGGTTTAACTCCATCATATTTATTTTCCCTTCCATAGATGCTGCCGCCAAACGGATCCTCACCCAGATAATATCTATAACAAACCACGTTTTTCAATTAAAAAAATTAAAAGAAAAGTCTCTTTCCTTACCTTTGCACTGGCTGTCTTTCCATGGTATGTCCAATATTGTCAATGACGTGACCGGGCTGATACGAAGGGCTAGGTGATCTTCTAGCCCTTTGCTGCTTCGCTTTCCGTTCAGCACTAGCAGACCGTATCTTGTTGACTAACTTGCGAATAGACTGGCCTGCAACAATGAAGAACAAGATATTTGAAAATTAATTGGAAATTTTTATTGCCATGTTCCTAGTAGAGTCCATTACATACGAAGTCAATTATCTCATTAAAATCGTAATAATTCTATACTCGATAAAAAGATATATAGAGGAAGGATTTTTTGTTGTCCATAATAGGATTCTCTAACAAGGAACGATTCATGGATTTAAATGTTATTGAACTTTCGGTTATTTATCTAGTTATATGGAATGAGGTATATAAGCATGGCATTTTTGCCACCGGCATCTAATACCTACTAAACACGTCTAATAGTAATGTTTCGTATGCAAATAAGTTGATCTTTGACTGGCAAACTTGTTCCAAGCTTTGTATTCATGTTATGAATTGCGATTCCACTTGTCACAATAAACCTCTGGAAGTAACTCTACAAAGGAGATTTGATTTTCGGCTGAAATAATTGTTGTGGTGGATGATGATACCGAGCTTAAAATCATATTTTGAATAATTAATCGTTGGTTAGTGTTAACTTATGGTATCTCTATATTCTCATAAACAATAATTGTCTGCGAAGAATTATTAGAAAGTACTTTTAAATTGGGACATCTTATGTACGCCATAGGGCAAAAGAGAGAAATTTGGTATGTAGAATGTGGCTTAGCCACATTTTTATGAAATCTTATTTAACAGGCAATTCAATCTGATCAGTTTCAAAGCATGTAAATCTGTTATTCTTGAAATTTACCCTCCCTTCGCTCCCGCTTAAAATCAAAAGAGACATCTCAAAATATCGAAACCATCGCTAAAAATCATGCACAATTCGAACAGTTTTAAAGCCTCTAAGGAGGTGTCCACTATAGAACAGATGGAAATAAAACTTAAAAAATTGACTTTGATAAAACAGAGACTGAGTGATAGACTGACTGAAGGGCTTAGAACTGAAGAATGTTCAAGAAACTTTATGGAATTTATAGATGCATGTGTTTTTTCTTTTTTTAGCACGACTCGAAACTGATTTTATTAGCATACGAATTTCTGCTTGATTATTCATCATCCACGAGACCTTAAATAAGGAAAATGCCACGGCATTTTTAAGGGACTTATCTTGATTGCTTACCAATAATATTCCCACTCTTAGCCTTCGGAGGAGTTGTATCTGCAGCAAACCGGGTCTTCTGGTAGTGCTTTTTATCTTCTCTGGGCATCGGAGGAGGGCTGGGCGGAGAATAATCTGGCGGAGGCTCTTCAATGCGATCAATTCTATCATCTCTGTAAACAAACAGAAACATGTCTTCCACTACAAAATGATCCTTCACATCAGCTACATACCTTAAATCTTCAACCCTTCCTGTAGACCTATATCCACTGTCGTATCGAATTCTCCTGTCAGAGCTATCAACGTATTTCTCCCTACGATCTACTGCTTTCTTCCTTTGGGGAGGAGTTGGGGAATCCTCTTGATCCCTATAAAATTTTCAATTCGTTAATTTAAACCAACATTATTATCCTTTCGAACCTAATCGGAGAAGCTGAAATCTTGACAGGTCTACTGTAATCCGGACTTGGAGAGTGTCCATTTCTGTAATCTGGCAATGGTGAATATTGAGGACGATAGTCTGGACTTGGAGAACGTCTGGAACGCATATAATCGGGAATTGGCGATTTGGATGGTCTGTCCACGTAGTATGGAGAAGGCACGTGCCTGGGTGGTGGTGAGTGTTGGTATGCCAGTGGCGATTCCCTTTGGGAGCTATAGTGGTGCTGCTTGTCTTGACGGCGTTCCGACCATTCACTTACTCCTGAAATATTCATGATTCAGTGCTAACAATTTTATAATTCATCAGAATTAAATGTTAGTGACAGAAGCTGAGCAAATTAGAATTGTTATTACCTGTTAGCAGTATTAGTGAAATGTTTGATATCCGCTTAATTGAAAAAAGATAAAGAAGAGAATTTAGAAGTATTACCTTTATAATACCCGGACTGATTTCTATCCCTTTCAGGTTCAACAGGACTATAAACTCTAGCGTTCGAATTATTTACGGTACTGACATAGTTCCTTTGTAAATTCTCAGTTCTGCTCGGTTGACTCTTTATTGTTACGTTAAAGAAACTAGTTTTTGGGGGCTGTTCTTCGTCATCTAAGGTGGAATTCGAAGATCTGGATTCCGAGCCAAAATGGTGTTCAAGCCATTTAGAGGTCTCGTGTTTCCTAGTCTCTTCTTCGGCATCGAAATCTAAGGGACGACGTGTTAGGGCGTCTTTGCGATCTAAGGGACTTTGTGTGCCGTTCTCAAGGCCTAAAAGGAAATTGCCTTTGAGATTTGGAAACTATCAGCTTTGTAGCTTAATAATAAGTCAGAATTCATCATCATTTTCTAATATGCACTCAGGTCTTCGCCAAAAATAAGGAAGTAATTTTAGAATGGAACACAGTAAAGCGCATCTTCGTATTGAAAGGTCAATGCTTTTCACCTAAAGTTATTGAATTAATATGGTATTATTTAGTTATTTACAACGTTCGTTACACAGTGCATTACGTAATGCTGGCGTGATGTAATCCAGTGTATTATACTTTCTCAAATGTACATCGGTTATGCTACGTGTGTTGTTAAGAACATACAAGAGATACCCAGTATGTTGTCGTTTCCTTGAATCTCATTTAACTTAAAAGTCAAAAATTTAGGGAAGAGAAAGAAGCCTAATCGCATGACTTTACCCTATTTTACAACTATTATACTACTAGGAGATAGCAAGCTCAAATGCCCTTCAAATTCTAGATGGTCGTATTTGATCTATGAAGAAAAACTGATTTATTCTATAAATATTTAAACACAGATATTATAATTCCAAAACTTTAGCAATCTAGGATTAGTTAATTAAGTGGCCAAAGGGAAAACCGAGAAATAGATGAGATTTAATACTTTATAAAAAATTAAAATCAAAATGACTGTCATGGGATGCTTTAACTAAAAGGGACATTTCAAAATCAGTAAAATTTAGGAGTTTTTAGCAATCGCAACTAGAGATGCTGGAAGTATCTCCGTATCATCAGTAAGGATCGCTGAAGATGTAAAAATGATTTTAGTAAACTCTAATCCAGACTGACAGCACATTGAAACATTTTCGGGCCCACCAGAGCTTCCCGTGTCACCAGAAAGAATAACTGCAAACGATAATGACAATCCTCGACATAATCATTATACAAGGTGTTATTTAAGTATGTGGTCGAACTTTAAAGGGTTATTCTTTGAGTGATGCTAAGACGAAAAGTTTATATAAACATAAGTCCGGTAATGCTTCGTTTTCAAGATACAGGGTGTCAAACTTTTAGAAAAAAATCGTTTTTTCGTAGAAATATTAATAATTCTTTAGCCGATTTTGTTGGAATTTGGTAGCGTTATTTATGGTTATTATTGTTATTTATGCGCGAGGAACTTTTTTAAAAGTTATATTTTTTTCGCATTAAGCACAATCATGGCCACCCAGCTTACTGGATTTAAAGCCGTTAGATTTTTCCTTTAGGAGCATATAAAGTCATTTGTTATAAGAACTCCGGTCAACACTAAAAAATAATTCATCCAACGCATACGGGATTCATGTAATCAGATAAGATGTACGCTGGGAACATTTCAACGTGTTCGGCAATCAGTGCTAAGACGAGCTAATGCTTGCATTGAAGTTGAAGGATATTTTCAGCAATTATTATAAGATTCGTATTACTTACTGTCAAATATTTTTTTACTAAAAAAAATTGTGTACCATTTGTCGAAGTGTAGTTTTAATAAAGTGTTTTTTTCTTTGATTTTTCTTAACTTTTCGGCGTTACCCCTGTGCACGTCACTAGCAAAAGGAGGCAAATAATTTCTAGCTTAAAATATTCCTTTATACTACATTATAAACTGCCATCAAGTTTTGACGTAATATTATTTTGCGTCTTCTTGTTATTTAGGAGGTTTTTTTAATATGTAACTATTTTTGAAAAAAAGTTTAACACTTTGTATCTTGAAAACAAAGCATTACCGGACCTATGTTCATCTAAATTTTTCGTCTTAGAATCACCCAAAGAATTGCCCCTAGAAGTTTGTTCATGTACTTACATAACACCCTGTATATTATTACCTTATTATATTGTTATATTGCGACTGTTCACTCGGATAGTGTTGGGACGTTCATGCATATTCCTTATGACTTAAAAGAATTAACACTGCAAGCTTTAAAACAGTTCTAACCCACAATTATTCATTAGTATATGTTCACCAGATTTTCATGTGTGGGCCTTCAACTGGCTGATAGAATAAAAAAATTCGTGTCGAAGAAAAATTACCCCACAACAATGCTAATATATAAATATAACGCGTAATGAACCATTATTAGGTATCTTTCAACTCGACCTTGCAGACACGTTGACACCAACTTAACCGGAATAAACATTCCTAATTCCAATTGTCCTTATGTAAATTTTTTATCAATGAATCTTAATGGAAGTAAAAGTCCTCTAATTGATTTCACTTGTAATGGACAGTTGCGTGCCAATAGACTTATTGTGCAAGAAAATTTTTTAAAATGTAAATGACATTGTTAATTCGATCTCACCAGACATAAATGAGAAGAATAGTAGGAGAAACTAATGGAGGATTTTGCCATGGTATTTTCCAGGAGATTGTATGATGTTAAATGGTACAACCTTGTACCCCATTAATCAATTATTTACTTATTTGAAACAATAAACGGTGCGTTATATACATGGTGATGTAAAAACAGATAATCATTAAAACGAACATCCTTACCTCTATAACGGTGAGGTTGCCGATTGCCCCTTCTTCTCGCCCTAGTGGACAAAGATTCAAATAGGTCCACCTCATCTTCCCCCCTCTTGTCGATTTCCATGGTTTCCGTCTTGTACTTCATTTCATGCCCTACGTTTCGACCGTTCGCTAAGTAATCTACGTCTTCTTGTTCACGAGTCTTCAAATATCTAAACAGTATTTATGATACTGACTACTTTTGGTTTTTCAATATTAATTACCTTTGAGATGTTTCTTTGTGGTAATCTTGCTCAAGGGCATCTTCAGGCAGTTCGTCATCATCTACTTCTTCATGTTCGGTGGTTCTTTGAGTCTCAGTGACGATTTTCCCACCAGGCAGTACGGAGCTTAGTTCTCTAGTGTCTTCAGTGTCTGTTATTTTTTTACTTTTTGATGTATCTCTTATTACTCTAGGACCTAGGAAAAGCAAAAAATGAAAAATTAGCAAAAAAAAAATTTTGGAATGCTGGTAAAAGCGGAACATATTGTCGCTTTAGTAAGAAAATCAGTCCCATCTCTACGGAAGGTTGTTCAAATTCGACTATACAAACTTTTCAAGTGGTCTTGAAAATAACTGCTTTAAGGCTGTATTTGCGGCTTGAAATAAATCTTTTCGTGTCTAATCTATTCAATGATTCCTCCAGTCCCAAAGAAGCCAATGATTGTTCAATATAGTAAACATTACATCACCCCATTATAATATCTTAAGTGCCCCGGCACACGTATGTATGTATGTATGTAATAATTTTATACTTTATATTACATATATATATATATATATATATATATATATATATATATATTGGGCGTCCCAAAAATATACCAACAAACTTTAAAGGGTGAAGGGGGACATGAATACAATTTTTTTTCTTTAACAAACATACGCCTTAAAAAGCGCTGTTAGGGCCGTAGAATAAATATCATATTTTAAGTTATGTCAAATAACTAAATTAAATCTTCATTTAGTTGAACACCACTGTCTTTCGTTAAATATTTCTTCTTTTAGGGTTATCTCAAATCTCTGGTCTACGAAACGCCTATTCGTAATGAGGAAGATTTCTTAACAAGAATAATGGCCAGTTGCACACATCTAGAAGCTATTCCTGGAATATTCTATAGAGTCCGCGAGTCAATGAACCAACGGCGCAATCTTCGTATTGAAGCGAATGGTTATCATTTTGAACAATTACTGTAAGTCATCGGTTATTTATCAGTAAAACGTCTAACACGAGCAAAAAGTGGTTATAATGGCTAAAACCATATTGATTTTTTTCTGCTCCAACCGCTCATTTGCGAGCATATGCTTATTTAAGAAAAAAAGTTTGTAATTATGGCTCCCACTATCCCTTAAAGTTTGTCGGCATATTTTTGAGACACCTCGTATAATTTTTACTGTGATAGAGGACGATTTCAGAAAAAGTACATGTAATAGTTGTTTAATTAAAATAAAAACGCGCGGAAAGTATTAATTTACCAGTGTCACAGTTACAAACTTAAACTTTTCCTAACTACGGTGAAAAAATTACTTACCTGTGGATACCACAGCTCTGCCAGCTTCAGATGACCTTAGAACAGATCGTAAATCGCTTTTTCCACTTCGAACAGCAGCTAGGAACTCCTGAAGCAAAATAACAGACTATTTATGAAATTGAAGTAAACGAAAAAAGACAAAAGTTCAATCACTCATATAATCACGCAAACACAGACTAATTTGTTCCTTTGAAGATCGATAAATAATGAGTAGTCAAAACAATCAATGGCCTACAAAACTTTCGACAAAAAATCCAGTAAAATACTCGACTTGCACAGCAGGTGTTCTATTGAGCTTATTAACATAAATACGTCACAGATGATAGATGAAACTATACGAATCACTTCGTATCCACTAAAGAATATAATAATTTATTATTCAAATACTCTAGAGAAACTCATGATGGTATCTCGGTTAGTAGGTATTCGCACATGCCACCAAGTGATAAAATTTATGGTTGACCACCAAATCAAAAATGCATTGAAGTCGTGCTGTCTAAAGCAAGAATCTTCGGAATTGATGCATTAAAAACCCATTGGTAATGAAAATGTGGAATGCAATGTAATAAAACGTTTAAAAACTAATTTGGAAGATTAAAATGAGGCTAAACAAAACCATCGAATTTTACCAAGTTTAAACGACAATACACTGCATTTGGCAACTTCGAAAACCTATTAGTTCTTGAATTGTTGTTGACATTTTCAATCTCTGTCAACAAAGCAATATTTACAGAAAATCACAATAGTCGCGAAATGCGTGCTCTTTGGATTAAGTAAACGAGACATGCTCTTTGAGTCATCGCATATAATCGAATGAACTTTAATTTCGTTTCAAATGTCGTTGTATGGGTACTTGCTTTGAACCCATTAACCGTAGTTGTTACATTAGGAAGACCTTCATGGTCGTCTGGGTTCGAAAGAGAATGTTGGGCCTGCTTCTACTAGAAAAAGGTGGTGCCAATAAGAGATTGAAAGAACGTGTACAGGTGCAGCTTTAGATGAGGCCTCAGGCTGCTCTCGTTTAGCAGAGAGTCATCAATTTAATTTTTTCGATTTAATTTCACACCTACACTACCTTGAGTTAACGTTAACCAAGCAGCGATAAAGCAGACTTTAGCAATTAAATTGAATATGTATATGTGAAAATGGAAACAGTGATGAGATTTTCTCCATTAATCAATGACCTTATTTGCAATGGCAGCTCGTTAACTATCAGTTGATGAATTCTCGTTACAATCTTCATAGTATCCTTTTAACTTTGTTAAGTATTTGTATTAATATTGGTTCTTGAATTTTAATTTTTGAGCTTAAGGTAATCTTCAGATTGAATTTTAAGAACGCTATTTTGTGAATCATACCTGCTGTTGTAGAAATAAGACATGCTCCCGATAATGTCCCGTTATTCAGTTGATTTCAACTTTATAAATATTAATAACTTAGTACGTTATGTGCCTGTTTTGATTACGTTGAGATTGTAATAGGCGGGTTATAAGTATTCATGTTGGGGCGTGAAAGTCGTTGGAGATTGAATATCTCTAATTTAAAATAGATACCTCCATGAGGGTTCCATAAAAGACTATTAGATTGAATCAGTACCTATCTAGGAACTGAAACGAAATTTATGTTTTAAGTTGAATTATTATGGATTTAGTTACAATTTCTTAGTGTAGAAAGCGTATAAATGTGAGTTAGACATGAAATTAGAGAGATGATGAAAACCGTAACAACTTACAAACTTCCATTGTTTGTGTTATATGTGAGTATAAATTCGTAAGTTTTCCATACGAAGAGTTTTTGCAACGGTTCATTAATATCAAAAAAATCTATTTTTGAAATATGGTGTATCGTCATTTGTGAATATTATTGTTTATTATATATTATGCATGTGATAATGTTATTTATTACATTTTGCTCAGGTGAAAATTGGTTCAGGAAGTATTTCTGAAAGGAGGCTCCTTCCAAATTTTAACAAAAACTAAAGAGGTTTAGAATACTTCTCTTGAGTCAAATCCTTGGAATTTATCAATCTTTCAAAAAAATGTCGGTCGGAAATTACTCACTTAGGGTATTTAAAGGGGACCAGTTTGGTACCTTAAGGAGGATTTAATGGCAATACTGCTTAAATTGAAGTAGTGACCAGCGGAACTGGTACTCTGAGAGCTGTTTCTCAGCAAAAACCTGCGTGCAGGATGTCGCTATTCGCTAGAATAGCTCCAATGACTGTCTATCAGAAAGTGAATTTACGATACTTTGCCACTGTTGCTATCTCAGGAAATTATCCTCACTTAAGTTGCAGAAGTTCGCCTTGTGGATCGATTCCTTCCAGAATTCTGAACAAGTTCAACTTGATTTGATCACTCTACCGCCTGTGATTATTCTCGCCAAGGAAACACTTTCCTGCCGATTTACAGATTTACTCGAACTGGTAAGCCACAATCGTGAGAAATGGTAAAAAATTGAAATTCAAATGTAATTTGCGAAAAAGTTCGAAATATTCAATTAAAATGTTACGTCAGTTAAGTGGCAAATCTTTCATCTACTGTTCATATATCAACATTACTCCAATTTTAGCAACTGCGAACTCGAATATTTTTCTCTTAAAGCCTATTCTGCGAACACCATTCTGTGACAGCATATTAATTATCGCGTAAGACCCAATATAAATCAAATAATACGAGTAGCCCCAGATAGATATTATCCATATTTAGCAATGCAGGAAAACCGTGTTATCTGTAATTTATCGAACTTATTGTCACATGAATTCTCGAAATTCTTTGTAAGTAAAAGTAGCCCGTACGTAGGTTAGGTATACCTAGGTACCCGTGGACAAGATAAATAATTGAAATCTAGGTGAATTACTGTTGGTTAGATAATAAATTGCAAGAACCTGTTTTGGGCTGTTTTTCAGGCGGCCTAAGGCAGTCGAAATTAGTTTACTGTTAGTAAATAGTGATTTAGTATCATTGTCTTGAGGTGTGTTCTCGCTTACGATTAATAGCTTATCTTTTATACTTAGGTTACGGTTTTGGTCGGTTCCACGCACGGAAGACTGATTGGGTTCCATAAATCGTAAGCTTATTGAGGCGTTAACAAAACGAAGAGTGCCACTGAAATCCCCTGTGAAACAAAACCTTAAATCATTGTAATTAGGCTTGGTACGATGTCAAGAAAAGAAAAACTACCGCAACCGCAAGAAAATGTCACAGACCCCGATTTTTATCATCCTCGTTCAAGGTCGAAACGTTTACGTCTAAGTTACGTAGAAGCACTTCTAAACGAAGGATTAATAGCTTTGAAATTGCAGGTTGTTACACAATAATTAAGGAAATATCAAGAGATATAACATAAGAAAGAAACATCTGAATAAGTCTTCCATTGCAATGAAGGTCAAGTTTCAAGCCTTTTATGGGTGAACTTGTATTCTTTATTGATCCTGTTATTCAGTCACGTGTAGATTGAAGAATGTTACGTATAATAAAAAGTCATTTCCCTTTATTGTATATTTTTTCTTTTTTTTCTGTATTTATCGCCTTCCTGTACCGAAGTGGTAAAAATATTTTGCATGAGGCTGAGTTGATGGTTTTGCTACATGACTAGTTTCAAAGTGATTGTTTCATATCTTTTCATTTTAAAATCGTCAATTTTGTGGGGCTGTGATAACGATTTATTAGATTTTTCAGGAAAGTAGCTAATTTTAGTTAGAACATGACATGGCTAATATCTCTCATTTCTTCAAGGAAAATTTCCAATTTGATCAGTTAAAGCGGTCTTCATTCCGATAGCGGCAACAAATGACTTTAATGTCGCAAGTATCTTTAAAGCAATAAATTTTACATCTTTGCAACATGCAAACTTGAAAACAATGTACCAAATTGTCTATCTGTTGATAAAAGAGGAAACACCGGGATGAGAATCCGGTAAAAAGTCAATATGCATAGTAGGGGAAAGTCGGCAAAAACGGCTTTCCGTTCAGTAGAGCACGAAACAAAAAAATGATTTTGACAAAGAGGTGGTGCTAGCATTCCTCCTTGACATAGAAGTATTTATTTATTTATTTATTGGTACATTAAGAAAAATCTATTCATAGATTCAGAAAAAAACTATAAATTATCCTGATCTGAACCGGCTCAAACTCATTCTGGGGTTTTCTGGCCCCGAAATGAGTTTGGGCCAAGATAATTTGAACCCCTAAAATTTACTTTCAACATTGCATCTTTTTTTTTGTTGAATGAAAAGTCTATTAAAAGGATTTTAACAATAGATGTATTTTGATGAGAAGACATACTGAAAAGCATGATACCCAAACGTGAGGATAATAATGAAATTCAGATAACATGCATATGCTTGAATAAACGATTCAAATAGAAAAAATTTCGTGAAATTTTTCTTTTCGTTCCTATATGAAATCTGAACAAGGTTATAATAAAATCTTTATCGGTTAACAAAATCACGTTAGAAACCAAAAAAAAATATTGATCGAATTTTTATTCAACATTTATTGAAAAAAAATTATGCTCTAAAGAGAACTTAACGTTGCGCTATATGATTATTTACAGAAATTTAACTAGAAATTTTGAAGGAGTTTTTAGCCTTTTCAAATAATGTTCTGAGTGCTGATCATGTACCAATCAAAGGGTTTCAATTTTGTCGTGGTGGCGTATACGTCTTAGTGTGGTTTTAAATTAAACTGTTTTGCGAATAGCATAGAGATCGACCAAGAGTGAAACGAAAAGAAAAACTTCTAGAATATAATCAGTTTTTAAATATTTCTAAATGTTAATAACCAACTGAAAGATGAAGACAATTCCGGTGTTAATAATAATTTATGAATTTTAAGGAAGGAAGGGAAACATTATGATTTCGTTCTTATGACCAATTAAAGCATGTTAAGTTTCTAAAAAACAACAGGATTGCAAAACATATCGTATTAAGCAAAAGAAGAATAAATTTAATGTCTCATAGCGATAAAATTTACATTTTACAAGAAAAACCCACGTAAGTGACTCTCATTCTTCCTTAACTATTTATAATGTTTTGTGTACAATACAACTTTGAAAAAACAGAGATTTTTTAATAGTATTTTTAGCGAATTTTAAAGTCATTTCGAGGGGGAATGACTATATTATAGCAATAGACTAAAAGAACTGAGAAGAAGGAAGACTGTGAAAAGAGCGTTTTTTTAAATTTTAAACTAATAATAATGACGTAACTAATTTATTAGTAGACAATTAATATTTGAAAAAAAAACTGTTTAAGCAGAACTTTGTCAAATTTTTTATATTTGACACTTTTTTCTTATCTTACCCATATATTTCCGCTATAACTACTTGAACACTTGTCACAAAGAACCTTAAAGTCAAGGTCATAAAAAATAAGAAGCACACAATAAACTTCACTGCGCCTAAATCAAATCGAGCCCCTATTTCTTACAACACCCCCTCAAAGTGGTAAAAAAATCCACTTCTTTCAACCATCCGCTTGTCACTTTCGAAAGTCTATAGAAAACGTGAAATGGTTGCAAAGTGAGTACTGCAAAGGTTACACGAGGAATTCATGATTCTTCGGTAGGCCGAAGCCGGTGAACGGTTCAGTTGCTCGACTAGTCCCCCCTCGGCCCCCCAATCATATGTTGAAGGTTTACGGAGGACATCGCCGAAGACTGATAAACACCGGAGAAACACGATTATTGGTTTCAATTAGAGCATTCATTTCAAATTCATGATTTGCAGTCTATTGTTGTTGCTTTTTTACTAAATGATGGTGTCTTGAATGAACGCTAGACAACGCTATTGATTGATTGATACGTTTAAAGTAAGTTGATATTCGCACCAATGGAGCAAAAACTTCCATCACAAGAGCAAAAACTGCTACTGGTAACTGAACTTTTGCTACATTTTTGTCTGTTTGCCAAGATATTTAGATTTATCGAAACAGAAAGGTAAACGACCAAAAATAAACCTTAGAAAGCGGTATTTTTCCAGCAACGATTATGTACGTCTTTGGTCTTGTTACGATATTTTCCACCTAAAACCGATAAATTATAACGGATGAACGATGATTATTAAAATAGCCCCTGTTAATGAATTTAATGGCGGTTTGCACGGCGAGGAACTTTTTACTTCTCTATAAATTTGCGTGAAACGTGATTAAATGCTAAGTTAGTAAAATGAATAACTGAATAATGTGGACTCGTAGGTATCCGCAGTAACCCAAAGAATCAGGTATTCAGTTTTTAAAGAAAATAAGAAAAAAATATTTGCTCCCTTTCAATTAGTATGGAATGTCCTTTTATCAATTAATTTTCAGCTTCAAGCACACCTCGAAACTAATAATGAGTATTTCATTTCTTTCGTCTATGAGAAATTTAAACTGACAGAAGAACTACAGGCTCTTTTGGGCAGAGCTAATTTGTCATATCCAGAGATAAGGTACGCTATGCCGTAGCGAACTTTAGTCATTAATGTCTATGAGCACAAATTTTGTAAAAAAAGGAATTAAACTACTTTAAATGGAGTAGAAAAAGAGGTTAAAAATTTAGAAATCTCTTAAAAAAAAATAAATTCAATGATCATTTTCTTAACATAAAGGGGTACTGATGATACGTACGATATGATGTTTTGTGCCTTTATAGGAATTGCACGGTCTTATTTATTTGCTCTTAAAACGTAAACAAATATGGTTCTTGAATTATTATGTTTACTAACAGATCTAGGAAAATGCGAAACTTTGAGAAGAGTAAAATCCCATTTTTGGTAAATTTGCAAGTTATGAGTTACACCTCATACGTTTTTCTAAAACCAAATTTCATCAACAATTTTTCCATGAGTTTCAATGAATTGAAATTGAAATGAAATTTTGCGAATTTTCAATAATGATTGGGAACATTTACCTAATTAGCTGCATATTCATTAGTTAAAATGACTGAACCATCAAGCTCTTTCAGCACACCTGCAAAATGACTTACCAGTGTACCACAAAAACCAATAAATTAAAACCGAAACTACATGAGAAACGTAATAATACCATTTAACAAACACCATGTAATTTTTACATTCTTCAACACCCGTAATAATATCTTCAAGTACCTAATGAGCAACAAGCTTGAAGATTACGTAGTCGCGTTTATGAGGCCTAAAACGTTTTCACAGAAAAGCAATAAAGGAATTCATGATAGGTCAGGTATCTTCTGCATAACCTGATGTTGAAATTTGGCTTGTTGGCTTCTTTAATCAACATTTATTTTTATGTCTGTCCAAAGATATGTATTTTGTTTCCAAATGAAGCTCAAGTTGAATATGAACAGTGGTGCCATGCTCTGGTGGTTGACATCTGAATTTGCTACGCTCGAATGCAAATGGAAATATGTCTTGAAGCGGTGGTATTGTATGCAATGCGGAATGAGTTATTAAAAATTTTAATTTAAATATAGCTTTGAGTGTCCAGGTTATAAAAATTTGGTGAAAACATTTTTTTAGTTCTAATAAGGTGCTTCTTGTTGGGAAATGTTTAGGGAAGGGGCGAAAAATCTCTAAAAATTCAATACTAACAAAATGAAATTTGTAGAAGAAAAAATCAGAAATATTATCATATAATATTTTTTTTACATAACGCGATGATTTTTTCCTAAGTCTAATGTAAAAATTTTATGAGGTCCATTAGATGCCAAAAATGATTTAAACAGTCTAGGTTCCTATTTAGAAACACAAAATTAATTATAGTCATATGAAGCCGAAACGTCGCACAGAAACTCTATGAATGCCATGTCATTATTTTTATTATGTTTTGTTAAACAAGGTCGGGAAAAAATAAAAACTGTTTCAATGGTTTTCAATTTCTTCCGAATGTCCCCGAATCTATTTGGAATTTCTTTTTGCTCGCTTAACTTATTCTTGACTTCAAGACGGCCCTGTACATCAAAAGCGAATCAAGTTAGCCGTGAAACAATTATGGTATCATAAATTTTCTCGTGGAAATTAGATCTGAGAGTTCAGATTCCATCTATCAATTATTATTTTGTCGATGCATAAATCTATCGAAAAGGCTATTCTCTTCAATCTCTCGAGTTCCACAGGACAGCCACAGAGTTTAACCAGGTACTAAAAGTGCCTATTAACCTTTTGGATATAGAAAAAGTGATAAATAATGACCCAACTACAGACGAGTAATTTGTTTTTAAATGCTTTTATATTGTAAAAATAATAGCTTACAGCACCCATACTTACGTATTGATGACCAATTACAGGCAATATCCGATCAAAATCAACTGCTATCACCCTGTCAGAATATTTAAACACGTTTTGCTTCATTTGTATTAGTGTATAATGAAAAAAAACTAGTAAGTTTGCATAAATGAGCTTCAGTGTATTGTTATGTTATGAGTGTAAGGTATACAAAATGATAAAATTCCAAACGCGAAGAATAAATTTTAATTCACCATCTATTCAAGAAGCTACAAGAATAACGTTTTGTAATGTTCTTTAGTGATAGGCAATAAATCAATATTTTGTATTGTTGTTTAGTAGTTGTAATTACATAAATTTTGATAATATAGTGCGTTCCAGATATTCATTTTTCCAGATTGGGATCTTGGAAATTATAATAGCTCTAGCGAATGGTAGTGGGTAAAAGTTTTGTCTCAAACTGTTCTTTAACTAGAGCAACTAGGACATTTCTATTTTTTCAAGGATTGAAGGTATGTCAATGCTTCTAAAAATGGATAAAACTGTAGGATTTACCTCGTCCGTGATGTCCCCCAAGTGCTGCACATCTTCAGTTTCTTTAACCTCTTCAGTCTCTTCCCTGGACACGATCTTGCGCTCTTTAACTTCACGGACAACTCCATCGGGATTAGGCACTGCCACCCAGTTTGATTTATCCACCAGAACTCCGCCGTCTCCAAGTGCTCTCGGTCCATCCACATCATCATCTCCAAGTTTACGGAGCTAAAAATAAAAAAGTTCAATCACTTTTAAAAACACGTTAAAGGAATTCTCAAAGACACTCATATTAATTGTAACATACAACACATTAACAAAGAAAAACAAATTTCTTGGATTCAATGAATTTTTTTTTTCTTCCAAAAAGAATTTATCCTTCAGGTAAACTTATAACAATTAAGCCAATTATTCGGCCATTAGATGAGTAATTTTTCTATCCTTGACACACTTTATTCGAACTTGTTTCAAGTCTTTATCGAATTTAATTTAAACATTTTCTTAATAAGCACTTAGAGAATTATGAATAAAAGAATGTATTTGACTCTAACGCTCTATTGGTGACTGACTTATGAGAAGAAAGTCTCTGGTCCTACCTCGGTTTGGTGATGCTCCTGAGTTTCAGTGTCTTCAGTAGTGTTCGTGGTGACCATAGGTCCGGAGTCCTCAACAACTTTGCCATCTTCAAGAACAACCTGTCTTTTAACTCGAGTTTCGATTTGTTTCGTATTCAGTACTTCGGTTTTCTTTTTACTAATCCATTCTTCTGCAAATGCATTAATTATTTAAGAAAAAAAAATCATGACAATTACTGCACTTTCAAAACTCACCCTCTTTGGTTGTGGCAAAAGTGTCTCCTGGTTCAACCTGTGAGGAAGAAAAAGATGGCTTGATAAAAATTCGTGAACTATAGGTGACTCGTTTTTGCGGATAACGCGGCAAATTACGACCTCGTGGGTCTTGTACCAACACTATTACCACCATTCAACATCACTTAGAGTCTTTAAGTGCCTTTTTAGACTGTGAAATCATTAAGGAATCAGATATAAATATTCAAAGACCATGCTTTTCCTTCATCGACCTGGCCAAAAAGAAGGTGAAAAATTCAAACACCAACTGCAACAGCAAGCTCTTGCTGAAATCTAAGCGCAACTACTGTCACATGAAACCGATGTCCTAACAATAGTATGAATTCATATTCATAAGGAATCAGAGTTTCTCCAAAAGCATGACCGGAACAAGTGCTGCTTGATAAGGATTAAGGACCCATATTTGGCAGGTTTATGAATGTTTTTATTAACAATGATGACGATTTACTATTGTGACCCTCGAAAGTAAGTAATATTTTTAAGGTCAAGTGTGTACCCGATTCTATCGAAACAAGCCTGGTATTTTACGTGAGGCTTAGAATTATGACTTGCCGGCAAATGTCTGCATAGTTCATATGAATGTGAATGTTGTTTCTATTATGATACAAGGCATTGAGGTGGCTGATGATAAAATGACTAACATTTCATGGACAGATTATACCGTTTAAGAATTCATCAGTGTAATCGCGATGTTTTCGATCAATTCAATTCAACAAATTCTTAACTTTACAACTTCTTTAAAACCTGCTATTCAGCACATCACATTGCTCTCATAAACGATATCGTAATTAGGTTTGTAGATGCCTTAACAACTAATTAGCTGATTGTGATTAAAATTTGTCTCAACAAGACTATCTTTAATTCTCGGTCAAAATACCTATCTTAACGTGCTTTGTTCTATCGAAACCACATTTCATTACCTTGTCTACAAACATTCATTGCTTATCTTAATATATTGTAGCAACCAATAAAGCGTTATTTCTTCAACGAAACAGGTCAGCTGTCTTACGGACAACTTTTTACGTAGGTTCAAATACATTGATTTTGAATGTTATTGCTGGTATGGTAAAATCTAATGTGATCGTCTGGTTTAACAAATTCAAGTTCAGTAGCAAATAATAATTTGATAAATTGAGTAATGTTCTTAAAAAAATGTCCCATATGGAACCTGAATCGCAAACCTGAAAAATGCATAATTTCTCGGAATAATTCAGCAAAATCAGTGAACTATCCTGCGAGAACACACTCGTATGATGGGCGGAATCGTAAGTTGCAAAGTTCAAAATCTTCCTTCTGGAGAAAGAATTTTTTTCATTTCATTGAATTTTTGTGTTTTGCATCATAGACTTAACTGCGCCAGCATAATATAATTAAATTTCTTAATTTTTATTCCTGCTTATTAACTATACAATTTTGAAGATTCTTGCTGTAAATCTAGTCACTCTATATGCAAATTCGAAACAGGTAATTGAATAATACCATAAAGCGCGATTCTCACGTATTAAGTTACATAATCTAGGTCTGCCGGCATAATGAGAATCAGTTGTAGCTCAAACCGTTACGGATAATACAGGCAACATTAAGTCTATGCATATTTACCTTTGTGAAGAAATTTCGCTTTTATTTTTCTTTTCAATGAGTCTCTTTTGTGAATCATAGTGATTTCCCATAGATCGAGGCAAAAAGAGGAAGTTTTAATATATTTTTTATGTAATTGTGCCTTATGCAAAAAAGTGTCTGTATTGTTGGCTATTGTTATAGTCAAGTTTCGCTTTAGATTTCCGTTTCTCGGCCTCTCATTTGGAGGTATGTCATATCACCCACATAACACACAAAGGATGATTTGCCAATAATATATACAGCTGCACTTTACATTTGCGGATAATTCATAATTAACAAGGAATCAATTTTTTTTACAATTTTGTGCCTATTAGCGCTTTTTTAGTTCCTTGCTCAATAATAATGATTATCAGGGAGTTTAACCACGCCTAATGACTATGCTGCACATTTCACGAGTTAAGGTTGTTATTTAGTCATTACAAGCATAAATATGGACTCGACTTAGCCTTGCCCTTTAATAAGTACAATAATTTAAATAGTCACGACTATTGATACCAATAATCTCATGTTTCCGGATGGAGGAAGTTAATAAAAAATTGCAGTAGTCTGCAAGTCCTACCTTGCTAGTAGAGAATAGAAGTAGAAAGCTTCGCGCTAAAAGTATGAAAACGAACTGTCCTTATCAAACTTAGAGTCCTCCTAATAAATCTCGTACAACTTCGGATATAAGAGTAATTCCAAGTCCCTAAAAAGGAAATCGGCCAGTTTCTATTTTAATTCCCTTGATGTCTATTGCGTGCTCACCTTTCAGCTCGGCTTTTAGTACCTCATACATTAAGTTCGTTTAATTGCCTATATGTCAATAATGGTACCTTATATTCGTTAGTTAACTAGTAATCGGGTAATCGGTAATTGCCTTAATAGAGTTGAACTTTATTGAAATTAGTGTATTGATCAATGTGTTACGATTTTGTGCAGTCTATTGCGTGCATAGGCCTATCGTTTTTATGGATTTTTACTGAGTCCCTAGGAACATATGTATGTGATGTATGGGAAAAGGAAATATTATTTAAAAAACTCATGCTAATATGGAGTGCTATAATTTAGGATTTTTGTTTAAATCAAAGAAACTTTACTACATTTCATTTATGAATAGCGCATTCACCGCATTAGGTGGCAATTTATGAGTATGCCCATTAGTTGTCACGTCTTCTGTAGACATTTTTTTAAATTTCAATTTTAGTTTTTTTTCAAAAATAATAAATATTAAACAATAACTAGATAAATCAAGCTTTTGCTGCCACTTTCACGTGTTGAACTATTGCAAAAGTGACATAGCCCTGATTAGGTCGTTAAATCACTTAACCAACCAACGTACTGTATAGTTCACAAGAAAGATCAGATTCGATATGGCTAATTTGATAAAACGTGTTATTTTACCTTAGACAATTGTATGCTATAACTTTCGGCTGTGATTAAAGAGACCGACAATATCACTTTACATTTGATAATAATTTCTTTGTAGGTGTTATTGACTGCTGTTAGGAAATGGTCCATTAAATTTTACGAACAATATAAATATTTCTCTGAACCACCCAAGTCTAAACAAAAAGCATCTTTAGAATGCATCTCAAGTAGGTACTCAATTTTGCAACAAACCATGGCATTGTACCTAATTCCCATTGCAAAACATGGTCATGGGAGTTCCACGTCCGAAATTCAGACAAGTTAAATGTCGACAGCAACAAGAGTCGGATTGCATAAGAATTATGGTACTTACATTGTCAAAGGAAACTTTCGAGCAAGTGTATTTCTTTGTGATTAGTTTCGTGTTGAAAATTTGCGATTGTTTTGGGAATCCTATTATTGCTTCAGTACGTTCAAAGACACTCATTGCCAAAATTTCGTTTGCTGGAACTATTAAGTGACATTGAATTCAAAAGATGTAATTTTGAAAATATAATTGAATATAAGTGGGCCATAATCAGTAGTATGTCTGGATAAAAAATACAATGTTATAATGTGTATATTCAGAATTGCTCAACATCTCGAGTCTCGTAGATTTGATTAAATTTCTAACTAGCAATTTAGTTTTAAAAAATCTTAGTCGCTGCTTTCCCAATATATGATTACATATTAGAAGTCTCAACTTGCAGTACTACCTGAGAAATTCTTACAGATATGTCGTGATAATATAACGACACAAATATGGTCATTTCAATTAACACCATATTTCCTTCCTGCATTAAATGAATTTTACTTTATAGATAAATTCATAAACATATAACGAACCGTATTAATATTAAACTGTTACCAAAGAAGTGATTTAATTGTGAACGATAAAACATTACGTAACTCATCGTAACCTTGACATGCCTTTTCCTTTTTCTCCCTCACTTAAAGAAAATTTAAGACGAAAGCTGTCCCTTAATTACTTTGTTAGTTTCGCCCCATTGAATCCACGTCTACCAAAGCAGTGAACTTAAATCAACACTCTTCTGAGTAAAAATAAATTTTATGTCCAAAGACTTCAAGAACCCATAAATATTTGCAACTTCACCTTATATAGTACCAAAAATGTTTTATTTAAAGCAGTTGTATACAGTAAATTTCAACACTTTATATGTTTTGATATCAAACACCGCGAACAGCAATAAAAATAAAACTGTCACCTTATGTCTCGTTCCCAATAAATATTACATATTTTATGCAAATTGTTGTAAAAGTGTTGAGTTAAATAATATATTATAATGTAACGTATATGGGCACATATCAGCTGTCGATTTCATGTAAGCAATACAGTACTTTGTCGTTTTTATTGCCTACTGGTACTATTGTAGCGACCTTAATTAAATTACTAAACGTGAGAAATTGTTCCTTATTAATCATATTTGCATGTGGTTTGATATGAAATTGCAAAATCGTAGTGTAAATTTAAAATATGCGTGATTTCTAGTAATACACCCTCTTAAAGAGAGTTCCACCTGACTACCCCTTCTGAAAGTATTTTCATGTTAATTCTAGTTAAAACTTGAAATACTCAAGAATGCGATCTCGATATCAATACTCAGCTCCCCGACAAATAAATTAATTCAAACGACCTTGTCGTTTCCTTTAGTTAAAAAAATAGAATACCTACGTATA
Source organism: Euwallacea similis (assembly GCF_039881205.1). Lineage (NCBI taxonomy): Eukaryota > Metazoa > Arthropoda > Insecta > Coleoptera > Curculionidae > Euwallacea > Euwallacea similis. The sequence goes on along the minus strand of NC_089633.1, from coordinate 2,443,130 downwards.
AATAGAAACAATAGCAGAGTATAAATTAAACGGCATGTGCACCGGAGCTTGTCTAAAAGTAGACGCAATGCTAATTGTTTAAGGTAAACGTGTTAATTATTGTTGCGTTTCAAGTTTGAATTTTACCAATGTTAGGGCTGATTTGTCTAATTTGAATCAATGAAAATGTTATCGGTTTTGTGGCTGAGTAATTACTTTAAAAAACATTCAGAAAGCTGAGTATTTTTCAACCAAGTATTCGTTGAATTTGAGCACCTGACGCAGCTTTCATAATTTCCTTCAAAAACTGTCAATAAAGAGTTAATTACTGATTAACAAGTCGTGCTATGTCTTACTGAAAATAAAGCTAAAAATGTAATATTTCAACTACAAAGCTCTTCATAATGAAAAACTAGTGGACAAAAAAATCCGTACTTTTGCCGTTGTTAAAAAATATGTAACAATATGTCACTGGAATCATTAAAATATGAAATCTTTGAGAAAGTTGGCAAACTCATTCAAAAAGTGCGTAAAAACAGAAATTTACAATTAAAGGCTCTTTATTTGTTTCATTCGAAAAAGCATTTCAAAATAAGTCTCTGGAACCATTGAAAATTAAAGCTGTGAGAGCTTGTACATTTATCTGATAACAGAATTTCGCAGACCAAGAATTAATTTCTTCTTTGTCGTTAAAATCGTTGTAAAGTGGTTTATTGGAGCCGTTAAAATATTACGAGAATTACTGGGTAGGTAATATTCTACAAAAATTATCAGGGGTCTTAGGTCAAGTGTTCTTTCATTGCATTGTGCTAGTCAATCATTCAAAACGACCTACTGAAGCCGCTGGAGCATAAAGTTTTAAAAACCTTGAACTATGTCAAATACATATGTATGTCCTAATAACAGGGAAATTATACCCAAGAACTATTTTTTTATTTATTATTTCAAATCGTCTTGTTTATTTTTATACATGTGTTTTATCGTAAAACCTCATTTTGGTTTTTCTTTAAATTCATATTCCTATTTTCCCTATTGTTCTCGTTCAACTCTGCTAAATCTGGTTTCAATTCATTTATGGTGGATTGTTTTATTTACTTTTCATGGATTTTTCAAAATTTATGTGCAAATTTGGGTTAGGTACTTAATTTGTCTATCACTGAATATTATTTAATTCATAGATACAATATGTACATATATATATATCTGTGAATATTTTTTAAAGAGTTATTATTTATTGCTTATCTATACTATACAGAGCACTTCAAATTTGACCCTCAACATTGAGATCTTGGAAACTAGAGGGGATACGAAGAAGTTTAGAAAGGGTATAAAATTGCGTAATTTAGCACTTGACCAAATGCCGTTTTCAACATTTGAATATTCTGAGTATTTTCGAAGTTGGGCGAATAGAACCAAAAATTGGAGTTTTTATTTTAAATTTTTTAACGTTATTTGACAAGGAAGCTCAAAACCACCAATACATTTTCATTGCCAATTTTTCTCAGTTACACGATGACTTTTTCAGATTTGCCATACGACTATTTTTCTGTTAAAAAATTCAATGTGGCGTCCATAAGAAAAAATAAAGTTGATGATGGTAGCGCAAAGGCGAAATGTTAGATAGCAAATTTGAAAACGTCATCTTGTAGCTGAAAAAAAGTGGTACTGCAAATGTGCTTGTGGTTTTGAGTTTCTTTATCAAATAACACTCAAAAAATAATAAGAACGAAATTTCCAGTTTTTAGTTTTTTCGGCTATCTTCAAAAATACTAGGAAAATTAAAATTTTGAAAATAGCATTTAAACAAGCGTTAAATTACGCAATTTTGTCCCCATTTAAAATTCTTCTTTATCTCCTCTAGTTTTCGAAATCCCAATGGTTAGGGTTAAATTTAAAATGTCCTGTATAAGTCATAAGTGGCAATTCTCTCGAATTTTCTTAATTTTCTGAAAAATTAATTCAAAAGTATTCTTAAACTCCCTTTAATGTACATATGTTCGTTCTTGAATAATCAATAATAATAATCCGTGGAAAGATCTCCCGTAAAGAATCAGTTATATCCCTATTCTATTACGAAGGTCAGTTCAAGGTGAATAAGATGCTCCAAACCAGGATTTAAAATCCAAAAACCGGTTATATCCGCTTTACCAACATGCCAGTGCGCGCAAAAGAGCAAAAACATCATAAAAAAGACGGAATTACCAGTTATATCCACATTCCACACATTCCACTTTCAATTTTTTTAGGGCTTATTAAAGGGGATGCGCTAGATATGTAGGTCAGTGGGTGACCGTAAGTAAGACAGAGTACAAGAATTTCGAATTGAAAACGAGAGAAGGACGTCAATATGTGTAATAAAGACAAATGCTTCAAATACCCATCTTTGTCTCGAATTGTCAGGCCGTACAACTTAGACAGAGACAAAATGATAATATTGAAGGTGTCCATTACCAGATGTCTCTTTCGTTGGTTTCATCATAACCTCACAAAAATATTTGATTTAGTTTTAACTAGAATATTGTTGTTTTCACATTATTTATACCTGGAATGTCACATAATTGGAAAATATGCTTGAGATTAATAACTATCAGCAAATTAATGATCTTAAGATATTGCAGATATGACACAATCACAGGACGTCTAAGGATTAAGCTGTCCTCATATCTCTTTAAACGAGCTATTCCAGGACCCGAATCAAAATAGTGCACACCAGATTCATGAGGTTTTCTAAGTTATGTTTCCCTACAGGAGGGGTAGGTTGATCCATTTTCAAAGTTGTCCCTTTATAACCCTTATAGGATGTTGAAAAAGTGTCCTTCCTCCTGACTGAGCTCAACTGACATGCCTCTGAAATTAGTTAAGTTCCTCAAGGTATTGAAATATTTTATATGTTTAACATTTTCATAAGTTCTCTACGGTATTAAGGAATTATCCTGTCTCTTCAAGCAAGCCCTCCCAGGTCCAGAACGAGAATATTATATTGTGCAATCTCAAATTGATGTAATATTCCACTTTATATTTCCTCATAGGAGGGGTAGATTGATCCCCTCTCAAAGCTTTTTCTAATATGACCTTTACAGAATGTCGAAAAAAGCGTCTTTCCCTCTGACTGAGGCAGACTGACATTATGCCTCTGGAACTGGAAAAATCCCTCGAGGTATTGACACATTGTAGGTAAGTCCCACAAATTTTAAAATATGCTTGTGAAGTTTTATTTGCGATCAAAATTTTGTCAAAATGTAGGAAATTATTTCTATCCAGCAAAAAATCATCTGACCTATTTCACCCTGTACATAATAATTTATCTGAACCGAATTTAACTGGTAAAGTGCCATGAAGTATTAATGTGATCCTCCTATTTATGTATGTATCAGCGATATATCAATATTATTTATGTGAGAAGGTAATAGAGAGGTTCTGGAAATAATTGATGTGAGTTACGTTAGAACACCTGTGGACGTAATGGAAAGGCATAAAAATAGCCATTTTTCAAAATCTATATTTTTTAAAAATGTTATTAATCGGCATTAGGTAAATCAGAATATTCACTAAGGAAAATTGGCTACAATTAAGAAGGCCCCCTCCTATTTCAACAAAGGCAGTTTACGTGTATAATTTTTTGTTGATCAAGCGCCATTTCTTCAATGCAAAATTTCATTTATTGTTTGCAAGCGGAGTTATAAAAGAATAATTAGTGATATATGAAAAAAATAAGATTTTAATTACAAATCCATTTCATAGAGAATCACTTTATAGTAAATTTGTATCATTGTGAATTCATAATCACAAATTGATATATGACAAGGAGCGAGAAATAATATGTACTTCCTACGTTCAAACCTCGCGGCGTTATTGGACTTTTATAACATTATAGGGCTTGGTTCTTGGGTTGTGGTCCCTTGTGCAATAAGAAATCAAATTCCTGAAAACTTTTGCATTATGTTTATAGACATTTCAGATGAAGTTTCAGACGAAGCACAATAAAAATTAAATAGCAAAAATCAAGCTAATACATAACAAATAATGTGAATTGTGAAACTACAAAATAAAACTTACCACAAAATATTTTCAGTCTATGAGTATTGAGAGAAAAATATTTCTGTAGCTTTTTCGTTGTTCGAAACATCTATAAATATATTGCCAAATTTTGAGGAATTTGGTTTCTCATTACATAAAGGACCAGAAGCCAAGAACCATTCTTATAAGAAATAATTTGCATAATTAAGCCTGCAATAAAGTAGATAGAAGATAAGAAGATATTTCGATATAAAATTTTGTTAAAACAGTTTGGAATCGTATAGTCATCTTTCTTGGTGTCTACTGTTCCTACGAAAGCATTTCTTTAAAATTGCTTTTGTGGGGTGACCTCGACGTCAATAAAAACATTGACCCCAAACCTGAAAATATGATTATCTTTATCCAAATATTCTGAATATATTGTGAAAAGTTCTTTCATAATAGTATAATAATAATAATAGTAATAATAATAATAATAATAATAATAACAATGATGATGATGATGATGTAAACAACATTCGTCGTCTTAGGTCAGAAGTCCAAGGCATTTAAAAATTAGCATTGCAATTTTAGGTTATAAAACTTACTTATGGTTCATGAACCCTGAATTTACGTTAAAATTAATTGCTTCAATATCTGAAGAAACTTGAAATGCGGCTTTAAATTTTACACCTTCTTTTAGCCTTTTTTATAGGGTCTTATTTCCGACACAAAAATCAATCAGACGTTGATAGTGGCACAGTTGAACAATCACTATTTTCGTTTATGCAATTCGAGATCATCAAACATTATCTACCGGATCTTCAAAAATGATCAAAAAGCAAAACAAAACATCACTTCGCCCGTTCCGCTGCACTTGCTGCGGTTTCGCGGCGTTCGTTTGATTTTTACTAGGCAACTATAACTATCCTACTGCACTACTACTATTCGCCAGATCCATTCAACATTTTATGCACTTACTATTAAATAGTTGGCGGTGGTATAATGGCGATCATGTAAGAGACCGCTAACTTTTAGAACGTATTGTTGTTTACTATTGTGTCAGGTGGAGGCCGACGGATTTTTAGCACATTAATTGTGTTTATGCAAAGGTCTATTCACGATTACCCATGCCATAGTGTGATATTTTAGTAGAATTGGGTCTGTAGATGAGGAAGTGTCATCCGTTAATAATTTGTGAATTCATGAGAAAATTCTCAATTACGGTGGTTACTCAACAGTTTCAGTACGGGCACCAATTTGTATGTTTTTAGGTGGAATTTGAAAACTTCGGCACATTGGACCTCAATACCACTAAAGTGATAAAGTTGCATCTGAGGCAAATTGACGTCTTCTTCGACGTTCTAACTCAAATTATTAAAAAAATATTTTTTTTTTACGTCCAGAATATCAAATAATATATCAATTGTTCAATGGCATGGCGGGTAATGCGTAAAGTTATAGGAAAAGACTATTATCATTGGCTGAGTTAGAATCATCAACTTTCCGAGATATCGTTTTCTGAACTGAACTATAAAATCATACATCTTTGTTTGACCTATTGGGGTATCCTTTTTCCATAATTTTAAGGTATTTGTTGAGTGTTGGGAGATGCTGAAGGAAAAGGGCCTGCCCTCGCGATCAGAGACTGTGGGGTTCTCTTTTTCCACCACACTGGCACAAGCTCAGCACCTTCACATTTAAATCTTGCCAAATCTCTTCTGCTTCCTTTTCTTTTTCATCTTTAGCGTCTTCAACAAATTAGTTGGTTTTATGATATCAAACTTTCGGTTTCAGTTTTTCTTGCGAAATCAGTTTTACTCCCCATAAATCTCTTATTTTAGCCTTCATGGCCTAAATTTCTCGATCTATATGATATCCACGTCTACTACCGTAACGAAAAATGCAGCTTTAACTGTTAGGTCATATTAGCAAAAGAGTTTCTATCAACTTTGCAAAATTTAATGGAATAAAGCTATTCATCGCGAGTTCTCACGCTCACCTGCAATACTTTCAACCGTGATTTTTCTTGTTGAATCTCGGCCAAAGAAACGGAAAGTAAGTGCGCACTTGGCATTCCGGCCGCGCCTATCATACAGACTCTTTAAGGGGCTCCTTCCTATAAGCTTATATCAGATATAAACTTCTTCCATCCATAGACTTTTATGTCCAACATTAATGCTTTTTAAATTGTAAAATCTGAACTCTCATTTAAATTACAAAGGAAGTGGGTGTATAATCCTTCGGATAAATTTTTTCTCTCTTTCAAAAAAGTAAGCTCTAAGTCCCCTTAAGGTCCAAAACGGACGATCCTATCCCAAAACACCCACAGAAATCTACTAATCGTAAACTGCGTTATGGATTAGCCATTTTTTACGTGAAAAGGTTAATGTGAGCCTCGCCCCATTGTTTACAGTTCGTTGTGTCCGTCTAAAGGGCAGCTATAAAGTATTGTGTTAAACTATTGTTAAGTTTGGTAAAATATTTGCGATTCAATAGGCCATAAAACTCGAAGTGAGGGAGCTATTATTAATGCTGGCCAATAGATTTATTATTTTGTTTTGCTTGTGTCTTAATGGTGTTATTATCTCAGAGCTCTAGAAGTAATAAAAATATCTAAAGTTTGGAGTAGAAGAGTAAACTTGGATACAATGGCTAATTTTAAAAGATTTCAGCCTTACGTATCTTCGTGTAGGTGGCTGGAGGCAATTTAATCATTATATTAAGCGACAGGTTAAAACAATAGATTAGGAAATCTCAGCTTCAATTATGGTAATTTTCTGAAACAATCAAATCAATAATCTTTGCACTAATCACAATGACTCATCCCCATACGAAGCAAACTCCGCTAGACCTATCAATTCTATTTCACTACGACACAAATACCATCTGGCTCATGTTCTCTTAAGTTTATTAGACTAGTCTCACACCGCTCAAGCAATGACTATAAACCACTCAATACGATGTATCAGCATCTGAAAATTAATTCAACAATTGCATAACATCAGGCCTAAGAATTCTGATATTGGCAACTTCGTGAGAATGCGGTCCATCTAACGCTCTTTAGCTATGCAACGGTTAGACGGGCTGAAGAAAAAACAAAGCAATATTGGTACCTGATCCCACCCACGATTCTTGTTTCGCAAAATTGGTTTCGTTGGGCGAATCCTTTTTGGGTTTAGCGAAATCATTAACAGGTGTTCTTAAGTACAGACTTTGTTATGTCGGTGTTGCTTATGTAGGATATTAATATTGGGCTCATATACGAAAAGGAAGATAATTTGAGTAGCTAGCATCAGAATATTCATGTAGATGAAGCTTAATATTAGAAAAGGGGAACATTGAATCATAGACGATTTTACCAAAAAACCTCGAGCTCTTAAGAAATTATCAAATGGACAGAGAATTCTAACCTTTTATAAGGAGAGCAATAAAGGTTTTATTTCCAGTACTTTCTGGATAGTGCAAATTAGTATCTTCAGACTTGGAAGGCGATAACCCGATATAAAGAATGGACTGTTTGCGTACAACTATTCTTATCAGAATCTCTAGTTGAATTTTCACGAAATATCATTGCTGCAAGATAGAACTCTTAATTAAAGAAATAACCCCTCTGATTTTTTATTAATTTTTGATATATTGATGATGTGGAACAGTCCCAGTTTCATATCAATCAATTTCCATCTGCATTACTGCTTTGTGACATCTAAACCTAGATTGTAACAAAGCCAATGTGCACAAAAGCACTTCTGTAATCATAACTTCAACAAATAGCACCATTTCTCTGAAATATGGTTCTACTAATGGTGGAATATTAAACCGTTTAAGCACGAAGCGATGATAAAGGTTGTGTATTAAAACTCCATTTATCAATTGAAATGTAGCACGCATGACTGAAGATAGGTACTAGATATGGTTCCCTCTTTCTTTCTCTATAATACTCTACTCATTATTAACGGAACTAATAGGTCAGGAAGATAGATTTTTCTTTGTTCTTTATCTGGTTCTGCTACCAATAGTTCAACCTGTGATTATAATAATTAGGAACAAATAACACTGAAATGGATGTGCAAAATTTGTTCCACCAAACCTTAGAAACATAAAATTCTATATTTTGTTTAATGAAAATGTATCGCAATTATGTTGATTCAGTAATTACGCCAATTTCTGCCATAAAGCAAATTTACGATATAACGTCATGGATACTGTTATACTGATGTAACTATGCGCACCAATAAAAAGTCCCATATCCGTTTACAATTATCATTATTTAATTCTGCAGCCAAGGTTAATATCAGATGCACCCAGATTCAGTGTCGGAGAACGGTTCTTTGGATCTAGCATTGATTTTGAATTTCTTGAAAAATTTCATCAAGTTCCCAAATTCTTCAAGCTACAGCAAATATACCCCGAAATAATTTATGACAAGGTTTCACTAATCCCAAAAGGATCGTTCTGTTAATTAATATACCAATGACGAACAGATATAAAGATTGCAATCTGCTAATTAAATATGACAACATAAAAGACATAATACCGTCATATCGACGCCTCTGCGTTTTGGGACCTTGAGGGCAACTACGAGGTCGTACCTACTGCATATACAAAACGCAATGCAAATTGTAATTTTTCTTCAGCAATACCGTTTGCATATAGGCTTTAGGTGGACATTAAAAACAATATGGCAGTAGAATTTGTTTTATTGTTGTTTACTTGTCTGGCTTATTAAGTTTTCTATGGCATCCTGTGTCAATTGACTGCTCAATTTGTTGACGAGGTGCATTAAAGTATGCGTAATAATATGTCCCTTTGCAATTAAATTTATGTCAGGGTTGATGTTCTCTACTAACTAATACGCGACAATGGTTGAATGCAAGAAATAATACAGAGTTGGGGCCTTGACAATAACAATAATGAATTAAGTAAAGTTATATTCACCATTCCGTCTAGAAATATCATTATTATTAGCCGTCTGATCCTTTTGCCAACTTACTGCCTAAATTAAAGATACATAATTTTAAGGAAAATTGGTTCATTCATTTTGCATTGAATTACTGTTGAATGTTATTAATATATTTTGAAAATTTCCACCCTTTATAGTAACTAAAATTGAGTTGTGTAATGACTTACCAGTTCGAGTCCCTCAGGTGGTCCAGCTTCATAATGCTTCACTGAAGTAAGCCGGTGATTGTTTGGTAGTAAGCTTGCCACTTCAGTCATCTTCGATCTTTAGTGCACATTAAATTTTAGTTAAAACCTGAAAAAGGAAGATTTTTGTATAATTACGGATTGTGCGTTTTGTCATAAAAATTCGTGAAATGAACAAAGTTTTATTGGGTAATACGGGGTGATTGGATGAGAGAATTGCTATTTATTTTGTTGCTTTAAGGTTTGTCGAAGGCCATGATTTGTATAATATTTAGTGTTTAGTTGATATTATGCCACAGCGGCAAAATTAAATTCACCAAAGTATCAGGATTGCCTTAGCGTATCGCATCAATCAACAGTATTATTATTTTATCCTTGATTTGGATATAAAAGGCTAATTATGATATTCTTTTATGATCGTAAATAGAAAAAAAATAATAGGTTAGGTAAATTTATAATTTTAGTACAATAAATCAGGTAACATATATGTATGTATGTTTACTGTAGAATTGGTAATGAATTCTTTTTCTGTCGACTGTCTATTAATATGTGGGTTTAATGTTTACAAAATCGATCAATAATGTTCCACATTAACGTTTAATTGGTCAATTGCTTTACTTTACGATTTTATTATATTTAAGTATCAAAATATCCACCAAATTAATAAACACAAAATTATCCTCCCTTGTGACGTTTATTCAATAGACATGGATAGATTTTCAACAGAAAAATTAGATTTCCTTTAAAGCCATAACCAATACCTGCAGTCAACGGAAAATAATGTAATTAACTTGTGTATTAATAGGCCATTAATAATCGCCTTCACCAATATACTAGCTGGTTAAATAACTAGTACCTAGTGATGAAGCTATTTCCTAGGTATTTTAATTTTGTCTTATAAGTTAAATTATTAGCAAATTAACATGAAATCATACATAAACCAGTCTATACTATAATGCGTGCGTAATGAGGTTTTATTCGACTCATCCATTTATGAACTCTATTATACAAGACCATAAACTGATTCGTCTCATAAAACCTTAAATTATGTACTTATTACGTAAATAACTATTAATTTTGAAGATATTATATATAAATGATAATTTGGTATATAATGTGTCTAATGCTAAGAACTAAACATTCCAGGTAAATGTGTAGGTACATGTATGTATAAGATTAAGGATGTGCTAAAGCATGTTTGAGTTCTTCTTTAGATTATATTGACATGATTTCATCGTTTCTATGGAAATTAGCTTACTGGCAAAGTTACCCGGAATTCGTAAAATGTAGTTTATAAGGTTTGGTGAGAATATCTATTACGTAGTCTTGATTCAGATTTCTTCTAGCCATGCCTTCAGTGCCGAAAAATTAAAGTTCAGGTTATTTTGTCTGGGAATAGTTTCCAAAGAAATGGACGGGGTTTCAAATAGAAAAAGCAAGTTCTTTCACATTAAGTAAATGCATTTAAATTGAGAATATAGAACGGTTAGAAAGTAATAACATTTTTTTCAAATAAAAGACCAATTGAAGTAGTGCCTGTTTGTTTTTAATATTTTCTTGTCTTAACTATACTATACGAGTATTTACTCTATATGAGAATTTGGCATTCTCAAGTCAATAAAGGAATTACTTGATTCACGTTGAAGCTTAATTTTAATGCCATATTTATTTACTTAATAGAAATGTAGTCAAAACTACAACGCGGAAATTTACTTTCTCATTTCAAAAGAATATGTCATCTTGCTGATATATGAATTTAATAATATTCAATATGATACATTAATATTTAAATTCTCAAACTTTTTGAATTTTTCTTGAAAATTATCAAGAGGGAGGAGGTAAAAATCTGTTTTTTTTTCACTTTTCAATTGGTGAGTGCCTATGTCTCAGGAATTCATCGAGAAATTAGGTACCTGCAATATCCTTTGAAGAGTTTATTGTAGTTGGTACACATTGCCAGTATGAGAAGTAACGTTTAAACGAGTCGTATTAATTGTTTTACGACCCTATTTTTTATGGATCAATTTGGTGCACATATACTGGATTAGCAATTGAAGAAACAATTTCTTTTTGATTAACGGGAAGCCGGTGAGTGATGCAGAGGTGAAATGATATAAATTTTGATATATTTGACTGACTATTCGATGAAGCGATGTGAATATCTATGTGCTGGAGATTGGCCAGAGGTAGGAGGATGACCTTGAGAAGACATCACTCGTCACGGATAAGGGATACACGCAGGGGCCCAGCCTGGAACCTGTGAAACTGTAGCTTATCTACATGGATGGTTTGCTCGACCAGTCACAAAGAATGAAAATTTAAGATGGTAAACTGAGAATTTGGACAAGAAATGGAATAGAGCTTAGTATATACCCAAGATAATATTCGTTGTAAATTAAGGCAGTATAATACCAAATATATCTAGACCAATGGGGACGCGCTTGAATATGAAATGTTAGAGCATACTCAGTATAAAGTATGTATCCTACACACAAATTGTCACTAGTTGAAAAATTATGGGTAAATAAATATTTATGTTCCTTTTTTCAACATCTGAGTCATTCCCATTAAGAACAACTCATTCCCAAGAGAAGGATTGAAACAGTAGTGGTGAAGGATAAAAGGACTTACGATGGTCAGTTTCGTTTAATTTTATTTTAGTCATTTTTTCTTTAATCTTTTAGTATGAAGAAGTACGGGCTTTAAAGGCAATTTGAATGAACTAAAATATACCTATGTATGTATTTGCTGTGTAAGGATATTTACCTAAATCACAAGGCATCATCCGAAATTTGCAAATAAACTGACCTCCTATATGTTTTCTTCTTCATGTAAGGAAAATCAAGTTTCGAGTGATGACTCAGCAAGATAAACAAACCCAGTCTCGCAGGCCAATAAATTAACCTTAATTTCTCATTTCTTTTACCAGACAACCATATGAGGTTGAAGACCTTATTGCAACGATCTGACACGAATTTCTAAACTTATTGAGTGGATAGGAACAAAAGCTGACACTCCTTACAATTATTACAAAAGAATAATTTTTCGATCCAAGCTTCTGCTTGAATATTAACAAGAATAATCTAAAGACAATCATCAATAAATCAATAAAAATGGCGAGCAAACCCACGTATAGGAACTTTAAATTAGATAAAAATTCTTTATTATCCCACTCGTGAGATATTTAAATTAGGTAAACAACCTAGGTGACTTCATGTTATGTTCCAATGCATGAACAATCCGAAGTGGTCATAGGAATTAGAACACCTGTGGTTAAATTTAAATAGAGTTATTATCATGGTGAAATTATAGTTAGAAGAAAATTGTTGTCTTGTTGAAAGTCCTGCCTATTGGTAAATGACACACACAAGAACAGCACATTTTCTCGATCGAAACATTTATTAAATTAATAAATAAAATGTAGTCAGAAAAACAGGTATATTAAAGTACTAGGTTAAGGACACCCGTTAATAGATTAAGCGAATTAAATTCAATAAAAATTCTGGCTGCGCAATCACCTGTATAATACCTGCCTAAATAAGTCAATAACAGCAAGGCAACAGGTCAATTAAGGAACTTTTTTGATTTACTGGGCGATTAGATTCCCTTGTCGAGCAATTTTGAACGATTACCATGGCAAAAACGTGAGGAAACTTCATTAACTCGATGTTGCAATACTACTTTATGACCCAGTACGTGAATCTTAAATCTTAACTAACTAATAATAGTGATAGGCATTCATGCGGTGAAACAAAATTTGGGAACTGTCTTTATAGATACAGTTGCTCACAGTTTTAATGATGCAGACAAAAACGATATACTAAAATTAAATTAATATGAATAATTTTTTACTTAGATATGCCACACTTAAGTAACAATAATTATTTATTGGATTTTATGTATGATTTAAATGTCATCGCTCAAATGATGCAATTAAAAGAAAAACAGCGCAAAACATGTCAATTTAAATTCACGACATCAGCATTGATTTAGCAATTGTTTTTTACTTAGTTTGATATTTAAAAGCAACATTTCAATCAGTTAAACGAAACTACATAAGGATGAGTCGTCAAACAACGGTTAGTGAAGAAAACTTAGCTCTGATCTACTAAAGGAATACATACAGGTAAATGGATGTCCATCAACTGTTCAGTATATCATTGAGCGTTATCGCAAATAGAATCGCGAATACATCTCAGGTGGCTCTAAATAAAATATTATATATGAGGTATGTTCAGAAAAAAACGGGGATTTAAAATTTTTGGAAAGAATTTTATTTATTCAACTACGTGAATTTTATCCCCTTCAAAATAGTCCCTGTTAGTTAAAACACACTTATACCAGCATTTCATTCAATCCTCGAAACAGTTCTGAAACTCAAACTTTGGAATACTGTTTAGCTTTTTCAACTGCGCGCATTTAATCTCGTCTATGCTTGCAAAATGACGATCTTTTAAAGTTCTCTTTATTTTCGGGAACAAAAAGAAGTCGCAGGGAGCCATATCTGGCGAATATGGACTTTACGGTATCATTACAGCATTGTTTTTGGCCAAAAATTCACGAACAAGTAATGAAGCGTGAGCGGGAGCATTATCGTGGTGCAAAAGGCATGAATTGTTTCGCCACAAATCCGGGCGTTTTTTTTTCGAATTGCTTCACGTAAACGACGTTGAATTTGCAGGTAATTTCTTCATAACCTTTTCTTCTACCTTTTCTATGTTTTTAACTGTTTTTGATGTGCTGTGTCGTCTAGTGCGCTCATCATCTCCAACGTCTTCACGGTCTACTTGTAAACGTTTATACTACATGTAAATTTTTGTTTTACTCAAAATCGATTCATCCCGCATCACAAATGCTACGTTTAAAATTTCTATAACCTGGCTGCACTTTATTCTTTTTTGTAACAAAATGTAATGCAAATTCTTTTATCTATTTTTCAAAGATCGCCGTTCATATCAAGCCCAATGTACTTTTTGTGACTGTTGTCAACAGACTAAACTTTTAATATGTCTATCAATGTACACATTGTTTAGGAACATGTTTACCAGCGCAACTAGCAAAAAATCGCATAAATAGAATTAATACAGCCCACAAAATTCCCGTAATTTTTTGAACACATCTCGTATACGGAACGCGAGGAACAATGAATTGTAGGAGAAATAACCAATAATCCTAAATAAAGTTGTTCAAAATTGTGTGTCGAAGTGGAAAGAGAATTTGGAAAACTGGAAGCAATTCGATGCATTTTGGGAAAAAATGATATGCACGGTCGAACTACCAGAAATATACCGTTTGTTGATTAAAGAAATAAGAGGGTACTGTTGGAGTTCGCCAGAAAGCACAATGGTAAAAATTTAAACTTCTTTAATTCAATAATACTTGCTGATGAAAACAAAATTAACCTATTTGAGTCAAATGGAAAAATATTAGTAAGGGGAAAGCTTAATAAAGGGCCGAACTTATAAATTTTGAAAGCTATGGTGAAGCACGGTCTAGGTGAACTAGTGTGGAGGTGTATGTCGTCTGCAGAAGTAGGCAATTTGAATTTTATTGAAGGACTTACGAGCTAACACATGCATTTGGATATATTAAGATAACATTTTATAGTGCCCAAAAAAATAGATCAAAATATATGAGTCCTCCAAAAATTAGGACTTCATAATAATTATTGTTTTTACCACGATAACGACTCCAAGGATAAATGATGTCGTGTTTGCAGTTGGTTGCTTTATAACTGTCCAAGTGTCATTAAAACACCAGCTCAATGATCAGATTTAAATATAATTGAAAACTTGTGGTTGACATTAAAAAATAAAGTACATAATAACCGAATGTCTAACAAAAATGAATTAAAAACAAAAATTGCCGAAGCTTGGAGCACCATTACCCCCGAAAACAAGAGAAAGTTGGTAGAATTAATGCTTAGACACCTACAGCCAGTGATTAATAACAATGAAGGACTGATCAAGTATTAGCAGTGCCATATTAATTTACGGAAGTTTGTTACTCTTGTTACTTTCGTAATTTTGTATTTTACCTCATTTATGCTGTGATATTAAAATCGGACAATAATTCCACAAAAAAATATTTCGTTTCTTAAGTGTAGCAAACCTAAGGCAAAACATTAATTTATATGTTGTTAAAACAGTCATATTAATTCAATTTTATTATGCCGCTTTTTCAAAATAAAAATTATGTATCTGAGACAAGTTAGTTTTTTTTAATATCGACTCTATCATTTATGCTGTGATTCAATGTATTTAGTTTTTTTGTCAATTAAGTAATCTCTTTATCCACTGTAAGCCATTTCACCTTCAAACGTGACATGTGAAATCCTTAGACATGTCTTTATTTGGGAAGTCCTTACACGCATACAATACGCAATAGAAAAAAGAAGTTCCCATGAAAAAGACTTTATATGGCAGAAATTGCTACTAATAAAGTTCCTTTTTAAATAAACAATGGACATTACAACATTCTTCTCTTATAATAACTACTGAGCTATAGCGCACCTTGGTGTAGGTCTACGTTTAACCTTGACTTAACCTTTACAAGAGGATATCTGATGATAAGTGTATAAATTCAGTAGCCTGGGTAAACCATATTTTAATTAACATTTTTTGTTGCTTTGTACCAAATTATAAACAATTAACCTTGCTCTTGATATATTTATGGATATAAATATTGTATCTCAGTTTAACAATATCATTGTGCTTATTTGGCTCTTACAATAAATAATTGGCATTCACTGACGTAATTCCCCACCTGATCTAGGCTACGTCACTGTGTAGGAAGATTTGTTTACAGCTCACGTATAAACTTCATATCACAACAATCTCACGGAAAGGAAAGAAGTGGTTGTTAGCTCCAAGAAAAAAATATACAGTTTCAGAAAGAAAAATGGCTTAGGCTTGTAAAATAAATTTTTGCGAGATAAGGTGTGTTTGCTTCCTTGAAGCAATAAAACGCTTGGAAGGTTTTATGCTCATATCTAGATCTCGAGTGGGCTCCATTTTTTTTCTCATCTCGTCCATTCTGCTGAAAATATCTTCGTCGTATCTGTCTTTAATGGTTGTTCGTTTTTGGTACGATCTTGGGATGATTTGCATTAAGTAGAATAGAAAATTTATTTTCTGCGAAAAATAGTGGAAGTTTGCAATTTTTATCGTTTACACAGAATTAGATACGATAAATATGAAGTGAGTAGAGCTTCAGTCATCAGCTAACTTTTCACAATGCACTTTCACTTTGTTGTTTTGTTCCCACGCAAAATATATTATACAATTTTAGTTTCCATCAACTCACTTATATGATGTGATGTATTCACAATTATCTGCAGCTTTGAATTAATGGTATTCCAGTTTAAAATTTCTTAAAATTTACCTATAATTGTATCATAACTCTCAACTCAGCTACTTCTTCATACGTTTATATGAAGGAGTGGTTCCTTTTCTGTTTTGAGTGAAATTAGGAATTCGCAGCTACCTACTCTAAATCTTTCAATGTGGCTACAGGCGCAACACTGGATAGGTCAATTTCAAGAACTTATGGAAAATTTCCTTAAAACGATATACATATCAACCAATTATCTTCTGAGTAAAGATTTCAACGTATTCACAATTTAGCCTACAGTCACTTAGAAAGTCTGCTTAGTGTTCACTCATAGCATATTTGTTTCCAAGTCATACTTTTACAATACTTAATTTAATACCTAATTAAACATTCACCATTAACAAATTTTAACAAACACACGTACCTACTACATAAAATAAGATCCTCGCACGACTGTATTAGCTCTACCTTCGCATCCCCGTTTTTATTCAATAGTAGTTCTAAATTATTACACAAGTTAAATAATACACGCTTTCATAAGCTAAACAACCATGTAATGAACTTCTTGGCGATCTTCGGCAGGTGCTAATCAGGGTCATGAAAACCTCATACATTGCCGTCAATATCGATAGAAAAAGCCTACAATAGCATTGTTCGAGAAAATGTTGTGTAAGAAATGAAATTTGTATCTCCCGTTGTATCTTGAAACCGAGTTCCTTATGAAATAGGTATCATCAGGGCAAAAATAGTAGATTTTTTAATGCTTGATAATGTACTTGTGATTTTTGAAACATTATTTCACCTCTTATGATAAAATTTTCACGGAAAATTTCAGTTGTATTCGCATGTTTTGTGGTTTTACTTCGATATTTCTCAGGAAGTTCAACAGCCGATTACGCGAGTAACGTGTTTGCTGTAAATTGGTTAATTTGCGCCTTTATGTACCTAATTTTACATAAAGAATGTTTCTTTTTGAGTTCTCCTGAAACTTGAAACAATAAATGACTAAAAGGAAGCAGATTAGTCAGCTATTTCTATTTGCTTTGGTTACATAACCGACTAATACATTTCTTTTAAACTTTTGAAGTTAATTAGCATGATTTCTGCAGAAATTCTCGAGAATGATTTAACATTGACGATTATCTCGGTATTTTTTATGACACACATTGAATACGAAATCCTGATTTGTATACTGAAATTCTGTTAACCAGAAAGAGTGTTATATGAAGGTTCTTAGTTCTTAAAATGGTAAGACGTTTGGCCTCAGTAGGTCGACTTGATTACCCATTAAAGGAGAAGCAAGGTTGGGTGTGTGTTGAAGAGGTTTTAATTTGTCATATCTCTTTTGCGGTGTCTTTTTAAATGCTGCTGAAAAATATTTATCTCTTGAAAACTTCAGGCAAAAATGAGAGTGATCCATTGGCTTGCATCTTTAATATCGTATGTCCCAGAATATTTCCAGTAGGATCCTTTCGTTCTGCCTTCAAGGTGCTTTGCCACATATTATAGCACTTACTACCATACGCATATTTCATCGAATTTCACCCATCAAACTCATGATTTACGATGGACACTGCCAACTAACATAAATTAACTTACAATATAGAAACTGCCCAACCAAACGTATCTTGCGTAGGCTGACAAACCTGTGCAAATCTCATTTGGATTGACACAAAGTCATTGTATAAACCAAATAAAAACTTAAAGGTGTTAATAAACCTACATAGAATCGGTCTTTTATGTTTCTGATACAGGTAGAGACACACATGATTGCTTTGGTTTGTACGTGTAAACAGAAGTATGAAGTCATGGCTAAAAATACGATACCACATGCCTTGTAAACTACATGTGACAATCGATTTTTAATCTTGTAAGACGAAACATGCTGATGCAAATTTGCCGGTTTGGTTTAATAGGTTAATTAATAGTTTGTGATTAAGTCCGCGTTGAATCATGCAGACAGGATGGAGAAAGCTTCTTGAGAAATCTGGCTAATCAAAGCATTATCGTGGTATGGTAAAACTTTTAAGGTGCAACCTCAGTTAAATGGGGGTAAATAAACTATGTTATGAAGCAATGCTTGCGGAAACAAACGTGAGTTTATGGCATATTCCGTATTATCCATGCATTTTCTTTCATTGAAGAATGAATAATGATCAAACCAAGGATTGGTCGGCTTTTATTGAAAGCCTAATTACATGTACCGATGAATCATTTGTGGTTTTTAGAACTATGTTATTCATCTAGCTTCCATTACAACGTTTCATAGATGGAATAAAAACATGTTTAGTTTGGATATAACTACGGTGGAATGTTACTTTGTTATGTTCATCTGCGTGTGGTTATCATCCTTTCAATGATTATTGAAAAGGGGGGTTTTGATAAATGATCTGCATCTTCTGAGATTGATTTAAGAGAAAATGAAACTGATTGATTGCTATTTTTATCTAACGCCTGTATAAATAATATGAGAATTGACTAAGCAAAATTCATCGAATAAAATAGCATGAGAGCTAAAATACGTAAGGTTTTCATCAAGCATCAAGATGTTTGATGAAACTTAATGTCAAGTCAAGTATCTCAGAAAAATATCAAATTACGTCATTTGATGAAACCCCAGCAAACTTCAGTTGCAACACTAATAAAATACAAATGGATATACAGCATTAGCCACACAATCCGTTCGTTAAAAAATTTTTTACTTTCCACTCTGGTGGCCCAATTAAATTTGGTTTCAGTCTAGAATCGACCATTTTGAATCCAAGTAAAATATTTTCAAAATAGCGGCATTTCCGGTCGTACCGGAAATAACTGGTAACTTCGTTATTTTAAATGGAACCCCCATTTTTCTTTTCATTTTCAGATTTCTAATTAAATTTTAAGACCAGTTTATGTAAAGTTATGTCTAAGATTTACTGTTTTCGAATTATATCGGAAAATTTGAAAATTTTAACAACTGCGAGATCCCAAGAAAATCGGTGTTGTGCGCTAACTGCTGTCAATTTTGGAATTGATATTCTGGGGCACAAATAGGACTTATTAAGCTACGTTTTGACGTATTTTCATAAAGAGTCTTCCGTAATTTCCAAAATATGTGTCCGGAGTTGCATGACTTCAAATTTCAATAACTTGCTTATTTCAAATGGGACTTCCTGCAGCATTTTTGAGTCCAGAATTTAAATTTTATAGTAAATATTATTAAGGTTTTCTGTGGACTGAAATATTAATTTATTGAGGAAAGAAATTTAAATTAATTTTATAAATAAACAAATTAATTAAGGCGTTTTTTATTGTTTTAATCAAGAACGGCTCGTTTAACGAGAAAAGCATAAAAAACTTTTTCCATGTAGAATTAGCCAGTCTAATCAGAAAAAATATTACCGCGAAAAAATGTCAGTGACATACCACTTTTTCCTAAATAATATAGGAAGACATGTATGTAGGGACGCCACTGGTTTATGAAAAGAATTACGTTTTTTTTAAATTAAAATACAGAGTTTTATGTCGTATTAACACACTAAATTAAAAGCAATATCTAAAGTACTTTCCGAGAAATTTGAAAAGAAAAATTTCAACATCCTGTAGCTTTTCGGCCGTTGCGAACATATGTTCATATGAACTTTTCTTCATAAAATGACCTGAGATATCATAGTCTGAAATGTTAGCACGACATTAAGAAACACCCTGTATATGCAATTTAATGAAATGAAACAATTTCGATGACGAACAAGATCCACTCTGTAACCTTTTGCATCAATTTCCCGTCACTCCATTATTTAAAATCAACCACACCATTCTCATACACAACACATATCCATCATAAACCAAATACATCCAAGTCGACCCATGTCGTAGCCATACGATTACACGTACAATTAATTCCAATGGCAGCGTTATGCAAATCTTTAAGGTCGACCATAACAAGAGTATATGGAAATATGACGCTTTAATGTATGTTCTATATTTTTATGTATTTGTTATATTGTGACGGATATGATTCAAAGTTGCAATAACACCCATAAATTTATGGTCGAACCCCATACGTCAGTTAACAGTCACACTAATGCTTTGTATGATACATTTATGGTTAATTGTTCGAAGGAATGTTTACCAGGTAATGATTTAGTGAAAGAGAGATTACCACTGAATTAATGTCTTAGGAATACCTGGTATGAGTTATATAATGTCAGAAATAGCCGGTAAATAAACAAAAAGATACCTAGGGTAATTAGTACTTAGCTGAAGAGAAAAATTTTATCTAGCTGCCCTGCAGCCAAGTCATCATTATAATGTGTTTGAACTAATTGTGCCTAGTTGAAAGCATGAGAGTTTCAAAACAAATTACACAGTTTTCGACAAAATCAGAAACTTGTTTTTCAACATCATTAATGCCATTCAAGTGGTCTTCATTGCAAGAACTTGATTTCCAAACATGTGGGACATCTTCTAAGAATCGGCCATGGCTGAGTAGTTTTTAAATGTAAACTTCTTATGTAAACCATTGAAAATATCCTTGTTATTTGTATGTGCAAGAGAGTTAAAAACCATGTGTGCCCTTCGAGTTTTTAACTATGTATTATGTAGTTCTAATGTGTGAGTAATAATAAGATTATCATAATATTATCAATTATGATACAGCAGTTCCGAGTAAGCTGTTGCTATCAACAACTGGACGTTTGCAATAAATAATGTCTTATTGTACTTTACTGCTGTGGACTCTAATAAGCATATCGATGCTTACGTATCAGAATTGTTTGACTCTTATCGTTGTTATAAAATGTTCATGAACATAAATAAAAAATCTTAACAGGAGTTTGTATAATGCATGCATAATTAAACTACACATACAAAGGTGTAAGATTAACATGGCAGTGTGCTGTTTCGTAATAGGTTGGGAATGAAAAAAATGCAGGAAATAGTTAGTAAATATGGTTAGATTTTTTTAATTGATGCTTGGATAAAATATTTGCCCAAAGATTGGTATACTCAGCTTTCTATTAGAATTAATTTCATTATGGAAAGTACCATAAAAGAATGAATCTGAAGTTCATCAATTAAAAAAAAAATATTTTGCAACTAGTGTCTATGTAAAATTGCACTTGTTATTTAGGTTGAAATGGTTTAACAAGTGGGTTTAATAAGGTTTCAGGAGTGAGATTGGAGATATATCAATAAATTGATTCGCATTTAAACAGCCTACTTTGTGCACTTATATGAGTATGTTAAGTATGTCTATTTATATATTCGTCTATTCGTTTCTGTCAATGCTTTCCATTGTAAGTTGAAGAAGTTAATTTTCAAAGGATTTTTGGTGCAAACAGATGTGGTAACAAAATACCCTTTATAGGACTACAAGCCATAAAATAATAGGAAGAATTTTCAGTTCATTGATTTTTTAGGATTCATCTAAACCATGAAATATTCCTTTAGGTATATTTCTTCCGAATTTTTATGTTTTGCCATTACGCTTCCCAGTTTTTCAGTTTTAGAACTAAAAATTGTTTTGAAATTTCACACTTAAAGCCATGAATTTATATAGTATGTGTTTTTTTGCATTGAATTTATTAAAACTTTTTAAAATGTTTAAAATCTTTTTCTCGTATTAATCTCTGGATTAAGGAAAAAAAAACGTCTCACAATAAAATTAGATTATCTAGTTCCATCCTTGGACTCAAAGAAGTCGCAGTTGTTCATCGAGAACGACAAATGGAGCATATTTCGATGTTGTACGTTCTTTTTACTTCCCATTTTTCTGGCTTCCAAATTATGTTTTTCAAATTATAGAGAAATCATATCAATACTAAATAAAAATATGCTACTGATGTTTCTTAATGTTTACAGATTCAACAATTTTCAGAAATTAGTTCCTCTGCTTCTTTTTTCTTTTGGTGTTTTTAAATTCAATTTTTTTTGTTTGTGCTGAGAACCTGCACAGCGCCACAGCATTTTGAGGTACAACAAGTTTCCAAATTTAGATTTTCTGTTAAACTTGTTTTTAGCTGATTGTCTAGAAAACAACAAACGTACAGGATACGCGAAACGTTCTCGGCATAAAAACTTTAATTCCAGCACTACCCATAATATTCATACCAGTTAATAAAATCTTAGCTTAAACCTTTTACCACTAAAATGAACTAAATTTTTGATAGAAGCTTTGGAAATGGACGTGGTAATTTAATTACAGTATTATAAATAAAATGTGAATCTGCTTAACATATCATGGTTGTGACCCTTTACCGTATGGCAATAATATTTCTAGGCCAGACATCACAGTAAGAGTATAATCTGCATGCTGTAATCAGCTCAGACATCTTAATTGTACCATGTACCACTTCAATGAGCCGGGACTAATTTAACCGAGGTTCTTGTTATGTTTTAATGTGTAATTATTAGTGTCATTATAGCTAGTGCTCCAATGGAAATTCCATACAACGACATTGCTGAATGGTAAAATTCCTTTTAGATTTCATGAAAATACACATATTGTTTCATATTATTATTATATTCCATCGCAGATCACTAAACAGCCTTGAATTTCAATTATCATATCGGTGATGCTTTGTGAGAGATATGTGTATGTAACTCAAAAGTAGCGAATGCTTGTTGAGTATTTTTGAAAATGTTCAGTCTTTTTCAGTTTGGGATGGTTTTTGCTTACCTGAAACAACCCCTTTCTTCAACCCAGCGATAATATCCAAAGACAAATCAATATCACCAATGAATGATAAGACTTCACAACCGAACCAAAGGTCGTACCGCGAGATAAATCTCATTCACAAACGGGTACCAAGCACGCACGTGTGCACTTAAACGCGGTGTATTATCGATCAGACTCGATCCTGTTCTAGTACCGACCAAGACGTACCAAAGTGTTAACAACAATCGGCGGACGATCGTGGAGAACAGCTTTACCTTCGCGGCCTACGGATCACCTTGCTCTCGGAACCACCGTCATCATGTGGGTGGTACCTGATCCGAACAGACCGCTGATTTTTCGGTGGATATCGCAATCAAGTGCTGTTTGGCTCGGGATGTGGTCGGAAATTTATGAATTTATTGATTGTTCATATACAGAGGAATATGATAGCTCGGGGTATCTTTGGCCGATTATCGATATCGTACCTGGTTTTATAGAAATAATCTTTTATTAGAAATATTGACTTTTTTTTACATTTTTACGAATATTTCGAAAATCGACCAAATATGTCTAGGTCTCTAATATTCGTGGGTGTACCACTGTAGAAACCTGAAAGATGTTATTGACCGGAAGAAGAATTCCGTTTCTCCTCTAATATACAAAGATATGGCGTGAGATTTTTTTTCGGAGAGTTGTGCATCGAATAAATTTTAGCAGTTTGGTAGAAGTTTTCTTGCACAATGTGTGGACCTTCAAATACGCTCGTACGATAGTTGAAGAACGTACCTATCTCAGTACGTTTACTGCATTTAAATATCTTTCTTATTTTCTGAGACATGAGCTACAAGTTGACTTTTACTTTACTTGCTACACTTTGTCCTTTCATTGTGCGTTTCGAAGTCCCACCAGTTTATATACGTAATTAATTAGTACGGAATATTAATCGCATTCTGAACAACTAATTCAAGGAACATATCACTGAAACCAATGATCGAAACGAGTTAAATAGATTCATGTTTAGCCTAATTTCAAAACACTCTCGAGTTGGGTTACGCCCAGACTACAGAATTCTCACATTTTTCAACAGCAATTACTTAAATGTTCCTTTATCTAGATAAAGCGAATGTTTCAACAAGACACACCTTCAATGAAGAAGTGCTTTATGATACTTGTAAGCTCAGCTTGCCTCTATTACCTAAGGATTGCTTGAACGTTAAGTAATTTAGTGACCACTCGATATAAACAGCTTTTGAATATATAATTTTATGCAAAGAATGTTACCGAATTTTTAGTTCAATGCGATACTTAAACCTGTGAAATTTGCACGTTTATGTTTAGTGGTATTTCAGCAGAGGCGTAATGTCCATCCCACACGTACAGCAAATACGTTCGTCTTGTTACGGAGATTGAGAGAAGTATTCCTTTGGACATGATAATAAAATATAACATAACGATTCCGAATTATTTAAAACACTCTTATTTCAGTCGCTTGTCCTTAGAAACCACTTCAACATCTTCAAATTTATCATTCCATTCTTGAACGGTGCCCGATGCAAATGCTACGAAGAACAGGTCTGTTAAAGCGTAAACTGCAGCTGATACGATGAAGATGATTCTCCATTGTTTTTGGTTTGACTAAAAGGAGAAGGAATATTCATTAAGGTTCCTATGTAATAAATGATATTCCTACTTGGTCGGTTACTACAAAATGCACCACTACCGGGGAGATAACGGAGAAAATGCTCGTGCATCCATTACTGAGGGCCATCAGTAGCCCTGAATGGTTAGGCGATAAGTCGAGATGATTAACTTGAAACCCGCAAAAACCTGCCCCAATGGAGGCTCCTACAAATATCAGAATAGCTACTGATAGGTAAGCTTGTCCTTCTGATATGAAGCCCATTCCAAGAAGCCCTAAAGCAGGGCAGAGTGTGCCTGCAATATTGCAGAGTATTTGTTGGTTTGTAGTATTGAAGAATTCCAAGGTTACCAATGCTGTGGAATAATTTCCTGGCATTTCCTCTACTCATTAATTCTCTATTGATGAGGGTATCACACGTGGTGCTGAAGACAAATGACAGAACCCACATTGCAAGATATGGGGCAGCTGATAGAGATGCATTCTATAATCAGGAAACTTTCAGAAACTAGGAACGTTCTAACTGGCAAGTACACACCGACGTAATATCATATTTGAGGATTTTATTCAGATAAGTCGGAGTTTGGGTTAGTAATATTGAACTCCCCCAGTTGATTCCAAGATTGGCAATTATCAACGCCCAAACTGGCAACGAACTCATAATATCAGCCCAAGGAATTTTTAAACACTAAAGATAAAAAAACATTCAAAATTTGCTCATAAAGGCATACAAAGAATCTACCTTCTCATGGCTTTGTCCAAGACTGTCTTCAATATAATCTTTTTCTCTTTGCGATATAGTATTATGGTGTCTTGGACGATCAAACCCAAAAAATATCCAAAGAAAAGTCCATGTTAGACCGAAAGCTCCCCAAAGGTAGAAAGCATAGGGCCAGCCCATTGAGCTGGAGCAGATTAGGCCAGTTAAAGGCAACGATATGATATTTCCAAATACCGAACCTATGGGATAATGTTTAGCAAAACTGCCAAGTTGGGAGGATGGAGAATTTTACCTGCATATGAGAAGGTTCCAATTCTGGATCTTTCACACGGAGGAGCCCAATGACTCAATAGGGTGTGGATTGATGGGAGTACAAAGCCTTGGGCTAAACCTTGGAAAACTCTGCATATCATGACTCCCTTTGAGCCTAATTGCTTTGCCATTTCTGGGATTAAGATACACGATGTGGAATCAAGTATGGTGCTGCCTTAAAAACATATATGTATGTAATAGTGAAGAGTATTTGAATCTTACCTAAAAATTATTATTTATAACGTATACTTCTGCTATTATCAGTGTTCTGAAAATCTTTGCATTAATATAACAAAGTTTCCCATTTTTTTCATAATTATTTATACATTTGTCTCTAGCTGTTTCTCAGATATTTAAGCCCAAACATTAATTTTTTTGTAGGCATTTTTTACCTGCTTGCCACCATGCATTGACAATCAAATAAAAAACTTTTAGCAATAGTCATAATGCTTAGATTCATGTGTTTAAGATCTGAGTAGGCACGAAATTATACCTCCTATAATAATTATTTACTCGTTATTTACCCTATGCTTAAGCTTAAATATCTGAAAAACAACTAGAGATAAATATATAAATAGCATTTTTGAAATCAGAGAAAACGAAAAATCAGGGAAATGGAATCAGGGAAAAAATATGGAGTGATCCATTTAACAAAACTAGAGATTTGTAACACTCATCTGTTAAGTATTTTTTCGTAGAACCGATAATCACAAAGTTATCCACTGAATGAAATACGGAAAATCACACTATATATACGTGTATTTTATTATTTCAATGAATGAAATTTGATAGAAAAAATCGCGCCAATTTATCGTATTAGTATACCCAAAAAAGGTGGGAATTATCTTCGATACTTTTTAGAATAAGTTTTTTGCATTTGTTGTGTCGTAACTACTTTCCACGATTTTATATTTCAAATCATTTAATTTAGTTAAAAAGTAACTAAAAATAATCACAATAGATGAAATTAGTTATCTGCCTACATTATGTTACTGTTCGTCAATATCTCAAATTTTCTTGCTCAGTTGCCTTCAACGCTCTTCAAAATCCTTTTCTTAATTGGCCTCTGTTATTCTGCGACTTACCTACTAATAGCCATTTAATTCCATACTTCTTGCCAATCTGCGCTGCTGGAATTTGGAAAATAATATATCCCCAAAAGAAAGCTGAAAGTACTATGCCTTGGTCGTTCCAGTGATAAACCTAAAATATCATGCGATATCGTTTCAATGCAAAAAGCAAACCGTTTTGATTTTTCTTCTTTAAAATTGTTAATCGTTTGGTCGCGGATTTTGAAAAAAGATTGTTAATAGAAGAAAATTTTCTATAGAAATATGTACATGCTGTGTTAGTAGAATAAAAAACTACTGCAGTTTTTTCTTTCAGAAACAACGTCATATTACCGGAAACTTTTTATTTTCGGCTGTGCTATTGTCATTATTGTCATTCATTGCCACAATAGCCACTGACAAAACTGATCTCATACAATATGAGTACATTAAAAGGAGGAAATACAAGATCATCTGGATATGTCGGTGGCCAAAATAGGGACCTATAAAAGTGAAAAAGTTCCTTAAACTAATACCCACAAAGAACTAGCTAATCTTCGAAACTCAATATCTGATTCCATACCTTTATTTTGTTTTCGACGTTCATCACTTGGTATATCGAAGACATTTCCGGAGGTTTTGCAGCACCAAATTCTCCAAATCATATTTTTCAATAAAAAATTTCATTCCACTGTACAATGTTTTTTTGCCAATTTTTACTCGTTAACTCCATCGACATTTCCCATATCCGCAGTAAAGTGCATAATTTCTGCTATAGAAAATTATATGAATTATATCTACCTGTTTAGCCAAAACAGTTTTTGCACAAAATTGCCCAGAATTAAGAGGATAAATACTCACAGCCTTTTTTTTCACTATAAGCATAAAGCTTAGGATAATAGTTCAAAGATAAATCAGTGGATGGTTTGATTGACTAATGAAAATATTGCACTATAGGTGATTGAGGCAATGTATAAGCAAACGTGACTAGCTATCACTGAAAATGGTTAGAATAATACTGTAATGCCCCACCTGCCGATATTGAGCTGATTTAACAATACAAAATTATCGTCTTGATTTAATTAAAGGCATAACTTAGACATCATTGCATGTGAATGAATGACTACCATTCAAGGTAGTTACTATAATGATATTTTTTGCCGGTTGCTCATATGTACGACTTATTTTTTATGTTTTCTATTTTAAATACTGGTCGTTTTATTTCATTTTCAACCTCATACTACTAGTAGCTATACTTGTGGGTGTATATGATATAATAATTGAAATGAATCTCTGCAGTATATAATTTAGTATCACATTTTTAATCTACATAACATGTATATCAAGCATCATTACCTACATATTCTAATACCTTGCTTGCATGTAATTTATTATTGTTATGATTGGTCGCGTGATATTTCGTAGGTACTGTTTGACTTATTGCCGGTGGAATATGCGTTTCTTCATTCTATAACCTTGGAGAATTAAGAATATAAATTAAGGGTGTCGATTACTATAAATTTATTTGAACATATAAGAAATTTATTCCATTTCAGAGACCTCAAATACACTCAAATATTGATCATATCGCATTCGATATGCACAGTTAATAATCGCCAAAATACTGCGTTGGTGGGGGGTTCTAAGGTCTACCTAGCGGTGAGCCGATATATATTCAAACTGTTAATGTAAAATTAGGACAGTTGGGACATTAAGTCTTATTATGATGTAGCGGTGTTCTTAAAGCGCACAGTCTCTGCCAGCACCACCAAAAAAGGATTTTACAACAAGAAATACAATTTACTTCAAAAAACCAATAATTAAAAAATTCGCACTTATCAGGTACGATCATTACATTAAAACTGTTCTAGCACGTAATTTCTAATTGGGTATTTTCAGCAAATACATCAGCCATGGAAATTATACCATGTACACTACGATAGAAGCCTCCTAGAGGCAGGCCTTCTTAACACATTTATGTATATTTAAAAATAGAAAAAAAATATAAGCTTATTGGTAAAATGAATAGATGCATGGATCCTGGACGTGAACTCAAATTTATTTTTTTTATTTATTAAGTTCTTCGAACCATTTTCGCATAATTTCCTTAGATTTGAGTCAATCCTATATTAGACGAAACACTTTTTCGGCTTTTTACAATTAGTGAGACAAATAGTAATGCTAAAATTATATAAAATAATGCTAAAAACAATAAATTAACATAAATATACTACAATTGGAAATATTTTCAGGCCATGTAAGCCGTGGTAAAATTCCATTTTAAAAAGCAATTTCATTGAATGTAAAGGGTTAGTCATAATGGAACCGACACGGATCAGGTGTGTATAAGGGACCTCAAAATAAGATGATTTGTCGATGATTTTTTTCTACGGTTAATAGTTGAGGAGATATCGACTTCTGAAATTGGCTTGGAAATTTCTAAAAAACAGCATAATTCAGTAATGCGTCATCACTACACAACTAATTTTGAAATATGTTTTATTCTTATCAACATATTTAATTGGTAGAAATGTGAAATTGACAAATGTTCAATAACGATTGGATTAGAGATAAGGTATCGTCTAAAAAAATTGGGATTTTTAATCTGTAAAATAACTAACAAACGGGCAACGCCATTTAATAGCAAAAATATTTTATAACTTTTATTCAAGTTCAAAATTTGTCGAAAACCCTATCATTTTTGATAAAATCACAGTTTTGTGGAATAGAACAAAACCAAATTTAAAAGAATTTAAAGGGATTACACATCAACTTTCTCACTCAATGAAAATTTTCTAGCCATTTTTGAGCCAAATCGCGCTGATTAAATGCCAGATTTAGGATGTATGTCACTTACATGAGTTAGGCAAATTACAAATAATTTATACAAATTTGGTTTGTTCTATTCTACAAAACTGCGATTTTATCAAAAGTAATAAGATTTTCCACAAATTTTATGGGGGAATAAATGTTTTAGAAATAAATTTGCTATTAAATGGCATTATCCGTTTGTGAGTTACTTTGCAGAAAAAAAACCAAACTCTTTTAGACCTTACTTTATCTCTAATCCAGCCATTATTGAACATCTATCGATTTCAGATTTCTTCCAATTAAAGATATTGATAAAAATAAAACATGTTCCAAATTGGGTTGCGTTGTGATGACGCGTTACTGAAATATGCTGTTTTTTAGAAATTTACGAGCAAACTTGGGATGTCAATATCTCCTCAATTATCAACCGTAGAAAAAAAAATCAATAAATCTTAATATTTTGAAGTTCCCTACACGCACCTGTTCTGTGGCGGATCCGCTATGACTCACCCTGTATATGTTTGAGAAATATTCCAATTTATTTCTTGTCCGATCGTAAATACTTTATAATTTAAAAACCTATTGTTTCATATAAACAAAAGTGCTAAGCTAAGTGAGAATTCAATATAATTCGGTTATCGAATTGAAGTGTTTTTCCTTTTTGCCTAAAAAAACGTTACTTGGTTAAAGTCACAAATGTGCAATAACAAAATTATCAAGATTGCTCCTCCTTGTCAATATTTATTTTCAATCTCGTGAGCAAGTACTGTACTTGTACTGCCTTTCTCGTCAATCTCTCCTTCACCTACATTGTCCCACCATTGTAGTTCAGCTTGAGCGTAGATGAGATAGAAGATATCAGAGACAACGTAGACAGCAGCTGCTAAGATAAAGATCACCCTCCATTGCGAAGCGTCGCTCTAGATGAATACACTATGTATAACGGTTCCTGAACTTGGTTTCTGAAATCATCCGTACCTCATCAGGTACTACCCACTGCACGAACATTGGTGAGATAATTGAGAATATATTAGAACATCCATTGCCAATTCCCATGAGAATTCCTGAGAATTTTGGGGATAAGTCCACATGGTTTACTTGGAAGCCACACCAAATGGCAGCGTTAACACCCACTGCCATTATCAAGAAGGTTTCGATTACATTAATATTGTCTGAAGGGATGAATCCCAATATAAATAATGCTAGGGCAGGGATGAGTGAGCCTAGAAATTTAACACATTACTTAATTCCATAGGAAATATACTTTTATCACTTACCTATGGAATTCATTAATTTCCTAGCGTTTCTAATGGATAAGATATTTTTAAGGACTAGAAAATCAGTCAAAGGTCCAAAGCCCAAACCCAATATGAATAGTGTTAAATAAGGTGCAGCAGCAAGATAGGCCGAATTCTCAATTTTCACTCCTGCTACATTGCTCAGATAATTAGGAATTTCAGTTAGCAAAACTGAGTAGCCCCAATTTTGACCAGAGTTAGCCACTAAAATAGCCCATACTGGCATAGACGTCAAGATAGCCTTCCATGGAGTTGGAGGAGGCTAGACATGGTTTTGTTAGAGCCGAATTTATTTGAGGTTTTATGAGATTTACTGTTGGTTGAGCGACTGAATTCAAAGACGACTCAATGTAGAATTGTTCTTCTTTTGAGATGTTCTTGTGTTTGGCAGGGCTATCGGCGCCCAAGATTATCCATATTAAGCACCATGCAAGTCCAGCTCCACCGAATACTTGAAATGATAAGGGCCAACCATACCAACTTGCGGAAATAATGCCCGTTACAGGCAATGCGATGATTGTTCCAAAGGCAACTCCTAAACCCAATTTATTTCATTTTCTTTATTAAATATAGAGTAAATATTACCAGTGAAAACTAAATTTCCAAGAGTGGATCTCTCCTCCTTTGGGGCCCATTTTCCCAGAATATAGTGAACGGAAGGGAAGAAGAACCCTTGGAATATTCCTTGCACCACTCTAACTGCTAAGACTCCTCCAGATGAAAAGTGTTTCGCCATTAGAGGAATCAACATGCAGCCAACTAAAGCATATTGAGCATACACAAGTATCGTCTTAGTACCAATTAACTTTACCCGAGTTGATAACCATGGCACCTACCAGGAGCCACTTCACCCCAAATCTTTTTCCCAGTTCACCAGCAAGTATTTGAAGGGATATATAGCCCATGTAGAATGATGACAGGATATAGCTTTTATTTTTCCAATCGTCATAAACCTATTAAATAAATAAAATGGAAATTATGGTTATGAAGTGTATTAAAGGGTGATAATATATAATATAATAACATGTTGGCGCAAGTTTGCAAATAAGGATTTTCAAATTGAGGACAAGGCATGGAAGCATTACCAGTAATATAGTGAAGTTCAAAAAACCAAGTACTCGTGAGAGTACTGAATCCATCA
This sequence comes from Euwallacea similis, assembly GCF_039881205.1. NCBI lineage: Eukaryota > Metazoa > Arthropoda > Insecta > Coleoptera > Curculionidae > Euwallacea > Euwallacea similis. Next base: position 2,411,067 of record NC_089633.1, on the reverse strand, counting down.
ATACCAATAAAATTCCAACAGGACCACAAAAACAATTTCAACAAATATATTTCTTGAAGACGAAGATGTTAGAGGTGGGGCAAATCAAATGGTAGGGTTAGAGATATTGAGCGTCCAAGAGGTTCTCAACTAACTCTTTTTTATATTGAAAATCGATTTTGATCTTACCGGAACATCAGGATTGTCGCTGCTCTTCTTGGTCATTGACACAATAGCAACTGATAAGTTTACCCTCATTGCATACCCAGTGGCCAGTAACAAAAACATCAGAAGAGTCTGCACATGTCTTATGCCGATTCGAGGACCTAGGGTTAAAAAAAAACTTATTAAAAATGTAAATGGTAAGATAATTCTATGACTGATACCAACCTTTATTCATAATCACTACTGCAACTTTTTCCTCAGTCTCCATATTCGACTTGTCTGCGACTATTGTCATTTTTTTTTTACTAATCTTCTCTTAAATTCTTAAATAAATGTATACATTACTCTACTTGGTACTTTTTCAGTGAGGTCTGTTTCACTTTTTAGTTCTGTAGCATCAAAACTATGGTAAAATTTTCTTAGATTTTCAGTAACAAGTGCTTCACGCGACCTGCTGACATTGAATGGTTGGTATGAAATAACTGTTTTTGTATGATTCCAACGTTCTAATTAATTGTGTTATAGATAAAATCAAATATTATTATTCTCAAATGAGTTCAATTGTTTTCTCAGCGGATTATTCATTGATAAGTGAATTTGCAATGAGCATCAGTTTTAGACGTTATAAGTACATATAATAAATTGTTCAAAATTAAATGGTGGCAAAGGATTTCACATCTTTTGTAGATGTAGTAGATATAGTTCTAAAAGTGTTAGGGTTGATAAATATCACATGTTTCTAATATATTGTAAGTTAGCAAATCAATACTTCATATTCTCAGACAATACAGACTAATATTTTGAATAATTTACATAATTGATGTTTGAGATATCTTATTTCTACCTACCTAGGTGTGATATGAATCATAGAAGGTGGCCGAATAAAAACTTTGCACGATTTTCAGTATTTAAAATGAAAATGTGTAAAAACGCTCAGACCCATCAACCGTTCAACCTCTTAATAGAGTTGACAATTACCCCTAAAATTTTTAATAGGAAGGTCTATCGAGTGATATATCATTTTAAAGGTGGTTCCACCGTGGTTATAACTTTCAAGTTTGAAATCACTGCCATTATCTTCGTTGATATGACAGCTTGTAAAAGTCTGTGCGGAAAAAAGGTTTTAGTTAATTATTAATTTATCACAATAAGAGCTGCAAACTTCAAAATGAGGGTAGGAAGACCTTCTTTAAAAGAGAGATATCACTGATTTGTTTCAATGGAAGTGAGATTTACATCAAATCATACAATTCATGAATGTAACCAAATTCACCTGAAATGTTACGTAACGTGAGACAATGTTTTGAACAAAGCTTATTTTATTGTATGGAGGTAAATGGCGATTATTTGCAGCATTTAATATATTGATTGGAAAAGTAATGTACATTCTTCTTTTCATTTGTCCAATTTTTTCAAGAAAAAAATTACAAATAAAGGAATGTACCCTTTTAAATTTAAGGGGTAAAACTCGTCTTCATCAAAACGATTCAATTATATTTCACATTTAAAGACCTTCGTACTTTCGTTTTGAAATATTTAACTCTTATTGTAATAAATTAATTGTGAACTCAATTTTTCCCCCCAGACTTTGACAAGCTGTCATATCAGCGGGGGTAATGGCAGTAACTTCAAACTTGAATATTAAAATCAGGATACAATTACCTTTAAAAGGAGATATCACTCAATACCCTTTTCCACTAAAAATTTTTGGGGGTAACTATCAGCTCTGTTCAGTGATTGAAATTAAAGGGTTGAAAATGCAATGAAAAATTATTCTTCTTTAATCAAAAATCGACGGGTTCGAGCGTTTTTACATATTTTAATTTTAAATACTGAAAATTGAAAGGCAAAGTTTTCGTTGGCCCGCCCTGTGTAATAATTATTTTTTCAAATTTGTATTATTGTTTTAGTCAGTTTTGTTAGTCGAACTACCCTAGCCTTCAGGTCTCTCAAAGAAAATTACTGTCGAGTTTTAGTTTCTGTTCCACCTAGTTGCACCTGAACACTCTTAATACAGTGTTATTTGCTATGTAGCACATTCCGCCCGTTCTAACCGTTTATTCGCGACTACCAAGCTTCAGAGTTAAATCTTCATTACTTCAAGCCGTCGTTGTCAAAGTAAACTGCAGCAACGAGGAAAAAGGAAGGACCATAATGAAAAATAGGATTCCTGACAGAATTCCTTCAGTTTTCAAGTAACTGTGCTTATCAGAAATATAAATGCAGTTACTGCAACAAAGAATGTCACATTGACTGTATCGAGTGGAACAAGAATTCGCAGAATCGGGTAATTGTTCTCAGCCTCAGCGATGTTCGCACAAATAGCTGAAACTGAAATTTTATTGAGGTAGAACTAGATGCTACTGTCATTTCATGCATTTGCTTTCATTTAACAGGATTGCCATCAAATTCCACAGATCATCCTCAGGGCTTGGAAAAATCTAAATGAACCACTTTAGTGCATAATTGAGTAATTGACCTTTGTCGTTATTAAAATCATGGTAATTAAGTATTGTTTTCGTCAAAATATCCACAAAACTTCTTGAAATATCTTATGTCAAATATTTTTTTGGAATGTGCTTTAATGTAAAACATTTCTTTATCGTTCTAGAAGCATAGGGATGGGTAAAACAAAATTTCTTTCTTTCTGAATATCATCTAGTGAACGCTATTTTGATGTTTTCGTCATAATATTGTCAGTCACCAGATAAAAATTATACAGCAATATCTCATGTATACTATAATCGAACATAATTTATCATTTTGAAGAGCCCCAAATTATCGGTGTCATTGTAATAAGCTGAAGTCCCTGATAGTTTTTTTAGACACTCACAGTATAAACAATCATTATGCTTAACTTCAAAAACCTGTATCATCTTCATTGTTTTTGTTATCAACATGGTACTCATTTTTGAATAGAAATACTAGAAACTTCCGTTTAGGAATTTGGCATGAAGAAAGAAAATCTCCCTTTCACAATATTTCAAGTATTTTACCATAGATATTTTATAATATCATGAAAATAAGGCACATTAGTCTCAATCTTTACATCTGCATATAAAGCATCAGAAAAACGGGTCAAAAGTCCATTAATGTTGCATTTGCTTTTTTTGAAATAGAAAACAAACAATTCTGATGTTTATACTACTAAACTTCTTGTATTTACTCTTATACCAATTCTAATGAATAATCTTGATGGATGGGACGATGTTCTTTAGATCTCCGCACTTTATCTCACATTTCGCTCTAAAAGCACTGCATTTTAATACGTAAAGCCTTGCAATATTTACTCTTGCAAGTAGGTATTTCTTAGTCGTAAATCTTGTTTCCAATTAGGAGGTTTATGTACTTTGGCAATAGAGCAGGATTTCAGCATGTCACTTGACTGCTAAAAAACAGTGGTTTTATCTACGTTCAAATCAGAGCTCTAACGCATTCCTCAAGTCAACATTTTCCAACAAATTAATAAACATTGGGAAGTCCGGATGTAATCACTTAATCACAATTTTCCTCGACATAAATGTTATATGCAAGAACCCTATATTCAGCTCGTGCTATGTGGTTGGATATAGGGGGAGTAATAATGATATTTTATGAATATCACCAAACACGTGTCGGTTTAATGGCCAAATACTTTTTGATAGAAGTTTAAAATTGTCTGGTTATACGAGTTTAAGTTAATCAAGTGCATTCAGCACAAAATTTCCATGTAGAGATGGAGGGAATGTAATGACGCACGCAGTACATTTATTTGCATGTTTATCAATGTGACATCCACTTAAATTCATTCATTCATTCATACTCGAACATAATTTTATTTAATAATCGACTCACTGAGTAAAAGAGCAGATGAGTCAAATTTTAGGAAGTTGTTGATAAACGTTTTAGGTTGTGTAATTCAAGGGATAATCTCTACTTGTCATGTTCGACACTGGAATAGAAAGTATCCGTATCTTCGGATAAAGCGAGTTCTAGTATGAAGACTCTGTTCTTTTATTATTGATAATATGACAGTACGTTCAGAATAGCATCAATTGGTGTTGTGTCGAAAATGGATTTTTTCCCATTTTCAACACAACAGTCTATAAAAAAGGCATTGCTGTTACAATAACACCACTCTAACATAAACCCCTACTTTATATGTTTTCACGATAGACGAGGGTGAAGTTTAGCAGCTCCAAGCTTAATTAATTCAACAACTCGGCCTAAACGCAGTAAATTCTAATTCGGCTATTCATGTCGAGCCCTAAGTCCTTTCTTTTCAAATAAAACAATTGGCGTGGCATTATTGATTTATTTGTTTTTCATTGGATCATTAATTGACGAATTTAAGACTCTGTTAATGATATTTAATAATAATAGGCCAGCCCTTTATGCCAAGTGCGCTTTTGGTTTTTTTACCTACTCAAAGTTTAAATATATCCATATTAAGAAGATACTTACAAGAAACTTTCCAAATATAAATTCATAGGCTTAGCTTGATTTAATTTGGTTCTAAATGAAACGTAATCCCCATTTATGCAAGATTTTTGAGACTCTCTACCCCGAAAATAGTTTAAAAAATTGTTACATTATTTGTCAAAATAAAAGAAATGATTGCATCTACTTTTTGCCCAAACATCCGGCTTGCTGTTTTTTCTCTACTTTTTTTTACCAACCCCATTCTTCATACGATTCCTCTTCCCATCTGGCTCCTCGTCCGACCGCTGGTTTCAGCCGATGCAAAAATTAAAAAAACCGTCCCAGGAATTATCAATGTTAATGCTGCTGTAAGCAATAGAACTCTTCATTGCACAACATTTATCTAAAACTACAAAACTGTTTTTTAGCAACGCAATTACCGTTCATAGATTTATGTATCAAATCTGGAACGACGTAACGCACGCACAATGGTGCTGCCAGTGCAGATATGCAAGACACGGAGCTGGGAAAACCATGCAGAATTCCTGAAAATCCAGGAGAAAAATCGATGGAGTTCACTCCATATCCAAAAACGAGGGCAGCTACGAAAGCTGATGGAAGGACAAACATGAAGATTGATAACGGAGCAGAAGAGGCATCCAGAAATGCCAGAATTATAAGTGAAATTTCTCCTCCATAATGTGCTGAAAAATGTTTAGTTTCAAATTGCACCCTGTGGATATTATTTATACCAAATCTTGATGATATCTACTTACAAAGAGCTTCAAAAAGCATTCTGCTGTTAAGCCTAGAGAGATAATGACGCTCAATAAGAAAGTCAAACTGTAGTCCGTAAACGTAAATCACAGGAACACAGGAAATATTCACTCCGTAAGGGAACTGTTAATCTTGATCATTAATGTGAGGCTCAGGCTTATTGAAGATATACATATCTTAGTTCAGGACGTTACTCAAATAAGTAGGGATCTCATTCTGGAGAAACATGATACCAAATCTAGAGAAAATAGCAGGAAAAGATATGGCTCAGAAAGGGACAGAAAGAAACATGACCTTTCATGGAGTTTCTATAAACTGTAAAATTAGTTTAATATATCATTATATTTTACATCTCTTCGAGAAGAAGTACCTTAGTATCTTTGTCTTAATGAAGTGAAACTTCATACATGTTTTCCTTCAGGAGTAATCGAGGGATGGCTGGCTACAGTGTTGTGAACCAATAACCAAATAGTGTGTGAACCAAATAGTAACGTGAACCACATTGCAGACTATAGGAAAACCAGTCCCCGAATAAATGAAAGAAAGCTGGCCATTCTAAGGAATACTGAAAAATTATTTCTGTAGTTGGAAGGCAAATAATGGTCTCTAGGTTTATTCGTAAAAGTAAAATAAAGTTCATCAATGTCTAGAAATAAAAGTATTCTTTAGGTACTTACCTCTATAAACAAACATAGACATTTTTTCTCTCATTCTTAGGAACTCAACGCCTCAGCATGGTATGGGAAGTTGGAAAAATTCCATTCTGGCTTAATCCCTACAGTATCCTGTAGGCTATTACTTCATCAGACCCATAAACCTCTGCAGCTCAGGAAATCACTATAGTCGCACATGCATTGTTACTCATTGCTCCGAATAAGATCCATCTTGGACCATAATTCTTGCCCATTTGCTCTGCGACCACTTGAAGGACTAAGTACTCCCGATAGAAAGACGAAATGATGACGTTGATATTTTTCCAGTTACATATCTAAAAGAAAATTTAAGTTGAAGGAACTAAATTTAAAGAAAACAAATACAAGCTGGTACTAACAGGTGCATTTGATTTGGTGTTAATTAGGCCATCAGTCATGACTACAATTGATAATGGTACACTAGTTCTAATCATTATTTCAGTGAAAATGCCTGTGAAAAATAAGATGATTTGGACGTGCCTAACTCCAAATGATGCACCTAGAATCAGAATTAAGCGATAGTTATGGTTCTCAGATATTCCAGAAGGTAGAAGTTCATGATCATCGAACGTGTTTTATCGATTGGACTCTGGCCGAGCTTTTGTCTCGTCATGTTTTATGATTAAGAGTAGGTATTTTTCTACATTCATCAATAGTTATTCTTCTACATCGTTTTCATGAATGAATGGATGAATGAAGGACGTTCTGATCTGTTCTAGGATTAAAAGGGTTAGGTTACTGGGGCTCACCACTTGGATGTGCACATGGAAAAGTTAGTAAAGGGACGCTGATGGAGGCACATTATTAGAGTCTTCTTTGTTTGTATATATGATAATATCAAAATAAAGCATAAAATGAATGAATAGTAGGAAAATTAATGATAGAACACGAAAAATGCCACATCTTGGAATATTTCACGTATAACCCATCATATCCAGCAATTGCAATTTGGTGTCATCAGTAAAGACGAGATGTAATATTCCGGATATCGATTCTGATATAACTCGTTAGTTTACCTACTTAAAGTGAGAACGTGAGATATGAAAAAATCATCAAATTCTTGATATTTTTTATTTTACGATAAAATGGCTACTGTCAAGCATATGAGTACACTTAATAACAATGCATGTGAAACTTTAAATTCAGATTTATTCTCCTTCTACATTCACACAACTATGTAAATATGTGTTTTTGAGGACAGGGGTAATGTGTCTGTTCTATTGGAAGATTGTTTTTGAAGATAAATGTAAGTACAATTTTATCAAATGTTATGTTATGAGTTATGAAATGAAAATACCTGGATTCAGTATGCAACTAGTTGCGTTTAGTCTCTTGTTCCGAATAAAAAGAATTATCGCTATATTTATTTATAAGTGGAAATTTGCTTACAAATTTGGTTCCAAATTCCCGTTTATTACTTACTTTATATTTATTATATTTACTCATGCGAAAATGCTAAAACCTTCAAATTTAAATTATTTCTCCCCAAAAAATAGATGTATTCAATATCTTTTTAATTTATTACTACAGATGAATATAGGCATTTACACGAACTGCAAAATTTTCTTCGAAAATTTTTCAAAATCTCATTTACTTATCTTATATATCTCATACACTTATCTTAGAGATGCCCTATTGACACTCATTTCATAAGTAAATATTTTTTCTTAATCATTATATGCTTACCTTTATCCACAATTGCATTTTGTTCAGTTGCACTTTTTGTATTGTCCACTTTTTCCATTTTTAACTAATTTTTAGGTCCTAATTCTTTCCATAATTCAATTTGGGGAAAATTGTCTTGAATTTCAAGCATGTTAACAAGAAGTTAATTGGTTTAATGAAACTTTAATTACTCTGAAGGGTAAATGTATTGGTTCTAAAGTTGATTTCGCTCCACCCCCCTTGTGGGCGGGGTAGGGTTAACTTTTTAATTTCAAATGGCAACTCCAATTTTTTTACATATTGAGATAATATGGTTAAAAATGAGAAAAATTTGTTCCAAACATTTTTTTGGATTCATGCTAAACAACACGGTAATTAAAGAAATTCAATTCATACTTTAAATGGCAACCTCCAAAAATATCTATGAAATAAGAAAATTCTATGATAATAAAATATGATAAATAAACAACAACGTGTAAAACATTTACTTTTAAATATCCTGTTGTTAATACTGTTTCTCGATGGTGTATTTGACCGTAGAAGAGAAAATTGAAATGGTTTTGGTGTGTAGAGAAGGTGGTAGGTATGTAGTTAATGCTGTCAATTTCTACGCTCAGAGATTTCCTGAAAGACCACGATCTCGAATTTCTTCCTATCGCATGATTAAAAAATTTATTAATGAAGGGACCGCAAATCGGAAGAAAAATGTCACCCAACTACTGTGCGTGGAGAAAACAATCAAATTGCATTCCTAGATACTGTGGATTTTAATCCTCAAATGAGCACCAGGCAAATATCAGGATTATCAGGAATTATGACTGAGTGGAGAATGCTGATAATGCACAAGTTTCGTCTTTATCATATTTCTTTACACCAAAAGCTGCATGAGGAAGATTTTCAAAATCGTTTAGATTTTTGTGAGTGAATATCTGGACATATAGAACTAAACCCTAATTTTTTCCATTGTATTATTCTCGGACGAGTCATTGTTTACAAATCATAGTATAGATAATAGGCATAACATGCATTACTGAAGTGTTGAAAATCCGCATTGGCTTCGACAAGTTGAGTACCAACGTCCTTCGACTGTCAACGTGTGGTGTAAAATCATTAGAAGTAAACTTATTGGTCCCCACATAATTGAAGGCAATTTGAATGATAAAATGTGCCGGAATATTTTGGAAAATGAACTGCCTATATTACTCCAGGACTTAAACATAGAAGAGCGTTAGAATAAAAGGTTTCAACATGATGGTTGTCCGACTCACTATTCTGTGGTGGCACAAGGAAGTTCTTAATCGTACTTTTAATGATCGATGGATCGGCAGATCTGGTTCGGTTGACCTGTTAGATCTCCAGATTTTATTTCATCGGATTTTTTTTTTGTGGGGATATCTCAAAGATCAAGTTTATAAAGAAATACTAACGACATGTGAGAATATGACTCTGCGAATTATAAACACTTGTGCCAATATTTCAGAAGGCACATTTCATATATGTGAAGAGTCCTTTGAAATACGGTTAAATAAGTGCATTGCAGTTAGGGGACACCATTTTGAACATTTACTTTAAATAAAAGCTACACAAAAATTGACGCTTTCATTAATTCTAAAACAGATATCATCAAACCTTTCGGTAAATCATAAGTGAAAGAGAAATTGAATTTCGTTAATTATAGTGTGTTCTACAATAGTATGAACCGAAAAAAATATTTCAGACAAATGTTTTTTATTTTTAGCTGTATTGTCAAAATCTGTAAAAAAATGGGGATTGCCATTTAAAATTAAAAAGTTAACCCTTCCTCGCCCAAACGGGGGATGGAGAGGAATCAGCTTTAGCTCCAATATATTTCTTTCACAAAGTGATTATAGTTTGATAATAAACATTCCTTTATAGGATGCCTAGTATTCGAGATATTTTGATATTCCAAGTTAAATATTACACTTTGTATATAAAATGTTATAATCATTGTTGATATTTTCTATTGTAATGTAGACATTATTGTTCGAATATCGAGAGGTTTATAATTAATTACCAATCAATATATCTGTATAACCGGCCCGGCGATTAAGACCCGATTATATACAGGTAAGGCTTAAGCTAATTTAAGCTTTAGCTCACTTGAGTCTTCCCTCAAGGTAATCCATTGTTGTCTATTTAATTAAGTTCATTTGTGATAGCAACATTATTCTTGTTGGGAAGACTTAGGTAAGCTAAAACTTAACTTTGAACATATCGTAAATTATTTTTACAGTCGACTCCAACATGTAATCTTGTATACTATATTTGTACAATAATTGTAAGTTAATTTAAAAAAAAAGTACTTTTGAAGTACAAGGTAGGTATTACATAGATATATGGAATGTAATTTTTTATTGTCATTTTAAGATTTTTTTGAAGGTTTCGTCAATATTAATATAATCTCATATATTTATCAAGATCAATTAACTCACGTGATTGCGATTTTACAAAACTATTAGTTTTTCGCATCTAGACGGTATGAAAAGTTCATTGCGAGGTTTTTAGTCATAAATTTTTATTCTGCAAAGTATATATTTCGTATTGATTTTGCTATATGGTTTGTATTGCGTATGACCTCAATCCTTTGCAACACGTGAATTGGCTGTGAAAATGTCGCAGAAGCTAAAAACAATTTTCCAAGTTTTTTCCAGTTTTCAAGGAGTGCGAATTTGCTATTAAGTACAATCAAGCGATCTCGCCTGGATTTCACGTCTCTGAACAATTTTTTTCCATTAATTGTAATTTATTTGGTTAAACATTGACTGTACTAATTTCGGTACAAAATAGTAGAATGTAGAAGGAAACTCAACTGTAATCTTTCGACAGTTTCATTGTTAATTGAATAATAAATGAGGGACAATAAGTGAAGACACGAAGAAAAAAAATTCTAAATATGAAAACTAAGAATACTGAAGGCAGTAACTTGGAAAGTATGTAGATCTAAATTTGGCGCCTCGATAAGCTTTTTAGGTCTACATGGAGTAAAATATGATACTTTACTCAGGTACTGAGATAAAGGTGTAACATCACTGTGAGATCCTATTTTAGTAACCTGGAAAATATATTCTTTCTGTTTCTTCCTAGAGAAGTCTTTGCAATGATTCTAATTTCTCCCAATCCCTACCGACTTCAATGGTCATTAGGGTATATATTAGGAAGATTGCACTGTCTAAACTAAATCCTTATCATCTGGCATACGTATATTAAGATTTTCGAAATGATTATGCACAACTAATTAAATTAAATGATTAATTCTTTTAAAGTTCCTGTTTCAATAATGTTAGATAATTCAAGTTTTAGAACGCTTTAAGTTCTGTTGTAACTGCCCTAAGCGAAATTCAATTTTTGTAAAGTTGTCCTCTTGAAA